>NW_027141861.1:2588539-3223543 GCF_036365525.1 Heterodontus francisci | reverse complement strand
CATCTGACATTAGATTTCTCTGTGTCTTCAGTTCTCCCTTTCTTCATTTCTCCCTCTGTCTTCATTACTCCATCTGCATTCAGTTCTCTTTCTGTGATCAGTTAACCCTGCCTTCAGTTGTCCCTCTGACTTCAGTTCTCTCTCTGTCGACAGTCTCCCTCTGACTTTAGATCTCTCTGTGTCTTCAGTACACCCTTTCTTCATTTCTCCCTCTGTCTTCATTACTCCATCTGCATTCAGTTCTCTTTCTGTGATCAGTCCACACTTTCTTCATTTCTCCCTATGTCTTCATTACTCCATCTGCATTCAGTTCTCTTTCTGGGATCAGTCCACGTTTCTTCATTTCTCCCTCTGTCTTCATTAGTCCATCTACATTCAGTTCACTTTCTGTAATCTGTCCACCCAGTCTTCAATTCTGCCTCTGTCTTCATTACTCCATCTGTCGTCAGTTCTATTTCTGTCATCAGTTCACCCTGTCTTCAGTCCTCCCTCTGACTTCAGTTCTCTCTGTCGACAGTCTCCCTCTGTCTTTAGATCTCTTTTTGTCTTCAGTCCACCCTTTCATCATTTCTCCCTCTGTCTTCATTACTCCATCTGCATTCGGTTCACTTTCTGTGATCAGCGCACAAGGTCTTAATTTCTCCTTCTGTCTTCATTACTCCATCTGTCGTCAGTTCTATTTCTGTCATCAGTTCACTCTGTCTTCAGTTCTCCCTCTGACCTCAGTTCTCTCTCTGTCGACAGACTCTCTCTGACTTTAGATCTCTCTGTGTCTTCAGTCCACTCTTTCTTCATTTCACCCTCTGTCCTCATTACTCCATCTGCATTCTGTTCTCTTTCTGTGATCAGTTCACGCTCCCTTCAGTTCTCCCTCTGACTTCAGTTCTCTCCATGTCGACAGTCTCCCTCTGACTTTAGATTTCTCTGTGTCTTCAGTATACCCTTTCTTCATTTCTCCCTCGGTCTTCACTACTCCATCTACATTCAGTTCTCTTTCTGTGATAAGTTCATCCTGTCTTCAGTCCTCTCTCTTTCTTCATTACTCCATCTGCATTCAGTTCTCTTTCTGTGAATAGTCCACCCTGCCTTCAGTTCTCCCTCTGACTTCAGCTCTCTGTCTGCTGACAGTCTCCCTCTGACTTTAGATCTCTCTGTGTCTTCAGTCCACCCTTTCTTCATTTCTCCCTCTGTCTTCATTACTCCATCTGCATTCAGTACTCTTTCTGGGATCAGTCTACCGTTTCTTCATTTCTCCCTCTGTCTTCATTAGTCCATCTACATTCAGTTCACTTTCTGTAATCTGTCCACCCTGTCTTCAATTCTGCCTCTGTCTTCATTACTCCATCTGTCGTCAGTTCTATTTCTGTCATCAGTTCACCCTGTCTTCAGTTCTCCCTCTGACTTCAGTTTTCTCTGTCGACAGTCACCATCTGACTTTAGATCTCTTTTTGTCTTCAGTCCACCCTTTCTTCATTTCTCTCTCTGTCTTCATTACTCCATCTGCATTCAGTTCTCTTTCTCTGATCAGTTCACCCTGTCGTCACTTTTCCCTCTGTCTTCATTACTCCATTTGCATTCAGTTCCCTTTCTGTAATCAGTCCACCCTTTCTTCATTTCACCCTCTGTCTTCATTACTCCATCCACATTCAGTTCACTTTCTGTGATCAGTCCACCCTGTCTTCATTTCAGCCTCTGTCTTCATTACTACATCTGTCGTCAGTTCTATTTCTGTCATCAGTTCTCCCTGTCTTCAGTTCTCCCTCTGACTTCAATTGTCTCTCTGACGACAGTCACCATCTGACATTAGATTTCTCTGTCTCTTCAGTTCTCCCTTTCTTCATTTCTCCCTCTGTCTTCATTACTCCATCAGCATTCAGTTCTCTTTCTGTGATCAGTTCACCCTGCCTTCAGTTGTCCCTCTGACTTCAGTTCTCTCTCTGTCGACAGTCTCCCTCTGACTTGAGATCTCTCTGTGTCTTCAGTACACCCTTTCTTCATTTCTCCCTCTGTCTTCATTACTCCATCTGCATTCAGTTCTCTTTCTGTGATCAGTCCACACTTTCTTCATTTCTCCCTCTTTCTTCATTACTCCATCTGCATTCAGTTCTCTTTCTGGGATCAGTCCACCGTTTCTTCATTACTCCCTCTGTCTTCATTAGTCCATCTACATTCAGTTCATTTTCTGTAATCTGTCCACCCAGTCTTCAATTCTGCCTCTGTCTTCATTACTCCATCTGTCGTCAGTTCTATTTCTGTCATCAGTTCACCCTGTCTTCAGTCCTCCCTCTGACTTCAGTTCTCTCTGTCGACAGTCTCCCTCTGACTTTAGATCTCTCTGTGTCTTCAGTCCACCCTTTCATCATTTCTCCCTCTGTCTTCATTACTCCATCTGCATTCGGTTCACTTTCTGTGATCAGCGCACAAGGTCTTCATTTCTCCCTCTGTCTTCATTACTCCATCTGTCGTCAGTTCTATTTCTGTCATCAGTTCACCCTGTCTTCAGTTCTCCCTCTGACATCAGTTTTCGCTATGTCGACAGACTCCCTCTGACTTTAGATCTCTCTGTGTCTTCAGTTCACACTATCTTCATTTCTCCCTCTGTCCTCATTACTCCATCTGCATTCAGTTCTCTTTCTGTGATCAGTTCACCCTGCATTCAGTTCTCCCTCTGAGTTCAGTTTTCTCTCTGTCGACAGTCACCCTCTGACTTTAGATCTCTTTTTGTCTTCAGTCCACCCTTTCTTCATTTCTCCCTCTGTCTTCATTACTCCATCTGCATTCAGTTCTCTTTCTGTGATCAGTCCACCCTTTCTTCAGTTCTCCCTCTGTTTTCATTACTACATCTGCATTCAATTCTCTTTCTGTGATCAGTTCACCCTGCCTTCAGTTCTCCCTCTGACTTCAGCTCTCTCTCTGTCGCCAGTCTCCCTCTGACTTTAGATCTCTCTGTGTCTTCAGTCCAAACTTTCTTCATTTCTCCCTCTGTCTTCATTACTCCATCTGCATTCAGTTCTCTTTCTGGGATCAGTCCACCGTTTCTTCATTTCTCCCTCTGTCTTCATTACTCCATCTGCATTCAGTTCTCTTTCTGTTATCGGTCCACCCTTTCTTCATTTCTCCCTCTGTCTTCATTACTCCATCTGCATTCAGTTCTCTTTCTGGGATCAGTCCACCGTTTCTTCATTTCTCCCTCTCTCCTCATTACTCCATCTGCATTCAGATCTCTTTCTGTGATCAGTTCATCCTGTCTTCAGTCTTCTCTCTGTCTTCATTACTCCATCTGTCTTCAGTTCTCTTTTTGTGATCAGTTCACCCTGTCTTCAGTCCTCCCTCTGACTTCAGTTCTCTCTGTCGACGGTCTCCCTCTGACTTTATTAGATTAGAGATACTACACTGAAACAGGCCCTTCGGCCCACCGAGTCTGTGCCGAACATCAACCACCCATTTATACGAATCCTACATTCCTACCAAACATCCCCACCTGTCTCTGTATTACCACACCACCTACCTATACTAGTGACAATTTATAATGGCCAACTTACCTACTGCAAGTCTTTTGGCTTGTGGGAGGAAACCGGAGCAACAGGAGAAAATCCACGCAGACACAGGGAGAACTTGCAAACTCCACACAGGCAGTACCCGGAATCGAACCCGGGTCCCTGGAGCTGTGAGGCTGCGGTGCGAACCACTGCGCCACTGTGCCACCCATATATCTCTCTGAGTCTTCAGTCTGCCCTTTCTTCAGTTCTCCCTCTGACTTCAGCTCTCTCTCTGTCAACAGTCTCCCTCTGACTTTAGATCTCTCTGTGTCTTCAGTCCACCCTTTCTTCATTTCTCCCTCTGTCTTCATTACTCCATCTGCATTCGGTTCACTTTCTGTGATCAGTCCACCCGGTCTTCATTTCTCCCTCTGTCTTCATTACTCCATCTGTCGTCAGTTCTATTTCTGTCATCAGTTCACCCTGTCTTCAGTTCTCCTCTGACATCAGTCTTCTCTCGGTCGCCAGACTCCCTCTGACTTTAGATCTCCCTGTTTCTTCAGTCCACACTATCTTCATTTCTCCCTCTGTCCTCATTACTAGATTTGCATTCAGTTCTCTTTCTGTGATCAGTTCACCCTGCCTTCAGTTCTCCCTCAGTCTTCAGTTTTCTCTCTGTCGACAGTCACCCTCTGACTTTAGATCTCTTTTTGTCTTCAGTCCACCCTTTCTTCATTTCGCCCTCTGTCTTCATTACTCCATCTGCATTCAGTTCTCTTTCTGTGATCAGTCCACCCTTTCTTCAGTTCTCCCTCTGTTTTCATTACTCCATCTGCATTCAGTTCTCTTTCTGTGATCAGTTCACCCTGCCTTCAGTTCTCCCTCTGACTTCAGCTCTGTCTCTGTCGACAGTCTCCCTCTGACTTTAGATCTCTCTAAGTCTTCAGTCCACCCTTTCTCCATTTCTCCCTCTGTCTTCATTACTCCATCTGCATTCAGTTCTCTTTCTGGGATCAGTCCACCGTTTCTTCATTTCTCCCTCTGTCTTCTTTACTCCATCTTCATTCAGTTCCCTTTCTGTGATCAGTCCACCCTTTCTTCATTTCTCCCTCTGTCTTCATTACACCATCTGCATTCAGTTCTCTTTCTGCGATCAGTCCACCATTTCCCATTTCTCCCTCTTTCTTCATTACTCCATCTGTCTTCAGTTCTCTTTTTGTGATGAGTTCACCCTGTATTCAGTTCTCCCTCTGACTTCAGTTCTCTCTGTCGACCGTCTCCCTCTGACTTTATAACTCTCTGTGTCTTCAGTCCAACCTTTCTTCAGTTCTCCCTTTGACTTCAGCTCTCTCTCTGTCAACATTCTCCCTCTGACTTTAGATCAATCTGTGTCTTCAGTCCACCCTTTCTTCATTTCTCCCTCTGTCTTCATTACTCCATCTACATTCAGTTCACTTTCTGTGATCAGTCCACCCTGTCTTCATTTCTGCCTCTGTCTTCATTACTCCATCTGTCGTCAGTTCTATTTCTGTCATCAGTTCCCCGGTCTTCAGTTCTCACTCTGACTTCAGTTTTCCCTATGTCGACAGTCACAATCTGACTTTAGATCACTTTTTGTCTTCAGTGAACCCTTTCTTCATTTCTCACTCTCTCCTCATTACTCCATCTGCATTCAGTTCTCTTTCTGTGATCAGATCACCCTGCCTTCAGTTCTCCCTCTGACTTCAGTTTTCTCTCTGTCGACAGTCACCATCTGACTTTAGATCACTATTTGTCTTCAGTGAACCCTTTCTTCATTTCTCACTCTGTCCTCATTACTCCATGTGCATTCAGTTCTCTTTCTGTGATCAGTTCAACCTGCCTTCAGTTCTCCCTCTGACTTCAGTATTCCCTCTGTCGACAGTCACCCTCTGACTTTAGATGTCTTTTTGTCTTCAGTCCACCCTTTCTTCATTTCTCCCTCTGTCTTCATTACTCCATCTGCATTCAGTTCTCTTTCTGTGATAAGTCCACCCTTTCTTCTGTTCTCCCTCTGTTTTCATTACTCCATCTGCATTCAGTTCTCTTTCTGTGATCAGTTCACCCTGCCTTCAGTTCTCCCTCTGACTTCAGCTCTCTCTCTGTCGACGCTCTCCCTCTGAATTTAGATCTCTCTGTGTCTTCAGTCGACCGTTTCTTCATTTCTCCCTCTGTCTTCATTACTCCATCTGCATTCAGTTCTCTTTCTGGGATCAGTCCACCGTTTCTTCATTTCTCCCTCTGTGTTCATTACTCCATCTACATTCATTTCACTTTCTGTGATCAGTCCACCCTGTCTTCATTTCTGCCTCTGTCTTCATTACTCCATCTGTCGTCAGTTATATATCTGTCATCAGTTCACCCTGTCTTCAGTTCTCCCTCTGACTTCAGTTTTCTCTCTGTCGACAGTCACCATCTGACATTGGATTTCTCTGTGTCTTCAGTTCTCCCTTTCTTCATTTCTCCCTCTGTCTTCATTACTCCATCTGCATTCAGTTCTCTTTCTGTGATCAGTCCACCGTTACTTCAGGTCTCCATCTGTCTTCATTACTCCATCTGCATTCAGTTCTCTTTCTGTGATCAGTTCATCCTTTCTTCAATCCTCTCTCTGTCTTCATTACTCCATCTGCATTCAGTACTTTTCTGCGATCAGTCCACCATTTCTTCATTTCTCCCTCTGTCTTCATTACTCCATCTGCATTCAGTTCTCTTTCTGTGATCAGTTCACCTTGTCTTCAGTTCTCCCTCTGACCTCAGTTCTCTCTCTGTCGACAGACTCCCTCTGACTTTAGATCTCTCTGTCTCTTCAGTCCAACCTTTCTTCAGTTCTCCCTCTGACTTCAGCTCTCTCTCTGTCAGCATCTCCCTCTGACTTAAGATCACTCTGTGTCTTCAGTCCACCCTTTCTTCATTTCTCCCTCTGTCTTCTTTACTCCATCTTCATTCAGTTCCCTTTCTGTGATCAGTCCACCCTTTCTTCATTTCTCCCTCTGTCTTCATTACACCATCTGCATTCAGTTCTCTTTCTGCGATCAGTCCACCATTTCCCATTTCTCCCTCTTTCTTCATTACTCCATCTGTCTTCAGTTCTCTTTTTGTGATGAGTTCACCCTGTATTCAGTTCTCCCTCTGACTTCAGTTCTCTCTGTCGACCGTCTCCCTCTGACTTTATAACTCTCTGTGTCTTCAGTCCAACCTTTCTTCAGTTCTCCCTTTGACTTCAGCTCTCTCTCTGTCAACATTCTCCCTCTGACTTTAGATCAATCTGTGTCTTCAGTCCACCCTTTCTTCATTTCTCCCTCTGTCTTCATTACTCCATCTACATTCAGTTCACTTTCTGTGATCAGTCCACCCTGTCTTCATTTCTGCCTCTGTCTTCATTACTCCATCTGTCGTCAGTTCTATTTCTGTCATCAGTTCCCCGGTCTTCAGTTCTCACTCTGACTTCAGTTTTCCCTATGTCGACAGTCACAATCTGACTTTAGATCACTTTTTGTCTTCAGTGAACCCTTTCTTCATTTCACACTCTCTCCTCATTACTCCATCTGCATTCAGTTCTCTTTCTGTGATCAGATCACCCTGCCTTCAGTTCTCCCTCTGACTTCAGTTTTCTCTCTGTCGACAGTCACCATCTGACTTTAGATCACTATTTGTCTTCAGTGAACCCTTTCTTCATTTCTCACTCTGTCCTCATTACTCCATGTGCATTCAGTTCTCTTTCTGTGATCAGTTCAACCTGCCTTCAGTTCTCCCTCTGACTTCAGTATTCCCTCTGTCGACAGTCACCCTCTGACTTTAGATGTCTTTTTGTCTTCAGTCCACCCTTTCTTCATTTCTCCCTCTGTCTTCATTACTCCATCTGCATTCAGTTCTCTTTCTGTGATAAGTCCACCCTTTCTTCTGTTCTCCCTCTGTTTTCATTACTCCATCTGCATTCAGTTCTCTTTCTGTGATCAGTTCACCCTGCCTTCAGTTCTCCCTCTGACTTCAGCTCTCTCTCTGTCGACGGTCTCCCTCTGAATTTAGATCTCTCTGTGTCTTCAGTCCACCGTTTCTTCATTTCTCCCTCTGTCTTCATTACTCCATCTGCATTCAGTTCTCTTTCTGGGATCAGTCCACCGTTTCTTCATTTCTCCCTCTGTGTTCATTACTCCATCTACATTCATTTCACTTTCTGTGATCAGTCCACCCTGTCTTCATTTCTGCCTCTGTCTTCATTACTCCATCTGTCGTCAATTATATTTCTGTCATCAGTTCACCCTGTCTTCAGTTCTCCCTCTGACTTCAGTTTTCTCTCTGTCGACAGTCACCATCTGACATTGGATTTCTCTGTGTCTTCAGTTCTCCCTTTCTTCATTTCTCCCTCTGTCTTCATTACTCCATCTGCATTCAGTTCTCTTTCTGTGATCAGTCCACCGTTACTTCAGGTCTCCATCTGTCTTCATTACTCCATCTGCATTCAGTTCTCTTTCTGTGATCAGTTCATCCTTTCTTCAATCCTCTCTCTGTCTTCATTACTCCATCTGCATTCAGTACTCTTTCTGCGATCAGTCCACCATTTCTTCATTTCTCCCTCTGTCTTCATTACTCCATCTGCATTCAGTTCTCTTTCTGTGATCAGTTCACCTTGTCTTCAGTTCTCCCTCTGACCTCAGTTCTCTCTCTGTCGACAGACTCCCTCTGACTTTAGATCTCTCTGTCTCTTCAGTCCAACCTTTCTTCAGTTCTCCCTCTGACTTCAGCTCTCTCTCTGTCAGCATCTCCCTCTGACTTTAGATCACTCTGTGTCTTCAGTCCACCCTTTCTTCATTTCACCCTCTGTCTTCATTACTCCATCTACATTCAGTTCACTTTCTGTGATTAGTCCACACTGTCTTCATTTCTGCCTCTGTCTTCATTACTCCATCTGTCGACACTTCTATTTCTGTCATCAGTTCACACTGTCTTCTGTTCTCCCTCTGACTTCAGTTTTCTCTCTGTCGACAGTCACCATCTGACTTTAGATCTCTTTTTGTCTTCAGTGAACCCTTTCTTCATTTCTCACTCTGTCCTCATTACCCCAACTGCATTCAGTTCTCTTTCTGTGATCAGTTCAACCTGCCTTCAGTTCTCCCTCTGACTTCAGTTTTCTCTCAGTCCACAGTCACCCTCTCACTTTAGATCACTTTTTTCTTCAGTCCACCCTTTCTTCATTTCTCCCTCTGTCTTCATTACTCCATCTGCATTCAGTTCTCTTTCTGTGATCAGTCCACCCTTTCTTCAGTTCTCCCTCTGTTTTCATTACTCCATCTGCATTCAGTTCTCTTTCTGTAATCAGTTCACCCTGCCTTCAGTTCTCCCTCTGACTTCAGCTCTCTCTCTGTCGACAGTCTCCCTCTGACTTTAGATCTCTCTGTGTCTTCAGTCCACCCTTTCTTCATTTCTGCCTCTGTCTTCATTACTACATCTGTCGTCAGTTCCATTTCTGTCATCAGTTCACCCAGTCTTCAGTTCTCCCTCTGACTTCAGTTTTCTCTCTGTCGACAGTCACCATCTGACATTAGATTTCTCTGTGTCTTCAGTTCTCCCTTTCTTCATTTCTCCCTCTGTCTTCATTACTCCATCTGCATTCAGTTCTCTTTCTGTGATCAGTGCATCCTGCCTTCAGTCCTCTCTCTGTCTTCATTACTCCATCTGCATTCAGTTCTCTTTCTGCGATCAGTCCACCATTTCTTCATTTCTCCCTCTGTCTTCATTACTCCATCTGACTTTAGATCTCTGTTTGTCTTCAGTGAACCCTTTCTTCATTTCTCACTCTGTCCTCATTACTCCATCTGCATTCAGTTCTCTTTCTGTGATCAGTTCACCCTGCCTTCAGTTCTCCCTCTGACTTCAGTTTTCTCTCTGTCGACAGTCACCCTCTGACTTTAGATCTCTTTTTGTCTTCAGTCCACCCTTTCTTCATTTCTCCCTCTGTCTTCATTACTCCATCTGCATTCAGTTCTCTTTCTGTGATCAGTCCACCCTTTCTTCAGTTCTCCCTCTGCTTTCATTACTCCATCTGCATTCAGTTCTCTTTCTGCGATCAGTTCAACCTACCTTCAGTTCTCCCTCTGACTTCAGCACTCTCTCTGTCGACAGTCTCCCTCTGACTTTCGATCTCTCTGTGTCTTGAGTCCACCCTTTCTTCATTTCTCCCTCTGTCAGCATTACTCCATCTGCATTCAGTTCTCTTTCTGGGATCAGTCCACCGTTTCTTCATTTCTCCCTCTGTCTTCATTACTCAATCTACATTCATTTCACTTTCTGTGATCAGTCCACCCTGTCTTCATTTCTGGCTCTGTCTTCATTACTCCATCTGTCGTCAGTTCTATTTCTGTCATTAGTTCACACTGTCTTCAGTTCTCCCTCTGACTTCAATTTTCCCTCTGTCGGCAGTCACCATCTGTCTTTCGATCTCTTTTTGTCTTCAGTCCACCCTTTCTTCATTTCTCACGCTGTCTTCATTACTCCATCTGCATTCAGTTCTCTTTATGTGATCAGTTCACCCTGTCGACACTTTTCCCTCTGTCTTCATTACTCCATCTGCATTCAGTTCTCTTTCTGTAATCAGTCCACCATTTCTTCATTTCACCCTCTGTCTTCATTACTCCATCTACATTCAGTTCACTTTCTGTGATCAGTCCACACTGTCTTCATTTCTGCCTCTGTCTTCATTACTCCATCTGTCGACAGTTCTATTTCAGTCATCAGTTCACCCTGTCTTCTGTTCTCCCTCTGACTTCAGTTTTCTTTCTGTCGACAGTCACCATCTGACTTTAGATATCTTTTTGTCTTCAGTGAACCCTTTCTTCATTTCTCACTCTGTCCTCATTACTCCATCTGCATTAAGTTCTCTTTCTGTGATCAGTTCACCCTGCCTTCAGTTCTCCCTCTGACTTCAGCTCTCTCTCTGTCGACAGTCTCCCTCTGACTTTAGATCTCTCTGTGTCTTCAGTCCACCCTTTCTTCATTTCTGCCTCTGTCTTCATTACTACATCTGTCGTCAGTTCCATTTCTGTCATCAGTTCACCCAGTCTTCAGTTCTCCCTCTGACTTCAGTTTTCTCTCTGTCGACAGTCACCATCTGACATTAGATTTCTCTGTGTCTTCAGTTCTCCCTTTCTTCATTTCTCCCTCTGTCTTCATTACTCCATCTGCATTCAGTTCTCTTTCTGTGATCAGTGCATCCTGCCTTCAGTCCTCTCTCTGTCTTCATTACTCCATCTGCATTCAGTTCTCTTTCTGCGATCAGTCCACCATTTCTTCATTTCTCCCTCTGTCTTCATTACTCCATCTGACTTTAGATCTCTGTTTGTCTTCAGTGAACCCTTTCTTCATTTCTCACTCTGTCCTCATTACTCCATCTGCATTCAGTTCTCTTTCTGTGATCAGTTCACCCTGCCTTCAGTTCTCCCTCTGACTTCAGTTTTCTCTCTGTCGACAGTCACCCTCTGACTTTAGATCTCTTTTTGTCTTCAGTCCACCCTTTCTTCATTTCTCCCTCTGTCTTCATTACTCCATCTGCATTCAGTTCTCTTTCTGTGATCAGTCCACCCTTTCTTCAGTTCTCCCTCTGCTTTCATTACTCCATCTGCATTCAGTTCTCTTTCTGCGATCAGTTCAACCTACCTTCAGTTCTCCCTCTGACTTCAGCACTCTCTCTGTCGACAGTCTCCCTCTGACTTTCGATCTCTCTGTGTCTTGAGTCCACCCTTTCTTCATTTCTCCCTCTGTCAGCATTACTCCATCTGCATTCAGTTCTCTTTCTGGGATCAGTCCACCGTTTCTTCATTTCTCCCTCTGTCTTCATTACTCAATCTACATTCATTTCACTTTCTGTGATCAGTCCACCCTGTCTTCATTTCTGGCTCTGTCTTCATTACTCCATCTGTCGTCAGTTCTATTTCTGTCATTAGTTCACACTGTCTTCAGTTCTCCCTCTGACTTCAATTTTCCCTCTGTCGGCAGTCACCATCTGTCTTTCGATCTCTTTTTGTCTTCAGTCCACCCTTTCTTCATTTCTCACGCTGTCTTCATTACTCCATCTGCATTCAGTTCTCTTTATGTGATCAGTTCACCCTGTCGACACTTTTCCCTCTGTCTTCATTACTCCATCTGCATTCAGTTCTCTTTCTGTAATCAGTCCACCATTTCTTCATTTCACCCTCTGTCTTCATTACTCCATCTACATTCAGTTCACTTTCTGTGATCAGTCCACACTGTCTTCATTTCTGCCTCTGTCTTCATTACTCCATCTGTCGACAGTTCTATTTCAGTCATCAGTTCACCCTGTCTTCTGTTCTCCCTCTGACTTCAGTTTTCTTTCTGTCGACAGTCACCATCTGACTTTAGATATCTTTTTGTCTTCAGTGAACCCTTTCTTCATTTCTCACTCTGTCCTCATTACTCCATCTGCATTAAGTTCTCTTTCTGTGATCAGTTCAACCTGCCTTCAGTTCTCCCTCTGACTTCAGTTTTCTCTCTGTCGACAGTCACCCTCTGACTTTAGATCTCTTTTTGTCTTCAGTCCACCCTTTCTTCATTTCTCCCTCTGTCTTCATTACTCCATCTGCTTTCAGTTCTCTTTCTGTGATCAGTCCACCCTGCCTTCAGTTCTCCCTCTGACTTCAGCTCTCTCTCTGTCGACAGTCTCCCTCTGACTTTAGATTTCTCTGTGTCTTCAGTCCACCCTTTCTTCATTTCTGCCTCTGTCTTCATTACTACATCTGTCGTCAGTTCCATTTCTGTCATCAGTTCACCCTGTCTTCAGTTCTCCCTCTGACTTCAGTTTTCTCTCTGTCGACAGTCACCATCTGACATTAGATTTCTCTGTGTCTTCAGTTCTCCCTTTCTTCATTTCTCCCTCTGTCTTCATTACTCCATCTTCATTCAGTTCTCTTTCTGTGATCAGTTCATCCTGTCTTCAGTCCTCTCTCTGTCTTCATTACTCCATCTGCATTCAGTTCTCTTTCTGCGATCAGTCCACCATTTCTTCATTTCTCCCTCTGTCTTCATTACTCCATCTGATTTTAGATCTCTTTTTGTCTTCAGTGAACCCTTTCTTCATTTCTCACTCTGTCCTCATTACTTCATCTGCATTCAGTTCTCTTTCTGTGATCAGTTCACCCTGCCTTCAGTTCTCCCCCTGACTTCAGTTTTCTCTCTGTCGACAGTCACCCTCTGACTTTAGATCTCTTTTTGTCTTCAGTCCACCCTTTCTTCAGTTCTCCCTCTGTCTTCATCACTCCATCTGCATTCAGTTCTCTTTCTGTGATCAGTCCACCCTTTCTTCAGTTCTACCTCTGCTTTCATTACTCCATCTGCATTCAGTTCTCTTTCTGCGATCAGTTCAACCTACCTTCAGTTCTGCCTCTAAATTCAGCTCTCTCTCTGTCAACAGTCTCCCTCTGACTTTAGATCACACTGTGTCTTCAGTCCACACTTTCTTCATTTCTCCCTCTGTCTTCATTATTCCATCTGCATTCAGTTCACTTTCTGTGGTCAATCCACCCTGTCTTCATTCCTGCCTCTGTCTTCATTACTACATCTGTCGTCAGTTCTATTTCTGTCATCAGTTCACCTTGTCTTCAGTTCTCCCTCTGACATCACTTTTCTCTCTGTCGACAGTCACCATCTGACATTAGATTTCTCTGTGTCTTGAGTTCTCCCTTTCTTCATTTCTCCCTCTGTCTTCATTACTCCATCTGCATTCAGTTCTCTTTCTGTGATCAGTCCACCGTTACTTCAGGTCTCCATCTGTCTTCATTGCTTCATCTGCATTCAGTTCTCTTTCTGTGATCTGTTCATCCTTTCTTCAATCCTCTCTCTGTCTTCATTACTCCGTCTGCATTCAGTTCTCTTTCTGCGATCAGTCCACCATTTCTTCATTTCTCCCTCTGTCTTCATTACTCCATCTGCATTCAGTTCTCTTTCTGTGATCAGTTCACCTTGTCTTCAGTTCTCCCTCTGACCTCAGTTCTCTCTCTGTCGACAGACTCCCTCTGACTTTAGATCTCTCTGTCTCTTCAGTCCAACCATTCTTCAGTTCTCCCTCTGACTTCAGATCTCTCTCTGTCAGCATCTCCCTCTGACTTTAGATCACTCTGTGTCTTCAGTCCACCCTTTCTTCATTTCACCCTCTGTCTTCATTACTCCATCTACATTCAGTTCACTTTCTGTGATCAGTCCACACTGTCTTCATTTCTGCCTCTGTCTTCATTACTCCATCTGTCGACAGTTCTATTTCTGTCATCAGTTCACCCTGTCTTCTGTTCTCCCTCTGACTTCAGTTTTCTCTCTGTCGACAGTCACCATCTGACTTTAGATCTCTTTTTGTCTTCAGTGAACCCTTTCTTCATTTCTCACTCTGTCCTCATTACCCCATCTGCATTCAGTTCTCTTTTTGTGATCAGTTCAACCTGCCTTCAGTTCTCCCTCTGACATCAGTTTTCTCTCTGTCCACAGTCACCCTCTGACTTTAGATCTCTTTTTGTCTTCAGTCCACCCTTTCTTCATTTCTCCCTCTGTCTTCATTACTCCATCTGCATTCAGTTCTCTTTCTGTGATCAGTCCACCCTTTCTTCAGTTCTCCCTCTGTTTTCATAACTCCATCTGCATTCAGTTCTCTTTCTGTGATCAGTTCACCCTGCCTTCAGTTCTCCCTCTGACTTCAGCTCTCTCTCTGTCGACAGTCTCCCTCTGACTTTAGATCTCTCTGTGTCTTCAGTCCACCCTTTCTTCATTTCTGCCTCTGTCTTCATTACTACATCTGTCGTCAGTTCCATTTCTGTCATCAGTTCACCCAGTCTTCAGTTCTCCCTCTGACTTCAGTTTTCTCTCAGTCGACAGTCACCATCTGACATTAGATTTATCTGTGTCTTCAGTTCTCCCTTTCTTCATTTCTCCCTCTGTCTTCATTACTCCATCTGCATTCAGTTCTCTTTCTGTGATCAGTTCATCCTGTCTTCAGTCCTCTCTCTGTCTTCATTACTCCATCTGCATTCAGTTCTCTTTCTGCGATCAGTCCACCATTTCTTCATTTCTCCCTCTGTCTTCATTACTCCATCTGACTTTAGATCTCTGTTTGTCTTCAGTGAACCCTTTCTTCATTTCTCACTCTGTCCTCATTCCTCCATCTGCATTCAGTTCTCTTTCTGTGATCAGTTCACCCTGCCTTCAGTTCTCCCTCTGACTTCAGTTTTCTCTCTGTCGACAGTCACCCTCTGATTTTAGATCTCTTTTTGTCGTCAGACCACCCTTTCTTCATTTCTCCCTCTGTCTTCATTACTCCATCTGCATTCAGTTCTCTTTCTGTGATCAGTCCACCCTTTCTTCAGTTCTCCCTCTGTCTTCATTACTCAATCTACATTCATTTCACTTTCTGTGATCAGTCCTCCCTGTCTTCATTTCTGGCTCTGTCTTCATTACTCCATCTGTCGTCAGTTCTATTTCTGTCATCAGTTCACACTGTCTTCAGTTCTCCCTCTGTCTTCAATTTTCCCTCTGTCGGCAGTCACCATCTGTCTTTAGATCTCTTTTTGTCTTCAGTCCACCCTTTCTTCATTTCTCACTCTGTCTTCATTACTGTATCTGCATTCAGTTCCCTTTATGTGATCAGTTCACCCTGTCGTCACTTTTCCCTCTGTCTTCATTACTCCATCTGCATTCAGTTCTCTTTCTGTAATCAGTCCACCATTTCTTCATTTCACCCTCTGTCTTCATTACTCCATCTACATTCAGTTCACTTTCAGTGATCAGTCCACACTGTTTTCATTTCTGCCTCTGTCTTCATTACTCCATCTGTCGACAGTTCTGTTTCTGTCATCAGTTCACACTGTCTTCTGTTCTCCCTCTGACTTCAGTTTTCTCTCTGTCGACTGTCACCATCTGACTTTAGATCTCTTTTTGTCTTCTGTGAACCCTTTCTTCATTTCTCACTCTGTCCTCATTACTCCATCTGCATTCAGTTCTCTTTCTGTGATCAGTTCAACCTGCCTTCAGTTCTCCCTCTGACTTCAGTTTTCTCTGTCGACAGTCACCCTCTGACTTTAGATCTCTTTTTGTCTTCAGTCCACCCTTTCTTCATTTCTCCCTCTGTCTTCATTACTCCATCTGCATTCAGTTCTCTTTCTGTGATCAGTCCACCCTTTCTTCAGTTCTCCCTCTGTTTTCATTACTCCATCTGCATTCAGTTCTCTTTCTGTGATCAGTTCACCCTGCCTTCAGTTCTCCCTCTGACTTCAGCTCTCTCTCTGTCGACAGTCTCCCTCTGACTTTAGATCTCTCTGTGTCTTCAGTCCACCCTTTCTTCATTTCTGCCTCTGTCTTCATTACTCCATCTGTCGTCAGTTCCATTTCTGTCATCAGTTCACCCAGTCTTCAGTTCTCCCTCTGACTTCAGTTTTCTCTCTGTCGGCAGTCACCATCTGACATTAGATTTCTCTGTGTCTTCAGTTCTCCCTTTCTTCATTTCTCCCTCTGTCTTCATTACTCCATCTGCATTCAGTTCTCTTTCTGTGATCTGTTCATCCTGTCTTCAGTCCTCTCTCTGTCTTCATTACTCCATCTGAATTCAGTTCTCTTTCTGCGATCAGTCCACCCTTTCTTCATTTCTCCCTCTGTCAGCATTACGCCATCTGCATTCAGTTCTCTTTCTGGGATCAGTCCACCGTTTCTTCATTTCTCCCTCTGTCTTCATTACTCAATCTACATTCATTTCACTTTCTGTGATCAGTCCACCCTGTCTTCATTTCTGGCTCTGTCTTCATTACTCCATCTGTCGTCAGTTCTATTTCTGTCATCAGTTGACACTGTCTTCAGTTCTCCCTCTGACTTCAATTTTCTCCCTGTCGGCAGTCACCATCTGTCTTTAGATCTCTTTTTGTCTTCAGTCCACCCTTTCTTCATTTCTCACTCTGACTTCATAACTCCATCTGCATTCAGTTCTCTTTATGTAATCATTTCACCCTGTCATCACTTTTCCCTCTGTCTTCATTGCTCCATCTGCATTCAGTTCTCTTTCTGTGATCAGTCCACCCGATCTTCATTTCTGCCTCTGTCTTCATTACTACATCTGTCGTCAGTTCTATTTCTGTCATCAGTTCACCCTGTCTTCAGTTCTCCCTCTGACATCACTTTTCTCTCTGTCGACAGTCACCATCTGACATTAGATTTCTCTGTGTCTTCAGTTCTCCCTTTCTTCATTTCTCCCTCTGTCTTCATTACTCCATCTGCATTCAGTTCTCTTTCTGTGATCAGTCCACCGTTTCTTCACTTCTCCATCTGTCTTCATTGCTTCATCTGCATTCAGTTCTCTTTCTGTGATCAGTTCATCCTGTCTTCAGTCCTCTCTCTGTCTTCATTACTCCATCTGCATTCAGTTCTCTTTCTGCGATCAGTCCACCATTTCTTCTTTCTCCCTCTGTCTTCATTACTCCATCTGCATTCAGTTCTCTTTCTGTGATCAGTCCACCGTTTCTTCACTTCTCCATCTGTCTTCATTGCTTCATCTGCATTCAGTTCTCTTTCTGTGATCAGTTCATCCTGTCTTCAGTTCTCCCTCTGTTTTCATTACTCCATCTGCATTCAGTTCTCTTTCTGTGATCAGTTCACCCTGCATTCAGTTCTCCCTCTGACTTTAGATCTCTCTGTGTCTTCAGTCCACCCTTTCTTCATTTCTCCCTCTGTCTGCATTACTCCATCTACATTCAGTTCACTTTCTGCGATCAGTCCACCCTGTCTTCATTTCTGCCTCTGTCTTCATTACTCCATCTGTCGTCAGTTCTATTTCTGTCATCAGTTCACACTGTCTTCATTTCTCCCTCTGACTTCAATTTTCTCTCTGTCGGCAGTCACCATCTGTCTTTCGATCTCTTTTTGTCTTCAGTCCACCCTTTCTTCATTTCTCACTCTGTCTTCATTACTCCATCTGCATTCAGTTCTCTTTATGTGATCAGTTCACCCTGTCGTCACTTTTCCCTCTGTCTTCATTACTCCATCTGCATTCAGTTCTCTTTCTGTAATCAGTCCACCCTTTCTTCATTTCACCCTCTGTCTTCATTACTCCATCCACATTCAGTTCACTTTCTGTAATCAGTCCACCCTATCTTCATTTCTGCCTCTGTCTTCATGACTACATCTGTCGTCAGTTCTATTTCTGTCATCAGGTCACCCTGTCTTCAGTTCTCCCTCTGACTTCAGTTTTCTCTCTGTCGACTGTTACCATCTGACTTTAGATCTCTTTTTGTCTTCAGTCCACCCTTTCTTCATTTCTCACTCTGTCTTCATTACTCCATCTGCATTCAGTTCACTTTCTGACATCAGTTCACCCTGTCTTCAGTTCTCCCTCTGACTTCAGTTTTCCCTCTGTCGACAGTCACCATCTGACATTAGATTGCTCTGTGTCTTCAGTTCTCCCTTTCTTCATTTCTCCCTCTGTCTTCATTACTCCATCTGCATTCAGTTCTCTTTCTGTGATCAGTCCACCGTTTCATCATTTCTCCACCTGTCTTCATTGCTTCATCTGCATTCAGTTCTCTTTCTGTGATCAGTTCATCCTGACTTCCGTCCTCTCTCTCTCTTCATTACTCAATCTGCATTCTGTTCTCTTTCTGTGATCAGTCCACCGTTTCTTCATTTCTCCCTCTGTCTTCAATACTCCATCTGCATTCAGTTCTCTTTCTATGATCAGTTCACCGTGTCTTCAGTTCTCCCTCTGATCTCAGTTTTCTCTCTGTCGACGGACTCTCTCTGACATTAGATCTCTCTGTGTCTTCAGTCCAACCTTTCTTCCGTTCTGCCTCTGACTTCAGCTCTCTCTCTGTCAACAGTCTCCCTCTGACTTTAGATCACACTGTGTCTTCAGTCCACCCTTTCTTCATTTCTCCCTCTCTCTTCATTACTCCATCTACATTCAGTTCACTTTCTGTGATCAGTCCACCCTGTCTTCATTTCTGCCACTGTCTTCATTACTCCATCTGTGGTCAGTTCTATTTCTGTCATCAGTGCACCCTGTCTTCAGTTCTCCCTCTGACTTCAGTTTTCTCTCTGTCGACAGTCACCATCTGACTTTAGATCTCTTTTTGTCTTCAGTGAACCCTTTCTTCATTTCTCACTCTGTCTTCATTACTCCATCTGCATTCAGTTCTCTTTCTGTGATCAGTCCACCCTTTCTTCAGTTCTCCCTCTGTTTTCATTGCTCCATCTGCATTCAGTTCTCTTTCTGTGATCAGTTCACCCTGCCTTCAGTTCTCCCTCTGACTTCAGCTCTCTCTCTCTGCCGACAGTCTCCCTCTGACGTTAGATCTCTCTGTGTCTTCAGTCCACCCTTTCTTCATTTCTCCCTCTGTCTTCATTACTCCATCCGCATTCAGTTCTCTTTCAGGGATCAGTCCACCCTGTCTTCATTTCTCCCTCTGTCTTCATTACTTCATCTACATTCAGTTCACTTTCTGTGATCAGTCCACCCTGTCTTCATTTCTGCCTCTGTCTTCATTACTCCATCTGTCGTCAGTTCGATTTCTGTCATCAGTTGACACTGTCTTCAGTTCTCCCTCTGACTTCAATTTTCTCTCTGTCGGCAGTCACCATCTGTCTTTCGATCTCTTTTTGTCTTCAGTCCACCCTTTCTTCATTTCTCACTCTGACTTCATAACTCCATCTGCATTCAGTTCTCTTCATGTGATCATTTCACCCTGTCATCACTTTTCCCTCTGTCTTCATTACTCCATCTGCATTCAGTTCTCTTTCTGTAATCAGTCCACCCTTTCTTCATTTCACCCTCTGTCTTCATTACTCCATCTACATTCAGTTCACTTTCTGTGATCAGTCCACCCTATCTTCATTTCTGCCTCTGTCTTCATTACTACATCTGTCGTCAGTTCTATTTCTGTCATCAGTTCACCCGATCTTCAGTTCTCCCTCTGACATCACTTTTCTCTCTGTTGACAGTCACCATCTGACATTAGATTTCTCTGTGTCTTCAGTTCTCCCTTTCTTCATTTCTCCCTCTGTCTTCATTACTCCATCTGCATTCAGTTCTCTTTCTGTGATCAGTCCACCGTTTCTTCACTTCTCCATCTGTCTTCATTGCTTCATCTGCATTCAGTTCTCTTTCTGCGATCAGTCCACCATTTCTTATTTCTCCCTCTGTCTTCATTACTCCATCTGCATTCAGTTCTCTTTCTGTGATCAGTTCACCTTGTCTTCAGTTGTCCCTCTGACCTCAGTTCTCTCTCTGTCGACAGACTCCCTCTGACTTTCGATCTCTCTGTGTCTTCAGTCCAACCTTTCTTCAGTTCTCCCTCTGACTTCAGCTCTCTGTCTGTCAGCAGTCTCCCTCTGACTTTAGATCACTCTGTGTCTTCAGTCCACCCTTTCTTCATTTCACCCTCTGTCTTCATTACTCCATCTACATTCAGTTCACTTGCTGTGATCAGTGCACACTGTCTTCATTTCTGCCTCTGTCTTCATTACTCCAACTGTCGTCAGTTCTATTTCTGTCATCTGTTCACCCTGTCTTCTGTTCTCCCTCTGACTTCAGCTCTCTCTCTGTCGACAGTGTACCTCTGATTTTAGATCTCTCTGTGTCTTCAGTCCACCCTTTCGTCATTTCGCCCTGTGTCTTGATTTCTCAATCTGCATTCATGTTCTCTTTCTGTAATCAGTCCATACTTTCTTCATTTCTCCCTCTGTCATCATTACTCCATTTGTCTTCATTTCGCTATTTGTGATCAGTCCACCCTTTCTTCATTCTCCCTGTGTCCTCATTACTCCATCTGCATTCAGTTCTCTTTCTGTGATCAAATGACCCTCTCTTCATTTCTCCCTCTGTCTTCATTACTCCATCTGTCGCCAGTTCTCTTTCAATCATCTGTTCACCCTGTCTTCAGTTCTCCCTCTGACTTCTGATTTCTCTGTGTCGACAGACACCCTCTGACTTTAGATCTATTTTTGTCTTCAGTCCACCCTTTCTTCTGTTCTCCCTCTGTCTGTCATTACTCCATCTGCATTCAGTTCTCTTTCTGTGTTCAGTTCACCCTGTCTTCACTTCTCCCTCTGTCTTCATTACTCCATTTGCATTCAGTTCTCTTTCAGTGATAAGTCCACCCTTTCTTCATTTCTCCCTCTGTCTTCATTAATCCATCTGCATTCAGTTCTCTTTCTGTGATCAGTTCATCCTGTCTTCAGTTCTCTCTGTCTACATTACTACATCTGCATTCAGTTCTCTTTCTGTGATCAGTTCATCCTGCCTTTAGTTCTCCCTCTGACTTCAGCTCTCTCTCTGTCGAACTTCTCCCTCTGACTTTAGATCCCTCTGTGTCTTCAGTCCACCCTTTCTTCTTTTCTCCCTCTGTCTTCATTACTCCATCTGCAGTCAGTTCACTTTCTGTGATCAGTCCACCCTGTCTTCATTTCTCCCTCTGTCTTCATTACTTCATCTACATTCAGTTCACTTTCTGTGATCAGTCCACCCTGTCTTCATTTCTGCCTCTGTCTTCTTTACTCCATCTGTCGTCAGTTCGATTTCTGTCATCAGTTGACACTGTCTTCAGTTCTCCCTCTGACTTCAATTTTCTCTCTGTCGGCAGTCACCATCTGTCTTTCGATCTCTTTTTGTCTTCAGTCCACCCTTTCTTCATTTCTCACTCTGACTTCATAACTCCATCTGCATTCAGTTCTCTTCATGTGATCATTTCACCCTGTCATCACTTTTCCCTCTGTCTTCATTACTCCATCTGCATTCAGTTCTCTTTCTGTAATCAGTCCACCCTTTCTTCATTTCACCCTCTGTCTTCATTACTCCATCTACATTCAGTTCACTTTCTGTGATCAGTCCACCCTATCTTCATTTCTGCCTCTGTCTTCATTACTACATCTGTCGTCAGTTCTATTTCTGTCATCAGTTCACCCGATCTTCAGTTCTCCCTCTGACATCACTTTTCTCTCTGTTGACAGTCACCATCTGACATTAGATTTCTCTGTGTCTTCAGTTCTCCCTTTCTTCATTTCTCCCTCTGTCTTCATTACTCCATCTGCATTCAGTTCTCTTTCTGTGATCAGTCCACCGTTTCTTCACTTCTCCATCTGTCTTCATTGCTTCATCTGCATTCAGTTCTCTTTCTGCGATCAGTCCACCATTTCTTATTTCTCCCTCTGTCTTCATTACTCCATCTGCATTCAGTTCTCTTTCTGTGATCAGTTCACCTTGTCTTCAGTTGTCCCTCTGACCTCAGTTCTCTCTCTGTCGACAGACTCCCTCTGACTTTCGATCTCTCTGTGTCTTCAGTCCAACCTTTCTTCAGTTCTCCCTCTGACTTCAGCTCTCTGTCTGTCAGCAGTCTCCCTCTGACTTTAGATCACTCTGTGTCTTCAGTCCACCCTTTCTTCATTTCACCCTCTGTCTTCATTACTCCATCTACATTCAGTTCACTTGCTGTGATCAGTGCACACTGTCTTCATTTCTGCCTCTGTCTTCATTACTCCAACTGTCGTCAGTTCTATTTCTGTCATCAGTTCACCCTGTCTTCTGTTCTCCCTCTGACTTCAGCTCTCTCTCTGTCGACAGTGTACCTCTGATTTTAGATCTCTCTGTGTCTTCAGTCCACCCTTTCGTCATTTCGCCCTGTGTCTTGATTTCTCAATCTGCATTCATGTTCTCTTTCTGTAATCAGTCCATACTTTCTTCATTTCTCCCTCTGTCATCATTACTCCATTTGTCTTCATTTCGCTATTTGTGATCAGTCCACCCTTTCTTCATTCTCCCTGTGTCCTCATTACTCCATCTGCATTCAGTTCTCTTCCTGTGATCAAATGACCCTCTCTTCATTTCTCCCTCTGTCGCCAGTTCTCTTTCAATCATCTGTTCACCCTGTCTTCAGTTCTCCCTCTGACTTCTGATTTCTCTGTGTCGACAGACACCCTCTGACTTTAGATCTATTTTTGTCTTCAGTCCACCCTTTCTTCTGTTCTCCCTCTGTCTGTCATTACTCCATCTGCATTCAGTTCTCTTTCTGTGTTCAGTTCACCCTGTCTTCACTTCTCCCTCTGTCTTCATTACTCCATTTGCATTCAGTTCTCTTTCAGTGATAAGTCCACCCTTTCTTCATTTCTCCCTCTGTCTTCATTAATCCATCTGCATTCAGTTCTCTTTCTGTGATCAGTTCATCCTGTCTTCAGTTCTCTCTGTCTACATTACTACATCTGCATTCAGTTCTCTTTCTGTGATCAGTTCATCCTGCCTTTAGTTCTCCCTCTGACTTCAGCTCTCTCTCTGTCGAACTTCTCCCTCTGACTTTAGATCCCTCTGTGTCTTCAGTCCACCCTTTCTTCTTTTCTCCCTCTGTCTTCATTACTCCATCTGCAGTCAGTTCACTTTCTGTGATCAGTCCACCCTGTCTTCATTTCTCCCTCTGTCTTCATTACTACATCTGCATTAAGTTCTCTTTCTGTGATCAGTTCACCCTTCCTTCATTTCTCCCTATATCTTCATTGCTCCATCTGCATTCATTTCTCTTTCTGTGATCAGTTCACCCTGTCTTCAGTTCTCTCACTGACTTCAGGGCGGCACAGTGGCACAGTGGTTAGCACTGCAGCCTCACAGCTCCGGGGACCCGGGTTCGATTCTGGGTACTGCCTGTGCGGAGTTTGCAAGTTCTCCCTGTGTCTGCGTGGGTTTCTTCCGGGTGCTCCGGTTTCCTCCCACATGCCCAAGACTTGCAGGTTGATAGGTTAATTGGCCATTATAAATTGACCCTAGTATTGGTAGGTGGTAGGGAAATATATAGGGACAGGTGGGGATGTTATTCGAATATGGGATTCGTGTAGGATTAGTATAAATGGGTGGTTGATGGTCGGCACAGACTCGGTGGGCCGAAGGGCCTGTTTCAGTGCTGTATCTCTAAACTAAAAAAAGTTCTATATCTGTCGACATTCTCCCTCTGACTTCAGATCTCTCTGTGTCTTCAATCCACCCTTTCTTATTTCTCCCTCTGTCTTCATTACTCCATCTGCATTCAGTTCTATTTCAGTGATCAGTGAACCCTTTCTTCATTTCTCCCTCTGTCTTCATTACTCCATCTGCATTCTGTTCTCTTTCTGTGATCTGTCCACCCTTTCTTCATTTCTTCCTCTGTCTTCATTACTCCATCTGCATTCAGTTCCCTTGCTGTGATCAGTTCATCCTGTTTTCAGTTCTCTCTCTGTCTTCATTACTCCATCTGTCTTCAGTTCTCTTTTTGTGATCAGTTCACCCTGTCTTCAGTTCCCCCTCTGACTTCAGTTCTCCCTGTCGACTGTCTCCCTCTGACTTTATATCTCTCTGTGCCTTCAGTCCACCCTTTCTTCATTTCTCCCTCTGTCTTCATTACTCCATCTGCATTCAGTTCTCTTTCAGTGATCAGTGAACCCTTTCTTCATTTCTCCCTCTGTCTTCATTACTCCATCTGCATTCAGTTCCCTTGCTGTGATCAGTTCATCCTGTTTTCAGTTCTCTCTCTGTCTTCATTACTACATCTGCATTAAGTTCTCTTTCTGTGATCAGTTCACCCTTCCTTCATTTCTCCCTCTGTCTTCATTACGACATCTGCATTAAGTTCTCTTTCTGTGATCAGTTCACCCTTCCTTCATTTCTCCCTCTGTCTTCATTGCTCCATCTGCATTCAGTTCTCTTTCTGTGATCAGTTCACCCTGTCTTCAGTTATGTCACTGACTTCAGTTCCCTCTCTGTCGACATTCTCCCTCTGACTTCAGATCTCTCTGTGTCTTCATTCCACCCTTTCTTATTTCACCCTCTCTCTTCATTACTCCATCTGCATTCAGTTCTCTTTCAGTGATCAGTGAACCCTTTCTTCATTTCTCCCTCTGTCTTCATTACTCCATCTGCATTCAGTTCCCTTGCTGTGATCAGTTCATCCTGTTTTCAGTTCTCTCTCTGTCTTCATTACTACATCTGCATTCAGTTCTCTTTCTGTGATCAGTTCACCCTGTCTTCAGTTATGTCACTGACTTCAGTTCCCTCTCTGTCGACATTCTCCCTCTGACTTCAGATCTCTCTGTGTCTTCATTCCACCCTTTCTTATTTCACCCTCTCTCTTCATTACTCCATGTGCATTCAGTTCTCTTTCAGTGATCAGTGAACCCTTTCTTCATTTCTCCCTCTGTCTTCATTACTCCATCTGCATTCAGTTCCCTTGCTGTGATCAGTTCATCCTGTTTTCAGTTCTCTCTCTGTCTTCATTACTACATCTGCATTCAGTTCTCTTTCTGTGATCAGTTCATCCTGCCTTCAGTTCTCCCTCTGACTTCAGCTCTCTCTCTGTCAACAGTTTCCCTCTGACTTTAGATCACTCTGTGCCATCATTCCTCTCTTTCTTCATTTCTCCCTCTGTCTTCATTACTCCATCTGTCTTCTGTTCTCTTTTTGCGATCAGTTCACCCTGTCTTCAGTTCCCCCTCTGACTTCAGTTCTCTCTGTCGACAGTCTCCCTCTGACTTTATATCTCTCTGTGTCTTCAGTCCACCCTTTCTTCAAATCTCCCTCTGTCTTAATTACTCCATCTGCATTCAGTTCCCTTGCTGTGATCAGTTCGTCCTGTTTTCAGTTATCTCTCTGTCTTCATTACTCCATCTGTCTTCAGTTCTCTTTTTGTGATCAGTTCACCCTGTCTTCAGTTCCCCCTCTGACTTCAGTTCTCTCTGTCGACAGTCTCCCTCTGACTTTATATCTCTCTGTGTCTTCAGTCCTCCCTTCCTTCAGTTCTCCCTCTGACTTCGGCTCTCTCTCTATCAACAATTTCCCTCTGACTTTAGATCTCTCTGTGACTTCAATCCACCCTGTCTTCATTTCCACCTCTGTCTTCATTACTCCGTCTGCATTCAGTTCTCTTTCTGTGATCAGTCCACCCTGTCCTCATTTCCCCCTCTGTCTTCATTACTACATCTGCATTAAGTTCTGTTTCTGTGGTCAGTTCACCCTTCCTTCATTTCTGCCTCTGTCTTCATTGCTCCATCTGCATTCAGATCTCTTTCTGTGATCAGTTCACACTGCCTTCAGCTCTCCATCTGACTTCAGCTCTCTCTCTGTCGACAGTCTCCCTCTGACTTTAGATCTCTCTGTGTCTTCAGTCCACCCTTTCTTCATTTCGCCCTCTGTCTTCATTTCTCACTCTGCATTCAGTTCTCTTTCTGTGATCAGTCCACCCTTTCTTCATTTCTCCCTCTGTCTTCATTACTCCATCTGCATTCAGTTCTCTTTCTGTGATCAGTTCATCCGGTCTTCAGTTCTCTCTCTGTCTTCATTACTCCATCTGCATTCAGTTCCCTTGCTGTGATCAGTTCATCCTGTTTTCAGTTCTCTCTCTGTCTTCATTACTCCATCTGTCTTCAGTTCTCTTTTTGTGATCAGTTCACCCTGTCTTCAGTTCCCCCTCTGACTTCAGTTCTCCCTGTCGACTGTCTCCCTCTGACTTTATATCTCTCTGTGCCTTCAGTCCACCCTTTCTTCATTTCTCCCTCTGTCTTCATTACTCCATCTGCATTCAGTTCTCTTTCAGTGATCAGTGAACCCTTTCTTCATTTCTCCCTCTGTCTTCATTACTCCATCTGCATTCAGTTCCCTTGCTGTGATCAGTTCATCCTGTTTTCAGTTCTCTCTCTGTCTTCATTACTACATCTGCATTAAGTTCTCTTTCTGTGATCAGTTCACCCTTCCTTCATTTCTCCCTCTGTCTTCATTACGACATCTGCATTAAGTTCTCTTTCTGTGATCAGTTCACCCTTCCTTCATTTCTCCCTCTGTCTTCATTGCTCCATCTGCATTCAGTTCTCTTTCTGTGATCAGTTCACCCTGTCTTCAGTTATGTCACTGACTTCAGTTCCCTCTCTGTCGACATTCTCCCTCTGACTTCAGATCTCTCTGTGTCTTCATTCCACCCTTTCTTATTTCACCCTCTCTCTTCATTACTCCATCTGCATTCAGTTCTCTTTCAGTGATCAGTGAACCCTTTCTTCATTTCTCCCTCTGTCTTCATTACTCCATCTGCATTCAGTTCCCTTGCTGTGATCAGTTCATCCTGTTTTCAGTTCTCTCTCTGTCTTCATTACTACATCTGCATTCAGTTCTCTTTCTGTGATCAGTTCATCCTGCCTTCAGTTCTCCCTCTGACTTCAGCTCTCTCTCTGTCAACAGTTTCCCTCTGACTTTAGATCACTCTGTGCCATCATTCCTCTCTTTCTTCATTTCTCCCTCTGTCTTCATTACTCCATCTGTCTTCTGTTCTCTTTTTGCGATCAGTTCACCCTGTCTTCAGTTCCCCCTCTGACTTCAGTTCTCTCTGTCGACAGTCTCCCTCTGACTTTATATCTCTCTGTGTCTTCAGTCCACCCTTTCTTCAAATCTCCCTCTGTCTTAATTACTCCATCTGCATTCAGTTCCCTTGCTGTGATCAGTTCGTCCTGTTTTCAGTTATCTCTCTGTCTTCATTACTCCATCTGTCTTCAGTTCTCTTTTTGTGATCAGTTCACCCTGTCTTCAGTTCCCCCTCTGACTTCAGTTCTCTCTGTCGACAGTCTCCCTCTGACTTTATATCTCTCTGTGTCTTCAGTCCTCCCTTCCTTCAGTTCTCCCTCTGACTTCGGCTCTCTCTCTATCAACAATTTCCCTCTGACTTTAGATCTCTCTGTGACTTCAATCCACCCTGTCTTCATTTCTACCTCTGTCTTCATTACTCCGTCTGCATTCAGTTCTCTTTCTGTGATCAGTCCACCCTGTCCTCATTTCCCCCTCTGTCTTCATTACTACATCTGCATTAAGTTCTGTTTCTGTGGTCAGTTCACCCTTCCTTCATTTCTGCCTCTGTCTTCATTGCTCCATCTGCATTCAGATCTCTTTCTGTGATCAGTTCACACTGCCTTCAGCTCTCCATCTGACTTCAGCTCTCTCTCTGTCGACAGTCTCCCTCTGACTTTAGATCTCTCTGTGTCTTCAGTCCACCCTTTCTTCATTTCGCCCTCTGTCTTCATTTCTCACTCTGCATTCAGTTCTCTTTCTGTGATCAGTCCACCCTTTCTTCATTTCTCCCTCTGTCTTCATTACTCCATCTGCATTCAGTTCTCTTTCTGTGATCAGTTCATCCGGTCTTCAGTTCTCTCTCTGTCTTCATTACTACATCTGCATTCAGTTCTCTTTCTGTGATCAGTTCACACTGCCTTCAGCTCTCCCTCTGACTTCAGCTCTCTCTCTATCGACAGTCTCCCTTTGACTTTATATCTCTCTGTGTCTTCAGTCCACCCTTTCTTCATTACGCCCTCTGTCCTGATTTCTCAATCTGCATTCAGTTCTCTTTCTGTGTTCAGTTCACCCTGTCTTCACTTCTCCCTCTGTCTTCATTACTCCATTTGCATTCAGTTCTCTTTCAGTGATAAGTCCACCCTTTCTTCATTTCTCCCTCTGTCTTCATTAATCCATCTGCATTCAGTTCTCTTTCTGTGATCAGTTCATCCTGTCTTCAGTTCTCTCTGTCTACATTACTACATCTGCATTCAGTTCTCTTTCTGTGATCAGTTCATCCTGCCTTTAGTTCTCCCTCTGACTTCAGCTCTCTCTCTGTCGAACTTCTCCCTCTGACTTTAGATCCCTCTGTGTCTTCAGTCCACCCTTTCTTCTTTTCTCCCTCTGTCTTCATTACTCCATCTGCAGTCAGTTCACTTTCTGTGATCAGTCCACCCTGTCTTCATTTCTCCCTCTGTCTTCATTACTACATCTGCATTAAGTTCTCTTTCTGTGATCAGTTCAGCATTCCTTCATTTCTCCCTATATCTTCATTGCTCCATCTGCATTCATTTCTCTTTCTGTGATCAGTTCACCCTGTCTTCAGTTCTCTCACTGACTTCAGGGCGGCACAGTGGCACAGTGGTTAGCACTGCAGCCTCACAGCTCCGGGGACCCGGGTTCGATTCTGGGTACTGCCTGTGCGGAGTTTGCAAGTTCTCCCTGTGTCTGCGTGGGTTTCTTCCGGGTGCTCCGGTTTCCTCCCACATGCCCAAGACTTGCAGGTTGATAGGTTAATTGGCCATTATAAATTGACCCTAGTATTGGTAGGTGGTAGGGAAATATATAGGGACAGGTGGGGATGTTATTCGAATATGGGATTCGTGTAGGATTAGTATAAATGGGTGGTTGATGGTCGGCACAGACTCGGTGGGCCGAAGGGCCTGTTTCAGTGCTGTATCTCTAAACTAAAAAAAGTTCTATATCTGTCGACATTCTCCCTCTGACTTCAGATCTCTCTGTGTCTTCAATCCACCCTTTCTTATTTC
Source organism: Heterodontus francisci (assembly GCF_036365525.1). Lineage (NCBI taxonomy): Eukaryota > Metazoa > Chordata > Chondrichthyes > Heterodontiformes > Heterodontidae > Heterodontus > Heterodontus francisci. Next base: position 3,194,711 of record NW_027141861.1, on the reverse strand, counting down.
TCCCTCTGTCTTCATTACTCCATCTGCATTCAGTTCTATTTCAGTGATCAGTGAACCCTTTCTTCATTTATCCCTCTGTCTTCATTACTCCATCTGCATTCTGTTCTCTTTCTGTGATCTGTCCACCCTTTCTTCATTTCTTCCTCTGTCTTCATTACTCCATCTGCATTCAGTTCCCTTGCTGTGATCAGTTCATCCTGTCTTCAGTTCCCCCTCTGACTTCAGTTCTCCCTGTCGACTGTCTCCCTCTGACTTTATATCTCTCTGTGCCTTCAGTCCACCCTTTCTTCATTTCTCCCTCTGTCTTCATTACTCCATCTGCATTCAGTTCTCTTTCAGTGATCAGTGAACCCTTTCTTCATTTCTCCCTCTGTCTTCATTACTCCATCTGCATTCAGTTCCCTTGCTGTGATCAGTTCATCCTGTTTTCAGTTCTCTCTCTGTCTTCATTACTACATCTGCATTAAGTTCTCTTTCTGTGATCAGTTCACCCTTCCTTCATTTCTCCCTCTGTCTTCATTACGACATCTGCATTAAGTTCTCTTTCTGTGATCAGTTCACCCTTCCTTCATTTCTCCCTCTGTCTTCATTGCTCCATCTGCATTCAGTTCTCTTTCTGTGATCAGTTCACCCTGTCTTCAGTTATGTCACTGACTTCAGTTCTCTCTCTGTCGACATTCTCCCTCTGACTTTAGATCTCTCTGTGTCTTCATTCCACCCTTTCTTATTTCACCCTCTCTCTTCATTACTCCATCTGCATTCAGTTCTCTTTCAGTGATCAGTGAACCCTTTCTTCATTTCTCCCTCTGTCTTCATTACTCCATCTGCATTCAGTTCCCTTGCTGTGATCAGTTCATCCTGTTTTCAGTTCTCTCTCTGTCTTCATTACTACATCTGCATTCAGTTCTCTTTCTGTGATCAGTTCATCCTGCCTTCAGTTCTCCCTCTGACTTCAGCTCTCTCTCTGTCAACAGTTTCCCTCTGACTTTAGATCACTCTGTGCCATCATTCCTCTCTTTCTTCATTTCTCCCTCTGTCTTCATTACTCCATCTGTCTTCTGTTCTCTTTTTGCGATCAGTTCACCCTGTCTTCAGTTCCCCCTCTGACTTCAGTTCTCTCTGTCGACAGTCTCCCTCTGACTTTATATCTCTCTGTGTCTTCAGTCCACCCTTTCTTCAAATCTCCCTCTGTCTTAATTACTCCATCTGCATTCAGTTCCCTTGCTGTGATCAGTTCGTCCTGTTTTCAGTTATCTCTCTGTCTTCATTACTCCATCTGTCTTCAGTTCTCTTTTTGTGATCAGTTCACCCTGTCTTCAGTTCCCCCTCTGACTTCAGTTCTCTCTGTCGACAGTCTCCCTCTGACTTTATATCTCTCTGTGTCTTCAGTCCTCCCTTCCTTCAGTTCTCCCTCTGACTTCGGCTCTCTCTCTGTCAACAATTTCCCTCTGACTTTAGATCTCTCTGTGACTTCAATCCACCCTGTCTTCATTTCTACCTCTGTCTTCATTAATCCATCTGCATTCAGTTCACTTTCTGTGATCAGTCCACCCTGTCTTCATTTCCCCCTCTGTCTTCATTACTACATCTGCATTAAGTTCTGTTTCTGTGATCAGTTCACCCTTCCTTCATTTCTTCCTCTGTCTTCATTGCTCCATCTGCATTCAGATCTCTTTCTGTGAACAGTTCATTCTGCCTTCAGTTCTCCCTCTGACTTCAGCTCTCTCTCTGTCGACAGTCTCCCTCTGACTTTAGATCTCTCTGTGTCTTCAGTCCACCCTTTCTTCATTTCGCCCTCTGTCTTGATTTCTCACTCTGCATTCAGTTCTCTTTCTGTGATCAGTCCACCCTTTCTTCATTTCTCCCTCTGTCTTCATTACTCCATCTGCATTCAGTTCTCTTTCTGTGATCAGTTCATCCAGTCTTCAGTTCTCTCTCTGTCTTCATTACTACATCTGCATTCAGTTCTCTTTCTGTGATCAGTTCACACTGCCTTCAGCTCTCCCTCTGACTTCAGCTCTCTCTCTGTCGACAGTCTCCCTCTGACTTTATATCTCTCTGTGTCTTCAGTCCACCCTTTCTTCATTACGCCCTCTGTCTTGATTTCTCAATCTGCATTCAGTTCCCTTTCTCTGATCAGACCACCCTTTCTTCATTTCTCCCTCTGTCTTCGTTACTACATCTGCATTCAGATCACTTTCTGCGATCAGTTCACCCAGTCTTCATTTCTCCCTCTGTCTTCTATACTCCATCTGTCTTCAGTTTTCTTTTTGTGATCAGTTCACCCTGTCTTCAGTTCTCTCTGTGACTTCAGTTCTCTCTCTGTCTTCATTACTACATCTGCATTCAGTTCTCTTTCTGTGATCAGTATACCCTTTCTTCATTTCTCCCTCTGTCATCTTTAATCCATCTGCATTCAGTTCTCTTTCTGTGATCAGTTCACCCTTCCTTCATTTCTCCCTCTGTCTTCATTGCTTGATCTGCATTCAGTTCTCTTTCTGTGATCAGTTCACCCTGTCTTCAGTTATGTCACTGACTTCAGTTCCCTCTCTGTCGACATTCTCCCTCTGACTTCAGATCTCTCTGTGTCTTCATTCCACTCTTTCTTATTTCACCCTCTCTCTTCATTACTCCATCTGCATTCAGTTCTCTTTCAGTGATCAGTGAACCCTTTCTTCATTTCTCCCTCTGTCTTCATTCCTCCATCTGCATTCAGTTCCCTTGCTGTGATCAGTTCATCCTGTTTTCAGTTCTCTCTCTGTCTTCATTACTACATCTGCATTCAGTTCTCTTTCTGTGATCAGTTCATCCTGCCTTCAGTTCTCCCTCTGACTTCAGCTCTCTCTCTGTCAACAGTTTCCCTCTGACTTTAGATCACTCTGTGCCATCATTCCTCTCTTTCTTCATTTCTCCCTCTGTCTTCATTACTCCATCTGTCTTCTGTTCTCTTTTTGCGATCAGTTCACCCTGTCTTCAGTTCCCCCTCTGACTTCAGTTCTCTCTGTCGACAGTCTCCCTCTGACTTTATATCTCTCTGTGTCTTCAGTCCACCCTTTCTTCAAATCTCCCTCTGTCTTACTTACTCCATCTGCATTCAGTTCCCTTGCTGTGATCAGTTCGTCCTGTTTTCAGTTATCTCTCTGTCTTCATTACTCCGTCTGCATTCAGTTCTCTTTCTGTGATCAGTCCACCCTGTCCTCATTTCCCCCTCTATCTTCATTACTACATCTGCATTAAGTTCTGTTTCTGTGGTCAGTTCACCCTTCCTTCATTTCTGCCTCTGTCTTCATTGCTCCATCTGCATTCAGATCTCTTTCTGTGATCAGTTCACACTGCCTTCAGCTCTCCATCTGACTTCAGCTCTCTCTCTGTCGACAGTCTCCCTCTGACTTTAGATCTCTCTGTGTCTTCAGTCCACCCTTTCTTCATTTCGCCCTCTGTCTTCATTTCTCACTCTGCATTCAGTTCTCTTTCTGTGATCAGTTCATCCTGCCTTTAGTTCTCCCTCTGACTTCAGCTCTCTCTCTGTCGAACTTCTCCCTCTGACTTTAGATCCCTCTGTGTCTTCAGTCCACCCTTTCTTCTTTTCTCCCTCTGTCTTCATTACTCCATCTGCAGTCAGTTCACTTTCTGTGATCAGTCCACCCTGTCTTCATTTCTCCCTCTGTCTTCATTACTACATCTGCATTAAGTTCTCTTTCTGTGATCAGTTCACCCTTCCTTCATTTCTCCCTATATCTTCATTGCTCCATCTGCATTCATTTCTCTTTCTGTGATCAGTTCACCCTGTCTTCAGTTCTCTCACTGACTTCAGGGCGGCACAGTGGTTAGCACTGCAGCCTCACAGCTCCGGGGACCCGGGTTCGATTCTGGGTACTGCCTGTGCGGAGTTTGCAAGTTCTCCCTGTGTCTGCGTGGGTTTCTTCCGGGTGCTCCGGTTTCCTCCCACATGCCCAAGACTTGCAGGTTGATAGGTTAATTGGCCATTATAAATTGACCCTAGTATTGGTAGGTGGTAGGGAAATATATAGGGACAGGTGGGGATGTTATTCGAATATGGGATTCGTGTAGGATTAGTATAAATGGGTGGTTGATGGTCGGCACAGACTCGGTGGGCCGAAGGGCCTGTTTCAGTGCTGTATCTCTAAACTAAAAAAAGTTCTATATCTGTCGACATTCTCCCTCTGACTTCAGATCTCTCTGTGTCTTCAATCCACCCTTTCTTATTTCTCCCTCTGTCTTCATTACTCCATCTGCATTCAGTTCTATTTCAGTGATCAGTGAACCCTTTCTTCATTTCTCCCTCTGTCTTCATTACTCCATCTGCATCTGTTCTCTTTCTGTGATCTGTCCACCCTTTCTTCATTTCTTCCTCTGTCTTCATTACTCCATCTGCATTCAGTTCCCTTGCTGTGATCAGTTCATCCTGTTTTCAGTTCTCTCTCTGTCTTCATTACTCCATCTGTCTTCAGTTCTCTTTTTGTGATCAGTTCACCCTGTCTTCAGTTCCCCCTCTGACTTCAGGTCTCCCTGTCGACTGTCTCCCTCTGACTTTATATCTCTCTGTGCCTTCAGTCCTCCCTTCCTTCAGTTCTCCCTCTGACTTCGGCTCTCTCTCTATCAACAATTTCCCTCTGACTTTAGATCTCTCTGTGACTTCAATCCACCCTGTCTTCATTTCTACCTCTGTCTTCATTACTCCATCTGCATTCAGTTCCCTTGCTGTGATCAGTTCATCCTGTTTTCAGTTCTCTCTCTGTCTTCATTACTACATCTGCATTCAGTTCTCTTTCTGTGATCAGTTCATCCTGCCTTCAGTTCTCCCTCTGACTTCAGCTCTCTCTCTGTCAACAGTTTCCCTCTGACTTTAGATCACTCTGTGCCATCATTCCTCTCTTTCTTCATTTCTCCCTCTGTCTTCATTACTCCATCTGTCTTCTGTTCTCTTTTTGCGATCAGTTCACCCTGTCTTCAGTTCCCCCTCTGACTTCAGTTCTCTCTGTCGACAGTCTCCCTCTGACTTTATATCTCTCTGTGTCTTCAGTCCACCCTTTCTTCAAATCTCCCTCTGTCTTAATTACTCCATCTGCATTCAGTTCCCTTGCTGTGATCAGTTCGTCCTGTTTTCAGTTATCTCTCTGTCTTCATTACTCCATCTGTCTTCAGTTCTCTTTTTGTGATCAGTTCACCCTGTCTTCAGTTCCCCCTCTGACTTCAGTTCTCTCTGTCGACAGTCTCCCTCTGACTTTATATCTCTCTGTGTCTTCAGTCCTCCCTTCCTTCAGTTCTCCCTCTGACTTCGGCTCTCTCTCTGTCAACAATTTCCCTCTGACTTTAGATCTCTCTGTGACTTCAATCCACCCTGTCTTCATTTCTACCTCTGTCTTCATTACTCCATCTGCATTCAGTTCACTTTCTGTGATCAGTCCACCCTGTCTTCATTTCCCCCTCTGTCTTCATTACTACATCTGCATTAAGTTCTGTTTCTGTGATCAGTTCACCCTTCCTTCATTTCTTCCTCTGTCTTCATTGCTCCATCTGCATTCAGATCTCTTTCTGTGAACAGTTCATTCTGCCTTCAGTTCTCCCTCTGACTTCAGCTCTCTCTCTGTCGACAGTCTCCCTCTGACTTTAGATCTCTCTGTGTCTTCAGTCCACCCTTTCTTCATTTCGCCCTCTGTCTTGATTTCTCACTCTGCATTCAGTTCTCTTTCTGTGATCAGTCCACCCTTTCTTCATTTCTCCCTCTGTCTTCATTACTCCATCTGCATTCAGTTCTCTTTCTGTGATCAGTTCATCCAGTCTTCAGTTCTCTCTCTGTCTTCATTACTACATCTGCATTCAGTTCTCTTTCTGTGATCAGTTCACACTGCCTTCAGCTCTCCCTCTGACTTCAGCTCTCTCTCTGTCGACAGTCTCCCTCTGACTTTATATCTCTCTGTGTCTTCAGTCCACCCTTTCTTCATTACGCCCTCTGTCTTGATTTCTCAATCTGCATTCAGTTCCCTTTCTCTGATCAGACCACCCTTTCTTCATTTCTCCCTCTGTCTTCGTTACTACATCTGCATTCAGATCACTTTCTGCGATCAGTTCACCCAGTCTTCATTTCTCCCTCTGTCTTCTATACTCCATCTGTCTTCAGTTTTCTTTTTGTGATCAGTTCACCCTGTCTTCAGTTCTCTCTGTGACTTCAGTTCTCTCTCTGTCTTCATTACTACATCTGCATTCAGTTCTCTTTCTGTGATCAGTATACCCTTTCTTCATTTCTCCCTCTGTCATCTTTAATCCATCTGCATTCAGTTCTCTTTCTGTGATCAGTTCACCCTTCCTTCATTTCTCCCTCTGTCTTCATTGCTTGATCTGCATTCAGTTCTCTTTCTGTGATCAGTTCACCCTGTCTTCAGTTATGTCACTGACTTCAGTTCCCTCTCTGTCGACATTCTCCCTCTGACTTCAGATCTCTCTGTGTCTTCATTCCACTCTTTCTTATTTCACCCTCTCTCTTCATTACTCCATCTGCATTCAGTTCTCTTTCAGTGATCAGTGAACCCTTTCTTCATTTCTCCCTCTGTCTTCATTACTCCATCTGCATTCAGTTCCCTTGCTGTGATCAGTTCATCCTGTTTTCAGTTCTCTCTCTGTCTTCATTACTACATCTGCATTCAGTTCTCTTTCTGTGATCAGTTCATCCTGCCTTCAGTTCTCCCTCTGACTTCAGCTCTCTCTCTGTCAACAGTTTCCCTCTGACTTTAGATCACTCTGTGCCATCATTCCTCTCTTTCTTCATTTCTCCCTCTGTCTTCATTACTCCATCTGTCTTCTGTTCTCTTTTTGCGATCAGTTCACCCTGTCTTCAGTTCCCCCTCTGACTTCAGTTCTCTCTGTCGACAGTCTCCCTCTGACTTTATATCTCTCTGTGTCTTCAGTCCACCCTTTCTTCAAATCTCCCTCTGTCTTACTTACTCCATCTGCATTCAGTTCCCTTGCTGTGATCAGTTCGTCCTGTTTTCAGTTATCTCTCTGTCTTCATTACTCCGTCTGCATTCAGTTCTCTTTCTGTGATCAGTTCACCCTGTCCTCATTTCCCCCTCTATCTTCATTACTACATCTGCATTAAGTTCTGTTTCTGTGGTCAGTTCACCCTTCCTTCATTTCTGCCTCTGTCTTCATTGCTCCATCTGCATTCAGATCTCTTTCTGTGATCAGTTCACACTGCCTTCAGCTCTCCATCTGACTTCAGCTCTCTCTCTGTCGACAGTCTCCCTCTGACTTTAGATCTCTCTGTGTCTTCAGTCCACCCTTTCTTCATTTCGCCCTCTGTCTTCATTTCTCACTCTGCATTCAGTTCTCTTTCTGTGATCAGTTCATCCTGCCTTTAGTTCTCCCTCTGACTTCAGCTCTCTCTCTGTCGAACTTCTCCCTCTGACTTTCGATCCCTCTGTGTCTTCAGTCCACCCTTTCTTCTTTTCTCCCTCTGTCTTCATTACTCCATCTGCAGTCAGTTCACTTTCTGTGATCAGTCCACCCTGTCTTCATTTCTCCCTCTGTCTTCATTACTACATCTGCATTAAGTTCTCTTTCTGTGATCAGTTCACCCTTCCTTCATTTCTCCCTATATCTTCATTGCTCCATCTGCATTCATTTCTCTTTCTGTGATCAGTTCACCCTGTCTTCAGTTCTCTCACTGACTTCAGGGCGGCACAGTGGCACAGTGGTTAGCACTGCAGCCTCACAGCTCCGGGGACCCGGGTTCGATTCTGGGTACTGCCTGTGCGGAGGTTGCAAGTTCTCCCTGTGTCTGCGTGGGTTTCTTCCGGGTGCTCCGGTTTCCTCCCACATGCCCAAGACTTGCAGGTTGATAGGTTAATTGGCCATTATAAATTGACCCTAGTATTGGTAGGTGGTAGGGAAATATATAGGGACAGGTGGGGATGTTATTCGAATATGGGATTCGTGTAGGATTAGTATAAATGGGTGGTTGATGGTCGGCACAGACTCGGTGGGCCGAAGGGCCTGTTTCAGTGCTGTATCTCTAAACTAAAAAAAGTTCTATATCTGTCGACATTCTCCCTCTGACTTCAGATCTCTCTGTGTCTTCAATCCACCCTTTCTTATTTCTCCCTCTGTCTTCATTACTCCATCTGCATTCAGTTCTATTTCAGTGATCAGTGAACCCTTTCTTCATTTCTCCCTCTGTCTTCATTACTCCATCTGCATTCTGTTCTCTTTCTGTGATCTGTCCACCCTTTCTTCATTTCTTCCTCTGTCTTCATTACTCCATCTGCATTCAGTTCCCTTGCTGTGATCAGTTCATCCTGTTTTCAGTTCTCTCTCTGTCTTCATTACTCCATCTGTCTTCAGTTCTCTTTTTGTGATCAGTTCACCCTGTCTTCAGTTCCCCCTCTGACTTCAGTTCTCCCTGTCGACTGTCTCCCTCTGACTTTATATCTCTCTGTGCCTTCAGTCCTCCCTTCCTTCAGTTCTCCCTCTGACTTCGGCTCTCTCTCTATCAACAATTTCCCTCTGACTTTAGATCTCTCTGTGACTTCAATCCACCCTGTCTTCATTTCTACCTCTGTCTTCATTACTCCATCTGCATTCAGTTCCCTTGCTGTGATCAGTTCATCCTGTTTTCAGTTCTCTCTCTGTCTTCATTACTACATCTGCATTCAGTTCTCTTTCTGTGATCAGTTCATCCTGCCTTCAGTTCTCCCTCTGACTTCAGCTCTCTCTCTGTCAACAGTTTCCCTCTGACTTTAGATCACTCTGTGCCATCATTCCTCTCTTTCTTCATTTCTCCCTCTGTCTTCATTACTCCATCTGTCTTCTGTTCTCTTTTTGCGATCAGTTCACCCTGTCTTCAGTTCCCCCTCTGACTTCAGTTCTCTCTGTCGACAGTCTCCCTCTGACTTTATATCTCTCTGTGTCTTCAGTCCACCCTTTCTTCAAATCTCCCTCTGTCTTACTTACTCCATCTGCATTCAGTTCCCTTGCTGTGATCAGTTCGTCCTGTTTTCAGTTATCTCTCTGTCTTCATTACTCCGTCTGCATTCAGTTCTCTTTCTGTGATCAGTCCACCCTGTCCTCATTTCCCCCTCTATCTTCATTACTACATCTGCATTAAGTTCTGTTTCTGTGGTCAGTTCACCCTTCCTTCATTTCTGCCTCTGTCTTCATTGCTCCATCTGCATTCAGATCTCTTTCTGTGATCAGTTCACACTGCCTTCAGCTCTCCATCTGACTTCAGCTCTCTCTCTGTCGACAGTCTCCCTCTGACTTTAGATCTCTCTGTGTCTTCAGTCCACCCTTTCTTCATTTCGCCCTCTGTCTTCATTTCTCACTCTGCATTCAGTTCTCTTTCTGTGATCAGTTCATCCTGCCTTTAGTTCTCCCTCTGACTTCAGCTCTCTCTCTGTCGAACTTCTCCCTCTGACTTTAGATCCCTCTGTGTCTTCAGTCCACCCTTTCTTCTTTTCTCCCTCTGTCTTCATTACTCCATCTGCAGTCAGTTCACTTTCTGTGATCAGTCCACCCTGTCTTCATTTCTCCCTCTGTCTTCATTACTACATCTGCATTAAGTTCTCTTTCTGTGATCAGTTCACCCTTCCTTCATTTCTCCCTATATCTTCATTGCTCCATCTGCATTCATTTCTCTTTCTGTGATCAGTTCACCCTGTCTTCAGTTCTCTCACTGACTTCAGGGCGGCACAGTGGCACAGTGGTTAGCACTGCAGCCTCACAGCTCCGGGGACCCGGGTTCGATTCTGGGTACTGCCTGTGCGGAGGTTGCAAGTTCTCCCTGTGTCTGCGTGGGTTTCTTCCGGGTGCTCCGGTTTCCTCCCACATGCCCAAGACTTGCAGGTTGATAGGTTAATTGGCCATTATAAATTGACCCTAGTATTGGTAGGTGGTAGGGAAATATATAGGGACAGGTGGGGATGTTATTCGAATATGGGATTCGTGTAGGATTAGTATAAATGGGTGGTTGATGGTCGGCACAGACTCGGTGGGCCGAAGGGCCTGTTTCAGTGCTGTATCTCTAAACTAAAAAAAGTTCTATATCTGTCGACATTCTCCCTCTGACTTCAGATCTCTCTGTGTCTTCAATCCACCCTTTCTTATTTCTCCCTCTGTCTTCATTACTCCATCTGCATTCAGTTCTATTTCAGTGATCAGTGAACCCTTTCTTCATTTCTCCCTCTGTCTTCATTACTCCATCTGCATTCTGTTCTCTTTCTGTGATCTGTCCACCCTTTCTTCATTTCTTCCTCTGTCTTCATTACTCCATCTGCATTCAGTTCCCTTGCTGTGATCAGTTCATCCTGTTTTCAGTTCTCTCTCTGTCTTCATTACTCCATCTGTCTTCAGTTCTCTTTTTGTGATCAGTTCACCCTGTCTTCAGTTCCCCCTCTGACTTCAGTTCTCCCTGTCGACTGTCTCCCTCTGACTTTATATCTCTCTGTGCCTTCAGTCCTCCCTTCCTTCAGTTCTCCCTCTGACTTCGGCTCTCTCTCTATCAACAATTTCCCTCTGACTTTAGATCTCTCTGTGACTTCAATCCACCCTGTCTTCATTTCTACCTCTGTCTTCATTACTCCATCTGCATTCAGTTCCCTTGCTGTGATCAGTTCATCCTGTTTTCAGTTCTCTCTCTGTCTTCATTACTACATCTGCATTCAGTTCTCTTTCTGTGATCAGTTCATCCTGCCTTCAGTTCTCCCTCTGACTTCAGCTCTCTCTCTGTCAACAGTTTCCCTCTGACTTTAGATCACTCTGTGCCATCATTCCTCTCTTTCTTCATTTCTCCCTCTGTCTTCATTACTCCATCTGTCTTCTGTTCTCTTTTTGCGATCAGTTCACCCTGTCTTCAGTTCCCCCTCTGACTTCAGTTCTCTCTGTCGACAGTCTCCCTCTGACTTTATATCTCTCTGTGTCTTCAGTCCACCCTTTCTTCAAATCTCCCTCTGTCTTACTTACTCCATCTGCATTCAGTTCCCTTGCTGTGATCAGTTCGTCCTGTTTTCAGTTATCTCTCTGTCTTCATTACTCCGTCTGCATTCAGTTCTCTTTCTGTGATCAGTCCACCCTGTCCTCATTTCCCCCTCTATCTTCATTACTACATCTGCATTAAGTTCTGTTTCTGTGGTCAGTTCACCCTTCCTTCATTTCTGCCTCTGTCTTCATTGCTCCATCTGCATTCAGATCTCTTTCTGTGATCAGTTCACACTGCCTTCAGCTCTCCATCTGACTTCAGCTCTCTCTCTGTCGACAGTCTCCCTCTGACTTTAGATCTCTCTGTGTCTTCAGTCCACCCTTTCTTCATTTTGCCCTCTGTCTTCATTTCTCACTCTGCATTCAGTTCTCTTTCTGTGATCAGTTCATCCTGCCTTTAGTTCTCCCTCTGACTTCAGCTCTCTCTCTGTCGAACTTCTCCCTCTGACTTTAGATCCCTCTGTGTCTTCAGTCCACCCTTTCTTCTTTTCTCCCTCTGTCTTCATTACTCCATCTGCAGTCAGTTCACTTTCTGTGATCAGTCCACCCTGTCTTCATTTCTCCCTCTGTCTTCATTACTACATCTGCATTAAGTTCTCTTTCTGTGATCAGTTCACCCTTCCTTCATTTCTCCCTATATCTTCATTGCTCCATCTGCATTCATTTCTCTTTCTGTGATCAGTTCACCCTGTCTTCAGTTCTCTCACTGACTTCAGGGCGGCACAGTGGCACAGTGGTTAGCACTGCAGCCTCACAGCTCCGGGGACCCGGGTTCGATTCTGGGTACTGCCTGTGCGGAGTTTGCAAGTTCTCCCTGTGTCTGCGTGGGTTTCTTCCGGGTGCTCCGGTTTCCTCCCACATGCCCAAGACTTGCAGGTTGATAGGTTAATTGGCCATTATAAATTGACCCTAGTATTGGTAGGTGGTAGGGAAATATATAGGGACAGGTGGGGATGTTATTCGAATATGGGATTCGTGTAGGATTAGTATAAATGGGTGGTTGATGGTCGGCACAGACTCGGTGGGCCGAAGGGCCTGTTTCAGTGCTGTATCTCTAAACTAAAAAAAGTTCTATATCTGTCGACATTCTCCCTCTGACTTCAGATCTCTCTGTGTCTTCAATCCACCCTTTCTTATTTCTCCCTCTGTCTTCATTACTCCATCTGCATTCAGTTCTATTTCAGTGATCAGTGAACCCTTTCTTCATTTCTCCCTCTGTCTTCATTACTCCATCTGCATTCTGTTCTCTTTCTGTGATATGTCCACCCTTTCTTCATTTCTTCCTCTGTCTTCATTACTCCATCTGCATTCAGTTCCCTTGCTGTGATCAGTTCATCCTGTTTTCAGTTCTCTCTCTGTCTTCATTACTCCATCTGTCTTCAGTTCTCTTTTTGTGATCAGTTCACCCTGTCTTCAGTTCCCCCTCTGACTTCAGTTCTCCCTGTCGACTGTCTCCCTCTGACTTTATATCTCTCTGTGCCTTCAGTCCTCCCTTTCTTCATTTCTCCCTCTGTCTTCATTACTCCATCTGCATTCAGTTCTCTTTCAGTGATCAGTGAACCCTTTCTTCATTTCTCCCTCTGTCTTCATTACTCCATCTGCATTCAGTTCCCTTGCTGTGATCAGTTCATCCTGTTTTCAGTTCTCTCTCTGTCTTCATTACTACATCTGCATTAAGTTCTCTTTCTGTGATCAGTTCACCCTTCCTTCATTTCTCCCTCTGTCTTCATTACGACATCTGCATTAAGTTCTCTTTCTGTGATCAGTTCACCCTTCCTTCATTTCTCCCTCTGTCTTCATTGCTCCATCTGCATTCAGTTCTCTTTCTGTGATCAGTTCACCCTGTCTTCAGTTATGTCACTGACTTCAGTTCCCTCTCTGTCGACATTCTCCCTCTGACTTCAGATCTCTCTGTGTCTTCATTCCACCCTTTCTTATTTCACCCTCTCTCTTCATTACTCCATCTGCATTCAGTTCTCTTTCAGTGATCAGTGAACCCTTTCTTCATTTCTCCCTCTGTCTTCATTACTCCATCTGCATTCAGTTCCCTTGCTGTGATCAGTTCATCCTGTTTTCAGTTCTCTCTCTGTCTTCATTACTACATCTGCATTCAGTTCTCTTTCTGTGATCAGTTCATCCTGCCTTCAGTTCTCCCTCTGACTTCAGCTCTCTCTCTGTCAACAGTTTCCCTCTGACTTTAGATCACTCTGTGCCATCATTCCTCTCTTTCTTCATTTCTCCCTCTGTCTTCATTACTCCATCTGTCTTCTGTTCTCTTTTTGCGATCAGTTCACCCTGTCTTCAGTTCCCCCTCTGACTTCAGTTCTCTCTGTCGACAGTCTCCCTCTGACTTTATATCTCTCTGTGTCTTCAGTCCACCCTTTCTTCAAATCTCCCTCTGTCTTAATTACTCCATCTGCATTCAGTTCCCTTGCTGTGATCAGTTCGTCCTGTTTTCAGTTATCTCTCTGTCTTCATTACTCCATCTGTCTTCAGTTCTCTTTTTGTGATCAGTTCACCCTGTCTTCAGTTCCCCCTCTGACTTCAGTTCTCTCTGTCGACAGTCTCCCTCTGACTTTATATCTCTCTGTGTCTTCAGTCCTCCCTTCCTTCAGTTCTCCCTCTGACTTCGGCTCTCTCTCTGTCAACAATTTCCCTCTGACTTTAGATCTCTCTGTGACTTCAATCCACCCTGTCTTCATTTCTACCTCTGTCTTCATTACTCCATCTGCATTCAGTTCACTTTCTGTGATCAGTCCACCCTGTCTTCATTTCCCCCTCTGTCTTCATTACTACATCTGCATTAAGTTCTGTTTCTGTGATCAGTTCACCCTTCCTTCATTTCTTCCTCTGTCTTCATTGCTCCATCTGCATTCAGATCTCTTTCTGTGAACAGTTCATTCTGCCTTCAGTTCTCCCTCTGACTTCAGCTCTCTCTCTGTCGACAGTCTCCCTCTGACTTTAGATCTCTCTGTGTCTTCAGTCCACCCTTTCTTCATTTCGCCCTCTGTCTTGATTTCTCACTCTGCATTCAGTTCTCTTTCTGTGATCAGTCCACCCTTTCTTCATTTCTCCCTCTGTCTTCATTACTCCATCTGCATTCAGTTCTCTTTCTGTGATCAGTTCATCCAGTCTTCAGTTCTCTCTCTGTCTTCATTACTACATCTGCATTCAGTTCTCTTTCTGTGATCAGTTCACACTGCCTTCAGCTCTCCCTCTGACTTCAGCTCTCTCTCTGTCGACAGTCTCCCTCTGACTTTATATCTCTCTGTGCCTTCAGTCCACCCTTTCTTCATTTCTCCCTCTGTCTTCATTACTCCATCTGCATTCAGTTCTCTTTCAGTGATCAGTGAACCCTTTCTTCATTTCTCCCTCTGTCTTCATTACTCCATCTGCATTCAGTTCCCTTGCTGTGATCAGTTCATCCTGTTTTCAGTTCTCTCTCTGTCTTCATTACTACATCTGCATTAAGTTCTCTTTCTGTGATCAGTTCACCCTTCCTTCATTTCTCCCTCTGTCTTCATTACGACATCTGCATTAAGTTCTCTTTCTGTGATCAGTTCACCCTTCCTTCATTTCTCCCTCTGTCTTCATTGCTCCATCTGCATTCAGTTCTCTTTCTGTGATCAGTTCACCCTGCCTTCAGTTCACTCTCTGTCTTCAGTACAACATCTGCATTCAGTTCTCTTTCTGTGATCAGTCCACCCTTTCTTCATTTCTCCCTCTGTCTTCATTACTCCATCTGCATTCAGATATCTTTCTGTGATCAGTCCACACTTTCTTCATTTCTCCCTCTGCCTTCATTACTCCATCTGCATTCAGTTCTCTTTCTGTGAATAATAAACCCTTTCTTCATTTCACCCTCTGTCTTCATTACTCCATCTGCATTCAGTTCTCTTTCCGTGATCAGTTCATCCTGTCTTCAGTTCTCCTGCTGACTTTAGTTCTCTCTGTCGACAGTCTCCCTCTGACTTTATATCTCTCTGTGTCTTCAGTCCACCTTTTCTTCAGTTCTCCCTCTGACTTCAGCTCTGTCTCTGTCAATACTTTCCCTCTGACGTAAGATCTCTCCGTGTCTTCAGTCCAACCTTTCTTCATTTCTCCCTTTGTCTTCATTACACCATCTGCATTCAGTTCACTTTCTGTGATCAGTCCACCAGTCTTCATTTCTCCCTCTGTCTTCATTACTACATCTGCGTTCAGTTCTCTTTCTTTGATCAGTTCACCCTGTCTTCAGTTCTCTCACTGACTTCAGTTCTCTCTCTGTCGACATTCTCCCTCTGACTTTAGATCCCTCTGTGTCTTCAGTCCACCCTTTCATACTTCTCCCTCTATCTTCATTACTCCATCTGCATTCAGTTCCCTTTCTGTGATCAGACCACCCTTTCTTCATTTCTCCCTCTGTCTTCATTACTCCATCTGCATTCAGTTCTCTTTCAGTGATCAGTCCACCCTTTCTTCATTTCTCCCTCAGTCTTCATTACACCATCTGCATTCTGTTCTCTTTCTGTGATCAGTCCACCCTTTCTTCATTTCTCCCTCTGTCTTCATTACTCCATCTGCATTCAGTTCTCTTTCTGTGATCAGTTCATCCTGTCTTCAGTTCTCTCTGTCTTCATTACTACATCTGCATTCAGATCTCTTTCTGTGAACAGTTCATTCTGCCTTCAGTTCTCCCTCTGACTTCAGCTCTCTCTCTGTCGACAGTCTCTCTCTGACTTTAGATCTCTCTGCGTCTTCAGTCCACCCTTTCTTCATTTCGCCCTCTCTCTTGATTTCTCACTCTGCATTCAGTTCTCCTCCTGTGATCAGTCCACCCTTTCTTCATTTCTCCCTCTGTCTTCATTACTCCATCTGCATTCAGTTCTCCTTCTGTGATCAGTCCACCCTTTCTTCATTTCTCCCTCTGTCTTCATTACTCCATCTGCATTCAGTTCTTTTTCTATGATCAGTTCATCCGGTCTTCAGTTCTCTCTCTGTCTTCATTACTACATCTGCATTCAGTTCTCTTTCTGTGATCAGTTCACACTGCCTTCAGCTCTCCCTCTGACTTCAGCTCTCTCTCTGTCGATAGTCTCCCTCTGACTTTATATCTCTCTGTGTCTTCAGTCCACCCTTTCTTCATTACGCCCTCTGTCTTGATTTCTCAATCTGCATTCAGTTCCCTTTCTCTGATCAGACCACCCTTTCTTCATTTCTCCCTCTGTCTTCGTTACTACATCTGCATTCAGATCACTTTCTGCGATCAGTTCACCCAGTCTTCATTTCTCCCTCTGTCTTCATTACTACATCTGCATTCAGTTCTCTTTCTGTGTTCAGTTCATCCTGCCTTCAGCTCTCCCTCTGACTTCAGCTCTCTCTCTATCGACAGTCTCCCTTTGACTTTATATCTCTCTGTGTCTTCAGTCCACCCTTTCTTCATTCCGCCCTCTGTCCTGATTTCTCAATCTGCATTCAGTTCTCTTTCTGTGTTCAGTTCACCCTGTCTTCACTTCTCCCTCTGTCTTCATTACTCCATTTGCATTCAGTTCTCTTTCAGTGATAAGTCCACCCTTTCTTCATTTCTCCCTCTGTCTTCATTAATCCATCTGCATTCAGTTCTCTTTCTGTGATCAGTTCATCCTGTCTTCAGTTCTCTCTGTCTACATTACTACATCTGCATTCAGTTCTCTTTCTGTGATCAGTTCATCCTGCCTTTAGTTCTCCCTCTGACTTCAGCTCTCTCTCTGTCGAACTTCTCCCTCTGACTTTAGATCCCTCTGTGTCTTCAGTCCACCCTTTCTTCTTTTCTCCCTCTGTCTTCATTACTCCATCTGCAGTCAGTTCACTTTCTGTGATCAGTCCACCCTGTCTTCATTTCTCCCTCTGTCTTCATTACTACATCTGCATTAAGTTCTCTTTCTGTGATCAGTTCAGCCTTCCTTCATTTCTCCCTATATCTTCATTGCTCCATCTGCATTCATTTCTCTTTCTGTGATCAGTTCACCCTGTCTTCAGTTCTCTCACTGACTTCAGGGCGGCACAGTGGCACAGTGGTTAGCACTGCAGCCTCACAGCTCCGGGGACCCGGGTTCGATTCTGGGTACTGCCTGTGCGGAGTTTGCAAGTTCTCCCTGTGTCTGCGTGGGTTTCTTCCGGGTGCTCCGGTTTCCTCCCACATGCCCAAGACTTGCAGGTTGATAGGTTAATTGGCCATTATAAATTGACCCTAGTATTGGTAGGTGGTAGGGAAATATATAGGGACAGGTGGGGATGTTATTCGAATATGGGATTCGTGTAGGATTAGTATAAATGGGTGGTTGATGGTCGGCACAGACTCGGTGGGCCGAAGGGCCTGTTTCAGTGCTGTATCTCTAAACTAAAAAAAGTTCTATATCTGTCGACATTCTCCCTCTGACTTCAGATCTCTCTGTGTCTTCAATCCACCCTTTCTTATTTCTCCCTCTGTCTTCATTACTCCATCTGCATTCAGTTCTATTTCAGTGATCAGTGAACCCTTTCTTCATTTCTCCCTCTGTCTTCATTACTCCATCTGCATTCTGTTCTCTTTCTGTGATCAGTTCATCCTGTTTTCAGTTCTCTCTCTGTCTTCATTACTCCATCTGTCTTTTGTTCTCTTTTTGTGATCAGTTCACCCTGTCTTCAGTTCCCCCTCTGACTTCAGTTCTCCCTGTCGACTGTCTCCCTCTGACTTTATATCTCTCTGTGCCTTCAGTCCACCCTTTCTTCATTTCTCCCTCTGTCTTCATTACTCCATCTGCATTCAGTTCTCTTTCAGTGATCAGTGAACCCTTTCTTCATTTCTCCCTCTGTCTTCATTACTCCATCTGCATTCAGTTCCCTTGCTGTGATCAGTTCATCCTGTTTTCAGTTCTCTCTCTGTCTTCATTACTACATCTGCATTAAGTTCTCTTTCTGTGATCAGTTCACCCTTCCTTCATTTCTCCCTCTGTCTTCATTACGACATCTGCATTAAGTTCTCTTTCTGTGATCAGTTCACCCTTCCTTCATTTCTCCCTCTGTCTTCATTGCTCCATCTGCATTCAGTTCTCTTTCTGTGATCAGTTCACCCTGTCTTCAGTTATGTCACTGACTTCAGTTCTCTCTCTGTCGACATTCTCCCTCTGACTTTAGATCTCTCTGTGTCTTCATTCCACCCTTTCTTATTTCACCCTCTCTCTTCATTACTCCATCTGCATTCAGTTCTCTTTCAGTGATCAGTGAACCCTTTCTTCATTTCTCCCTCTGTCTTCATTACTCCATCTGCATTCAGTTCCCTTGCTGTGATCAGTTCATCCTGTTTTCAGTTCTCTCTCTGTCTTCATTACTACATCTGCATTCAGTTCTCTTTCTGTGATCAGTTCATCCTGCCTTCAGTTCTCCCTCTGACTTCAGCTCTCTCTCTGTCAACAGTTTCCCTCTGACTTTAGATCACTCTGTGCCATCATTCCTCTCTTTCTTCATTTCTCCCTCTGTCTTCATTACTCCATCTGTCTTCTGTTCTCTTTTTGCGATCAGTTCACCCTGTCTTCAGTTCCCCCTCTGACTTCAGTTCTCTCTGTCGACAGTCTCCCTCTGACTTTATATCTCTCTGTGTCTTCAGTCCACCCTTTCTTCAAATCTCCCTCTGTCTTAATTACTCCATCTGCATTCAGTTCCCTTGCTGTGATCAGTTCGTCCTGTTTTCAGTTATCTCTCTGTCTTCATTACTCCATCTGTCTTCAGTTCTCTTTTTGTGATCAGTTCACCCTGTCTTCAGTTCCCCCTCTGACTTCAGTTCTCTCTGTCGACAGTCTCCCTCTGACTTTATATCTCTCTGTGTCTTCAGTCCTCCCTTCCTTCAGTTCTCCCTCTGACTTCGGCTCTCTCTCTGTCAACAATTTCCCTCTGACTTTAGATCTCTCTGTGACTTCAATCCACCCTGTCTTCATTTCTACCTCTGTCTTCATTACTCGATCTGCATTCAGTTCACTTTCTGTGATCAGTCCACCCTGTCTTCATTTCCCCCTCTGTCTTCATTACTACATCTGCATTAAGTTCTGTTTCTGTGATCAGTTCACCCTTCCTTCATTTCTTCCTCTGTCTTCATTGCTCCATCTGCATTCAGATCTCTTTCTGTGAACAGTTCATTCTGCCTTCAGTTCTCCCTCTGACTTCAGCTCTCTCTCTGTCGACAGTCTCCCTCTGACTTTAGATCTCTCTGTGTCTTCAGTCCACCCTTTCTTCATTTCGCCCTCTGTCTTCATTTCTCACTCTGCATTCAGTTCTCTTTCTGTGATCAGTCCACCCTTTCTTCATTTCTCCCTCTGTCTTCATTACTCCATCTGCATTCAGTTCTCTTTCTGTGATCAGTTCATCCAGTCTTCAGTTCTCTCTCTGTCTTCATTACTACATCTGCATTCAGTTCTCTTTCTGTGATCAGTTCACACTGCCTTCAGCTCTCCCTCTGACTTCAGCTCTCTCTCTGTCGACAGTCTCCCTCTGACTTTATATCTCTCTGTGTCTTCAGTCCACCCTTTCTTCATTACGCCCTCTGTCTTGATTTCTCGATCTGCATTCAGTTCCCTTTCTCTGATCAGACCACCCTTTCTTCATTTCTCCCTCTGTCTTCGTTACTACATCTGCATTCAGATCACTTTCTGCGATCAGTTCACCCAGTCTTCATTTCTCCCTCTGTCTTCTATACTCCAACTGTCTTCAGTTTTCTTTTTGTGATCAGTTCACCCTGTCTTCAGTTCTCTCTGTGACTTCAGTTCTCTCTCTGTCTTCATTACTACATCTGCATTCAGTTCTCTTTCTGTGATCAGTATACCCTTTCTTCATTTCTCCCTCTGTCATCTTTAATCCATCTGCATTCAGTTCTCTTTCTGTGATCAGTTCACCCTTCCTTCATTTCTCCCTCTGTCTTCATTGCTTCATCTGCATTCAGTTCTCTTTCTGTGATCAGTTCACCCTGTCTTCAGTTATGTCACTGACTTCAGTTCCCTCTCTGTCGACATTCTCCCTCTGACTTCAGATCTCTCTGTGCCTTCATTCCACTCTTTCTTATTTCACCCTCTCTCTTCATTACTCCATCTGCATTCAGTTCTCTTTCAGTGATCAGTGAACCCTTTCTTCATTTCTCCCTCTGTCTTCATTACTCCATCTGCATTCAGTTCCCTTGCTGTGATCAGTTCATCCTGTTTTCAGTTCTCTCTCTGTCTTCATTACTACATCTGCATTCAGTTCTCTTTCTGTGATCAGTTCATCCTGCCTTCAGTTCTCCCTCTGACTTCAGCTCTCTCTCTGTCAACAGTTTCCCTCTGACTTTAGATCACTCTGTGCCATCATTCCTCTCTTTCTTCATTTCTCCCTCTGTCTTCATTACTCCATCTGTCTTCTGTTCTCTTTTTGCGATCAGTTCACCCTGTCTTCAGTTCCCCCTCTGACTTCAGTTCTCTCTGTCGACAGTCTCCCTCTGACTTTATATCTCTCTGTGTCTTCAGTCCACCCTTTCTTCAAATCTCCCTCTGTCTTAATTACTCCATCTGCATTCAGTTCCCTTGCTGTGATCAGTTCGTCCTGTTTTCAGTTATCTCGCTGTCTTCATTACTCCGTCTGCATTCAGTTCTCTTTCTGTGATCAGTCCACCCTGTCCTCATTTCCCCCTCTATCTTCATTACTACATCTGCATTAAGTTCTGTTTCTGTGGTCAGTTCACCCTTGCTTCATTTCTGCCTCTGTCTTCATTGCTCCATCTGCATTCAGATCTCTTTCTGTGATCAGTTCACACTGCCTTCAGCTCTCCATCTGACTTCAGCTCTCTCTCTGTCGACAGTCTCCCTCTGACTTTAGATCTCTCTGTGTCTTCAGTCCACCCTTTCTTCATTTCGCCCTCTGTCTTCATTTCTCACTCTGCATTCAGTTCTCTTTCTGTGATCAGTCCACCCTTTCTTCATTTCTCCCTCTGTCTTCATTACTCCATCTGCATTCAGTTCTCTTTCTGTGATCAGTTCATCCGGTCTTCAGTTCTCTCTCTGTCTTCATTACTACATCTGCATTCAGTTCTCTTTCTGTGATCAGTTCACACTGCCTTCAGCTCTCCCTCTGACTTCAGATCTCTCTCTATCGACAGTCTCCCTCTGACTTTATATCTCTCTGTGTCTTCAGTCCACCCTTTCTTCATTACGCCCTCTGTCCTGATTTCTCAAGCTGCATTCAGTTCCCCTTCTCTGATCAGACCACCCTTTCTTCATTTCTCCCTCTGTCTTCGTTACTACATCTGCATTCAGATCACTTTCTGCGATCAGTTCACCCAGTCTTCATTTCTCCCTCTGTCTTCTATACTCCATCTGTCTTCAGTTTTCTTTTTGTGCTCAGTTCACCCTGTCTTCAGTTCTCTCTGTGACTTCAGTTCTCTCTCTGTCTTCATTACTACATCTGCATTCAGTTCTCTTTCTGTGATCAGTATACCCTTTCTTCATTTCTCCCTCTGTCATCTTTAATCCATCTGCATTCAGTTCTCTTTCTGTGATCAGTTCACCCTGTCTTCAGTTCCCTCTCTGACTTCAGTTCTCTCTCTGTCGACATTCTCCCTCTGACTTGAGATCTCTCTGTGTCTTCAGTCCACCCTTTCTTCATTTTTCCCTCTGTCTTCATTGCTCCATCTGCATTCAGTTCTCTTTCTGTGATCAGTCAACAATTTCTTCATTTCTCCCTCTGTCTTCATTACTCCATCTGCATTCAGTACTCTTTCTGTGATCAGTCCACAATTTCTTCATTTCACCCTCTGTCTTCATTCCCCCATCTGCATTCAGTTCTCTTTCTGTGATCAGTTCATCCTGTCTTCATTTCTCCCTCTGTCTTCATTACTCCATCTGCATTCAGTTCTCTTTCTGTGATCAGTCCACACTTTCTTTATTTCTCCCTCTGTCTTCATTACTCCTTCTGCATTCAGTTCTCTTTCTGTGATCAGTCCACCCTTTCTTCATTTCACACTCTGTCTTCATTCCTCCATCTGCATTCAGTTCTCTTTCTGTGATCAATTCATCCTGTCTTCAGTTCTCTCTCTGTCTTCATTACTACACCTGCATTCAGTTCTCTTTCTGTGATCAGTTCACCCTGTCTTCAGTTCTCCCTCTGACTTCAGCTCTCTCTCTGTCGACAGTCTCCTCTGACTTTATATCTCTCTGTGTCTTCAGTCCACCCTTTCTTCATTTCTCCCTCTGACTTGATTTCTCAATCTGCATTCAGTTCTCTTTCTGTGATCAGTCCACCCTTTCTTTATTTGTCCCTCTGTCTTCATTACTCCATCTGCATTCAGTTCTCTTTCTGTGATCAGTTCACCCTGCCTTCAGTTCACTCTCTGTCTTCAGTACAACATCTGCATTCAGTTCTCTTTCTGTGATCAGTCCACCCTTTCTTCATTTCTCCCTCTGTCTTCATTACTCCATCTGCATTCAGATCTCTTTCTGTGATCAGTCCACACTTTCTTCATTTCTCCCTCTGCCTTCATTACTCCATCTGCATTCAGTTCTCTTTCTGTGAATAGTAAACCCTTTCTTCATTTCACCCTCTGTCTTCATTACTCCATCTGCATTCAGTTCTCTTTCCGTGATCAGTTCATCCTGTCTTCAGTTCTCCTGCTGACTTTAGTTCTCTCTGTCGACAGTCTCCCTCTGACTTTATATCTCTCTGTGTCTTCAGTCCACCCTTTCTTCAGTTCTCCCTGTGACTTCAGCTCTGTCTCTGTCAATACTTTCCCTCTGACGTAAGATCTCTCCGTGTCTTCAGTCCAACCTTTCTTCATTTCTCCCTTTGTCTTCATTACACCATCTGCATTCAGTTCACTTTCTGTGATCAGTCCACCAGTCTTCATTTCTCCCTCTGTCTTCATTACTACATCTGCGTTCAGTTCTCTTTCTTTGATCAGTTCACCCTGTCTTCAGTTCTCTCACTGACTTCAGTTCTCTCTCTGTCGACATTCTCCCTCTGACTTTAGATCCCTCTGTGTCTTCAGTCCACCCTTTCATACTTCTCCCTCTATCTTCATTACTCCATCTGCATTCAGTTCCCTTTCTGTGATCAGACCACCCTTTCTTCATTTCTCCCTCTGTCTTCATTACTCCATCTGCATTCAGTTCTCTTTCAGTGATCAGTCCACCCTTTCTTCATTTCTCCCTCAGTCTTCATTACACCATCTGCATTCTGTTCTCTTTCTGTGATCAGTCCACCCTTTCTTCATTTCTCCCTCTGTCTTCATTACTCCATCTGCATTCAGTTCTCTTTCTGTGATCAGTTCATCCTGTCTTCAGTTCTCTCTGTCTTCATTACTACATCTGCATTCAGATCTCTTTCTGTGAACAGTTCATTCTGCCTTCAGTTCTCCCTCTGACTTCAGCTCTCTCTCTGTCGACAGTCTCTCTCTGACTTTAGATCTCTCTGCGTCTTCAGTCCACCCTTTCTTCATTTCGCCCTCTCTCTTGATTTCTCACTCTGCATTCAGTTCTCCTCCTGTGATCAGTCCACCCTTTCTTCATTTCTCCCTCTGTCTTCATTACTCCATCTGCATTCAGTTCTCCTTCTGTGATCAGTCCACCCTTTCTTCATTTCTCCCTCTGTCTTCATTACTCCATCTGCATTCAGTTCTTTTTCTATGATCAGTTCATCCGGTCTTCAGTTCTCTCTCTGTCTTCATTACTACATCTGCATTCAGTTCTCTTTCTGTGATCAGTTCACACTGCCTTCAGCTCTCCCTCTGACTTCAGCTCTCTCTCTGTCGATAGTCTCCCTCTGACTTTATATCTCTCTGTGTCTTCAGTCCACCCTTTCTTCATTACGCCCTCTGTCTTGATTTCTCAATCTGCATTCAGTTCCCTTTCTCTGATCAGACCACCCTTTCTTCATTTCTCCCTCTGTCTTCGTTACTACATCTGCATTCAGATCACTTTCTGCGATCAGTTCACCCAGTCTTCATTTCTCCCTCTGTCTTCATTACTACATCTGCATTCAGTTCTCTTTCTGTGTTTAGTTCATCCTGCCTTCAGTTCTCCCTCTGACGTCAGCTCTCTCTCTGTCGAAAGTCTCCCTCTGACTTTATGTCTCTCTGTGTCTTCAGGCCAGCATTTCTTCATTTCTCACTCTGTCTTCATTACTCCATCGGCTTTCAGTTCTCTTTCTGTGATCAGTCCACCCTTTCTTCATTTCTCCCTCTGTCTTCATTACTCCATCTGCATTCTGTTCTCTTTCTGTGATCAGTTCACCCTGTCTTCATTTCTACCTCTGTCATATTTACTCCATCTGCATTCAGTTCTCTTTCTGTGATCAGTTCACCCTGTCTTCAGTTCTCTCTCTGATTTCAGTTCTCTCTCTGTCGATTTTTCCCCTCTGACTTGAGATCTCTCTGTGACTTCAGTCAACACTTTCTTCATTTCTCCCTCTGTCTTCATTACTCCATCTGCATTCAGTTCTCTTTCTGTGATCAGTCCACCCTTTCTTCATTTCTACCTCTGTCAACTTTACTCCATCTGCATTCAGTTCTCTTTCTGTGATCAGTTCACCCTGCCTTCAGATCTCCCACTGACTTCAGCTCTCTCTCTGTCGACAGTCTCCCTCTGACTTTAGATCTCTCTGTGTCTTCAGTCCACCCTTTCTTCATTACGCCCTCAGTCTTGATTTCTCAATCTGCATTCAGTTCCCTTTCTGTGATCAGACCACCCTTTCTTCATTTCTCCCTCTGTCTTCATTAATCCATCTGCATTCAGCTCTTTCTGTGATCAGTTCATCCTGTCTTCAGTTCTCTCTGTCTACATTACTACATCTGCATTCAGTTCTCTTTTTGTGATCTGTTCACCCTGTCTTCAGTTCTCCCTCTGACTTCAGCTCTCTCTCTGTCAGCAGTCACCATCTGCCTTTAGATCTCCGTCTGCCTTCAGTCCACCCTTTCTTCATTTATCACTCTGTTTTCATTACTCCATCTGCATTCAGTTCTCTTTCTGTGATCAGTTCACCCTGTCTTCACTTTTCCCTCTGTCTTCATTACTCCATCTGCATTCAGTTCTCTTTCTGTGATCAGTTTACCCTTTTTTCACTTCTCTCTCTCTCTTCATTACTTTATCTGCATTCAGTTCTCTTTCTGTGATCAGTTTACTCTTTCTTATTTCTCCCTCTGTCTTCATTACTCCATTTGCATTCAGTTCTCTTTCTGTGATAAGTCCACCCTTTCTTCATTTCTCCCTCTGTCTTCATTAATCCATCTGCATTCAGTTCTCTTTCTGTGATCAGTTCATCCTGTCTTCAGTTCTCTCTGTCTACATTACTACATCTGCATTCAGTTCTCTTTCTGTGATCAGTTCATCCTGCCTTTAGTTCTCCCTCTGACTTCAGCTCTCTCTCTGTCGAACTTCTCCCTCTGACTTTAGATCCCTCTGTGTCTTCAGTCCACCCTTTCTTCATTTCTCCCTCTGTCTTCATTACTCCATCTGCATTCAGTTCTCTTTCTGTGATCAGTCCACCCTTTCTTCATTTCTCCCTTTGTCTTCATTACTACATCTGCATTCAGTTCTCTTTCTGTGATCAGTTCATCCTGCCTTCAGTTCTCCCTCTGACTTCAGCTCTCCCTCTCTGTCGACCTTCTCCCTCTGATTTTAGATCCATCTGTGTCTTCAGTCCACCCTTTCTTATTTCTCCCTCTATCTTCATTACTTCATCTGCATTCAGTTCTCTTTCAGTGATCAGCCCACCCTTTCTTCATTTCTCCCTCTGTCTTCATTACTCCATCTGCATTCAGTTCAATTTCTGCGATCAGTCCCACCTTTCTTCATTTCTCTCTCTGTCTTCATTACTCCATCCGTCTTCAGTTCTCTTTTTGTGATCTGTTCACCCTGTCTTCAGTTCTCCCTCTGACTTTATATCTCTCTGTGTCTTCAGTCCACCCTTCCTTCAGTTCTCCCTCTGACTTCGGCTCTCTCTCTGTCAACAATTTCCCTCTGACTTTCGATCTCTCTGTTTCTTCAGTCCACCCTTTCTTCTTTTCTCCCTCTGTCTTCATTACTCCATCTGCAGTCAGTTCACTTTCTGTGATCAGTCCACCCTGTCTTCATTTCTCCCTCTGTCTTCATTACTACATCTGCATTAAGTTCTCTTTCTGTGATCAGTTCACCCTTCCTTCATTTCTCCCTATATCTTCATTGCTCCATCTGCATTCATTTCTCTTTCTGTGATCAGTTCACCCTGTCTTCAGTTCTCTCACTGACTTCAGGGCGGCACAGTGGCACAGTGGTTAGCACTGCAGCCTCACAGCTCCGGGGACCCGGGTTCGATTCTGGGTACTGCCTGTGCGGAGTTTGCAAGTTCTCCCTGTGTCTGCGTGGGTTTCTTCCGGGTGCTCCGGTTTCCTCCCACATGCCCAAGACTTGCAGGTTGATAGGTTAATTGGCCATTATAAATTGACCCTAGTATTGGTAGGTGGTAGGGAAATATATAGGGACAGGTGGGGATGTTATTCGAATATGGGATTCGTGTAGCATTAGTATAAATGGGTGGTTGAATGTCGGCACAGACTCGGTGGGCCGAAGGGCCTGTTTCAGTGCTGTATCTCTAAACTAAAAAAAGTTCTATATCTGTCGACATTCTCCCTCTGACTTCAGATCTCTCTGTGTCTTCAGTCCACCCTTTCTTCATTTCGCCCTCTGTCTTGATTTCTCACTCTGCATTCAGTTCTCTTTCTGTGATCAATCCACCCTTTCTTATTTCTCCCTCTGTCTTCATTACTCCATCTGCATTCAGTTCTATTTCAGTGATCAGTGAACCCTTTCTTCATTTCTCCCTCTGTCTTCATTACTCCATCTGCATTCTGTTCTCTTTCTGTGATCTGTCCACCCTTTCTTCATTTCTTCCTCTGTCTTCATTAGTCCATCTGCATTCAGTTCCCTTGCTGTGATCAGTTCATCCTGTTTTCAGTTCTCTCTCTGTCTTCATTACTCCATCTGTCTTCAGTTCTCTTTTTGTGATCAGTTCACCCTGTCTTCAGTTCCCCCTCTGACTTCAGTTCTCTCTGTCGACTGTCTCCCTCTGACTTTATATCTCTCTGTGCCTTCAGTCCACCCTTTCTTCATTTCTCCCTCTGTCTTCATTACTCCATCTGCATTCAGTTCTCTTTCAATGATCAGTGAACCCTTTCTTCATTTCTCCCTCTGTCTTCATTACTCCATCTGCATTCAGTTCCCTTGCTGTGATCAGTTCATCCTGTTTTCAGTTCTCTCTCTGTCTTCATTACTACATCTGCATTAAGTTCTCTTTCTGTGATCAGTTCACCCTTCCTTCATTTCTCCCTCTGTCTTCATTACGACATCTGCATTAAGTTCTCTTTCTGTGATCAGTTCACCCTTCCTTCATTTCTCCCTCTGTCTTCATTGCTCCATCTGCATTCAGTTCTCTTTCTGTGATCAGTTCACCCTGTCTTCAGTTATGTCACTGACTTCAGTTCTCTCTCTGTCGACATTCTCCCTCTGACTTTAGATCTCTCTGTGTCTTCATTCCACCCTTTCTTATTTCACCCTCTCTCTTCATTACTCCATCTGCATTCAGTTCTCTTTCAGTGATCAGTGAACCCTTTCTTCATTTCTCCCTCTGTCTTCATTACTCCATCTGCATTCAGTTCCCTTGCTGTGATCAGTTCATCCTGTTTTCTGTTCTCTCTCTGTCTTCATTGCTACATCTGCATTCAGTTCTCTTTCTGTGATCAGTTCATCCTGCCTTCAGTTCTCCCTCTGTCTTCAGCTCTCTCTCTGTCAACAGTTTCCCTCTGCCTTTAGATCACTCTGTGCCATCATTCCTCTCTTTCTTCATTTCTCCCTCTGTCTTCATTACTCCATCTGTCTTCTGTTCTCTTTTTGCGATCAGTTCACCCTGTCTTCAGTTCCCCCTCTGACTTCAGTTCTCTCTGTCGACAGTCTCCCTCTGACTTTATATCTCTCTGTGTCTTCAGTCCACCCTTTCTTCAAATCTCCCTCTGTCTTAATTACTCCATCTGCATTCAGTTCCCTTGCTGTGATCAATTCGTCCTGTTTTCAGTTATCTCTCTGTCTTCATTACTCCATCTGTCTTCAGTTCTCTTTTTGTGATCAGTTCACCCTGTCTTCAGTTCCCCCTCTGACTTCAGTTCTCTCTGTCGACAGTCTCCCTCTGACTTTATATCTCTCTGTGTCTTCAGTCCTCCCTTCCTTCAGTTCTCCCTCTGACTTCGGCTCTCTCTCTGTCAACAATTTCCCTCTGACTTTAGATCTCTCTGTGACTTCAATCCACCCTGTCTTCATTTCTACCTCTGTCTTCATTACTCCATCTGCATTCAGTTCACTTTCTGTGATCAGTCCACCCTGTCTTCATTTCCCCCTCTGTCTTCATTACTACATCTGCATTAAGTTCTGTTTCTGTGATCAGTTCACCCTTCCTTCATTTCTTCCTCTGTCTTCATTGCTCCATCTGCATTCAGATCTCTTTCTGTGAACAGTTCATTCTGCCTTCAGTTCTCCCTCTGACTTTAGCTCTCTCTCTGTCGACAGTCTCCCTCTGACTTTAGATCTCTCTGTGTCTTCAGTCCACCCTTTCTTCATTTCGCCCTCTGTCTTGATTTCTCACTCTGCATTCAGTTCTCTTTCTGTGATCAGTCCACCCTTTCTTCATTTCTCCCTCTGTCTTCATTACTCCATCTGCATTCAGTTCTCTTTCTGTGATCAGTTCATCCGGTCTTCAGTTCTCTCTCTGTCTTCATTACTACATCTGCATTCAGTTCTCTTTCTGTGATCAGTTCACACTGCCTTCAGCTCTCCCTCTGACTTCAGCTCTCTCTCTGTCGACAGTCTCCCTCTGACTTTATATCTCTCTGTGTCTTCAGTCCACCCTTTCTTCATTACGCCCTCTGTCTTTATTTCTCAATCTGCATTCAGTTCCCTTTCTCTGATCAGACCACCCTTTCTTCATTTCTCCCTCCGTCTTCGTTACTACATCTGCATTCAGATCACTTTCTGCGATCAGTTCACCCAGTCTTCATTTCTCCCTCTGTCTTCTATACTCCATCTGTCTTCAGTTTTCTTTTTGTGATCAGTTCACCCTGTCTTCAGTTCTCTCTGTGACTTCAGTTCTCTCTCTGTCTTCATTACTACATCTGCATTCAGTTCTCTTACTGTGATCAGTATACCCTTTCTTCATTTCTCCCTCTGTCATCTTTAATCCATCTGCATTCAGTTCTCTTTCTGTGATCAGTTCACCCTTCCTTCATTTCTCCCTCTGTCTTCATTGCTTCACCTGCATTCAGTTCTCTTTCTGTGATCAGTTCACCCTGTCTTCAGTTATGTCACTGACTTCAGTTCCCTCTCTGTCGACATTCTCCCTCTGACTTTAGATCTCTCTGTGTCTTCATTCCACTCTTTCTTATTTCACCCTCTCTCTTCATTACTCCATCTGCATTCAGTTCCCTTGCTGTGATCAGTTCATCCTGTTTTCAGTTCTCTCTCTGTCTTCATTACTACATCTGCATTCAGTTCTCTTTCTGTGATCAGTTCATCCTGCCTTCAGTTCTCCCTCTGACTTCAGCTCTCTCTCTGTCAACAGTTTCCCTCTGACTTTAGATCACTCTGTGCCATCATTCCTCTCTTTCTTCATTTCTCCCTCTGTCTTCATTACTCCATCTGTCTTCTGTTCTCTTTTTGCGATCAGTTCACCCTGTCTTCAGTTCCCCCTCTGACTTCAGTTCTCTCTGTCGACAGTCTCCCTCTGACTTTATATCTCTCTGTGTCTTCAGTCCACCCTTTCTTCAAATCTCCCTCTGTCTTAATTACTCCATCTGCATTCAGTTCCCTTGCTGTGATCAGTTCGTCCTGTTTTCAGTTATCTCTCTGTCTTCATTACTCCATCTGTCTTCAGTTCTCTTTTTGTGATCAGTTCACCCTGTCTTCAGTTCCCCCTCTGACTTCAGTTCTCTCTGTCGACAGTCTCCCTCTGACTTGATATCTCTCTGTGTCTTCAGTCCTCCCTTCCTTCAGTTCTCCCTCTGACTTCGGCTCTCTCTCTATCAACAATTTCCCTCTGACTTTAGATCTCTCTGTGACTTCAATCCACCCTGTCTTCATTTCTACCTCTGTCTTCATTACTCCATCTGCATTCAGTTCTCTTTCTGTGATCAGTCCACCCTGTCTTCATTTCCCCCTCTGTCTTCATTACTACATCTGCATTAAGTTCTGTTTCTGTGATCAGTTCACCCTTCCTTCATTTCTGCCTCTGTCTTCATTGCTCCATCTGCATTCAGATCTCTTTCTGTGAACAGTTCATTCTGCCTTCAGTTCTCCCTCTGACTTCAGCTCTCTCTCTGTCGACAGTCTCCCTCTGACTTTAGATCTCTCTGTGTCTTCAGTCCACCCTTTCTTCATTTCGCCCTCTGTCTTGATTTCTCACTCTGCATTCAGTTCTCTTTCTGTGATCAGTCCACCCTTTCTTCATTTCTCCCTCTGTCTTCATTACTCCATCTGCATTCAGTTCTCTTTCTGTGATCAGTTCATCCAGTCTTCAGTTCTCTCTCTGTCTTCATTACTACATCTGCATTCAGTTCTCTTTCTGTGATCAGTTCACACTGCCTTCAGCTCTCCCTCTGACTTCAGCTCTCTCCCTGTCGACAGTCTCCCTCTGACTTTATATCTCTCTGTGTCTTCAGTCCACCCTTTCTTCATTACGCCCTCTGTCCTGATTTCTCAATCTGCATTCAGTTCCCCTTCTCTGATCAGACCACCCTTTCTTCATTTCTCCCTCTGTCTTCGTTACTACATCTGCATTCAGATCACTTTCTGCGATCAGTTCACCCAGTCTTCATTTCTCCCTCTGTCTTCTATACTCCATCTGTCTTCAGTTTTCTTTTTGTGATCAGTTCACCCTGTCTTCAGTTCTCTCTGTGACTTCAGTTCTCTCTCTGTCTTCATTACTACATCTGCATTCAGTTCTCTTTCTGTGATCAGTATACCCTTTCTTCATTTCTCCCTCTGTCATATTTAATCCATCTGCATTCAGTTCTCTTTCTGTGATCAGTTCACCCTGTCTTCATTTCCCTCTCTGACTTCAGTTCTCTCTCTGTCGACATTCTCCCTCTGACTTGAGATCTCTCTGTGTCTTCAGTCCACCCTTTCTTCATTTTTCCCTCTGTCTTCATTGCTCCATTTGCATTCAGTTCTCTTTCTGTGATCAGTCAACAATTTCTTCATTTCTCCCTCTGTCTTCATTACTCCATCTGCATTCAGTACTCTTTCTGTGATCAGTCCACAATTTCTTCATTTCACCCTCTGTCTTCATTCCCCCATCTGCATTCAGTTCTCTTTCTGTGATCAGTTCATCCTGTCTTCAGTTCTCTCTCTGTCTTCATTACTACATCTGCATTCAGTTCTCTTTCTGTGATCAGTTCATCCTGTCTTCAGTTCTCCCTCTGACTTCAGCTCTCTCTCTGTCGACAGTCTCCCTCTGACTTTATATCTCTCTGTGTCATCAGTCCACCCTTTCTTCATTTCTCCCTCTGTCTTCATTACTCCATCTGCATTCAGTTCTCTTTCTGTGATCAGTCCACACTTTCTTCATTTCTCCCTCTGTCTTCATTACTCCTTCTGCATTCAGTTCTCTTTCTGTGATCAGTCCACCCTTTCTTCATTTCACACTCTGTCTTCATTCCTCCATCTGCATTCAGTTCTCTTTCTGTGATCAATCCATCCTGTCTTCAGTTCTCTCTCTGTCTTCATTACTACATCTGCATTCAGTTCTCTTTCTGTGATCAGTTCACCCTGTCTTCAGTTCTCCCTCTGACTTCAGCTCTCTCTCTGTCGACAGTCTCCTCTGACTTTATATCTCTCTGTGTCTTCAGTCCACCCTTTCTTCATTTCTCCCTCTGACTTGATTTCTCAATCTGCATTCAGTTCTCTTTCTGTGATCAGTCCACCCTTTCTTTATTTGTCCCTCTGTCTTCATTACTCCATCTGCATTCAGTTCTCTTTCTGTGATCAGTTCACCCTGCCTTCAGTTCACTCTCTGTCTTCAGTACAACATCTGCATTCAGTTCTCTTTCTGTGATCAGTCCACCCTTTCTTCATTTCTCCCTCTGTCTTCATTACTCCATCTGCATTCAGATCACTTTCTGTGATCAGTCCACACTTTCTTCATTTCTCCCTCTGCCTTCATTACTCCATCTGCATTCAGTTCTCTTTCTGTGAATAGTAAACCCTTTCTTCATTTCACCCTCTGTCTTCATTACTCCATCTGCATTCAGTTCTCTTTCCGTGATCAGTTCATCCTGTCTTCAGTTCTCCTGCTGACTTTAGTTCTCTCTGTCGACAGTCTCCCTCTGACTTTATATCTCTCTGTGTCTTCAGTCCACCCTTTCTTCAGTTCTCCCTCTGACTTCAGCTCTGTCTCTGTCAATACTTTCCCTCTGACGTAAGATCTCTCCGTGTCTTCAGTCCAACCTTTCTTCATTTCTCCCTTTGTCTTCATTACACCATCTGCATTCAGTTCACTTTCTGTGGTCAGTCCACCAGTCTTCATTTCTCCCTCTGTCTTCATTACTGCATCTGCGTTCAGTTCTCTTTCTTTGATCAGTTCACCATGTCTTCAGTTCTCTCACTGACTTCAGTTCTCTCTCTGTCGACATTCTCCCTCTGACTTTAGATCCCTCTGTGTCTTCAGTCCACCCTTTCATACTTCTCCCTCTATCTTCATTACTCCATCTGCATTCAGTTCCCTTTCTGTGATCAGACCACCCTTTCTTCATTTCTCCCTCTGTCTTCATTACTCCATCTGCATTCAGTTCTCTTTCAGTGATCAGTCCACCCTTTCTTCATTTCTCCCTCAGTCTTCATTACACCATCTGCATTCTGTTCTCTTTCTGTGATCAGTCCACCCTTTCTTCATTTCTCCCTCTGTCTTCATTACTCCATCTGCATTCAGTTCTCTTTCTGTGATCCGTTCATCCTGTCTTCAGTTCTCTCTCTGTCTTCATTACTACATCTGCATTCAGATCTCTTTCTGTGAACAGTTCATTCTGCCTTCAGTTCTCCCTCTGACTTCAGCTCTCTCTCTGTCGACAGTCTCTCTCTGACTTTAGATCTCTCTGCGTCTTCAGTCCACCCATTCTTCATTTCGCCCTCTGTCTTGATTTCTCACTCTGCATTCAGTTCTCCTCCTGTGATCAGTCCACCCTTTCTTCATTTCTCCCTCTGTCTTCATTACTCCATCTGCATTCAGTTCTCCTTCTGTGATCAGTCCACCCTTTCTTCATTTCTGCCTCTGTCTTCATTACTCCATCTGCATTCAGTTCTCTTTCTGTGATCAGTTCACACTGCCTTCAGCTCTCCCTCTGACTTCAGCTCTCTCTCTGTCGACAGTCTCCCTCTGACTTTATATCTCTCTGTGTCTTCAGTCCACCCTTTCTTCATTACGCCCTCTGTCTTTATTTCTCAATCTGCATTCAGTTCCCTTTCTCTGATCAGACCACCCTTTCTTCATTTCTCCCTCTGTCTTCGTTACGACATCTGCATTCAGATCACTTTCTGCGATCAGTTCACCCAGTCTTCATTTCTCCCTCTGTCTTCATGACTACATCTGCATTCAGTTCTCTTTCTGTGATCAGTTCACCCTGCCATCAGTTCTCCCTCTGACTTCAGCTCTCTCTCTGTCGACATTCGCAATCTCACTTTAGATCTCTCTGTGTCTTCAGTCCACCCTTTATTCATTTCTCCCTCTGTCTTCATTACTCCATCTGAATTCAGTTCTCTTTCTGTGATCAGTCAACCCTTTCTTCATTTCACCCTCTGTCTTCATTACTCCATCAACATTCAATTCCCTTTCTGTGATCAGTTCATTCTGTCTTCAGTTCTCTCTCTGTCTTCATTACTACATCTGCATTCAGTTCTCTTTCTGTGATCAGTCCACCCTTTCTTCATTTCACCCTCTGTCTTCATTACTCTATCTACATTCAATTCCCTTTCTGTGATCAGTTCATCCTGCCTTCAGTTCTCTCTCTGTCTTCAATACTACATCTGCATTCAACTCTCTTTCTGTGATCAGTTCACCCTGCCTTCAGTTCTCCCTCTGACTTCAGCTCTCTCTCTGTCGACAGTCTCCCTCTGACTTTATATCTCACTGTGTCTTCAGTCCACCCTTTCTTCATTTCTCCCTCTGTCTTCATTACTCCATCTGCATTCTGTTCTCTTCCTGTGATCAGTCCACCCTTTCTTCATTTCACACTCTGTCTTCATTCCTCCATCTGCATTCAGTTCTCTTTCTGTGATCAGTTCATCCTGTCTTCAGTTCTCTCTCTGTCTTCATTACTACATCTGCATTCAGTTCTCTTTCTGTCATCAGTTATCCCTGCCTTCAGTTCACTCTCTGTCTTCAGTACTACATCTGCATTCAGTTCTCTTTCTGTGATCAGTCCACCCTTTCTTCATTTCTCCCTCTGTCTCCATTACTCCATCTGCATGCAGTTCTCTTTCTGTGATCAGTCCACACTTTCTTCATTTCTCCCTCTGTCTTCATTACTCCATCTGCATTCAGTTCTCTTTCTGTGATCAGTCCACCCTTTCTTCATTTCACCCTCTGTCTTCATTCCTCCATCTGCATTCAGTTCTCTTTCTGTGATCAGTTCATCCTGTCTTCAGTTCTCTCTCTGTCTTCATTACTACATCTGCATTCAGTTCTCTTTCTGTGGTCAGTCCACCCTTTCTTCATTTCACACTCTGTCTTCATTCCTCCAACTGCATTCAGTTCTCTTTCTGTGATCAGATCACCCTGCCTTCAGTTCTCCCTCTGACTTCAGCTCTCTCTCTGTCGACAGTCTCTTCTGACTTTATATCTCTCTGTGTCTTCAGTCCACCCTTTCTGCATTTCTCCCTCTGACTTGATTTCTCAATCTGCATTCAGTTCTCTTTCTGTGATCAGTCCACCCTTTCTTTATTTGTCCCTCTGTCTTCATTACTCCATCTGCATTCAGTTCTCTTTCTGTGATCAGTTCACCCTGCCTTCAGTTCACCCTCTGTCTTCTGTACTACATCTGCATTCAGTTCTCTTTCTGTGATCAGTCCACCCTTTCTTCATTTCTCCCCTGTCTTCATTACTCCATCTGCATTCAGTTCTCTTTCTGTGATCAGTCCACACTTTCTTCATTTCTCCCTCTGCCTTCATTACTCCATCTGCATTCAGTTCTCTTTCTGTGAATAGTCCACCCTTTTTTCATTTCACCCTCTGTCTTCATTACTCCATCTGCATTCAGTCCTCTTTCTGTGATCAATTCATCCTGTCTTCAGTTCTCTCTCTGTCTTCATTACTACATCTGCTTTCAGTTCTATTTCTGTGATCAGTTCATCCTGCCTTCAGTTCTCCCTCTGGCTTCAGCTCTCTCTCTGTCGTCAGTCTCCCTCTGACTTTATGTCTCTCTGTGTCTTCAGGCCAGCATTTCTTCATTTCTCACTCTGTCTTCATTACTCCATCGGCTTTCAGTTCTCTTTCTGTGATCAGTCCACCCTTTCTTCATTTCTCCCTCTGTCTTCATTACTCCATCTGCATTCTGTTCTCTTTCTGTGATCAGTTCACCCTGTCTTCATTTCTACCTCTGTCATCTTTACTCCATCTGCATTCAGTTCTCTTTCTGTGATCATTTCACCCTGACTTCAGTTCTCTCTCTGATTTCAGTTCTCTCTCTGTCGATATTTCCCCTCTGACTTGAGATCTCTCTGTGACATCAATCAACACTTTCTTCATTTCTCCCTCTGTCTTCATTACTCCATCTGCATTCAGTTCTCTTTCTGTGATCAGTCCACCCTTTCTTCATTTCTACCTCTGTCATCTTTACTCCATCTGCATTCAGTTCTCTTTCTGTGATCAGTTCACCCTGCCTTCAGATCTCCCACTGACTTCAGCTCTCTCTCTGTCGACAGTCTCCCTCTGACTTTAGATCTCTCTGTGTCTTCAGTCCACCCTTTCTTCATTACGCCCTCAGTCTTGATTTCTCAATCTGCATTCAGTTCCCTTTCTGTGATCAGACCACCCTTTCTTCATTTCTCCCTCTGTCTTCATTACTCCATCTGCATTCAGTTCTCTTTCTTTGATCAGTCCACCCTTTCTTCATTTCTCCCTCTGTCTTCATTACTCCATCTGTCTTCAGCTCTCTTTTTGTGATCCGTTCACCCTGCCCTCAGTTCTCCTGCTGACTTTAGTTCTCTCTGTCGACAGTCTCCCTCTGACTTTATATCTCTCTGTGTCTTCAGTCCACCCTTTCTTCAGTTCTCCCTCTGACATCAGCTCTGTCTCTGTCAATACTTTCCCTCTGACGTAAGATCTCTCCGTGTCTTCAGTCCAACCTTTCTTCATTTCTCCCTCCGTCTTCATTACTACATCGGCATTCAGTTCTCTTTCTGTGATCAGTTCACCCTGCCATCAGTTCTCCCTCTGACTTCAGCTCTCTCTCTGTCGACAGTCGCAATCTCACTTTAGATCTCTCTGTATCTTTAGACCACCCTTTCTTCATTTCTCCCTCTGTCTTCATTACTCCATCTGAATTCAGTTCTCTTTCTGTGATCAGTTCATTCTGTCTTCAGTTCTCTCTCTGTCTTCATTACTACATCTGCATTCAGTTCTCTTTCTGTGATCAGTCCACCCTTTCTTCATTTCACCCTCTGTCTTCATTACTCCATGTACATTCAATTCCCTTTCTGTGATCAGTTCATCCTGTCTTCAGTTCTCTCTCTGTCTTCAATACTACATCTGCATTCAGCTCTCTTTCTGTGATCAGTTCACCCTGCCTTCAGTTCTCCCTCTGACTTCAGCTCTCTCTCTGTCGACTGTCTCCCTCTGACTTTATATCTCACTGTGTCTTCAGTCCACCATTTCTTCATTTCTCCCTCTGTCTTCATTACTCCATCTGCATTCTGATCTCTTCCTGTTATCAGTCCACCCTTTCTTCATTTCTCCCTCTATCTTCATTACTCCATCTGCATGCTGTTCTCTTTCTGTGATCAGTCCACCCTTTCTTCAGTTCTCCCTCTGACTTCAGCTCTGTCTCTGTCAACACTTTCCCTCTGACTTAAGATCTCCCTGTGTCTTCAGTCCAACCGTTCTTCATTTCTCCCTTTGTCTTCGTTACTCCATCTGCATTCAGTTCACTTTCTGTGATCATTCTACCCTGTCTTCTTTTCTCCCTCTGTCTTCATTACTATATCTGCATTCAGTTCTCTTTCTGTGATCAGTTCACCCTGCCAACAATTCTCCCTCTGACACCAGCTCTCTCTTTGTCCAAAGTCGCAATCTCACTTTAGATCTCTCTGTGTCTTCAGTCCACCCTTTCTTCATTTCTCCCTCTGTTTTCATTGCTCCATCTGCATTCAGTTCTCTTTCTGTGATCAGTTCACCTTGTCTTCAGTTCTCTCTCTGACTTCAGTTCTCTCTCTGAAGACATTCTTCCTCTGACTTTATATCTCTCTGTGTCTTCAGTCCACCCTTTCTTCATTTCTCCCTCTGTCTTCATTACTCCATCTGCATTTAGTTCTCTTTCTGTGATCAGTTCACCCTGCCTTCCGTTCTCCCTCTGACTTCAGCTCTCTCTCTGTCTACAGTCTCCCTCTGACTTTATATCTCTCTGTGTCGTCAGCCCACCCTTTCTTCATTTCTCCCTCTGTCTTCATTACTCCATCGGCATTCTGTTCTCTTCCTGTAATCATTCCACCCTTTCTTCATTTCTCCCTCTGTCTTCATTACTCCATCTGCATTCTGTTCTCCTTCTGTGATCAGTTCACCCTGCCTTCATTTCTCCGTCTGACTTCAGCCATCTCTCTGTCGACAGTCTCCCTCTCACTTTAGATCTCTCTGTGTCTTCAGTCCACCCTTTCTTCATTTCGCCCTCTTTCTTGATTTCTCAATCTGCATTCAGTTCTCTTTCTGTGATCATTCCACCCTTTCTTCATTTTCCCTCTGTCTTCATTACTCCATCTGCATTCTGTTCTCTTTCTGTGATCTGTTCACCCTGCCATCGGTTCTCGCTCTGACTTCAGATCTCTCTCTGTCGAAAGTCGCAATCTCACTTTAGATCTCTCTGTGTCTTCAGTCCACCCTTTCTTCATTTCTCCCTCTGTTTTCATTGCTCCATCTGCATTCAGTTCTCTTTCTGTGATCAGTTCACCCTGTCTTCATTTCTCCCTCTGTCATCTTTACTCCATCTGCATTCAGTTCTCTTTCTGTGATCAGTTCACCCTGTCTTCAGTTCTCTCTCTGACTTCAGTTCTCTCTCTGAAGACAGTCTTCCTCTTACTTTCTATCTCTCTGTGTATTGAGTGCACCCTTTCTTCATTTCTCCCTCTGTCTTCATTACTCCATCTGCATTCCGTTCTCTTTCTGTCATCAGTTCATCCTGTATTCAGTTCTCTCTCTCTGTCTTCATTACTACATCTGCATTCAGTTCTCTTTCTGTGATCAGTCCACCCTTTCTTCATTTCACCCTCTGTCTTCATTACTCCATCTGCATTCAGTTCTCTTTCTGTGATCAGTTCATCCTGTCTTCAGTTCTCTCTCTGTCTTCATTACTACATCTGCATTCAGTTCTCTTTCTGTGATCAGTTCACCCTGCCTTCAGTTCTCCCTCTGACTTCAGCTCTCTCTCCGTCGACATTCTCCCTCTGACTTTATATCTCTCTGTATCTTCAGTCCACCCTTTCTTCATTTCTCCCTCTGTCTTCATTACTCCATCTGCATTCTGTTCTCTTCCTGTAATCAGTTCACCCTTTCTTCATTTCTCCCTCTGTATTCATTACTCCATCTGCATTCTGATCTCTTTCTGTGATCAGTTCACCCTGCCTTCAGTTCTCCGTCTGACTTCAGCCATCTCTCTGTCGACAGTCTCCCTCTCACTTTAGATCTCTCTGTGTCTTCAGTCCACCCTTTCAGCATTACTCCATCTGTCTTCAGTTCTCTTTTTGTGATCAGTTCGCCCTGCCTTCAGTTCTCCCTCTGACTTCAGTTCTCTCTGTCGACAGTCTCCCTCTGACTTTATATCTCTCTGTGTCTTCACTCCACCATTTCTTCAGTTCTCCCTTTGACTTCAGCTCGCTCTCTGTCAATACTTTCCCTCTGACTTAAGATCTCTCTGTGTCTTAAGTCCACCCTTTCTTCATTTCTCACTGTCTTCATTGCTCCATCTGCATTAAGATCTCTTTCTGTGATCAGTTCTCCCTGTCTTCAGTTCTCTCTCTGACTTCAGTTCTCTCTCTGTCGGCATTCTCCCTCTGACTTGAGATCTCTCTGTGTCTT
Source organism: Heterodontus francisci (assembly GCF_036365525.1). Lineage (NCBI taxonomy): Eukaryota > Metazoa > Chordata > Chondrichthyes > Heterodontiformes > Heterodontidae > Heterodontus > Heterodontus francisci. The sequence continues at coordinate 3,155,420 of NW_027141861.1, read as the reverse complement.
TAGTCCACACTTTCTTCATTTCTCCCTCTGTCTTCATTACTCCATCTGCATTCAGTTCTCTTTCTTAAATCATTCCACCCTTTCTTCATTTCTCCCTCTGTCTTCATTACTCCATCTGCATTCTGTTCTCTTCCTGCAATCAGTCCACCCTTTCTTCATTTCTCCCTCTGTCTTCATTACTCCATCTGTCTTCAGTTCTCTTTTTGTCATCAGTTCACCCTGTCTTCAGTTCTCCCTCTGACTTCACTTCTCTCTCTGTCTTCAGTTCTCCCTCTGACTTTTGATCTCTCTGCGTCTTCAGTCCACCCTTTCTTCATTTCTCCCTCTGTCTTCATTGCTCCATCTGCGTTCAGTTCTCTATCTGTGATCTGTCCACCCTTTCTTCATTTCTCCCTCTATCTTCATTACTCCATCTGTCTTCAGTTCTCTTTCTGTGATCAGTTCACCGTGTCTTCAGTTCTCCCTCTGACTTCAGTTCTCTCTGTCGACAGTCTCCCTCTGACTTTAGATCTCTCTGTGTCTTCAGTTCACCCTTTCTTCATTTCTCCCTCTGTCTTCATTACTCCATCTGTCTTCAGTTCTCTTTTTGTGATCAGTTCACCCTGTCTTCAGTTGTCCCTCTGACTTCACTTCTCTCTCTGTCTTCTGTTCTCCCTCTGACTTTAGATCTCTTTTTGTCTTCAGTCCACCCTTTCTTCATTTTTCCCTCTGTCTTCATTCCTCCATCTGCATTCAATTCTCTTTCTGTGATCATTTCACCCTGTCTTCAGTTCTCCCTCTGACTTCAGCTCTCTCTCCGTCGACAATCTCCCTCTGACTTGTGACCTCTCTGTGTCTTCAATCCACCCTTTCTTCATTTCTCCCTCTGTCTTCATTACTCCATCTGTCTTCAGTTCTCTTTCTGTGATCAGTTCATCCTGTCTTCAGTTCTCCCTCTGAATTCATTTCTCTCTCTGTCTTCAGTTCTCTCTCTGTCTCTGTTCTCCCTTTATCCTCAGTGCTTCCTCTTTCTTCATTCAGCATTTAATATGTATGGTATTAAGCTAGCACTAGGGACCATGCAGTTAATTATCACAATTTAGTAAGGATTTAATAAGTATTTATTTATTTTAAATTAATTTATTAATTAGTGCTTGAAATGTCAATTGGAGGGGTGAATTGCTTCACCTGTAAGATGTTGGAAGTCCATGACGCATCCAGCGTTCCAGACGACTGCGTCTGCAGGAAGTGCACCCAGTTGCAGCTCCTCACATACCGCATGGATCCGTTGGAGCGGCCACTGGATACACTTAGGCGCATGCAGGTTGCGGAAAGCGTCACAGACAGGAGTTTTAGAGAAGTGGTTACACCCAAGGTGCAGGCAGATAGATGGGTGACCGCGAGGACGGGCAGGCAGTCAGTGCAGGAATCCCCTGTGGCTATCTCCCTCTCTAACAAGTATACCGTTTTGGATACAGTTGGGGGGATGGCCTATCAGGGGAACACAGCAGCAGCCAGAGCAGTGGCACCACAGCTGGCACTGTTGTTCAGCAAGGAGGGACAAATCGCAGAAGAGCAATAGTTATAGGGGACTCTATAGTCAGTGGCACAAATAGGCGCTTCTGTGGACGTGAAAGAGACTCCAGGATGGCATGCTGCCTCCCTGGTGCCAGGGTCAAGGATGTCTCTGAACGGACAGGGGGTATTCTGAAAGGGGAGGGTGAACAGCCAGAGGTTGTGTTACACATCGGTACCAATGACATCGGCAGGAAGAGTGACGATGTCCTGCAGGGGGAGTTTAGAGAGTTAGGTAGAAAGTTAAGAGACAGGACCTCTAGCGTTGTAGTCTCGGGATTGCTCCCTGTGCCATGTGCCAGTGAGGCTAGAAACAGGAGGGTAATGCAGCTAAACACATGGCTGAACAGCCGGTGTAGAAGGGAGGGTTTCAGATATCTGGACCATTGGGATCTCTTCAGGGACAGATGGGACCTGTACAAGAAGGACGGGTTGCATCTAAACTGGAGGGGCACAAATATCCTGGTTGTGAGGTTTGTTAGCGTCACTTGGAAGGGTTTCAACTAGTGTGGTGGGGGGTGGGAACCAGAGCAGTGGTACAGCAAGTGAACTAAATGAAGGGAAACTAGGAAATAAGCCCAGTAAGACTGAGAGGAAGAGCAGGTGTTGATGTTGTGGAGCACAGCGGGACTGGTGGTCTGAAGTGCATTTGTTTCAATGTGAGAAGTATAACAGGTAAGGTAGATGAACTTAGAGCTTGGATTAGTACTTGGAACCATGATGTTGTTGCTATTACAGAGACTAAGTTTAGGGCAGGACAGGATTGGAAGCTAAATGTTCCAGGATTTGGAAGCTTCAGGCGGGATAGAGGGGGATGTAAAAGGGGTGGGGGTGTTGCATCACTTGCTAAGAACAATATCACAGCTGTACTGCAGGAGGACACCTCGGAGGGGTCGTGCAGGGAGGCAAACAAGCGTGAAGCTCAGGAATAGGAAGGGTGCAGTCACGATGTTGGGGGATTATGACAGGCCTCCCAACAGCCAGCAGGAGGTAGAGGAGCAGATATGTAGACATATTTTGGAAAGATGTAAAGGTAACAGGGTTGTCGTGGTGGGTGATTTTTACTTTCCCTATATTGACTGGGACTCACTTAGTGCTAGGGGCTTGGATGGGGCAGAATTTGTGAGGAGCCGCCAGGAGGGCTTCTTGAAACAATATGTAGATAGTCCAACTTGTGATGGGGCCGTACTGGACCTGGTATTGGGGAATGAGCCCGGCCAGGTGGTTGAAGATTCAGTAGGGGGGCATTTCGGAACAGTGGCCATAAATCCGTCAGTTTTAAGGTACATGTGGATAATGATAAGAGTAGTCCTCGGGTGAAAGTGCTAACTTGGGGTAGGCTAATTATAACAATATAAAATACATGGACAGGATGGGAGTAGAGGGATACGGCCCCCCGAAGTGAAGCAGGTTTTAGTTTAGGCAGGCGAAAAGATGGGTGCAGGCTTGCAGGTCCAAATGGCCGGTTCCTGTGCTGTACTGTTCTTTGTTCTTTGTTCTTTGCATTAGGCAGGAACTGAAGAATTTAGATTGGGGGCGGCTGTTTGAGGGTAAATCAACATCTGACATGTGGGTATCTTTCAAACGTCAGTTGATTAGAATACAGGACCAGCATGTTCCTGTGAGGAAGAAGGATAAGTTTGGCAAGTTTCGGGAATCTTGGATAACGCGGGATATTGTTAGCCTTGTCAAAAAGCAAAAGGAAGTATTCGTAAGTGCTGGAAGGCTAGGAACAGACGAATCCCTTGAGGAATATAAAGACAGTAGAAATGAACTTAAGCAAGGCGTCAGGAGGGCTAAAAGGAGTCATGAAAAGTCATTGGCCAACAGGTTCAAGGAAAACCCCAAGGCTGCTTATACGTATATAAAGAGCAAGAGGGTAACTAGGGAAAGGGTTGGCCCACTCAAGGACAGAGAAGGGAATCTATGTGTGGAGCCAGAGGAAATGGGCGAGGTAATAAATGAGTACTTTGTATCAGTATTTACCAAAGAGAAGGACTTGGTGGACGATGAGCCAAGGGAAGGGAGTGTAGATAGTCTTAAACATCTCCTTATGAAAGAGGAGGAGGTGTTGGGTGTCTTGCAAAGCATTAAGGTAGATAAGTCCCCAGGGCCTGATGGGAACTACCCCAGAATACTGAGGGAGGCAAGGGAAGAAATTGCTGGGGCCTTGACAGAAATCTTTGCATCCTCATTGGCTACAGGTGAAGTCCCAGAGGAGTGGAGAATAGCCAATGTTGTGCCTTTGTTTAAGAAGGGTAGCAAGGATAATCCAGGAAATTATAGGCCGGTGAGCCTTACGTCAGTGGCAGGGAAATTATTAGAGAGGATTCTTCGGGATAGGATTTACTCCCATTTGGAAACAAATGGATTTAGAGCGAGAGGCAGCATGGTTTTGTAAAGGGGAGGTCGTGTCTTACTAATTTGATTGATTTTTTTGAGGAAGTGACAAAGATTATTGATGAAGGAAGGGCAGTGGATGTTATCTATATGGACTTCAGTAAAGCCTTTGACAAGGTCCCTCATGGCAGACTGGGACAAATGGTGAAGGCACATGGGATCAGAGGTGAGCTGGCAAGATGGACACAGAATTGGCTCAGTCATAGAAGACAGAGGGTAGCAGTGGAGGGTGCTTTTCTGAATGGAGGGATGTGACTAGTGGTGTGCCGCAGGGATCAGTGCTGGGACCTTTGCTGTTTGTGGTATATATAAATGATTTGGAGGAAAATGTAGCTGGTCAGATTAGTAAGATTTGTGGACGACACAAATGTTGGTACAGTTGAGGATAGTGTTGAGGATTGTCAGAGGATACAGCAGGATATAGATCGGTTGGAGACTTGGGCAGAGAAATGACAGATGGAGTTTAATCCTGACAAATGTGAAGTAATGCATTTTGGAAGGTCTAATGCAGGTGGGAGGTATACAGTAAATGGCAGAACCCTTAGGAGTATTGACAGGCAGAGGGATCTGGGCGTACAGGTCCACAGGTCACTGAAAGTGGCAACGCAGGTGGATAAGGTAGTCAAGAAGGCATTCGGTTGGCTAATCTCGGATTGTTTTCACTTGAACGACAGATGTGGAGGGGCGACATGATCGAGGTTTGCAAAGTTATGTGTGGATAGTCAGAAGCTTTTTCCCAGGGTGGAAGAGTCAGTTACTAGGGGACATAGGTTTAAGGTGAGAGGGGCAAAGTTTAGAGGGGATGTGCGAGGCAAGTTCTTTACACAGAGTGTGGTTAGTGCCTGGAACTTGCTGCCGGGGGCGATGGTGAAAGCAGGTACGATAGCAACGTTTCAGAGGCATCTTGACAAATACATGAATAGGATGGGAATAAAGGGATACGGTCCCCGGAGGTGCAGAAGATTATAGTTTAGGCAGGCATTAAGATCGGCGCAGGCTTGGAGGGCCGAATGGCCCATTCCTGTGCTGTACTGTTCTTTGTTATTTGTTCAAATTTGCCGCAGCAAATATCCATAAAATGGCCACAAATATCCTTTAAATGCACAAAGCAAACTTTACTTAAAGCTGCCATTGCTAAAATCACTTAAATGATAATCGCTAAAAACAATTATTGAACGTAGCATTTTAAGAGATATTTTCTGTGACCATTTTAATTGATATAAGTTGTTTTCATTGTAAGTGTTATTTGCTGTGTTTAGTTCGCATTTTTAGAGATAATTGTTGTCACTTTTTTGTGATATTTACGGTTACTTGTTTAAATGATATTTGCTTTGAACATTTCCAGAGATATTTTGTGTGACCATTTTGGTTGATATATGTTGTGTTCATCGTAAGTGATATTTGCTGTAAACATTTTAAGTGATATTTCCTATGGCTACTCCATGCGATATTTGTTATGCCCAGTTAAGTGTTATTCATTTTGACCATTTTAAGTGATCTATTCTCTGTTCATTTTAAGGGATATTTGTGATCATTTTGTGCAACATTTGCTGTGACCATTGTAAGTGATATTTGACCATTTTAAATAATAGTTGCTGTGACTTTTCTTCAGGGCATTTACCGTCTCCTGTTTAATGAATATTTGTGACCATTAAACGAGATAGTTATTGCAATCATTTCAAACAATATTTGCTCTGCACATTTTAAGTGATATTTGCTGCGACAATTTTGATTGACATTTGTTTGGAAAATTTTAATTGATATTTGTTTTGACCGTTGTATTCAGTGCTTGTGATATTTGCTTTGAATATTTTAAGCGATATTTCCTGTGACCATTTAAAATTACATTTTCTGTGGCGAATCAATGTGATATTTCCTGCGTCCATTTAGTGTTTTTCGTTTTTATCATTTCAGTGATATTCGCAATGGCAGTTTTAAGTGATGTTTGCTTTATCCATTGAAAGGATATTTGTGAGTACTTTACGGGATATTTGCTGTGAAAACTTTGAGTGCTATTTTCTGTGATCATTTCAAGTAATATTTGCTGCAACCTGTTTAAATAATATTTATTGTGACCATTTTAAGTGATATTTGATACGATCAGTTTAAGTGATTTTTCTTTGGTCATTTTATGCTGACGACAGACGACAGATTCCGAATTCACAGCAGCAATTTACGATATCGCTAAGCTAGTGATGGAGCATTGGCTGAGCATAAAATGAGGTGGGCTAGATTTCTGATGCTCGAAATGCTTCAGTTTTTCACATTATTTCATGAATCTAACAATTACAGCAAAGGCATATTTCACCACATTCTTCAACTGCTCCCGAAACTTAGTCTGCGCCACTGCATAAATACAAGTGTTTGTGCAGCAACTCAGGAGCTGAAGCATGACTCCCATTTGTTGTACATAAAAAGGTATATATACAGACTGATCTCCCATACTCCACATTCGGATCCATATAGAATACACCATAAACATTGCCCACAACAGTATGAAATTCCCCGAGATGGCAAACAATAAAATGATAGACTTCCTTCGGCTCTCCATCTCTGGGTCTCTGGGACTGTACCCATTGTTGTGGCTCCGAAGTCTCCAGCGGGCTCTACTGGTCACTAAAATGCATTTGACAGTTAAAGAATTGAGCAGTAGAACGAGGACAAATGGAACACATGGGGTTAGAATGTGGTGAAGTGTCTCAATTATCGCCCACATCCGGGATTGTGCAACCTCTTGTGTTACAAAACAAAACCATGGAAGGATCAGCATCATATATTCATTCCTGAACATAAAGTACCAGAAAATATTCTTTAAACAGCTCAGCACAGTCACTGTTCCCAGAACCACAGGCGCCGTTTTCTCGTTGCAATATTTACTTTTCAGCTTCTGGCAACAAATGACCACAAATCGATCAAAGGTGAAAGTGACGGTGAACCAGACAGAACAGTCTGTGGCTGCATAAAGCAGGACGGCGTGAATATTACATACACGGAGGTTCCACATGAAAAGAAGCTGTTCCCGAAAGACAATTGGAATCTGCCTCAGCATCAGGTCAAGGATGATGACCAGTAGATCTGCCGCTGCCATGGCCACCAGGTATTGAGTGACACATTTGGAGAGACCACACTTTTTCCGAGACAGGACCACAATTGTCACCAAATTAACTGTGAGGAACAGAAATAAACAGGAAATTATACATCACTCTGAGCAAAGCTATTAGTTTGACTGAACAGTGAGAACGATTTGCAACTGTATATCCAGTGATGTACTGAAATGTACAAACTAAACTCAAAGTGTACAAAGCTGTAGTCCTCATCACCCTTCGGTATGATGGCGAGTCATGGGTCCCAGATGGCCATCATGTACGCCTTCTAGAGCGCTTCCATCAGCGCTGGCTCTGCATCATCAAGACACACTGGCAGGACCAGATCACATGCATTGAAGTCCTGGAAATAGCAAACATCACCAGCATTGAGGCCATTCTCCGGCAAAACCACTACGTTGGGTGGGTCACATTGCCCAGACGGTCAACAGTTGCCTGACCAAGATCGTGTTGCACGGATAACTGACCACTGGTAAACGGAACAGAGGAGCCTCATGTAAATGTTTCAAGGATACCCTGAACAAGTGTGTGTGCTACACCGACCATCAGCAGTGGAAAGGGCAGGCCATAGATCGTGATGCCTGGATATGCTGCACTGGGTGTGTTACAAGAGTACATCCATTTTTTGGTGTGAAATATGTTTCAAGGACTTACATTTGAATTATTAACATTGATTCATTATGAATCTTGAAGAGATGCTGAACTTTGTGGGTTTTTAAAAAAATAAGTCACCAGAAGCTTCCTGGATTTGGCTTGTAAATAATTCTTAATGTAAAGCACTAGTCTGTGGATAATCACACAAAAGACATTGCTTTTAATTTGGGGAGATGTTTACGAAGAAGTGATAGGTCCTGATTCATTCAGGTCCAGAGGCTTCACTTAGGAACATAGGAGTAGGAGTAGACTGTTCATCCGATTGAAACTGCCCCGACATTCAATGTAATCATGGCTCATCACCCCCTTTGTTGTTGCATCTCTGTTTAAAAAGGCAGCGAAGGATAGACCAAATAATTACAGGCCAGTCAGTCTAACCTCAGTAGTGCGCAAATTATTGGAATCTATTCTGCGCGACAGGATAAACTGTCACTTCGAAAGGTGCAGGTTAATTAAGGATTGTTTTTTTATATTCATTCAAGGGATGTGGGCGTCACTAGCTATGCCAGCATTTATTGACCATCCCTAATTGCCCTTCAGAAGGTGGTGGTGAGCTGCCTTCTTGAATCGCTGCAGTCCATTTGGGGTAGGTACATCCACAGTTCTGTTAGGAAGGGAGTTCTAGGATTTTGACCAAGCGACAGTGAAGGAACTGTGATATCGTTCCAAGTCAGGATGGTGTGTGACTTGGAGGGTAACTTTCAGGTGGTGGTGTTCCCATGTATTTGTTGCTCTTGTCCTTCTAGTTGGAAGTGGTCGCGGGTTTGGAAGGTGCTGTCTAAGGAGCCTTGGTGCATTGCTGCAGTGCATCTTGTAGATGGTACACAATGCTGCCACTGTGGGTCGGTGGTTAAGGGAGTGAATGTTTGTAGATGGTGTGTCAATCAAGTGGGCTGCTTTGTCCTGGATGGTGTCGAGCTTCTTGAATGTTGTTGAAGTTGCACCCATCCAGGCAAGTGGAGAGCATTCCATCACACTCCTGACTTATACTTTGCAAATGGTAGACAGGCTATGGGGAGTCAGGAGGTGAGTTACTCACCTCAGGATTCCCAGCATCTGACCTGCTCTTGTAGCCAAGGTATTTATATGGCTGGTCCAGTTCAGTTTCTGGTCAATGGTAGCCCATAGGATGTTGATAGTGGGGGATTCAGCGATGGTAATGCCGTTGAATGTCAAGGGGCGATGGTTGGATTTTCTCTTGTTTGAGATGGCCATTGCCTGGCACTTGTGTGGTGTCTATGTAACTTGTCACTTATCAGCCCAAGCCTGGATATTGTCCAGGTCTTGCTGCATTTCTGCACGGACTGCTTCAGTATCTGAGGAGTCACGAATGGTGCTGAACATTGTGCAATCATCAGCGAACATCCCCACTTCTGACCTGATGATTGAAGGAAGGTCATTGATGAAGCAGCCAAAGATAGTTGGGCCTAGGACACTACCCTGAGGAACTCCTGCAGTGATGACCTGGAGCTTGACCTCCAACAACCACAGCCATCTTACTTTGCGCTCGGTATCACTCCAGCCAGCGGAGGGTTTTCCCCCTGATTCCCATTGACCTCTGTTTTGCTAGGGCTCCTTGATGGCGTACTCGGTCAAATGCTGCCTTGATGTCAAGGGCAGTCAATCTCACCGGACCTCTTGAGTTCAGCTCTTTTCTCCATGTTTGAACCAAGGCTGTGATGAGATCAGGAGTTGAGTGGCCCTGGCGGAATCCAAACTGAGCGTCACTGAGCAGGTTATTGCTAAGCAAATGTCGCCTGACGGCTCTGTTGATGACATCTTCCAACACTTTACTGATGATTGAGAGTAGGCTGATGGGGCGGTAATTGGCCGGGTTGGACTTGTCCTCCTTTTGGTGTACAGGACAGACCTGGGCAATTTTCCACATTGCAGGGTAGATGCCAGTGTTGGAGCTGCACTGGAACAGCTTGGCTAGGGGTCCGGCAAGTTCTGGAGCACAGGTCTTCAGTACTATTGCCGGAATATTGTCAAGGCCCACAGCTCTTGCAGTGTCCAGTGCCTTCAGTCGTTTCTTGATATCACGTGGAGTGAATCGAATTGGCTGAAGTCTGGCATCTGTGATGCTGGGGACTTCAGGCGGAGGCTGAGATGGATCATCCACTCGGCACATCTGGCTGAAGATTGTTGAAAATGCTTCAGCCTTATCTTTCGCACTGATGCGCTGGGCTCCCACATCATTGAGGATGGGGATATTTGTGAAGCCACCTCCTCCAGTTAGTTGTTTAATTGTCCACCACAATTCTCGACTGTATGTGGCAGGACTGCAGAGCTTAGATCTGATCCGTTGCTTATGGGATCGCTTAGCTCTTTCTATCGCATGCTGTTAAGCAGTTTGGCATGCAAGTAGTCCTGGGTTGCAGCTTCACCAGGTTGACACCTCATTTTGAGGTATGCCTGGTGCTGCTCCTGGCATGCCCTCTTGCACTCTTCATTGAACCAGGATTGGTCTGCTGGCTTGATGGAAATGCTAGAGTGGGGGATATGCCGGGCCATGAGGTTACAGATTGTGGATGAGTACAATTCTGCTGCTGCTGATGGCCCACAGCGCCTCATGGATGCTCAGTTTTGCATTGCTATATAGGTTCGAAATCTATCCCATTTAGCACGGTGATAGTGCCACACAACACGATGGACGGTATCCTCAATGTGAAGGCGGGACTTCGTCTCCACAAGGACTTGCGGTGGTCACTCAAAGAACAAAGAACAGTACAGCACAGGAACAGGCCATTCGGCCATTCAAGCTTGCGCTGATCTTGATGCCTGCCAAAATTAAACCTTCTGCACTTCCGGGGAACGTATCCCTTTATTCCCATCCTAGTCATGTATTTGTCAAGATGCCTCTTAAACGTCGCTATCCTACGTGCTTCCACCACCTCCCCCGGCAGCAGGTTCCAGGCACTCACCACCCTCTGAGTAAAGAACTTGCCTCGCACATCACCTCTAAACTTTGCCCCTCTCACCTTAAACCTATGTCCCCGAGTAACTGACACTTCCACCCTGGGACAAAGCTTCTGACTATCCACTCTGTCCATGCCGCTCATAGCTTTGTAAACTTCTGTCATGTCGCCGCTCCACCTCTGTCGTTCCAGTGAAAACAATCCGAGTTTATTCAACCTCTCCTCATAGCTAATGCCCTCCAGACCAGGCAACATCCTGGTAAAACTCTTCTGTACCCTCTCCAAAGCCTCCATGTCCTTCTGGTAGTGTGGCGACCAGAATTGCACGCAATATTCCAAGAGTGGCCTCAATAAGTTCTGTACAGCTGCAGCATGACTTGTCAATATTTATACTCTATGCCCCGACCGATGAAGGCAAGCATGGCGTATGCCTTCTTGACTACCTTATCCACCTGCATTGCCACTTTCAGTGACCTGTGGAACTGTGCGCCCAGATCCCTCAGCCTGTCCATACTCCTAAGGGTGCTGCCATTTATAGTATACTTCACACCTGCATTAGACCTTCCAAAATGCATTACCTCACATTTGCCAAGATTAAACTCCATCTGCCATTTCTCTGCCCAAGTCTCCAATCGATCTATATCCTGCTGCATCCTTTGACTATCCTCATCACTATCCACAACTGCACCAAGCTTTGTGTCATCCACAAACTTACTAATCAGACTAGCAACATTTTCCTCCAAATCATTTATATATACTACAAAGAGCAAAACTTTCAGCACAGTTCCCTGTGGAACGCAAGTAGTCACATCCCTCCATTCAGAAAAGCACCCTTCCACTGCTGCACTCTGTCTTCTCTGACTGAGTCAGTTCTGTATTGATCTTGCCAGCTCACCTCTGATCCCATGTGACTTCACCTTTTGTACCAGTCTGCCATGCTGGACCTTGTCGTCAAAGGCTTTACTAAAGTCCATATAGATAACATCCACTGCCCTTCCTTCATCAATCATCTTCGTCACTTCCTCAAAAAACTCAATCAAATTCGTGAGACACTACCTCCCCTTCACAAAACCATGCTGCCTCTTGCTAGTAAGTTCGTTTGTTTCCTAATGAGAGTAAATCCTGTCCCGAAGAATGCTCTCCAATAATTTCCCTGCCACTGACGGAAGTCCCCCCAGCCTATAATTTCTTAAATTATCCTTGCTAACCTTCTTAACCAAAGGAACAACATTGGCTATTCTCCAGTCCTCTGGGACCTCACCTGTAGCCAATGAGGATGTAAAGATTTCTGTCAAGGTCCCAGCAATTTCTTCCCTAGCCTCCCTCAGTATTCTGGGGTAGATCCCATCAGGCCCTGGGGACTTATCTACCTTAATGCTTTGCAAGACACCCAGCACATCCTCCTTTTTGATATGTGATGACTGAGACTATCTACACTCTCTTCCCTCGGCTCATCTTCCACCAAGTCCTTCTCTTTGGTGAATACTGATGCAAAGTGCTCATTTAGTACCTCGCCCATTTCCGCTGGCTCCACACATAGATTCCCTTCTCTGTCCTTGAGTGGGCCAACCCTTTCCCTAGTTACCCTCTTGCACTTTATATCCGTCTAAGGCGCCTTGGGATTCTCCTTAATCCTGTTTGCCGATGGCTTTTCATGACCTCTTTTCGCCCTCCTGGCTCCTTTCTTAAGTTCCGTGCTACTTTCTTTATATTCCTCAAGGGCTCCGTCTGTTGCCAGCTTTCTAGCCCTTACCAATGCTTCCTTTTTCTTTTTAACGAATGTCACAATATCCCTCGTAATCCAAGCTTCCTGAAACTTTCCAAAATTATCCTTCTTCCTCACAGGAACATGCCAGTACTGGATTCCAATCAACTGACGTTTGAAAGACTCCCACATGTCAGATGTTGATTTACCCTCAAACAGCCACCCCCAATCTAAATTCTTCAGTTCCTGCCTAATGTTGTTATCATTAGCCTTCCCCCAATTTAGCATCTTCTCCCGAGATCTACTCTTATCCTGATCCACAAGGACCTTAAAACTTATGGAATTATGGTCACTGCTCCCGAAATTCTCCCCTACTGAGTGTTTGACCACTAGGCCGGGCTCATTCCCCAATATCAGGTCCAGTACAGCCCCATCCCCAGTTGGACTATCTACATATTGTTTCAAGAAGCCCTCCTGGATCCTCCTTACTAATCCTGCCTCATCCAAGCCCCTAGCACTAACTGAGTCCCAGTCAATCTAGGGGAAGTTAAAATCACCCACCACAACTACCCTGTTACTTTTACATCTTTCCAAAATCTGTCTGCATATATGCTCCTTTACTTCCCACTGGCTGTTGGGAGGCCTGCAGTAAACCCTCAACATCGTGACTGCATTTTCCTATTCCTGAGCTCCACCCATATTGCCTCACTGCATGACTCCTCCGAGGTGTCCTCCCGCAGTACAGCTGTGATATTCTCTTTCACCAGTAATGCAATTCCACAACCCCTTTTACATCCCCCTCTATCCCAGCTGAAGCTTCTCAATCCCGGAACATTTAGCTGCCAATCCTGTCCTTCCCTCAACCAAGTCTCTGCAATAGCAGCAACATCAGAGTTCCAAGTACTAATCCAAGCTCTGAGTTCATCTGCCTTACCTGTTATACTTCTCGCATTGAAACAAATGCACTTCAGACCACCAGTCCTGCTGTGCTCCGCAACATCACCCTGCCTGCTCTTCCTCTTGGTCTTACTGGCCTTATTTACTCGATCGCCCTCAATTATTTCACCTGTTGTCCGACTGCTCTGGTTCCCACCCCTCTGCCACACTAGTTTAAACCCTCCCGACTGACACTAGCGAACCTCCAGCCGGGATATTTGTGCCCCTCCAGTTTAGATGCAGCCCGTCCTTCTTGTACAGGTCCCACCAGTCCCTGAAAATATCCCAATGGTCCAGATATCTGAACCCTCCCTTCTACACCAGCAGTTCAGCCACGTGTTTAGCTGCACCATCTTTCTTTTTCTAGCCTCACTGCCACGTGGAACAGGGAGTAATCCAGAGATTACAACACGAGAAGTCCTGTCTTTTAACGTTCTACCTAACTCCCTAAACTCCCCCTGCAGGACCTAGTCACTCTTCCTGCCTGTGTCATTGGTACCGATGTGTACCACAACCTCTGACTGTACAACCGCCCCCTTCAGGATGCCCCCTGTCCGTTCAGAGACATCCTTGCTCCTGTCACCAAGGATGCAACCTACCATCCTGGAGTTTCTTTCACATCCACAGAAGCGCCTATCTGTGCCCCTGATTATAGAGTTCCCTATAATTATTGCTCTTCTTGGCTTTGTCCCTCCCTGCTGAACAACAGTGCCAGCCCTGGTGCCACTGCTCTGGCTGCTGCAGTTGTTTTCCCCTCAACGTTCATTCCCCCCACCAACAGTGTCCCAAACGGTATACTTGTTATAGAGGGGGATAGCCATAGGGGATTCCTGCACTGACTGCCTGCCCCTTCTAGCGGTCACCCATCTATCCTCCTGTACCTTGGATGTAACCACTTCTCTAAAACTCCTGTCTATGACGCTTTCTGCCACCTGAATGCTCGTAAGTGCATCCAGTTGCTGCTCCAACTGATCCATGCGGTCTGTGAGGAGCTGAAACTGGGTACACTTCCTGCAGATGTAGTCGTCCGAAACACTGGGAGCATCACGGACCTCCCACATCTCACAGGTGAAGCACTTTACCCCTCTAACTGACATTTTTAGCACTGATTAATAAATTAATTTAAAATAAATAAATCTTAGAATGTTACTCAAATGAGGCCATTTGGGTAGAACTTAAAAACAAAAAGTGGCAATCAGCTGGATGCATGTGTACTACAGGCCTACAAACAGTCAGGATGAGATAGAGGAGCAGGTATGTCGGCAAATCTCAGAGAGGTGTAAAAATAATAGGGTAATAATAGTAGGGAACTTCAACTTCACCAATATTAACTGGGGTAGTCTTAGTGCAAACGGCTTAAAGGGGCAGAATTCTTAAAATGCATACAAGAGAGCTTTTTGACCCAGGATGTAGAAAGTCCTATAAGAGAATGTTGCAGAGGAGATTTACTAGGATGTTGCCTGGTATGGAGGGAAGGTCTTACGAGGAAAAGCTGAGGGACTTGAGGTTGTTTTCATTGGAGAGAAGGAGGAGGAGAGGTGACTTAATAGAGACATATAAGATAATCAGAGGGTTAGATAGGGTGAATAGTGAGAGTCTTTTTCCTCGGATGCTGATGGCAAACACGAGGGGACATAGCTTTAAGTTGAGGGGTGATAGATATTGGACAGATGTCAGAGGTAGTTTCTTTACTCAGAGAGTAGTAGGGGCGTGGAACGCCCTGCCTGCAACAGTAGTAGAGTCGCCAACTTTAAGGGCATTTAAGTGGTCATTGGATAGACATATGGATGAAAATGGAATAGTGTAGGTCAGATGGTTTCACAGGTCGGCGCAACATCGAGGGCCGAAGGGCCTGTACTGCGCTGTAATGTTCTTTAAAAAAAAGGGGCAGTACTGGACCTAATCCTTGGTAATGAAGCAGGTCAAGTGATAGAAGTGTCAGTGGGGTAGCATTTCAGGGATAGTGACAATAACTCTGTAAGATTTAAGGTAGTTATGGAAAAGGACAAAGATGGACCAGAAATAAAGGTACTGAATTGGGGGAAACCCGATTTCAATATAATAAGACAGATTCTGGCCAAAGTGGACTGAGAGCAGCTACTTGTAGGAAGGTCTACGCCAGACCAGTGGGAGTCATTCAAAGAGGAATTTGTGGGACTTCAGAGCCAACATGTACCCATTAAGGTGAAGGGTAGGTCCAACATGTCCAGGGAACCCTGGATGTCAAGGGATATAGAGAATAGGATCAGGCAAAAAGGAGGCTTATGGCAGATACCAAGCGCTGAAAACAGCGGAGGCACCAGAGGAGTATAGAAAGTGCAGAGTGGTACTTACAAAAGTAATTAGGAGAGCGAAGAGGGGACATGAAAAAACACTGGTTGGCAAGATAAAGGAAAATCCCAAGGCGTTTAATAAATATATTCAGGGTAAGAGGAAAGGCAGGGAAAGAGTAGGGCCCATTAGGGACCAAGGTGGCAATCTGTGTGTGGAGTCAGAGGACATAGGTGAGGTTTTAAATGATTACTTTTCATCTGTCTTCACTATGGAGAAGGATGATGTAGGTGTAGAGATCAGGGAGGGGGATATACTTGAACATATGAGCGTTGAAAGGGAGGGAATATTAGTTTTTTTAGCGGGCTTAAAAGTAGATAAATCCTCAGGACCAGATGACATGTATCCCAGGCTGTTAGGTGAAGCAAGGGAGGAAATAGCAGGGAGTTTTAAATTTTAAATCCTCTCTGGCCACGGGACAGGTACCAGAGCGCTGGAAAACAGTGAATGTGGTACCATTATTCAAGAAGGGTAGTAGGGAAAAACAGGTAATTACAGGCCGGTAAGTCTAACATTAGTGGTTGGGAAAATATTGGAAAAATTCTGAGGGGCAGTATTAATCTCCACTTGGATGGGCAGGGATTAATCAGGGATAGTCAGCATGGCTTTGTCAGGGGGTGATCGTGTCTAACTGAATTGACTGAATTTTTCGAGGAGGTCACAAGATGTGTCGATGAGGGTGTTGGAGAAATTTTCTGAGCTTTGCGAATTATTACATAACTTTGTAGAAGCAGAAAAGCAGGACACAGCTTGTCGCTAATCTAACCACAACCAACGGTCATAAATTGTAGACAGAGCAGCTAACCACAATCAGACATTACGGCCAGATATGGTGTCTGGAGTGGGCATTGAATTAAGGAACTAGCTTGTTATTGTTGAAACTGATGTTTCGCTGACCTCGGACCCTGCATGGAGCACCGTTACGTAGGCAGTCTTGTGGGTGCTTATCTAATTGTGAAACTGTTAGCTCTGCCTTTGTTTATACTATATAAGTCCACGGCGATCTGTAGCTCTTTGGGAGTAGCTCTGGACCGCATTTAGGTAAGGTGTGCCCCCCCATGATATCATGCAATAAAGGGTTTGATTCTCAACGTCTGAGTCCGGAGAATTTGTTCAACAATTGGGCACAATCAGGATTTTCTTCAACAGTTTGGCGTAGTCGGCAGGATCCCTGACTTCACGGGATCCAAAAGAACCTATTGAAGAAATAATTGACAGGATCAGGGGTAAGTCAACTTTTCTGCGACCCTGATATCCCAATCACCCAGCCTGAGCCGGAATTAAGAGGACAACTGCGTCCCACGTGAAGGCTAGGAATTAAGTGGGCGAAGGGAACAAAGGGGTCAAGGAAGAATTGGCTGAAACCTGATCAGAAAAGATCTAAAATTCAGCGAAGGGAAGTTGAAAAGGAGGTAAGTGGAAAATCCAGTAAAATGTGGCGAATTCGGTGTAGTAGTAGTACCAAATTCCGGGAATTTGGTGATCCTAATTTGAGTTTGCACGAGCTGTTCCTCCACCGGGTGGAGTAAAGAGGCTGTGGGACAGAAGGAGTTAGGACAACCGTCTGGGACGGTGAACGACTGGGGCTGTAACTAAACTGCCAAATTGACCCGACAGGCACATGATCGTTGCTCCTGAGTACACGAGCCGGAATCTGGCCCCAGAGAGAGAGGCTGTGGGACGGAGGGAGAACGAAAGAGCGTTCGCCTGAGAGAGAGGGGTGTGCCAGTTAGCTGACCTTGAGAATTTAACATTAACTGCGCCTGTTCGTATCCTTGTGTCTATTTGTTTGTTGTGTCTTGTTTGTTTTCCTGTGTTTTAATGCTACTTGATTCATATAAAAGAACTCGTAAATTTAGAAGGTTTTGAGAAAGTAGAAGTAAGAGTGGACTCAACGGCTTCCAAGAAGGAAGGGTTGCCCCCAGGGACAAGTAAACCATGTCCTCTGGAGAAAGGCGACCCACGTCCGTTTGCCCCCTCGAAGGAGACGCAGAAGCGCCACGGTAAATATGTGTTTTAAAGATAGGAATGTGTGAGAGTAAAAACAAGTAACTGTGTCTTTGATTCGACTGTGAGAATGTCGGAAGCTTCCGCGAATGAATTGAATAACTGGGAAGAACAGCTTGTATTCTGCAGAACTGACTGTCGTTAACTCTTTGTTGTCTGGCTTTAATGTTAAAAGCATGAGTCTATTAAGTTGTTTGGAATTGAATGAGTGTGAAAAGTGATTGTTGAGTGTGTTCATTTCGATTTAAGATTGTGCACCCAGGAATGGGATATAAAATTGAATTATATTTTAAGTTAAAGTTTTATTTTTAGTTGGTTTTGCAACTGTAAAAAGGCAATGAACAATTTTCTGAGGGATAAGCTGCAGCCTTGAAGGTCTGAAGATGTCTGGCAGAAATCTAATTTGGGGTTTGGAACATTGATTTAATTGGAAGCTCTGCTATTGTTTTATTTTACAGTCTAAATTTGAAAACATGTTTCACTGACTGTTATACTGTTTTAAGGGAAAGAAAGGATAGAAAAGGAGATATAGGAAAGATTCTGTCTGTTTAAAAAGATTAAAGTTTGTGTAAGGACCTAGTGTTAAGTCTTTTGTTGTAAGAATGTTAAATAACTTTTTCTTTAGTTTTTGGTTTTATTACAGTCATTTGAAAAGGCGCCTGAAGAAAGAGCAAGAAAATGATGTAATTTACCTATCTTTTAAAATAAGCACGTGCTATTCTGTTCTGTGTGTAGTTAATAAGTATTATAAGTTAATAAGTATGAATTGAATTAATACTGTTAAGGTTAATTGACCTGTTTAAGTTGAAGAACTGGAAATGTCATTTGCAACCACAATGAACTTTCAAGTTTAGCATGTCGAGTTTTGGAGGAGTCTTAAGTTCTGGACAGAGGACTCACTCATATAACATCGGCAGTTTTGATTTTTAAATATTATTGCAATGAATTGGAATTGGAATCATCTTTGTCGTAAAATTCCTTGGATTAGGAATCTCTGACAAGAGATACAAAAAGTTTGGAAACAATTGGAGTTTAATCTAAAATGCTGTCTTTCCTGATGGAGATGCTTTCCTTTGAAGTTGAAATATGTTACACATGATTTTGTTGTTTTTAAACCCTAAGGATACCAAAAGGATTGAAAAGGTTTACAATAGATAGTTCTTTTCGATCAGAAAAGAAAGGTTTTGTAAAGTGACGTAGCTGAGATTGTTTTGCTCTGCCCCCTTGGAGACAAACAAAGAACTTAACTCCCTGCAGCTTTTTGCATTGCTGAGAGTCAAATTTATACATATTGGACGTTGCCAAATTTTACATTTCTAAGTTGACAGATAGAATTGGACAAATTAACCCATTGGGCTCAGGGGCAGAGCCACAATGGATTCTTTTTTAGCAGGTGACGGCAGGTTCCAAGGCCACATGAAAACTGATGCCACAACAAGAGATCCAGCAGTTTTGAGAATTTAAAACTTAATTGCAGACATCAAATATCATAGCATCTTTATCAATGAGACAAAATGCTTGAGAAGAAAAGATAGTTGCAAGCATTTCTGTCCTTAACGTACAAAAAGTACAACCAAGTCTGGGCATAAGAAATTGAAATCAATAACAAAATTTAATTGATATGAGTGGTTATTTAAAGCACTAAAAGGGAAATTTATCTGATATTTAAGAGGACAATCAAAGTTTTAGAAAATAACAAATCTGTGGTTTACTGTGTTGGACATTAGCAATGGGTTCTGGTCCATACAGTTGGCACAAGAGTGTCAAAATAAATTTGCATTTACGTTCAAGGGACAACAGTACATCTGGACGTGTCTCTCCCAGGGATTTTATAATAATCCATCGATATTCCACCTTTCTTCAGAAGGTTAGAGTGAAAGTTAAGCTGAAAATTGCACCGATAATGAAGGAAAACGTTTCTTATTTGGGAATAATAATAACACAGGGAAAGCATGAGACAGAGCAAAAGTGTGTGCAGACAATCCTCGAACTCCCCTAGCACAAGATATTAAAGCTCTAAAAAAAAGGACTGTTCCTATTTCTGGTTATGAGATTAAACAGACAATAAGCACCAACCCCCACGGTTAACCCCACATCCGCATTACCGACGAGTAAGGTTACGACCCAACAGCCACAAGTGACTGGTCTCCCTTGCCCGGTCTTGACTACAGGACTAGAAAATAGACATGTGATAATAAAACCTAATAAAATTGTATATGATAATATAACGCTTGAGTTGGTACCGGTAATATTGATTTTCTCAGATATCCAGCTACCTGACTGGTGCCCTGAGAATACCCGAGAGTTGTACAAGGTATTACTGTAACAATTGTTGAGACAGGAATTTGGTAATGCGAAAATAATAAAGGGAAAGAGACATAAACGCAGTTTAGTGAATGACGCAGCCACAGTCTTTAATACGGGAACTTCAATTGTCAATACTATAGATTTGGAAAATGTGGACCAGAAGGTTAGAACTCTCAGTCAGCTAGTAAAGGATATTGTTTTTAAAAAAGGAACAAAAGGCACAGAAGTGGTGTAGCTAAAGTAGGACAGGATCTGTCAAAAACAGTGACAGGACTGGTGAGAGTACGGGAAGGTCATGCTCATACTATTAATGATATCATAGAAAAGGTAAAGGAGGTCCATGACATTTCAAATAATGAAAGTGTTTGTAGTACATATGGTCCGTGGATGTTAGAACAAACGAAGGAAAATTGGAGGCAAATTGATGCAGGACAGGTACCAGTTTGGATCAATTACACCCAGTTGGAGGACTTAGCTAGTCACACAAATGATAAAATTATCAGGTGCCAACTCAGAAAACTTAAGGTATGGAAAGGTCAGGAATGTGTAAATACAGGATCTATGAGTATTGGAGTAGTGTTGGGAATACCTGTAATTCTGAGAGATAAGTTAGCGATACAATTACATGAAGTAGAAAATATAGAAGTGATAAGGGGAAAAGATTACATAAAATACAATGATATTTTACCCTATGTTATGGAAATTGGAAAAGAGGTAATTGGACCAACATTGTCCATTGTCTGAGTGTAGTCTGGAAAACCAGGTGATCAGATGTCCTCGTCCTGTATATAAAACGGCAGAATCAAAAATGCGGATTTAATACCACTGTAAATTGCACCATGGAGACTAGGAAAGCATTGTCAGGACTAACCCATGTGGCCTATATGGGAAAGGGGAGATATTGCTTAACCACCACAGCGAAGGAGTACCAGTATGGACATAAACGGACTTGTCCGGTGAGCAACAGTACATTTTGGTTCAACCCACAAATACCAACCCGAGTAGGGAAAATGGAGCTGGTACAGATCCATGAGCAAAAGACAGAAACGATAACTGTGACAGAAAGTATTAAGGAGGAGTTGACAAATTATCTCCGAGGATATGAATATACTATTCAGCCATTGCTCACACGCTTGGGTAAAGAGAGACAGCAGCTGGAAGCCATTGCAAGCTGGAACAACAGTCGAAGATGCTACAAGATGAGATTGACAAGATAAATTATTCTACCTGGCAGGAGGACTTATGGAACTGGGGGTCAAACGTGCAGATACACACCTGGTTTAGAATTATCTCCCGTGTCCTGACAGTGGTTTTGGGTATCATGGCGTCATATGTGACAGACTTAATTTGGCAACTTAAGAAATTGATTAGGCAATGCAAGAGGATGTATGAACACAGGTTGGACAGCTACCCGAAAAGCATTTAGTGTTCGAGCTTGCTCTGTAAAAGGAGGGACAATTAGTTATGCCATTAGAGGGTAATTGGATAACCTTCTCATATGTACTTAAAGTGAGCAAATGAATGATCAATGTACTTTATGAAATTGTATTATGTTTGTACAATCGATTATGTAACAATGATGTTTAAATGACATGGTAAATGTACAAGTGTACCACCTTTTATGTTGTAAACAAGTGATTGAAGCCCCTGCAAAACTTATGCCTTTACAGAGTTCCCGCTGCCCCCTTGTGATATAAGCAGGCGACGTATTGAGTGCGACCCCTCCGAGTGTTGAAGGCTGTTGCGAGACAAAGAGAGACCATTAAAGGCACCGAGGTGGGATCAAGGTAAGGATTCTTAAAAGGGTTGTAGAAAAGTCAAGCGGGGACTGTGAGATCAGAATTTTAGAATTTTAAGAACAGAGTTTATGGGGACATTTAAGCTGAGATTAATCAATCATGTATTGCTAGCTTGGCCTTGCGGCTGCTACAGCGCGATGGTAGGAAAGATATAATGCTGCAATGACTACTTTAAATACCTCTCCCCTCCACATACGATTATATTGTGTTATCATGGTATGATAAAAGGAGGGATTGTTGGAGAAATTTTCTGAGCTTTGCTAATTATTACATAACTTTGTAGAAGCAGAAAAGCAGGACACAGCTTGTCGCTAATCTAACCACAACCAACGGTCATAAATTGTAGACAGAGCAACTAACCACAATCAGACATTACGGCCAGATATGGTGTCTGGAGTGGGCATTGAATTAAGGAACTAGCTTGTTATTGTTGAAACTGATGTTTCGCTGACCTCGGACCCTGTATGGTGCACCGTTACGTAGGCAGCCTTGTGGGTGCTTATCTAATTGTGAAACTGTTAGCTCTGCCTTGTTTTATACTATATAAGTCCACGGCGATCTGTAGCTCTTTGGGAGTAGCTCTGGACCGCATTTAGGTAAGGTGTGCTCCCCCATGATATCATGCAATAAAGGGTTTGATTCTCAACGTCTGAGTCCGGAGAATTTGTTCAACAATTGGGCACAATCTGGATTTTCTTCAACAGAGGGTAAAGCAGAAGATGCAGTATACAAGGATTTCAGTAAGGCTTTTGAGAAGGGTAAGCATGGAAGATTGGTTAAGAAAGAAAGAGCCCATGGGATGCAGGACAATTTGGCAAATTGGATCCAAAATTGGCTTAGTGGCAGCAGGCAGAGGGTAATAGTCAAGGGCTGCTTTTGCGATTTGAAGCCTATGACCAGTGCTGTACCACAGGGATCCGTGCTGTGACCCTTGCTGTTTGTAGTGTTCATTAAAGATTCAGACATGAATATAGGAGATATGATCAGTAAGTTCGCAGATGACACGAACATTGGTGGTGTTGTAAATCGTGAAGTGGAAATCCTTAGATTACAGGGAGATATAGATGGGCTGGTAAGATCCGCGGAGCAGTGGCAAATTGAATGCAATCATAAAAACAGTGAGGTAATGCATTTTGGAGAACTAACAAGGCAAGGGAATACACAATGGATGATAGGACCCAAGGAAGTACAGAAAGTCAGAAGGACCTTGGTGTACCTGTCCACAGATCACTGAAGGCAGCCGCACAGGTAGATAAAAAAGAACAAAGAACAAAGAACAAAGAACAAAGAAAATTGCAGCACAGGAACAGGCCCTTCGGCCCTCCAAGCCTGCGCCGATCCAGATCCTCTATCTAAACATGTCGCCTATTTTCTCAGGGTCTGTATCTCTTTTCTTCCTGCCCATTCATGTATCTGTCTAGATACATCTCAAAAGACGCCATCGTACCCGCATCTACCACCTCCGCTGGCAACGCGTTCCAGGCACCCACCACCCTCTGCGTAAAGAGCTTTCCACTCATATCCCCCCTAAACGTTTCCCCTTTCACGTTGAACTCGTATCCTCTAGTAATTGAATCCCCCAGTCTGGGAAAAAGCTTCTTGCTATCCACCCTGTCTATAACTCTCATGATTTTGTACACCTCAATCAGGTCCCCCCTCAACCTCCGTCTTTCTAATGAGAATAATCCTAATCTACTCAACGTCTCTTCATAGCTAGCGCCCTCCATACCAGGCAACATCCTGGTGAACCTCCTCTGCACCCTCTCCAAAGCATCCACATCCTTTTGGTAATGCGGCGACCAGAACTGCACGCAGTATTCCAAATGTGGCCGAACCAAAGTCCGATACAACTGTAACATGACCTGACAACTCTTGTACTCAATACCCCGTCCGATGAAGGAAAGCATGCCGTATGCCTTCTTGACCACTCTATTTACCTGCGTTGCCACCTTCAGGGAACAGTGGACCTGAACACCCAAATCTCTCTGGACATCAATTTTCCCCAGGACTTTTCCATTTACTGTATAGTTCACTCTTGAATTGGATCTTCCGAAATGCATCACCTCGCATTTGCCCTGATTGAACTCCATCTGCCATTTCTCTGCCCAACTCTCCAATCTATCTATATTCTGCTGTATTCTCTGACAGTCCCCTTCACTATCTGCTACTCCACCAATCTTAGTGTCGTCTGCAAACTTGCTAATCAGTCCACCTTTACTTTCCTCCAAATCATTAATGTATATCACAAACAACAGTGGTCCCAGCACGGATCCCTGTGGAACACCACTGGTCACACGTCTCCATTTTGAGAAACTCCCTTCCACTGCTACTCTCTGTCTCCTGTTGCCCAGCCAGTTCTTTATCCATCTAGCTAGTACCCCTTGGACCCCATGTGCCTTCACTTTCTCCATCAGCCTGCCATGGGGAACCTTATCAAAGGCCTTACTGAAGTCCATGTATATGACATTGACAGCCCTTCCCTCATCAATCAACTTTGTCACCTCCTCAAAGAATTCTATTAAGTTGGTAAGACATGACCTTCCCTACACAAAACCATGTTGCCTATCACTGATAAGCCCATTTTCTTCCAAATGGGAATAGATCCTATCCCTCAGTATCTTCTCCAGCAGCTTCCCTGCCACTGACGTCAGGCTCACCGGTCTACAATTACCTGGATTATCCCTGCTACCCTTCTTAAACAAGGGGGCAACATTAGCAATTCTCCAGTCCTCCGGGACCTCACCTGTGTTTAAGGATGCTGCAAAGATATCTGTTAAGGAACCAGCTATTTCCTCTCTCGCTTCCCTCAGTAACCTGGGATAGATCCCATCCGGACCTGGGGACTTGTCCACCTTAATGCCCTTTAGAATACCCAACAATTCCTCCCTCCTTATGCCGACTTGACCTAGAGTAATCAAACATCTGTTCCTAACCTCAACATCCGTCATGTCCCTCTCCTCGGTGAATACCAATGCAAAGTACTCGTTTAGAATCTCACCCATTTTCTCTGACTGCAAGCATAACATTCCTCCTTTGTCCTTTGGTGGGCCAATCCTTTCTCTAGTTACCCTCTTTCTCCTTATATATGAATAAAAGGCTTTGGGATTTTCTTTAACCCTGTTTGCTAAAGATATTTCATGACCCCTTTTAGCGCTCTTAATTCATCATTTCAGATTGGTCCTACATTCCCGATATTCTTTCAAAGCTTCGTCTTTCATCAGCCGCCTAGACCTTATGTATGCTTCCTTTTTCCTCTTAGCTAGTCTCACAATTTCACTTGTCATCCATGGTTCCCTAATCTTGCCATTTCTATCCCTCATTTTCACAGGAACATGTCTCTCCTGCACGCTCATTAACCTGTCTTTAAAAGCCTCCCACATATCAAAAGTGGATTTACCTTCAAACAGCTGCTCCCAATCTACATTCCCCAGTTCCTGCCGAATTTTGGTATAGTTGGCCTTCCCCCAATTTAGCACTCTTCCTTTAGGACCACTCTCGTCTTTGTCCATGAGTATTTTAAAGCTTACGAAATTGTGATCACTATTCCCAAAGTAGTCTCCTACTGAAACTTCAAACACCTGGCCGGGCTCATTCCCCAACACCAGGTCCAGTATAGCCCCTTCCCGAGTTGGACTATTTACATACTGCTCTAGAAAACCCTCCTGGATGCTCCTTACAAATTATGCTCCATCTAGACCTCTAACACTAAGTGAATCCCAGTCAATGTTGGGAAAATTAATATCTCCTATCACCACCACCCTGTTGCTCCTACATCTTTCCATAATCTGTTTACATATTTGTACCTCTATCTGACGCTCGCTGTTGGGAGGCCTGCAGTACAGCCCCAACATTGTTACCGCACCCTTCCTATTTCTGAGTTCTGTCCATATTGCTTCATTGCTCGAGTCCTCCATAGTGCCCTCCTTCAGCACAGCTGTGATATCCTCTTTGACCAGTAAAGCAACTCCTCCACCCCTTTTACCTCCCTCTCTATCCCGCCTGAAGCATCGATATCGTGGGATAGTTAGTTGCCAATCATGCCCTTCCCTCAACCAAGTCTCGGTCATAGCAATAACATCATACTCCCAGGTACTAATCCAAGCCCTAAGTTCATCTGCCTTACCTACTACACTTCTTGCATTAAAACGAATGCACCTCAGACCACCAGTCCCTTTACATTCATCATCTGCTCCCTGCCTGCTCTTCCCCTTAGTCACACTGTCTTCATTATCTAGTTCCTTACAGGCTTTTGTTACTACCTCCTTACTGTCAACTGAACCTCCTCAATTGGTTCCCATCCCCCTGCCACATTAGTTTAAACCCTCCCCAACAGCGTTAGCAAAAGCACCCCCAAGGACATTGGTTCCAGTCCGGCCCAGGTGTAGACCGTCCAATTTGTAATACTCCCACCTCCCCCAGAACCGGTCCCAATGTCCCAAAAATCTGAACCCCTCCTTCCTGCCCTATCTCTCAAGCCACGCATTCATCCTGACTATTCTTTCATTTTTACTCTGACTATCACGTGGCACTGGTAGCAATCCTGAGATTACTACCTCTGAGGTCCTACTTTTTAACTTGGCTCCTAACTCCCTAAACTCTGCTTGCAGTACCTCATCCCGTTTTTTACCTATATAATTGGTGCCTATGTGCACAACGACAACTGGCTGTTCACCCTCCCCCTTTAGAATGTTCTGCAGCCGATCTGAGACATCCCTGACCCGTACACCTGGGAGGCAACATACCATTCGGGAGCCTCGTTTTCGACCACAGAACCGCCTATCTACTCCCCTTACAATAAGGTGGTTAGGAAGGCATATGGAATACTTGCCTTTGTTAAATGAGGCATAGAAGATAAGAGCAGGGAGGTTATGATGGAGCTATATAAAGCGCGAGTTCGCCACAGCTGGAGTACTTTGTACAGTTCGGGTCACCACACTATAGGAAGGATGTGATTGGACTGGAGAGGGTGGAGAGGAGATTCACCAGGATGTTGCCTGGTCTGAAGCATTTCAGCAATGAAGAGAGACTGGATCGGCTGGGGTTATTTTCCTTGGAACAGAGAAGGCTGAGGGGGGGCATGATTGAGGTGTGCAGATTATGAGGGGCATTGATATGCTCAAGAACCAGGGGGCACAGATTTAGGGGGATTTCATTAACCAGTTATTCACCCAGAGGGTGGTTCGAATCTGGAACACCATGCCTGAAGAGGTGGTGGAGTCAGGAACTCTCAGAACATTTAAGAAGTACTTGGATGAGCACTTGAAACGCCATAAAATACAAGGCTACAGGCCAAGTACAGGAATATGGGATTAGAATAGTTGAGTGCTGTTTGGCCAGCTTCGACACGATTGGCCGAAGGGCTTGTATTTGTGCTGTTTAACTCTGTGACTCTATGACTAAGTAACAAGGAAGATAGATATGGGTAATAAAAACAAGAAATGCTGGAACCATTCAGCAGGTCTGGCAGCATCTGTGAAAAGAGACGCAGTGTTAAAGTTTAGCACTGAGTGTGGATCTCAGGATGTGGCGAGTGTAGCAGTCCGAGGAACGTTATATTTCTCGGATATACCTGTGATCCTGGGTGGATTAACAAGGTAAAAGAGACAAACGGAAATCCCGTCGGAGAGACGAGCAGAACTTCTTCAAGGTCGGCATTCCTGGAAGAGAAGTGGCAGTGAATTAACACTAAAATAAAAGCAAAATACTGCGGATGCTGGAAATCTGATAGAAAAACACGATATGCTGGAACGAATCAGCAGGTCTGGCAGCATTTAGAACATAGAACAGTACAGCACAGTACAGGCCCTTCGGCCCACGATGTTGTGCCGAAACATTAACCTACTCTACGATCAAACTACCTACTTACCCATCATTCTACTATCATCCATGTACCTATCCAAGAGTCGCTTAAACGTCCCTAATGCATCTGCTTCGACTACCACCGCTGGCAGTGCATTCCACGCACCCAGCACTCTCTGTGTAAAGAACCTACCTCTGACATCTCCCTGAAACCTTCCTCCAATCACCTCAAAATTATGCCCCCTGGTGATAGCCCTTTCCGCCCTGGGAAAAAGTATCTGGCTATCCACGCTATCTATGCCTCTCATCATCTTGTACCCCTCTACCAAGTCACCTCTCATCCTTCTTCGCTCCAATGAGAAAAGCCCTATCTCCCTCAACCTTTCTTCGTAAGACATGCCCTCCAGTCCAGGTAGCATCCTGGTATATCTCCTCTGCACCCTCTCTTAAGCTTCCACATCCTTCCTATAATGAGGCAACTAGAACTGAACACAATATTCCAAGTTTGGTCTAACCAGGGATTTATAGAACTGCAGCATAACCTCACGGCTCTTAAACTCAATCCCTTTGTTAATGAAAGCCAACACACCATATGCCTTCTTAACAACCCTATCAACTTGGGTGGCAACTTTGAGCGATCGATGGACATGGACCCCAAGGTCCCTCTGTTCCTCCACACTACCAAGAATCCTGTCTTGAAGCCTGTATTCTGCTTTCAAATTCGACCTTCCAAAATGAATCACTTCGCACTTTTCCAGGTTGAACTCCATCTGCCACTTCTCAGCCCAGCTCTGCATCCTGTCAATGTCCCGTTGCAACCAAAAACAGCCTTCCACATTATCCAGCAATCTTCGTGTCATCGGCAAACTTGCTACCCAGCCTTCCACTTCCTCATCCAAATCATTTATAACAATCACAAAGAGCAGAGGTCCCAGAACAGATCACTGCGGAACACCACTTACCAGCGAGCTCCAGGCTGGATACTTTCCATCTACTAACACCCTCTGTCTTCTATGGGCCAGCCAATTTTGTATCCATACAGCAAACTTTCCCTGAATCCCATACCTCCTTACTTTCTGAATGAGCCTACTAGGGGAACTTTATCAAACGCCTTGCTAAAATCCATATACACCACATCCACTGCTCTTCCTTCATCAATGTGTTTTGTCACAACTTCAGATAATCCAGTAAGACTTGTGAGGCATGACCTGCCCCTCACAAGGCCATGCTGACTGTGTCTAATCAAACCATGCTTTTCCAAATAATCAGAAATCCTGTCTCTCAGAATCCTCTCCAATAATTTGCCCACCACCGACGTAAGACTGACTGGTCTATAATTCCCAGGGTTATCCCTATTCCCTTTCTTGCACAAAGGAAAAACATTTGCCATCCCCCAATCATCTGGTACTACTCCAGTGGACAGTGAGGACGCACAAATCATCGCCAAAGGCGCAACAATCTCTTCCCTCGCTTCCCGTGATAACCTTGGGTATATCCCTTCTGGCCCCGGGGACTTATCTGTCCTTATATCATTCAACATTTCCAGCACATCCTCCCTCTTAACATCAACCTGTTCGAGCATATTAGCCTGTTCCACGCTGTCCTCACAAACGACCAGATACCTCTCACTAGTGAATACTGAAGCAAAGTATTCATTTATGACCTTCCCTACCTCCTCCGACTCCAGGCACAAGTTCCCTCCACTATCACTGATCGGCCCTACACTCACTCTGGCCATCCTCTTGTTCCTCACATACGTGTAGAACGCCTTGGGATTTTACTTGATCCTACCACAATGACTTTTTCATGTCCCCTTCTAGCTCTCCTAAGTCCATTTTGCAGCTCCATCCTGGCTACCTTGTAACCCTCCAGAGCCCTGTCTGGTCCTTGGTCCTCAACCTTAAGTAAGCTTCCTTCTTCCTCTTGACTAGCTGTTCATCATCTCTTGTCATGCAAGGTTCCTTCACCCTACCGTCCCTTCCTTGCCTCGTCGGGACAAACCTATCCAGCAGTTGCAGCAAGTGCTCCCTAAAAAACCTCTTCATATATGTCGTGCATTTCCCTGAGAACACCTGTTCCCAATTTAAGCTAACCAGTTCGTGCCTAATAGCATTGTAATTCCCCCTCCCCTAATTAAATATTTTCCCATGCCGTCTACTCCTGTCCCTCTCCATGACTATAGTAAAGGTCAGGGAGTTGTGATCACTATCACCGAAATGCTCTCCCACCGAGAGATCTGCAACCTGGCCTGGTTCGTTGCCAAGCACCAAGTCCAACATAGCCTCCCCTCCAGTCGGCCTATCTGCATATTGAGTCAGGAAACCTTCCTGGACTCACCTGACAAAAACTGCTCCTTCCAAACTATTTGCACTAAGGTGGTTCCAATCAATATTAGGGAAGTTGACGTCACCCATGACAACAACCCTGTTACTTCTGCACTTTTCCAAAATCTGCCTCCCAATCTGTTCCTCCATGTCTCTGTTGCTATTGGGGGGTCTATAGAAAACTCCCAATAAAGTGACTGCTCCTTTTCTGTTTCTGACTTCCACCCATAATGACTCAGTAAACAAACCTTCCTGGACGACCTCCCTTTCTGCAGCTGTGATACGATCCCTGATTAGCAATGCCACTCCCCCACCTCTTTTACCTCCCTCCCTATTCCTTTTGAAACATCTGAACCCCGGAACATCCAACATCCATTCTTGCCCCTGTGATATCCAAGACTCCGTAATGGCCACAACATCGTAGTTCCAAGTACTGATCCATGCTCTAAGTTCATCACCCTTATGCCTCACACTTCTTGCGTCAAAATAGACACACTTCAACCCATCATACTGGCTGCAACTTTGCCCTGTCAACTGTCTGACCTTCCTCTCAGACTCTCTGCACTCGGTATCTGCCTGCTCAACAGCTATCCCATCCACTTATCCGTAGCTCCGGTTCCCACCCCCCTGCCAAACTAGTTTAATCCTTCCCGAAGAGCTCTAGCAAACCTCCCGCCCAGGATATTGGTGCCCCTCCAGTTCAGATGTAACCCGTCCTTCTTGTGCAGGTCCCACCTTCCCCAGAAAGTATCCCGATGATCCACATATCTGAAGCCCTCCCTCCTACATCAGCTCTGTAGCCACGTATTTAGCTGGTCGCCACTCTACCAGAAGGACGTGGAGGCTTTGGAGAGGGTACAGTGGAGGGTGACCAGGATGTTGCGTGGTCTGGACGGCATTAGTTATGAGAAGAGGTTGGAAAAACTCGGATTGTTTTCACTGGCACGACGGAGGTGGAGGGGCGAAATGATAGAGGTTCACAAAGTTATGAGCGGCATGGACAGAGTGGATAGTCAGAAGCTTTTTCCCAGGGTGGAAGATTCAGTTATTAGGGGGCATAGGTTTAAGGTGCGAGGGGCAATGTTTCGAGGGGATGTGCGAGGCAAGTATTTTACACAGAGGGTGGTGAGTGCCTGGAACTTGCTGCCAGGGGAGTTGGCGGAAGCAGATACGATAGCGAAGTTTGAGAGACATCTTGACAAATATATGAAAAGGAAGGGAATAGAACAAAAAAAACTAAGAACAAAGAACAGTACAGCACAGGAACAGGCCTTTCGGCCCTCCAAGCCTGCGCCGATCTTGATGCCTGCCGAAACTAACACCTTTTGCACTTCCGGGGCCCATATCCCTCTATTCCCTTCCTATTCATATATTTGTCAAGATGTCTCTTAAACGTCGCTATCGTATCTGCTTCCACCACCTCCCCTGGCAGCAATAGAGTGATTTGGGCCCCGGAATTGGATCGGCGCAGGCTTGGAGGGCCGAATGGCCTCTTCTTGTGCTGTATTGTTCTTTGTTCCTTGCACTCGCTCCCTGTTTCTGGCCTCACTAGCACGTGGCACCGGTATCAATCCTAAGATTACTACTCTGCTCGTGCTGCCTTTTAGCTTCCAACCTAACTTCCTATATTCGCTTTTCAGGTCCTCGTCCCTTTTCCTAGCTATGTCATTGGTACCAATGTGTACCACGACCTCTGGCTGCTCCCCCTCCCCCTTAAGAATCCTGTAGACTCGATCCGAGACATCCCTGACCCTGGCACCCGGGAGGCAACATACCATCCGGGAGTCTCGGTCGCGACCACAGAATCTCCTGTCTGTTCCTCTAACCATTGAATCTCCTATCACTATCGCTCTCCTATTCTCCCCCCTTCCCTTCTGAGCCACAGAGCCAGGCTCAGTGCCAGAGACGTGGCCGCTGTGGCTTTTCTCTGGTAGTATGTCCCTCCGAAGCGGATCCAAAATGGTATACATATTATTGAGGGGAACGGCC
This sequence comes from Heterodontus francisci, assembly GCF_036365525.1. NCBI lineage: Eukaryota > Metazoa > Chordata > Chondrichthyes > Heterodontiformes > Heterodontidae > Heterodontus > Heterodontus francisci. The sequence continues at coordinate 3,123,593 of NW_027141861.1, read as the reverse complement.
ACAGGGGATCCCTGGACTGTGCGCCTATACCCTTTCCCTCCCCTGACGGTCACCCAGCTACCTTTATCCTGTAACGTAGGTGGCACTACTTCCCTATAACTGCTCTCTATCACCCTCTCAGCCTCCTGAATGAATCGAAGTTCATCCAGCTCCAGCTCCAGTTCCCTAACGCGGTCTGTGAGGAGCTGGAGTTGGGTGCACTTCTCACAGGTGAAGTCAGCAGGGACACAACTGGTGACCCTTACCTCCCACACCCTGCAGGAGGAGCATGAAACTGCCCAAGCTTCCATCCCCTCTGCTCTAAATTGACAGCAGAGATTTAAAAAAATAAAAATAAATAAATAAAGGAAAACCTTACCTCACCAAAGCCTCCACTCAAGAGTCCTTTTTTTTGGTTACAGGAGGAGGATGGGTGGGAGACACGACACGTGCAGTGTTTCGGGTTTAGCCACTGCCCGAATATATAAGTTTACTTACCCAGCAGTCCCCGTGACCACCGAATCAAGAGGTAAGTACTTTGTACTGAAACTTACCTTCCCAGCTGCCCCCTCGCTCGCACTATCGCTGAACAAAAAGAAGCTGCCGAATCGAGAGGTAAGTACTTTCTACTGAAACTTCTGTGAAAAGAGAAGCAGGGTTAAAGCTTAGCACTGAGTGTGGATCTTAGGATGCGGCGAGAGTAGCAGTCCGAGGAACGTTGTATTTCTCGGAGATACCTGTGATCCTGGGTGGATTAACAAGGTAAAAGAGACAAACGAAAATCCCTTCGGAGAGGCGAGCTGAACTTCTTCAAGGTAGGCATTCCTGGCAGAGAAGTGGCAGTGAATTAACACTAAAATAAAAGCAAAATACTGCGGCAGGAAGATATTGATGGCCGGGTCAGATGGGCAGAATAGTGGCAAATGGAATTCAACCTGGAGAAGTGTGAGGTGATCAATGAGAAAATACTGAGCAATGCCAGGCTTGTGAGGGACCTTGGAATGAATGTCCACGGGATCCCTGAAGGTAGGTCAGGTCGATAAGGTGGTTAAGAAGGTATATGGAATCCTTTCCTTTATCAGCCGATGCATAGAACATATGAGCAGGGACGCTATGCTGGAAATGTACAAGTCATTGGTTAGGCCACAACTTGAGTATGGTGTGCAGTTCTGGTCAGGTAATTACAGAAATAATGGAATTTCATTACAGAGCGTTCAGAGGAGATTCCGAGCATGTTGCCAGGACTGAGAAATGCAGCTATGAAGAAAGACTTGATAGGCTGGGGTTGTTTTCCTCGGAACACAGAAAGCTGAAGGGAGATCAGATTGAAATGGATAGAAGTTTTACGAGCCTGGATAGAGTGCACGTTAAGGGTCTATTTACCTTAGCAGGGAGGTCAGTGACCTGGGGGGCACAGATTTAAAGGGATGGTAGAAAAATTACAGGGGATATGAGGAAAAGCTTTGTCACCCAGAAGGTGTTGATGGCCTGGAACTCACTGCCTGAAAGGGTAGTTAAGGCAGAGATCCTCAACTAATGCAAAAGGAGTCCGGATATACACCTCATGTGCCGTAATCTGCAGGGCTGCGGACCAAATGCTGGGATTATAACTGGTAGATCATATATTGGCCGGCACAGACACAATGGGCCAAGTGGCCTCTTTCCATGCCTTAGATGTTCTATGATTCTGTGATTTTAAGGCACACCAAATTGAAACCATGCACCAGGACATACCTCTCACTTAATGAACCACCAGCTCGTTCTTGAAAAATTCAAAATACAGTGTCCAACATGAGATGTGATTCTATAAGTGAACAACATTTGATAAATATTCTGTAAGATTGCTCTGACAGCCAATGGAAGATTGTCAACAGGGATCGCAGTGTGGCACATTTGCACGTGCTCTAAGCTACACATATCAATACAGAGACCCTGTTCTTTGCAGATAGAAAAAATACGTACACACATTGTGCCTGTTTCAGCTAAGCATAAGTGACAGCCATCCGCTGTTCATTCCTTAGGGCAATGCTTTGAAAAATTAGAGTCCAGCTGCCTGGTTTAAATTTCGAACAAGACTTGGCAGTTAACTGTCAGTTACCGTGAACTGGTGCATTCTCCATGGCAATGCCTCTACCATTCAGAGTTCACTTGCAATCCAATCAGCACTCTCTTATCATGCAGTATAAGTTGTTGTTTTCCCTTAAATTGGTTATTCTTGCACATTGTCCTGATCAGTGCTAGACCAAAAGCTTCGACAACATGTCTCTATTTGCAGCAATGATCTAGACTCTTGGTGCACAGGGCACAATTTCAAACTTTGCAGATGATTCGAAACTTGGACACATTAAGAACTGTGAGGAGGATAGTGTAGAACTTCAATAGGACATAGAAAAGTTGATGGAATGGGCAGACAGGTGGCTAATGAAGTTCAATGCAGGGAAATGTGAAGTGATTCATTTTGGTCGGAAGAACATATGAGACAGGATAAAATAAAGGGAAAGATGCTAAAAGGGCTGCAGGAGCAGAGGGACCTGGGTGTTTATGTGCATGAATAATTGAAGGTGGTAGGAGAGGTTGAGAGAGCAGGTAATAAATCATATAGTATCCAGGGCTTTATTAATAGAGGCAGAGTACAAGAGCAAGGAAGTTATGTTGAACTTGTATAAAACACTAGTTCAACCTCAGCTGGAATATTGTGTCCAGTTCTGGGCGCCTTAGTTGAAGAAAGATATGAGGGCATTGGAGAGAGCAGAAAAGATTCACGAGATTAGTTTCCGGGATAAGGAATTTCAGCTTGAAGAGAAGGTGAAGAAGTTCGGACTGTTTTCATTGGAGAAGAAAAGGCTGCAACGTGATTTTATAGAGGCATTCAAAATCATGAGGGGTTTTGACAGACTAGAGAGAGAGAAACTGTTCCCACTCGTGAAAGGCTCAAGAACGAGAGGGCACAGATTTAAAGTATTTTGTAAGACAAACGAAGGTGGTGACATTCCCATGAATTTGCTGCCTTTGATCTTCTAGTTGGTAGAGGTCGGAGATTTAGAAGGTTCTGTCGAAGGAGCCTTGGTGCGTTGCTGTGGAACATATTGCAGATGGTACACACTGCTGCCACTGTGCGTCGGTGGTAAAGGGAGTGTATAGAAACATAGAAAATTGGAGCAGCAGTCGGCCATTCGGCCCTTCGAGCCTGCTCTGCCATTCATCATGATCATGCAGATCATCCAACGAAGTAACCTGTTCCGGCTTTCCCCGCATATCCCTTGATCCCTTTCGCCCGAAGAGCTCCATCTAACTCCTTTTTGAAAACATATAATGTTTTGGCCTCAACTGCTTTCTGTGGTAGCGAATTTCAGGGGCTCACCACTTTCTGGGTGAAGAAACTTCCCCTCATTTCAGTCCTGAAAGGTTTACCCCGTACCCTTAGATTATAACTCCTCGTTCTGGACTCCCCCACCATCGAAAACATCCTTCCAAGTCTACCCCGCCAAGTACTGTTAAAATGTTATAGGTCTCTATGAGATCCCCCCCACCCCCCACCCCCCGACTCTTCTGTACTCCAGCGAATAATATCCTCGTATGTCAGTCCCGCCATCCCAGGAATCAGACCAGTAAACCTTCGCTGCACTCCCTCCATTGCAATAACATGTTTCTTCAGATAAGGAGACCAAAACTGACCACAATATTGCAGGTGTGGCCTCACCAAGCCCGATATAATTGCAGCAAGACATACCTGGTCCTATAGACGAATCCTCTTGCTGTGAAGGCCAACATACTATTTGCCCTTTTTGCTGCCTGTTGCACCTGCATGCTTACATTCAGTGACTGGTGTACGAAAACACCCAGGTCTCGTTGTACCTCCCTCAGTTTATTGCCATTCAGATGACAACCTGCCTTCCTGTTTTTGCTACCAAAGTGGATAATCTCACATTTACCCACATTATACTGTATCTGCCATGCATTTCCCCACTCACTCAACTTGTACAGATCACCCTGAAGCCTCTTAGCATCGGCCTCACAACTCACACTCTCACCCATTTTTGTGTCATCTGCAAATTTGGAGATATTAGTTTTAGTTCCCTCATCTAAATCATTAATATATTGTGAATAGTAATGTGAATAATATTATAGTACTGAAGACCAGAACTTGCCGAGCCCTGAGCCAACCTGTTCTAGTACATCTACAATACTGGCATCTACCCTGCAATGTGGAAAATTGCCCAGGTATGTCCTGTACACAAAAAGCAGGACAAGTACAACCCGGCCAATTACCGCCCCATCAGCCTACTCTCAATCATCAGTAAAGTGATGGAAGGTGTCATCAAAAGTGCCATCAAGCGGCACTTGCTTAGCAATAACATGCTCAGTGATGCTCAGCTTTGGTTCCGCCAGGGCCACGCAGCTCCTGACCTCATTACAGCCTTGGTTCAAACATGGACAACAGAGTTGAACTCAAGGCAGCATTTGACCGAGTATGACATCAAGGAGCCCTAGCAAAACTGAAGTCAATGGGAATTAGGGGGGAGACACTCCGCTGGCTGGTTGGAGTCACACCTAGCGCAAAGGAAGATGGTTGTGGTTGCTGGATGTCAATCACCTGAGCTCCAGAACATGACTGCAGGAGTTTTGCAGGGTAGTGTCCTAGGCCCAACCATTTTCCAATGCTTCACCAATGACCTTCCGTCAAGCATAAGGTCAGAAGTGGGGTCTTTCGCTGATGATTACACAATGTTCAGCACCATTCATGACTCCTCAGATACTGAAGCAGACCGTGTAGAAATGCAGCAAGACCTGGACAATATCCAGGCTTGGTTTGATAAGTGGCAAGTAACATTCACGCCACATAAGTGCCAGGCAATGACTATCTCCAACAAGAGAGAATCTAACCATCTCCCCTTGACAGTCAATGGTATCGCGATCTCTGAATCCCACACTATCAACATCCTCGGGGCTACCTTAGGAGACCAGAAACTGAAACTGGTGTAGCCATATAAATACCGTGGCTGCAAGAGCAGGTCAGAGGCTAGGAATCCTGCGTCGAGTAACTCACCTCCTGACTTACCAAAGTCTGTCCACCATCTACAAGGCACAAGTCAGGAGTGTGATGGAATACTCTCCACTTGCCTGGATGGGTGCAGCTCCAACAACACTCAAGAAGCTCGACACCATCCAGGACAAAGCAGCCCGCTTGATTGGCACCCCATCCACAAACATGCACTCCCTCCACCGCCGATGCACAGTGGCAGCAGTGTGTACCATCTACGCACCAAAGCTCCTTAGACAGCATCTTCCAAACCCGCGAACACTGCCAACTAGAAGGACAAGGGCAGCAAATACATGGGAACACCACCACCTGCAAGTTCCGCTTCAAGTCACACGCCATCCTGACTTGAAACTGTATCACCGTTCCTTCACTGTCGCTGGGTCAAAATCCTGGAATTCCCTTCCTAACAGCACTGTTGGTGTACCTACCCCACAGGGACAGCAGCGGTTATGAAGGTCGCTCAGCACTACCTTCTCAAGGGCAATTAGGGATGGGTAATAAATGCTGGCCTGGTCAGCGACGCTCACATCCCATGAATGAATAATAAAAAAGGAGTATTTTGGGTCCTAGCACCGATCCCTGTGGTACCCCACTAGTCAATACCTGCCATTCGGAAAAAAAGACCCATTTAGTCCTATTCTTTGTTTCCTGTCTGCCAACCAATTTTCTGTGCCTCACAATGCACTAAACCCAATCCCATGTACTTTTAATTTACACGCTAACCTCCGATGTGCGACTTTGTCGAAAGCCTTCTGAGGTTCCAGAGGAATGGAGAGTAACCAACGTTGTTCCTTTGTTTAAAAAGGGTAGCAAGATAATCCAGGAAATTATAGGCTGGTGAGCCTTACGTCAGTGAGAGGGAAATTACTGGAGAGGATTATTTGGGACAGGATTTACTCCCATTTGGAAACAAATGAACTTATTAGCGATTGGCATCATGGTTTTGTGAAGGGGAGGTCGTGTCTCACTAACATGATCGAGTTTTTTGAGGAAGTGATGAAGAAGACTGATGAAGGAAGGGCAGTGGATGTTGTCGACAAGGACTTCGGTAAAGCCTTTGACAAGGTCGTCATGGCAGAATGGTACAAAAGGTGAATTCACACGGGATCAGAGGTGAGGTGGCAAGATTGGGACAGAAATGGCTCGGTCATAGCACTGGAAGGGTGCTTTTCTGAATGGAGGGCTGTGTCTAGTGGTCTTCTGCAGGGATCAGTACTGGGACCTTTGCTATTTGTTGCATATTTTATTTGATGATAAAGCACTGAAACAGGCCATTCGGCCCACCGAGTCTGTGCCGACCAACAACCACCCATTTATACGAATCCTGCAGTAATCCCATATTCCCTAACATCTGCCTACACGAAGGACAAGTTACAACGGCCAATTTTACCGATCACCTGCAAGTCTTTACCTGTGGGAGGAAACCGGAGCACCTGGCGAAAACCAACGTGGTCACAGGGAGAACTTGCAAACTCCACACAGGCAGTACCCAGAATCGAACCTGGGACCCTCGAGCTGTGAGGCTGCGGTGCCAACCACTGAGTCACTGTGCCTCATATGTAAATGAATTGGAGGAAACTGTAGCCGGTCTGATTGGTAAGTTTGCAGACCACATAAAGGTTTGTGGAGCTGTGGATAGTGATGCGGATTGTCAGAGGATCCAGCAGGATGTAGATCGGTTGGAGACTTGGGCAGAGAAATGGCAGATGGAGTTTAATCCGGAAAAATGTGAGGTAATGGAATTTGGAAGATCTAATACAGGTGGGAAGTATACAGAAAATGGCTGAACTATTAGGAGTATTGACAGGCAGAGAGTTCTGGGCGTACAGGTCCACAGATCATTGAAAGTGGCAATGCAGGTGGATAAAGTAGTCAAGAAGGCATACGGCATCCTTGCCTTCATCGGTCGAGGCATAGAGTATAAAAATAGGCATGTCATGCTGCAGCTGTACAGAACTTTAGTTAGGCCACACTTAGAATATTGCATGCAATTCTGGTCGCCACACTACCAGAAGAACATGGAGGCTTTGGAGAAGGTACAGAAGAGGTTTACCAGGATGTTGCCTGGTCTGGAGGGCATTAGCTAGAAGGAGAGGTTGAATAAACCCGGATAGTTTTCCCTGGAACGACGGAGGTGGAGGGGTTACATGATAGAGGTTTACAAAATTATAAGCGGCATGGACAGAGTGGATAGTCAGAAGCTTTTTCCCAGGGTGGAAGAGTCTGTTACTAGGGGACATTGGTTTAAGGTGAAAGGGGCAACGTTTGGAGGGGATGTATGAGGCAAGTTCTTTACACAGAAGTTGGTGAGTGCCTGGAACTTTTTGCTGGCGGAGGTGGTGGAAGCCATTGAGACGTTTATGAGGCATCTTGACAAATACATGAATAGGATGGGAATAGAGGGATATGGACCCCGGAAGTGCAGAAGGTTTTAGTTTAGACAGGCATCAAGATCGGCGCAGGCTTGGAGGGCCGAATGGCCTGTTCATGTGCTGTACTGTTCTTTGTTCTTAGTGTTTTTCAAGACGCCCAACAGCTCCTCCATTTTGATATCGACATGACCCAGACAATCTGCACACCCTTCCCTGAACTCATTGTCCACTAAGTCCTTCTCTTTGGTGAATACTGATGCAAAATATGCATTTAGCACCTCGCCCACTTCCTCTGGTTCCACGCACAGATTCCATTCCTCTGTCCTTGAGAGGGCCAACCCTTTTCCTGGCTACCCTCTTGCTCTTTATATACGTATATAAAGCCTTGAGATTCTCCTTAAACCTCTTTGCCAATGACTTTTCATGACCCCTTTTAGCCCTCCTGACTTTTTTCTAATGATCCTTAATATCCTTATATTCCTCAAGGGAAGTCTGTTCCCAGCCTTCTGGCCCTTCCGAATGCTTCTTTTTTGATTTTGACGAGGCTCACAATATCCCTCGTTATCCAAGGTTCCCTACATTAGCCAAAGTTATCCTTCATCCTCGCAGCAACATTCCGGTCCTGGATTCTAATCAACTTACGTTTGAAAGACTCCCACATGTCAGAAATTCATTTTCACTCAAACAGCCGCACCCAATTGAAATTCTTCAGTTCCTGCCTAATATTGTTATAATTAGCCTTCCCCCAATTTAGCACGTTCACCCGAGGACTAATCTTACCCTTGTCCAGAATTACCTTAAAACTTACGGAATTATGGTCACTGTTCCCGAAATGCTCCCCCACTGAGACTTCGACCACCTGGCCGGGCTGATTCCCAAATATCAGGTCCAGTACGGCCCCATCCCACTTTGGATTAGAGAAAAGAACATAGAACAGTACAGCACAGTGCAGGCCCTTCGGCCCACGATGTTGTGCCGAACCTTTAACCTACTCTAAGATCAAATTAACTACCTACCCTTCATTCTACTATCATCCATGTACCTCTCCAAGAGACGCTTAAATGTCCCTCATGTATCTGCTTCTAGTACCACCGCTGGAAGCGCATTCCACGCACCCACCACTCTCTGTGTAAAGAACCTACCTCTGACATCTCTCCGAAACCATCCTCCAATCACGTTAAAATTATGCCCCCTGGTGATAGCCCTTTCCACCCTGGTAAAAGGTCTCTGGCTATCCACTCTATCTATGCCTCTCATCATCTTGTACCCCTCTATCAAGTCACCTCTCATCCTTCTTCGCTCCAATGAGAAAAGCCCTAGCTCCCTCAATCTTTCTTCGTAAGACATGCCCGCCAGTCCAGGCAGCATCCTGGTAAATCTCCTCTGCACCCTCTCTAAAGCTTCCACATCCTTCCTATAATGAGGCGACTAGAACAGAACATAATATTCCAAGTGTGGTCGAACCAGGTCCTTATAGAGCTGCAGCATAACCTCGCGGCTCTTAAACTCAATCCCCCTGTTAATGAAAGCCAACACACCATACGCATTCTTAACAACCCTATCAACTTGGGTGGCAACTTTGAGCGATCGATGGACATGGACCCCAAGATCCCTCTGTTCCTCCACACTATCAAGAATCTGTCTTGAAGCCTGTATTCTGCTTTCAAATTCGACCTTCCAAAATGAATCACTTCACACTTTTCCAGGTTGAACTCCATCTGTCAATTCTCAGCCCAGCTGCGCATCGTGTCAATGTCCCTTTACAACCTACAACAGCCTTCCACACTATCCACAACTCCAACAGCCTTCGTGTCATCGGCAAACTTGCTAACCCAGCCTTCCATTTCCTCATCCAAGTCATTTATAAAAATCACAAAGAGCAGCGGTCCCAGAACAGATCCCTGCGGAACACCACTGATCACCGAGCTCCATGCTGAATACTTTCCATCTACTACCACCCTCTGTCTTCTGTGGGCCAGACAATTTTGTATCCAGACAGCCAACATTCCCTGTATCCCATGCCTCCTCACTTTCTGAATGAGCCTACCATGGGAACCTTATCAAACGCCTTGCTAAAATCCATATACACCACGTCCACTGCTCTTCCTTCATCAATGTGTTTTGTCACATCTTCAAAGAATTCAATAAGGCTTGTGAGGCATGACCTGCCACTCACAATGCCATGCTGACTGTCTCTAATCAAACCATGCTTTTCCAAATAATCATAAATCCTGTCTCTCAGAATCCTCTCCAATAATTTGCCCACTACCGACGTAAGACTGACTGGTCTATAATTCCCAGGGTTATCCCTATTCCCTTTCTTGAACACGGGAACAACATTTGCCACCCTCCAATCATCCGGTACTACTCCTGTGGACAGTGAGGACGCAAAGATCATCGCCAAAGGCGCGGCAATCTCTTCTCTCGCTTCCCGTAATATCCTTGTGTATATCCCATCTGGCCCCGGGGACCTATCTGTCCTCATATCATTCAAAATTTCCAGCACATCCTCCCTCTTAACCTCAACATGTTCGAGCATATCAGCCTGTTCCAGCTGTTCTCACAAACGACCAGGTCCCACTCACTAGTGAATACTGAAGCAAAGTATTCATTTAGGACCTCCCCTACCTCTTCCGATTCCAGGCCCAAGTTCCCTCCACTATCCCTGATCGGCCCTACTCTCACTCCGACCAGCCTCTTGTTCCTCACATAAGTGTAGAACGTCTTGGGATTTTCCTTAATCCTACCCGCCCAGACTTTTTCATATCCCCTTCTAGCTCTCCTAAGTCTATTCTTCAGTTCCTTCCAGGCTACCTTGTAACCCTCTAGAGCCGTGTCAGATCCTTGCTTCCTGAACCTTAAGTAAGCTTCATTCTTCCTCTTGACTAGCTGTTCCACATCTCTTGTCATCCAAGGTTCCTTCACCCTACCATCCCTTCTTTGCCTCATCGGGGCAAACCTATCCAGCAGTCGCAGCAAGTGCTCCCTAAACATCCCTAAACATCTGTTCCCAGTTTGTGCTCCCCAGTTCCTGCCTAATAGCATTGTAATTCCCCCCCAACTAATTAAATATTTTCCCATCCCGTCTGCTCCTGTCCCTCTCCATGACTATAGTAAATGTCAGGGAGTTGTGATCACTCTCACCGAAATGCTCTCCCACCGAGAGATCTGCCACTCGGCCTGGTTCGTTGCCAAGCACCAAGTCCAACATAGCCTCCCCTCTAGTCGGCCTATCTACATATTGAGTCAGGGAACCTTCCTGGACACATCTGACAAAAACTGCTCCATCCAAACTATTTGCACTAAGGAGGTTCCAATCAATATTAGGGAAGTTGAAGTCACCCATGACAACAACCCTGTTACTTCTGCACTTTTCCAAAATCTGCCTCCCAATCTGTTCCTCCGTGTCTCTGTTGCTATTGGGGGGTCTATAGAAAACTCCCAGCAAAGTGAGTGCTCCTTTCCTGTTTCTGACTTGCCCCCATAATGACTCAGTGGACAAACCCTCCTCGACGACGTCCCTTTCTGCAGCTGTGATACTATCCCTGATGAGCAATGCCACTCCCCCACCTCTTTAACTTCCCTCCCTATTCCTTTTGAAACATCTAAAGCCCGGAACATCCAACATCCATTCCTGCCCCTGTGATATCCAAAACTCTGTCATGGCCACAACATCGTAGCTCCAAGTATTGATCCATGCTCTAAAATCATCACCCTTATTTCTGACACTTCATGGATTATCTCCATATTGTTTCAAGAAGCCCTTCTGCATGCTCCTTACAAATTCTGCCACATCCAAGCCCCTAGCACTAAGTGAGTCCCAGTCAATAATGGGGCAGTTAAAATCACCACCACCACAACCTTTATGCTTTCACATCTTTCCAAAATCTGTCTACATATCTACTCCTCTATCTCCCGCTGGCTGTTGGGAGGCCTGTAATAAGCACCCAACATTGCGACTGCACCCTTCCTATTCCTGAGCTCTACCCATATTGCCTCACTGCATGAGCCCCCCCGATGTGCCCTCCCGCAGTACAGCTGTGATATTCTCCTTAACCAGTAATGCATCTCCTTCAATCTCTCCGCACTGCACATCTCCTTCAATCCCTCCGCACAGCACATCTCCTTCAATCCCTCCGTACTGCATATTTCCTTCAATCCCTGCGTCATACAGATCTCCTTCAATTTCTGCGTTCTGTACAATTCCTTCAATCCCTCCATACTGCATACCTGCTTCAATCTCTCCACACTGCACATCTTCTTCAATACCTCCATACTGCACAGCTCCTTCAATCCCTCCTTGTACTCTTGCACTCATCAGGACAATCCTCAAGAACACCAATGTAAGGGATATCAACAACTTGATACTGTATGAGAATAGAGTGCTGATTGGTTGGCAAGTGATCTCTGATTGGTAGAGGTGTTGCCATGGAGATTGCACCAGTTTATGGTGACTGACAGTTAACAGCCAGGCAGTTTGACTCTGGTTAGTCAAGTCATTACCTTAAGGAATAAACCAGAGAATGCCTGTCACTTATTTTGTTTAGAAGCTGCTTGTACTGGAAGTCACACGTATCAATACACAGCGCCCCGTTCTTTGTAGTCAGAAAGAACAGGTGCACACATCGCCCCTGTTCCAGCTAAACAGAATATGTGCAGCCATTCTCTTTTAGTCATTCATTGCTGACGTGTTCATATTTTGTCCGATCTTCTGACCTGAAACCCATATTTTCACAATTATGTGCTTTTTCTTTAAGTTTGATGCTATCTTTTTCATTTTTTTTATTAACTTCGCATGGAGGGTCCTCCCCTTAGAATTTTTCTTTCCGTTGGGCTATATCTATTCTATGTATTCTGCAATATCTCCTTCATTGTCTGCCACTGTATCTGTATTGACCTATCCCTCAACCTAGGTTTCCATTTCGCTTTCGCTAGCCTTGCTTTCATGCCCTCACAATTGCCTTTGTTTAAGTTGTTACAACTGAGACGGGAGTAATGCATTGTCAATTCGGTCCCAATACTCCACAGGTCGCAGCATATTATGTAGGTTTCCCACCTACCGGAAATCAGCCATATTAAACACTTTAATAACCCACAGAATAAGACAGACCAAACCATGTATCTTTAAACAAAAAAAATACTGTTTATTAATAAACTAAATCTTAAACAATATTGAGATAAATTTGTGGCTGAAGCCCTTATAAACTTCTTCTTTCTCTGAACGTCCATGCACACACACATAAATTCAAAAAACCAACAGCTCACCTTTTTTAATCATGCTTTTTTTTAAAGAGAGCTGTTTCTTAGGAATACATAAATAGCTGGGTTGTAAGTCCTGGTGAGTTACGTTCCTGATTAGTGAGATGTCCCTGAGTTGAATGGTCAGATGTGACTCAAATTCTCCAGGCGAATTTGATGAGCAGTCTTTACTAGATGGGCAGTAAAAGCACTTCGGTGTCAGCAGGTATTACACAGTTCTTTCAACAAGGAGTATAGCAACATGTCTGTTAGGATTTTAAAATTGGTAGTCTTTTACAATAAATTTTCCTGAGAATTCCAGCAAACACAAGCAGACAGCAGAGAGTCACTCTTGAAGCAGAGAATTCTTAGAGTTTCGAAGTGAAAAGGAATTTACTAATTTGAACAATGCTAATGATCTTTTTCCCGGGTTTCTTTTCTCTCCTTAGGCAACACAAAGCCTGACGAAAAATGTAGGTTTTCCTGCTGAGAGAGGAAGGGGCATCCTTCTTTTCAGTAAGCACGCTTCGCTGGTTTCCAGTTCAGACTGCTTTTAGCTGCTTTTTTACACACAGTCAAAAGTTACAAAACAACACGTGAGCTTTTCTCTCTCCTGTTGTTGCCTAGGAAACAGGAGCAGCTGCTGCCACACTATTGTTAATCCGAGTTTTAAAGGAACACTGTTTTAAACAGAGGACAGAAAAACAGTTCTGTGACACCTCTGCCCTTGGCGGAATGAAACGCCATTCTTAAACGTGAATTTCATTACTATACAAAACAGAAACTAGAAAAAAAAAAACACTCGAAATAGATTTTCACATTCATGCCCTCATTTACTCTACTGATAATTTACAGAACTTTGTTTTGTACCATCGACATTCATGTAACTGAACAAGGTTAAATTTGTGATAAAGCGTCAGCAATAACATTATTTTGCCCTGAAATACGTGCAATCTTCAAATGATAAGGCTGTAACAATAAACTCAATCTAAATACCTCAGCATTTCGGATTTTACATTTTTCCCCAAATATTGATAGATTATGGTCAGTGCATATTAATGTTTGTTTGTAGTCTTTCTGGAAAAATACTTCGAAATGTTTGAGAGCCAGTAAAATTCTTAATATTTCTTTTTCCACAGTGGAATAGTTTTTTGGTGGCAGTTTAGTTTTCTTGAAAAGTACCCTGCAGGTTTTTCTATGCCCGATTCGTCATCCTGCAAAGGACTGCACCAACCCCAGGTTGCTGGCATCGAGCGCTATTTTAAAGGGTTTAGCAAATTTTGGAGCAGCCAACACGGGTTCACCAGTTAAGATTGCCTTTAGCTTTTCAAAAGCTGCCTGGCATTCATCTGACCATAGTTCATTGTTTTGCTTTTCATGTAGCAAATCTGTTAATGGAGCAGCTACTGTTCTAAACTTCTGTACAAATTTCCTATAAAAAACCGTACATCCCTAAAAAACTTATTACTTCCAGCTTTTTCCCAGGGTGGAAGAGTCAGTTACTAGGGGACATAGGTGAGAGGGGCAAAGTTTAGAGGGGATGTGCGAGGCAAGTTCTTTACACAGAGGGTGGTGAGTGCCTGGAACTTGCTGCCGGGGGTGGCGGTGGAAGCAGGTATGATAGCGACGTTTAAGAGGAACTTGACAAACACATGAATAGGATGGGAATAGAGGGATACGGTCTCTGAAAATGCAGAAGGTTTTAGTTTCGGCAGGCATCAAGATCGGTGCAGGCTTGGAGGGCCGAATGGCCTATTCCTGTGCTGTACTGTTATTTGTTCTTTTTTCTTTGTTCACGTTTAGATTTAGGGATAAGAAACTCCAATGAGGCTTGTACTTCTGCTGTTTTTGGCAATACCTGTCCTTGCTCTACTTTTTTGCCAGTTTTACCACTATGTGGCACAGTGGCGCAGTGGTTAGCACCGCAGCATCACAGCTCCAGCGACGCGGGTTCAATTCCAGGTACTGCCTGTGTGGAGTTGGCAAGTTCTCCCTGTGTCTGCGTGGGTTTCCTCCTGGTACTCCGGTTTCCTCCCACATGCCAAAGACTTGCAGGTTGATAGGTAAATTGGCCATTATAAATTGCCCCTCGTATAGGTAGGTGGTAGGGAAATATATAGGGATAGGTGGGGATGTGATAGGAATATGGGATTAGCGGAGGATTAGTGTAAACGGGTGGTTGATGGTCGGCACAGACTCGGTGGGCCGAAGGGCCTGTTTCAATGCTGTATCTCTAAACTAAACTAAAAACTATGCACTGCTTTCAATTTTTCCAAACAGAGTTTAAGTATTCTTCCAAGTGTTGCTGTATATTAGTACATCATCGAGATACACTGCACAGTTGGGAACACAGGCTTCCACCTGATTCATTAATCTTTGAAAAATAACTGGGGCATTTTTTTTATCCCAAATGACATCACCCAGCACTGATAATGACTTTCAGGTGTGACAAAAGCTGATATTTCTTTGGCTCGAAGAATCAAAGGAACTTGTCAATATCTCTTCAACAAGTCAATTTTGGTAAGAAACTTCCGACTCTGTTAGTACAGTCTTTTAAACGCAGAACTGGCTCGGAGTCTGCCTTCGGTACTGCATTAAAATTTCTGTAGTCTATGCAAAGGCGGGTTGACCCGTCAGCTTTAGGTAGCAGGACTAGTGGTTAACTACAGCTGCATTGACTTGGTTCGATTAAGTTGCTTTCCAGCATGTATTGGATTTCTGCTTTTGCTTGGGCCTGTTTGTCTGGACTTAAGCCTTAAGGATGTTGCTTTAAAGGAACGGTTTCCCCTACAGCGACATCATGTGTGGCTAAGGTTGTACTCCTGGCGTATCCCTACAGACTCTTTTAAATGCTGTGCAAAGCCTGGTTAGGCCTTCAGGTTGTTTTGCATTTAAGTTCAAAAGCATGTTGTCCAATTTTCCTAGCCATTCTGCATTCCCTAAATGGATAGTTGGAGGTTAATTCTGGAAATTGTATCGGCTTTGTTCTGCCTCATCCTTACTATCCCTTTCCTACTCAACAGTCTCCATGACCTGGCATACCTGCGTTGGTGTATCCTGCTCCCTGCAATAATATTGCTTTAACATATTGGTGTGCGCAACCAGTTCATCTTCCGGTGGTCAGGGGTATCAATGAACCTTACCCACTCTTTTAATTATTTTACATGGGCCACTGAACCGTGTTTTTACTTGTTCCCCCGTAACTGTAAAAAACACCAATACTCCATGCCCTGGTTGAAAATTGAAGCTGTTTGCATTCTTGTCTGCCCATTTTTTTCATTTGACTTGGGATGTTTCAAGGTGCTCCTGAGCCACACAACCTGCGTCACGTCATTTGTATGGCCTGACCAATAGTAATGTTGACGTACTCGTGCTTTAGTCTTCCAAATTCCCCTATGTCCTGCAAAAGAAATGTCATGTGCTACCGTTAATAATTCCTGGAAATATTTAGGTGGTTCCGTTATCTGTTTAACAACAGTCCAGACTTAGTCTGCAGGCCTTTGAGGCGTTCTCCATTTCCTCCTCAAAACCTGGTTTTCTATATAATAGCATTCTGGAACTCCTTTCGCTTCAGCTTCATTAGAGCTGTCTGTGCTATTCGGTGTAACATTGGATAAGCTTGCTGTGCTGCAATTATAGAAGTACTGTAAAACATCTCATTTGGATGATCTAATCCCCAACAGTGGCCTCCAGGTGATTCCCTCATTCCATTGATTTCAAGAGGCTTTCCCTTTCTTTACAACTATTTCACTGTCCATCTATGGTCGGGCTTGTGACTTCCACAGTTCGACTAATCCATCAAGTTCCATCTTATGACCCTGAGGCCAACAAGTTTATCTAATTTTAGGACATTTATGGCCATCCAGTTCCTGAACAGATTTCTGAGCAGTACTGTTTCCAGAATTCTGATCTCACTAACATCCTGCACGTGTCTGAGCAAGTAGTGGTTAACGACCATGACTCATGGCCCTCCTGCCTTGGGCGCAATGGCATTGGAAGGATGAATGAGAATGGACAGAGACTGCTTGAGTTGTGTACCTATCATAACCTCTGCATCACCAACTCGTTCTTTCACAATAAACCCTGTCACCAGGTTTCTTGGAGGCACCCAAGATCACGTCATTGGTACCAATTGGACCTCATCGTCACAAGGTGAGCCTCTTTAAACAGTGTCCAAATCACACGCAGCTTCCACAGTGCAGACTGCGACCCTGACCACTCCCTGATGTGCAGCAAGGTTGGACTCAAAGCAAAGAAGCTGCATCACTCCAAGCAGAAGGGCCGCCCGCGCATCAACACTAGCAGACTTTCTTACACAGAGCTGTTTCATAAGTTTCAAAATTCACTTGAAAAAGCCCTTCACAACACTCCTACAGGGGATGCAGAGACCACGTCGCCCACATCAACGGCGCCATCTATGACTCAGCAGTGACCACCTAAGGCAAACGTATGAAGCAGAATGCAGACTGGTTTCTATCTCACCTTGAAGAGCTTGAACCTGTCATAGCCGCTAAGCGCATTGCACTGCTGAACTACAAGAAAGCCCCCAGCGAATTAACATCTGTAGCACTTAAAGCAGCCAGAAGTGCTGCACAAAGAACAGCCAGGCACTGTGCAAATGACTGCTGGCAACATCTATGCAGTCATATTCAGCAGGCCTCTCACACCCGAAATTTCAGAGGAATGCATGATGGCATTAAGAGAGCTTTTGGGCCAACCATCAGGAAGATCGTCCCCCTCAAGTCTAAATCAGGGGACACAATCACTGAACAACGCAAGCAAATAGACCGCAGGGTGGAGCACTACATCGAACTGTACTCCAGGGAAAATGTTGTCACTTAGACCGCCCTCAATGCAGCCCAGTCTCTGCCAGTCATGGATGAACTGGACGTACAGCCAACAAAACAGGAACTCAGTGATGCCATTGATTCTCTTGCCAGCGGAAAGGCCCCTGGGAAGGACGGCAATAGCCCTGAAATAATCAAGAGTGCTAAGCCTGCTGTACTTTCAGCACTCCACGAACTGCTTTGCCTGTGCTGGGATGAGGGAGCAGTACCTCAGGACATGCGCGATGCCAATGTCATCACCCTCTATAAGAACAAGGGTGACCACGGTGACTGCAACAACTACCGTGGAATCTCCCTGCTCAGCATAGTGGGGAAAGTCTTCACTCGAGTCGCTTTAAACAGGCTCCAGAAGCTGGCCGAGCGCGTCTACCTTGAGGCACAGTGTGGCTTTTGCGCAGAGAGATCCACCATTGACATGCTGTTCTCCCTTCGTCAGCAACAGGAGAAATGCTGCAAACAACAGATTCCCCTCTACATTGCTTTTATTGATCTCACCAAAGCCTTTGACCTCGTCAGCAGACGTGGTCTCTTCAGACAACTAGAAAAGATCGGATGTCCATCAAAGCTAAGATCACCTCATTCCATGACAATATGAAAGGCACAATTCAGCATAGCGGTGCCTCATCAGACCCCTTTCCTATCCTGAGTGGTGTGAAACAGGGTTGTGTTCTCGCACCAAAACTTTTTGGGGTTTTCTTCTCCCTGCTGCTTTCACAAGTGTTCAAGTCTTCTGAAGAAGGAATTATCCTCCACACAAGATCAGGTGATATGTTGTTCAACCTTGCCCGTCTAAGAGCGAAGATCAAAGTACGGAAAGTCCTCATCAGGGAACTCCTCTTTGCTGACGATGCTGCATTAACATCTCACACTGAAGAGTGCCTGCAGCGACACATCGACAGGATTGTGGCAGCCTGCAACGAATTTGGCCTAACCATCAGCCTCAAGAAAACGAGCATCAGGGGACAGGACGTCAGTAATGGTCCATCCGTCAATATCGTCGACCACGCTCTGGAGATGGTTCAAGAGTTCACCTACCTAGGCTCAACTATCGACAGTAACTTGTCTCTCGATGCAGAAATCAACAAGCACATGGGAAAGGCTTCCACCGATATATCCAGACTGACCACGAGAGTGTGAGAAAATGGCACACTGACATTGAACATAAAAGTCCGAGTGTATCAAGCCTGTGTCCTCAGTACCTTGCTCTATGGCAGTGAGGCCTGGACAATGTATGTCAGCCAAAAGCGACGTCTCAATTCATTCCATCTTCGCTGCCTCCAGAGAATCCTTGGCATCAGGTGGCAGGACCGTATCTCCAAAACAGAAGTCCTCGAGTTGGCCAACACCCCCAGCATACACACCCTACTGACTCAGCGGCGCTTGAGATGGCTTGGCCATGTGAGCCGAATGGAAGATGGCAGGATCCCCAAGGACGCATTGTATAGCGAGCACGTCATTGGTATCAGACCCACCGGCCGTCCATGTCTCCACTTTAAAGAAGTCTGAAAACGCGACATGAAGTCCTGTGACATTGATCACAAGTCCTGGGAATCAGTTGCTAGTGATTACCAGAGCTGGTGGGTAGCCTTAAAGGCGGGGCTGAAGTGTGGCGAGTCGAAGTGATTTAGTAGTTGGCATGGAAAAAGATAGAAACGCAAGGGGAGAGCCAACTGTGTAACAGCCACGACAACCAATTTTATCTGCAGCACCTGTGGAGAGTCTGTCACTCTAGAATTGGCCTTTATCGCCACTCCAGGCGCTGCTTCACAAACCACTGACCGCCCACAGGCACTTACACATTGTCTCTAGAGACACGGAGGCCAAAGAATAATCCCCAAGTACCTTTCAAATTCTCGGCTATTTATTTGTGGTGCCACTTTTACCTTCGACAATGGAACCTGTTTAACTATTGCTCGCATTACTACACACATAGGAAATATTCCTGGAATTCGTTCCTGTTATTCCTCCGTTTCTTTAACTTCACTTGGCTTCTCAGTGATTATAGGAGAAAATGATACTTTTTATCCACCCAAATCATTTCCTGGGAGTACCTCAGTACCCTCAACTGTCAAACTGTGAACAACGTCTGCAGTCAGCATCCCAGATATGCGGTCGCACCTTAAGTGCACTTTGTATAAATGTACTGTTGAAGTGTATTCCCAGGGTAAAGGCACCTGCAATAGATATTATACGAAGAACCAATAACATATAATTCTAGCCTGCAATGAAATGTCTGCAAGGCACCATGGGACTCAGCAAATTTGACCACATTCCTTGCAAGGGATGATTCGCACAGATGCAGCAGAGTCTAATCAAGTGGCCTCTAGCAGATGCCTTATGGAATGCTGACAAAGATACCAGCCTGTAACAAGGTTAAGATAAGATGTTATGTATACATAAGGCCCAAGGACGGTGAGTGGGGAGATCTGGAAGACATCATGAACGCATGAGTAACCCCCTAGCTGACCATGAGCTGACAACGCAGTCCCCCAATGTCTAATAACCCATTTCATTGGCTCTATTAATCAATGTATGTAATCTATAATCACTACAATTGGACCGTGTCCAGCCGGGATGGGCTGAGTAATTATTTGAAACTTTATAAATATTGATGATTTTCCTTTGTTCAGTGGAGAGGTATCTGGGCTGCCCAGTGACCTACTCCCCACCAGCGTAACCCGATAAACTGTTTGACATTTTGAACAGAGCCGAGGGTCGAGCGATACGTTCAGAATTATTCCCACTAACATGTATTCCCCGCCAATTACATTAACTAAAACTTTAGCATTCATGGCGTTCTCTGGTGGAAATGTTATATCTTTCCCCAGCAAAAGTGTTTGGGTTGCTCCTGTTTCCCTGAGTATATCGATAGGCATTTCTGTGCATGAACCACAAAATGTTAGCATGAGGTACAGCAAGTAACTAGGAAAGCAAATGGAATGTTGGCCTTTATTGCTAGGGGATTAGAGTTTAAAAAATAACGAAGTCTTGTTACAACTGTACAGGGTGTTGGTGAGGCCACACCTCAAATACTGCGTACAGTTTTGGTTCCCGTATTTAAGGAAGGATGTACTAGCATTGAAGGCAGTTCAGAAACTGTTCACTCGGCTGATTCCTGGGATAGATGGGTTGCCCTAACAAGAACGGCTAAGCAGGTTAGGCCTTTATTCATTGGAATTTAGAAGAATGAGATGTAACCTTATTGAAGCAGATAAGATTCTAAGGGGGCTTGACAGGGTAGATGTTGAGAATATGTTGCAACTGGTGGGGGAATCTCGAACTAAGGGACATCGGCACAGAATAAGGGTTCACATTTTAAAACTGAGATGTAAAGGAATTTATTCTGTCAGAGGGTGGTGAATCTCTGGAATTCTCTACCTCAGAGAGTTGTGGAGGCTAGTTCCGTAAATGCATTTAAGGAGGAGGTGGAGAGATTTTTGAAATCTCGGGGAGTAGAGGGTTTTGCGGAGCAGGCTCGAAAGAGGAGTTGAAGTCTGGAACAGATCAGCCATGATCTCATTGAATGGCAAGGCAGGCTCGAGGGGCTGAATGGCCTACCCCTGCTCCTATTTCTTAAGTTATTATGTTATCATGCCTCACTTTAAAGGATATGGAGTTACTTTCCCCGGGAAGATAAATCCATTATAACTTTTGGGTATCTTATTGTTAACCTCTCCACTCACTTTAGTTGTTGTATCTGGTTTTACAGCTGCTGTTAAAGCTATAGCCTGCTCTGCTATACTCTCAGTCAGACTCTTTTGCTCTGCATTAGCTTTGCGTACTGCAACCAGTCCTATGGGTCTAACTCACAACTTCCAGCATTCTGAATGAAGATGACCTGTTTTGCAGCAATGATAACACTTCAGCTTGCAGATCTCACTTCCACCCTCAGCACCTTCCTTCCTGGCCTTAGGAGATGATGTTGGGGCATTGCCAGCTGTTCCTTTTTGTCCCCGGCTAATTGCCTTCCTTTCACTCTCCCATTTTCGCCCATTCTTGGATTTATGGGGGTGATGGACAAAAGGTTTTGGTTTAATCACTAGCCCAAAATCATCATCAATTTCCACTGCTTGCCTAACTTTCAAACCTTTCTTGTTAGCTACATGAGTTCTCATTGCTGAAAGAATTGAATTTGAAAATTCTTCCAAGAGAATCAATTCTCCAAGGTTCTGATATGTGGTTTCCATTTTGAATGCCCGTATCCAACGATCAAAATTTAATTTGCTTCACTTTCGCAAATATTACATACGTCTATCCAGCCAATCTATGTAAATTTGAAAACTTCTGACAGTAGGCTTCAGGGACTAACTCATATGCGACTAGAATGGCCTTTTTTGCCATCTCATAATCTGCAGAAGCCACCTCCAAAATTTGGCATAAGCTTCATGAGCTCTGCCTACCAGCCTGCTCTGAATTATCAATGTTCAACTTTCCTTTGGCCATTTCATTTATTTGGCTATTTTTTCAAAAGATATGAAAAATGCCTCTATGTCCCATTCCTCAAACGTACGAAAAGCTTAAAAAAATAGAACCACAGAAATATTACGGCACAATAGGAGGCCATTCATCCCATCCTGTCCGTGCCAGCTGAAACAAAATAGCCCATCTAATCACTCATTCCAGCACCTGGTACATGGCCTTTTTTGAAATTTAAAATCTTTTCACTGGGTCCTGGGCTGAATTCAGATTCTCCATGACTAGAACTTTCCCTGAATTCAAGACTACCCCTTTGTCTTAGTTCCATCTCTTTTAACCTAAATTCTCTCTCTTCTCTTTCACTTCCTCTCTGATGTGCTCTCTCTTTCTCCCTTTCCTCTTTTTCCAAGTCACGTTTTCGTAATTGTTTTGCAGCCTCAAGTTTTTTCTTTCTAACTGAATCCTTACCAAAACAACTGCATCACGTTCTGACTTATTTTCGTCTTGTTCCTCGTCATCTTTTTCCTCTTCTCTTCTTCTAATTTTTAATGTTGGCTTATTATGTCAATTATATCTCTGCTTTTTAGCACCTGATTTCAATTCGAACCCAATTGTGCTTCCAATTGTTTTCGTTTATTCTTAGTTAAAGTTATCAATTTACTGAGGCACACATTCTCCTTTCCCATAAAATTTGTTGCAACTCCTAATGCCATTCCAATGATACAGCCTTTATCCCATTACACAAGAAACCTGGTTCCTTATAGTTTTCTCTTACAAATTATTACTCTCCTTATAGCTAACATAATTGGCATTGGATTCGGTTTGGATCCCAGACACAAGAGAAATTAACATGGTCCCAGATGTGAGAGCAATTAATATGATTCCCGACGAGGCCTCATTTAATATGCTACGACAGTAATGCACTGTTAATTCAGTCACAATACTACAAAGGTCGCACCATATTATTAAAATTTTCCCACCTACCAGAAATTAGCCATATTAAACATTTTAGTAACCTCCAAAATAAAACAGACCAAGCCAGGTATCTTTAAGGAACAAATTAACAATTTATTAACTAACTAAACCTTAAACATCTTTGAGATAAATTCATGTCTAATAACTTAAAACTTCTTATTTTTCTTACCCCCATACATAAAAATATAAATTCAAAACCAACAGTTAACCGTTTTATTTTAATGGTGACTTTTTTTTTAAAGAGAAATGTCTTAGGAATAAATAAATAGCTGGGTTGTAACTCTTGGTGAGTTACATTCCCGATTGGTGAGGTGTCCCAGAGTTGATTCGTCAGATGTGACTCGAAGTCTCCAGGCGAATTTGATGAACAGTCTTTACTGGATAGACGTTCAAAGCACTTCGGTTGCAGCAGATGTCACACAGTTCCTTTAACAAGGAGTATAGCAAAAGGTCCATTTGGATTTTAAAATTGATATTCTTTTAGTAGCAACTTCACTGAGAATTCCAGCAAATACAGACAACAGAGAGTCACTCGTGAAGCAGAGAATTATAGTCATAGAGTCATAGACTAACACAGCACAGAAACAGGCCCATAGGCCGAACGCATCCACGCCGACCATCATGCACCCATCCAATCTAATCCCATTTTCCTACAGTCTTGTATGCTGTGGCGTTTCAAGTGCTCATCTAAATACTTCTTAAATGTTGTGAGGTTCTTACCTCTACCACCACTACAGGTAATGCATTCCCGAATACAACCACCCTCTGGGTGAATTGTTTTCCCCTCAAATGCCCTCTGAACCTCCTGTCGCTTACCATAAATCTATTCCCCCTGGCTATTGACCCCACCACTAAGGGAAAGTGTTTATTTCTATATATACTATCAATACCCCTCATAATTTTGTATACCTCAATCAGGTTGCCTCTCAACCTTCTCCACTCCAAAGAAAACAACACCAGCCTATCCAGTCTCTCCACATAGCTGAAATGCTCCAGCCCAGGAAACATCCTGGTGAATCTCCTCTGCACCCTCTCCAGTGCAATCACATCCTTCCTATAATGTGATGATCAGAACTGTACACAGTACTCCAGCTGTGGCCTTACCAGCGTTCGATACAGCTCCATCATAACCTCCCTGCTCTTATATTCTATGCCGCAGCTAATAAAGGCACGTATCCCGTATGCTTTCCAAACCACCTTTTCATCTATACTTCAGTGATCTATGGAAAAGTACACCAAGGTCCCACGACCCTCTGTACTTCCCAGGGCTCCACCATGCATTGTATATTCCCTTGCCTTGTTAGTCCTCCCAACATGCATCACCTCACACTTCTCAGGATTTAATTCCATTTGCCACAGCTACGCCCATTTTACCAGCCCATTATAATTGCCCTGTAATCTAAGGCTTTCCTTCTCACTATTTAAGACACCACCAATTTTCATGTCATCTGCGAACTTACTAATCATACCTCCTATATTCACGTCGAAATCATTAAAGTACACTACAAACAGCAAGGATCAAAGCACCGATCCCTGTGGTACACCACTGGTCACAGACTTCCACTCGCAAAAGCAACCCTCGACCATCACCCTCTGTTTCCTGCCACGAAGCCAATTTTGGATCCAATTTTCCAAGTTGCCCTGGATCCCATAGACTGTTACCTTTTTAACCAATCTCCAAGGCGGCACTGTATCAAAAGCCTTACTGAAGTCCAACAGGGCAACAGGAGACAGAGAGTAGCAGTGGAAGGGAGTTTCTCAAAATGGAGACGTGTGACCAGTGGTGTTCAACAGGGATCCGTGCTGGGACCACTGATGTTTGTGATATACATAAATGATTAGGGGGAAAGTATAGGTGGTCTGATTAGCAAGTTTGCAGACGACACTAAGATTGGTGGGGTAGCAGATAGTGAAGGGGACTGTCAGAAAATACAGGAGAATATAGATAGATTGGAGAGTTGGGCAGGGAAATGGCAGATGGAGTTCAATCAGGGCAACTGCGAGGTGATGCATTTTGGAAGATCCAATTGAAGAGTGAACTATACAGTAAATGGAAAAGTCCTGGGGAAAATTGATGTACAGAGATATTTGGGTGTTCAGGTCCATTGTTCCCTGAAGGTGGCAACGCAGGTCAATAGAGTGGTCAAGAAGGCATACGGCATGCTTTCCTTCATCGGATGGGGTATTGAGTACAAGAGTAGGCAGGTCATGTTACAGTTGTATAGGACTTTGGTTCGGCCACATTTGGAATACTGCGTGCAGTTCTGTTTGCCACATTACCAAAAGGATGTGGCTGCTTTGGAGAGGGTGCAGAGGAGGTTCACCAGGATGTTGCCTGGTATGGAGGGCGCTAGCAAGAAGAGAGGTTGAGAAGATTAGGATTATTTTCATTAGAAAGACGGAGGTTGAGGGTGGACCTGATTGAGGTGTACAAAATCATGAGAGGTATAGACAGGTTGGATAGTAAGAAGCATTTTCCCAGAGTCGGGGATTCAATTACTAGGGATCATGAGTTCAAAGTGAAAGGGGAAAAGTTTAGGGGGTATATGCGTGGAATGTTCTTTACACAGAGGGTGGTGGGTGCCTGGAACGCGTTGCCAGCGGAGGTCGTAGACGCGGGCACGATAGCGTCTTTTAAGATGTATCCAGACAGATACATGAATGGGCAGGAAGTGAAGAAATACAGACCCTTAGAAAATAGGCAACATGTTTAGATAGAGGATCTGGATCGGCGCAGGCTTGGAGGGCCGAAGGGCCTGTTCCTGTGCTGTAATGTTCTTTGTTCTTTGTTCCACATAGACTACATCAACTGCTTTACCCTCATCTACACATCTAGACATCTCCTCTAAAAATTCAACTTAGTTAGAATTAGAACATTACAGCGCAGTACAGGCCCTTCGGCCCTCGATGTTGCGCCGATCATCTGACCTACACTATTCCATTTTCATCCATATGTCTATCCAATGTCCACTTAAATGCCCTTAAAGTTGGCGAGTCTACTACTGTTGCAGGCAGGGCGTTCCACGCCCCTACTACTCTCTGCGTAAAGAAACTACCTCTGACATCTGTCCTATATCTTTCACCCCTCAACTTAAAGCTATGTCCCCTCGTGTTTGCCATCATCATCCGAGGAAAAAGACTCTAGTTAGACACGATCTCCCCCTGACAAAGCCGTGCTGACTATTCCTGATTATGTCCTGCCTCTCCAAGTGGAGATTAATCCTGTCCCTCAGAATGTTTTCCAATAGTTTCCCAACCACCAACGTTAGACTCACCGGCCTGTAAAGAGGAAATAGCAATGGTTCAGAGCAAGCATGTACCCGTTTAGGTGAAGGGTAAGACCATCAAGTCCAGTAAACTCTGGATGTCATGTGATATAGAGTATTGGATCCTGAACAAAAAGGAGGTTTATGGCAGATTCCGAGCGCTGAAAACAGCGGTGAACTTACAGGAGTATAGAAAGTGTAGAGGGGTACTTAAAAATAATAATTAGGAGAGCGAAGAGCGGACATGAAAAAACATTGCATGACAAGATAAAGTAAAATCCTAAGGCGTTTTATAAGTATATTCAGGGCAAGAGGATAACCAGAGAAACAGTAGGGCCCATTAGGGACCAAAGTGGCAATCTGTGGCTTGCGGCCAGGCCACAGAGAAAGGATAGCTTGTGTGTCAGCTCACCAGAGAGTGAGGTCGTAAACAAGTTTTGATACAGGGAACTCAGATGAGAACTGCAATGGGGCAGCATACAGGAGGTCGCTGATGGGCATGCCCACTGAGATGTTCTATGCATTGGTAAGCCATTGAGACAGTCTGTCGCCACTGTCAAGGAGCCTGCAGGAGTTTGGCTCCAAACAATGACAGAGCGCAATATTGTCCCTGTGATAGTGGTACCTAAGTCAATGACAGCACCAATGGACTCAACCATGATAAAGCATCTAGTTGCCATTGTCTCAACTCCCACTGCAGCACAGGTGGATGCCAATTAAGTCTCAGTCCTGCGGTAGAAGCTCAGCCAGAGGTCATCAGATGCATGGCAGTGCTGCCATGCAGGCTCAGACTGTTGCCATCATGGCTGCAGATCTTAGTGCTCAAAGGCGTTTGCAGATTCAGCAGTCCGGCGATCAGTGCTCTAGAGATTACTAGAATTGCTAAAATGTTGCCCCAGTGATTCAGTGATAAAGAAAACTGTTGTCCTCTCTCAGTATGACAACATTTGTGCTCCCACGAAACCTACTCTGCTGTTTCCCAGTGGACAGCCCATATGGTTGCTTTTCATGTCGAGGTGATGCAGTCCATATCCAGGCCCTCAAGCCCCATCGCGGCTTGAGGGCATCTGGTAAGCCCTACCCCAGTTTTCCCCGGTGAAAGTCAGGAGCCTTCCACTGACCATGCTGGAGCCACTATGGAAATACAATATTGGAAAATAAGCTAATAGCAGTACCTGCAAGACAGACATTAAGGGAATACAAAAAATGAATAGTTGGTTTGGAGAATTAGATGTGCTGTTGGATAAAGTTGATAACGAAATGCTTTTGCTTGTGGTTTTTATTGCAGGATGGAGGTCAAGGGGACGGTGTCATGGGGAGTCTCAGATGGAGGTAATGGTGAAGAGTGGAGGATACAAGGTGGTAAAGGAACGTTGTCCTTTGCGAACTGGCCTGTCAAAGACATCCAGGAAATATCTTGCCCACTTCATCCTCCTCCTGGAAAATAAAGGGTGGTACAGCCAAATCTAGATCCGCCTGCTTATTTCAAGCATATAAGTAAGATAATGCAGGAAAAGAAAGCTTATGACAGTCACAAAACGTAATACTTTAGAAAGCTGAGAGGACTATAGAAAGTGTAGGGCTGGAGGAAAAAAGGAAATTAGGAAAGCAAAGAGAGAGCATGAAAAATTATTAACAGGTAAAATCAAGGAAACCCAAAGATTGCCTAAAATAGAGGCATGTTGTTGAAGCTTTTCGTCTTGCACTCATCAGGACAATCTGAAAGAATAACCAATGTAATGGAAAACAACAACTTATACTGCATGAGAAGAGAGTGCTGATTAGTTGGCAAGTGAACTCTGATTGTTAGAGGCTTTGCCATGGAAAATGAACCAGTTTATGGTGACTGTTGGTTTACTGCCAAGCCCTGTACAGACGGAAAGGATATGTGCAAACATCGTGCCTGTTTCAGCTGAACAAAATAGGTGACAGCCATTCGTTGGTTCTTTCCTCAGGGCAACGCCTTGACCAATCAGACTCAAGCTGCCTCGTTTAAATTTCAAACAATGCTTGGCAGCTCAACATGACAGGACAGCCTTGTTTAAAAGTAAGCTTAAATAAAACGCTTGCAGGAATTGTGCAAGAGCAATGAGCTGTTGGATCATATATATGGCAGGGTTCATCCTCACATTTCGCTGCCTCCACGTATGCATGGCTGCCCAAGATATACACAATTAATGTCCTTCTATGCTCTATCTTAACTATGACCGGTTCTGCACAACATGAATTGGCCAAATGGTTGGGCGAATTGTTCCAATCAGTTTTGAGCAAGTTCCCCACATACACAGTGAAGGATTCCATCACATTTGCGAAGACCATACAGAACTTGCAGATCGATAGCAATTCCATTTCCGTGTGCTAATTTGACATTACTAGCCTATTCAACAATGTGCCACTTAAGAAAGCCATAGATATTTGCGCTGAAGCACTATATCACGATGATCCAGACTCACCACCATTGCATGATTCAATATTT
The DNA here is from genome assembly GCF_036365525.1 of Heterodontus francisci. NCBI lineage: Eukaryota > Metazoa > Chordata > Chondrichthyes > Heterodontiformes > Heterodontidae > Heterodontus > Heterodontus francisci. The sequence goes on along the minus strand of NW_027141861.1, from coordinate 3,094,983 downwards.
ATTGAACTTAAGTTGTGTTCAGTTTTAACGACACCATATATGCCCGAATAGATGGTGTTGCCATGGTATCCCTTCTAGGCCCAACAATGGCAAACATCTTTGTTGGGTTCCATGAGAAGTGTGTTTTTAATGGAATGACGCCTAACTTCCTACCTCCCGAATATTTCTGATATGTAGATTAAACGTTTGTTATACTTGAATACGCATCAATAATTTCCTTACATGTCGGAATATGCTCCATCCTGCGTTCAAATTCACCTTTGAAATGGAGCATGCAAATGAGCTCCTATTCACAGAGAGATACAGCACTGAAACTGGCCCGTCGGCCCACCGAGTCTGCGCCTTAACGTACGAGTTGAGAAATCTGTTAAGGGTTCTCTACCACAGTCTATCGTAAACATACCTTCACTGGTCAATACCCGAGTTAGGATTCTAACAGTTCCACAGGCTATAAGATTGGGCTAATCGGCAACATCGTAAATCGGGCTCAAGTCATTTGCTCACCATGCAAGCTTGATGCTGAAATAGGGCGAATCAAAGATGAATATACTGGCGAATATACAATGGATGGTAAAGCCCAAGGAAGTATAGAGGGTGAGAGGGACCTTGGTGTAAGTGTCCACAGATCACTGAAGGCAGCAGCACAGGTAGATTGCTTTTTTACACAGTCATGGGATGTGATCGTCGTTGGTCAGGCCAGCATTTATTGTCCATCCCTAACTGTCCTTGAGAAGGTGGTGGTGAGCTGCCTTCTTGAACCGCTGCAGTCCGTGTGAGGTAGGTAAACCCACAGTGTTGTTAGGCAGGGTGTTCCAGGATTTTGACCCAGCGACACTGAAGGAATGGCGATGTAGTCTCAAGTCAGGATAGTGTGTGACTTGAAGGGAACTTGCAGGTGATGGTATTTCCATGCATTTTGTGCCCATTGAACAATGAACGAAGAACAAAGAAAATTACAGCACAGGAACAGGCCCTTCGGCCCTCCAAGCCTGCGCCGATCCAGATCCTCTATCTAAACCTGTCCCCTATTTTCTAAGGGTCTGTATCTCTTTGCTTCCTGCCCATTCATGTATCTGTCCAGATACATCTTAAAATACACTATCATGCCCGCGTCTACCACCTCCACTGGCAACGCATTCCAGGCACCCACCATACTCTGCGTAAAGAACTTTCCACGCATATCCCCCCTAAACTTTTCCCCTCTCACTTTGAACTCGTGACCCCTAGTAATTGAATCCCCCCACTCTGGGAAAAAGCTTCTTGCTATCCACCCTTTCTATACCTCTCATGATTTTGTACACCTCAATCAGGACCCCCTCAACCTCCGTCTTTCTAATGAAAATAATCCTAATCTACTCAAATACTCTTCATATCTAGCGCCCTCCATATAAGGCAACATCCTGGTGAACCTCTTCTGCACCCTCTCCAAAGCATCTGCATCCTTTTGCTAATGTGGCGACCTGAAATGCACGCAGTATTCCAAATGTGGCCGAACGAAAGTCTTATACAACTGTAACATGACCTGCCAACCCTTGTACTCAATACCCCGTCCGATGAAGGAAAGCATACCGTATGCCTTCTTGACCACTCTATTGACCTGCGTTGCCACCTTCAGGGAACAATGGACCTGAACACCCAAATCTCTCGGTACATCAATTTTCCCCAGGACTTTTCCATTTATTGTATAGTTCACTCTTGAATTGGATCTTCCAAAATGCATCACCTCGCATTTGCCCTGATTGAACTCCATCTGCCATTTCTCTGCCCAAATCTCCAATCTATCTCTATTCTGCTGTATTCGCTGACAGTCCCCTTCACTATCTGCTACTCCACCAATCTTAGTGTCGTCTGCAAACTTGCTAATCAGACCACCTATACATTCCTCCAAATCATTTATGTATATCACAAACAACGGTGATCCCAGCACGGATCCCTGTGGAACACGTCTCCATTTTGAGAAACTCCCTTCCACTGCTACTCTCTGTCTCCTGTTGTCCAGCCAGTTCTTTATCCATTTAGCTAGTACACCCTGGACCCCATGCGACTTCATTTTCTCCATCAACCTACCATGGGGAACCTTATCAAACGCCTTACTGAAGTCCATGTATATGACATCTACAGCCCTTCCCTCATCAATCAACTTTGTCACTTCCTCAAAGAATTCTAGTAAGTTGGTAAGACATGACCTTCCCTGCACAAAACCATGTTGCCTATCACTGATAAGCCCATTTTCTTCCAAATGGGAATAGATCCTATCCCTCAGTATGTTCTCCAGCAGCTTCCCTACCACTGACGTCAGGCTCACCGGTCTATAATTACCTGGATTATCCCTGCTACCCTTCTTTATCAAGAGGACAACATTAGCAATCCTCCAGTCCTCCGGGACCTCACCCGTGTTTAAGGATGCTGCAAAGATATCTGTTAAGGCCCCAGATATTTCCTCTCTTGCTTCCCTCAGTAACCTGGGATCGATCCCATCCGGACCTGGGGACTTGTCCACCTTAATGCCTTTTAGAATACCCAACACTTCCTCCCTCCTTATGCCGACTTGACCTAGAGTAATCAAACATCTATCCCTAACCTCAACATCCGTCATGTCCCTCTCCTCGGTGAATACTGATGCAAAGTACTCGTTTAGAATCTCACCCATTTTCTCTGACTCCACGCATAATTTTCCTCCTTTGTCTTTGAGTGGGCCAATCCTTTCTCTAGTTACCCCCTTGCTCCTTATATATGAAAGAAAGGCTTTGGGATTTTCCTTAACCCTGTTTGCGAAAGATATTTCATGACCCCTTTTAGCCCTCTTAATTCCTCGTTTCAGATTGGTCCTACATTCCCAATATTCTTCCAAAGCTTCGTCTTTCTTCAGCCGCCTAGACCTGATGTATGCTTCCTTTTTCCTCTTAGCTAGTTTCACAATTTCAACTGTCATCCATGGTTTCCTAATCTTGCCATTTCTGTCCCTCATTTTCACAGGAATATGTCTCTCCTGCACGCTAATCAACCTCTCTTTAAAAGCCTCCCACATATCAAATGTGGATTTATCTTCAAACAGCTGCTCCCAATCTACATTCCCAGCTCCTGCTGAATTTTGGTATATTTGGCCTTCCCCCAATTTAGCACTCTTCCTTTCGCACCACTCTTGTCTTTGTCCATGAGTATTCTAAAGCTTAAGGAATTGTGATCACTATTCCCAAAGTAGTCCCCTACTGAAACTTCAAACACCTGGCCGGGCTCATTCCCCAACACCAGGTCCAGTATGGCCCCTTCCCGAGTTGGACTATTTACATACTGCTCTATAAAAACCCTCCTGGATGCTCCTTACAAATATTGCTCCATCTGGACCTCTAACACTAAGTGAATGCCAGTCAATGTTGGGAAAATTAAAATCTCCTATCACTACCACCCTGTTGCTCCTACATCTTTCCATAATCTGTTTACATATTTGTACCTCTATCTCACGCTCGCTGTTGGGAGGCCTGTAGTACAGCCCCAACATTGTTACCGCACCCTTCCTATTTCTCAGTTGTGCCCATATAGCCTCACTGCTCGAGTCCTCCATAGTGCCCTCGTTCAGCACAGCTGTGATATCCTATTTGACCAGTAATGCAACTCCTCCACCCCTTTTACCTCCCTCTCTATCCCGCCTGAAGCATCGATATCCTGGGATATTTAGCTGCCAATCGTGCCCTTCCTTCAACCAAGTCTCAGTAATAGCAATAACATCATATTCCCAGGTACTAATCCAAGTCCTAAGTTCATCTGCCTTACCTACTACACTTCTTGCATTAAAACAAATGCACTTCTGATCACCAGTCCCTTTGCTTTCATCATCTGCTCCCTGCCTACACTTCCCCTTAGTCACGCTGACTTCATTATCTAGTTCCTTACAGTCTTTAGTTACTACCTCCTTACTGTCTACTGACCTCCTCATTTGGTTCCCATCCCCCTGCCACATTAGTTTAAACCCTCCCCAACAGCGTTAGCAAAAGCACCCCCAAGGACATTGGTTCCAGTCCGGCCCAGGTGTAGACCGTCCAATTTGTAATAGTCCCACCTCCCCCAGAACCGGTCCCAATGTCCCAAAAATCTGAACCCCTCCCTCCTGCACCATCTCTCTAGCCACGCATTTATCCTGACCAATTTTTCATTTCTGCTCTGACTAGCACGTGGCACTGGTAACAATCCTGAGATTACTACCTCTGAGGTCCTACATTTTAACTAGTTTTCTTTCTAGTTTGTAGAGGTCGCGGATTTGGAAGGAGCTGTCTAAGAAGCCTTGGTGCATTGCTGCAGTGTATCTTGTAGATGGTACACACTGCTGCCACTGTGCGTCGGTGATGTGAGTGAATGTTTGCGCATGGAGTGCCTATCAAGCGGGCTACTTTGTCCTGGATGGTGTCGAGCTTCTAGAGAGTTGTGGGAGCTGCACCCATTCCAGGCAAATGGAAAGTATTCCATCATACTCCTGACATATGCCTTGTCAATGGTGGGCAAGATTTGGGGAGTCAGGAGATGAGTTGCACGCCGCAGGATTCCTAGTCACTGACCTGCTCTTGTAGCCACGGTATTTATATGGCTACGCCAGTTTAGCTTCTGGTCAATTGTGGCCCCTTGGATGCTGATAGTGGGGGTACAGCGATGGTAATGCCATTGAATGTCAAGGGGAGATGTTTAGATTCTCTCTTGTTGGAAATGGTCATTGCCTGGCACTTGTGTGGCGCGAATGTTACTTGTCACTTTTCAGCCCGAGCATGAATATTATCCCGGTCTTGTTGCATTTCTACACAGGCTGCTTCAGTATCTGAGGAGTCGTGAATGGTGCAGTACATTGCGCAATCATCAGCGAACATCCCCACTTCTGACCTTATTTATTGATGAAGCAGCTGAAGATGGTTGGGCCTGGGACATTACCCTGAGGAACTCCCGTAGTGATGTCCTGGAACTCAGATAATTGACCTCCAACAACCATAACAATTTTCCTTTGCGCTATGTATGACTCCAACCAGCAGTGGTTTCTCCCTGATTCCCATTTACTTCAGTTTTGCTGGGGCTACTTGATGCCATACTCGGTCAAATGCTGCTTTGCTGTCAAGGACAGTCATTGTAATCTCACCTTTTGTGATCAGCTCTTTTGTCCATGTGTGAACCATGGCTGTAATGCGGTCAGGAGCTAAGTGGCCCTGGCGGAACTCAAACTGAGCGTCTCTCAACAGGTAATTGCGAAGCAAATGTTGCTTGATCGCACTGTTGATGACACCTTCCATCACTTTACTGATGATTGAGAGTAGACTGATGAGTGGTAGATGGCCTGGTTGGCCTTGTCCTGTATTATGTGTTCAGGACCGACCTGGGCAATTTTCCACCTTGTTGGGTAGATGCCAGTGTCGTAGCTGTACTGGAACAGCTTTGCTAGGGGTGTGGCAAGTTCTGGAGCAAAGGTCTTCAGTAATATTGCCAGAAAATTGTCAGGACCCATAGCCTTTGCAGCATTAACTGCCTTCAGTCGTTTCTAGATAGCGGACGTAGTGAATCGATATGGCTGACGTCTGGCATCTGACATATTGGGGACTTCAGGAGGAGGCCCAGATGGATCATCAACTCGGCACTTCTGGCTGAAGAATGTTGTAAATGGGATCACTGAGGTGGTGAACAGTCTTGCTCAGCCTCAAACATTGCCCAAAGATAGTGTTGCTGGAGTGGGAACGGAAATTGTGATGGGGACCGACGACAATGGACTTGGTCTTCACAATGTATGCCTAACAGGAACCGTAATACAGTGAAATGTGGTTTACAGATGGAGAAGCTGGAAAATGAAAGTAAACAGGGACAACAAAAGCAGAAAAGATGAGAGAGTAAATTACAAAATGTTTAATACAGGTCGCAAAATGTTGTGGAGGTAGAACTGGATACAGGGACGTACCAGGAACAACAACAGCGGCGAGGAAGGGAGAGTAAATGACAAGGACAATACGACAATTAAACATGTTTTATAAAATTAATAGCTGATGGAGAGACTTACCAGGGACGCCAACAATAACGAGGATAAGAAAGTAAATTCTTTGAATAATTAGAAATATGTTAAAGAACCACATTTCTAATGAATGAGTCCCATGATATCTGGGAATATAGTCAAATTCCAAGGAGAAACTCCTGCTCATTGATGTAACATTCCAATCCACTGTTTTCAGCTTCTGATCAGTTGATGCAACATTCAAATCTATTGTTCTCAATTTCGAAACCATCGTTGCAATATTCCGATCTTCTCTTTTCAGATTAAATCTCGCCTCTTTCTCTGGAGTTTCAGATCTCTGTTAATGCTGGCGGTTTTGCTCCCGCTGACACTATGTGATATTACGTTCAAACGAGTCCCTTATTAATAGAAGGGAGCAACACTCCAGTGGCACAATTTGGATCCTTGGAGACTGACGTTAATTACAGACACTGAACAAACAGGTTCACTTAACCCATTTCAATTCAGTACTTCTTGTCCCGCAATAAAGTAGAACATTTACTCAGTCTGAATGAGATGTATGAGGAGTATGGGATATTAAAGGATATGGGCCAAAGGTAGGTATTTGGAGTTAGGCCGCAGATCAGCTATGATCTCATTGCATGGCAGGTCAGGCTCGAGGCTTGAATGACCTACTCCTGTTCTTATCTCCCTATGTTCCAATGAATGGGATGTATGAGCAGTAGTGGAGATAAGGAATGGGGAAAATAGCTGATGTACAGGCCAGAATCTGTCACTGTATATTGACACTTTATATATCTGTGCGGCATGGACAGAGTGGATAGTCAGAAGCTTTTTCCCAGGGTGGAAGTGTCAGTTACTAGGTTTAAGGTGAGAGGGGCAAAGTTTAGAGGGGATGTGCGAGGCAAGTTTTTTACACAGAGGGTGGTGAGTGCCTGGAACATGCTGCCAGGGGAGGTGGTGGAAGCAGATACGATAGCGACGGTTAAGAGAAATCTTGACAAATATATGAATAGGAAGGGAATAGAGGGATATGGGCCCCGGAATTGCAGAAGGTGTTAGTTTCGGCAGGCATCCAGATCGGCACAGGCTTGGAGGGCCGAATGGCCTGTTCCTGTGCTGTACTGTTCTTTGTTCTTTGTTCTTTGTTCTTTGTACTCCTCCTATATAGGAGTGGCGCCGGAGGACTGGAGGTTTGTAAACGTTGCACCCCGTTTAAAAAAAGGAGAGATGGGTAAAACCTGTCAGCGTAACATCGGCGGTGAAGAGCTTCAAAAGGTCATAGTATAGAAGAAAAATAGCTGCTGCTTGGAAAGAAATGTGTTGATAAATGACAACCAGCATGGATATATTAATAGCAAAGCATTTCTGGCAAACCTGATCGAGTTCTTCAATGATGTTACTGATAGAGTGGAGAAGGGTAGTGTGGATGATGTTATGTATATGGACTTTCAAAAAGGTGCGTGACCAAGGGCCATTTAATGGAAATAAACTAAACCCCCTAGTTCAAGATTGCCCCAAGAGACGAAACACACTCTCTGCATCTACCCTGTCAAGCCCTCTCAGAATATGTTTCAATAAGATCATGGCTCGTTCTTCTGAACACCAATTAGCAAAGGCCCAACCTGCCTAAACTTTCATCATAAGACAACCCCTTCATCCTAGAAATCAATCTAGTGAACATTCGCTGAACTGTTGCCAATGCAAGTATATCTCTCCTTAAAGAAAATAAACCTATACACAGTACTGTAGGTGTGATCTCACCAACGCCATGCACAGTTCTAGCAAGTCCTCCCTATTTTTACTTGCCATCTCCCTTGCAATAAAGGCCACCATTCTGTTTGCATTCCTAATTATTTGCTGTACCTGCAAGATAACTTCTTTTGTGATTTATGTACGAGGATACCCAGACCCCTCTAAACAGCAGCAGTCTGCCGTCTCTCTTCATTTAAATGCTATTCTGCTTTTCTATTCTTCCTACCAAAGTGAATAAACTCACATTTTCCTAAATTATCCTCCATCTGCCAATTTTTTGCCTACTCACTTAGCCTATCTATATTCCTTTGCAGACTCTCTGCATCCTCATCATAATTTTATTTTCGATCTATCCTTATATCGCGAGGATATTTGGCGACAATATACTCTGACCCTTCAGCCAAGCCATTAATCGAAATTGCAAACAGTTAAGACCGCAGCAGTGCATCTCTTGCACCCGACTGGTTACAATTTGCCAAAGTGAAAATGCCACATTTATCCCGACTCTCTATTTCCTGTTAGTTCGCCAATCCTCTATCCACATTAACATTTTATCACCAAAACCATGAGCACTTACCTTGTGCGGTAAGCTTTCATGTGGCACCTCATCGAATGTCTTTGGAAATCCAAATACTGTGGATCTACTGGTTCCCATTTATCCACAATGCTCAATGCATCCTCAAAGAATTCTAATAAATTTGTGAAATGCAATTTTCTTTTCTAAAAACCATGTTGACTGTGAGACTTGGTAAAATAGGTGTGTTTTATACCGCCTTCTAAGATGGAAACAGTCTTGGCAGCACAACAGATTGTTGTGAATCGACTTCACTAAGACAAAGCTCAAGAAAACTTTGTTAATTTTTCAGATTAAACTATTAGTTACAAAATTAGGTAGCGATTAACAGTCTAATGATAGTCAGATGATGTCAGGAACTGGGCGGTAGAGTGCATGACTGTTTTCTTTTGCAGCTTTGAGTCCTCAATCTTCACAATGTGTGTGTGTGTGTGTGTGTGTCTATGTGTGTGTGTGTGTGTGTGCGTGTGCGTGTGTGTGTGTGTGTGCGTGTGTGTGTGTGTGTGTCGTACTTTCTCTTGTTTCTTGTTGCCATACAGCAGCAGGTTTCCAGTTAACCCGCCCCTCTCCCAATCAGTGATTAGTCTTGTATTAAAGGATGCCTTTCTGAACCAACCAAGATTCGTTTTATGGTGGCTGTTAACCTTTCAGATTTGCACAAGTAATTTTCCTTCGTGTTGACTACTTTATCTCAATGCTTTTACACTTCGAGCATGTATTTCTCACTACCAGTCAAATCTACACATAAGCTTTTTTATTGTCTGCTTTCAGGGTCTCACCATTTTACTGCAAGTAAACATTTTAAAACTTGACATAATAATCCCAGAATCCCTCTGCCGTGACATCTTATCCATATTGTGCCCTATTTCCTAAGATTTTCAACTTTTCAATACTACAACGAATGGGTCTAATAAAGCTACATGTTAGTTTATGCTAATAAATCATTTGTGAATTTATAATAAGCTAGATTTCGATAATTAGGAAGCTGGTTAGTAGCTTTTAGTGACCTAATAATCTTGCATGTCTCTGCTTGCTTGTGCTAAGATTTTCTAAATGTCCTGCTACGACTTCTTAACACAAAGTGGCAGTACTGTGTACAGTTTCCGAGATGCACTGCAGAAAGTCACCACGCCTCCATTGACAACACCCTCAAAATTCACAACCTCGACCACCTGGAAGGACAAGTATGTGCGTGGGATCGTCACCACCTGAACGTTCCCCTCCAAGCTACACACCACCTTTACCGGGAAATATGCCATCGTTGTCCTTCACTGTCGCTAGCTCAAAATCTTGGAACTCCCTCCCTAACAGGACTGTGGGTGTATCCGCACCAAATGGACAGCAGCAGTTCAAGAAGGCAAAATGCCACCACCTTCTGAAGGGCAATTGGGGATGGGCAACAAATGCTGGCCTTGCCTAGTTCCCATGAAATGAATAAGAAAGGTGGATTCCAACATTTTCGCAATGGTGGATATTAGGCCAATTAGCCTATAGTACCCTGCTTTCTGTGTCCCTCCTTTTTGAATACGGTGTTACATCTGCGGTTTTCCAATCCACTGGGATCTTTAGAGGATATAGGGAATTTTAGAAGATTACAACCAATTTTCTCTTAAGCCACTACTTTTATGATCCTCGGATGCAGGCCATCAGGACCAGTGGACTTATCAGTCTTTAGTCCTATTAGTTTTGCTCATATTTTTTTTTTCTTTGGTGATAGTGATTGTTTTAAGTTCCACCATTCCATTCCTCTCTGATTTTCTTGTATTTTTAGGATGCTTTTAGTATCTGAATACAGTTACCAAATACTGGTTCAAAGTCTCTGCCATTGTCTTTTTTCCATTATTATTTCCCCTGGCTCAACCTCGAAGGGACCAACATTTACATTAGCTACTCTTTTTCTTTTTATATATTTGAAGAAGCTCTTTCTGTCTGTTTTTATATTACTTGCTAGTTTGCTCTCATATTCGAATTTCTTCCTCTTTGCTTTAGTCATCATTTACTAATTTTATTTTGTTCCCAATGTTATGACATCCCGGTAAGCTTCACAGCATTGTAGGCCTTTTCTTTAAATTTGATACCATCCTTAACTTCCTTAGTTAGCTAAAGGTGATGCATCATGTTAACGTACAAACATATGAATTAGGAGCAGAAGCAGATCATTCCGCCCCTCGACCCTGCTCCACCATTCAATAAGATCATGGCTAATTTCTGTCTCGAATTCTACACACACATCTACCCTTGATGACCTTTAATTCCTTTGCCTAACAAGAAGCTGCGTTAAAAATATTCAATGATCCCGCCTCCACCACCTTCTGAGGCAGAGAATTCCAAAGTCGCACAACCCTCTGAGAGAGAAAAAATCTCCTCATCTCTGTCCTAAAATAGTGGCCCCTATTAACAAAACAGTGCCCCTAGTTCTGGACTCCCCTACTTACACCTTGTAAGGACCGATCAGGATCTTATAAACTTCAATCAAGTCTCCCCTCACTCTTCGAAACTCCAGTGAAAACAAGCCCAGTCTGTCCAACCTTTCCTCATAAGACAACGCGCTCATTCCAGGTATCAATCTAATAAACCTCCTCTGAACCACCTCCAACGCATTGACATCCTTCCTTAAATATAGAGACAAAAACTGCCCACATTATCTGAGATGCGATTTCATCAATGATCTGTATAACTGGAACACAAAGGCAGTCAACATGGATAACGAAGGAAGTAACGGATTGTATAAGATTAAAAGAAAAGGCCCATAACGTTGCCAAAAGTAATAGTAAACCTGAGGATTGGAAGGATTTTAGAGTACAGCAAAGGAGGACCAAGAAACTGATAAAGAAAGGGAGAATAGAAAATGAATGCAAGCTAGCAAAAATTATTAAAACAGACTGTAAAAGCTGCTACAGGTTGCTAAAAAGGAAACGTCTCACTAAGACAAATGTGGATCCATTACAGGCAGAGTCAGGAGAATTTACAATGAGAAATAGAGAAATGGTCGAGAAGCTAATTACTTTGTGTTTGTCTTCCCTGAAGAAGATAGAAGAAATCTCCCAGAATTCGAGATCCAAGGGATTAGGAGAAATGAGGAATTGAAGGAAATTAGTATGAGTAAGAAGGTTGCATTGGAGAAATTAATGGGGCTGAAGGTCGATAAACCCCTCAGACCTGATGTTCTGCATGCAGAGTGTTGAAAGAGGTAATTATGGAAATAATGGATGCATTGGTGGTCATCTTCCAAAATTCTATAGATTATGTATGGTTCCTGCAGATTGGAAGGTCACAACCCAACCCCACTATTTAAGAAGGGAAGGAGAGAGAAAACAGAATTAAAGGCCTGTTAGCCTTACATAGTCGCTGGAAAAATGCTAGAAGCTATTATAAAGGATGCGATAAATGGACACTTGGGTAATCATGACCTGATTGGGCATAGTCACTTTCTGTCACTCTCTGAGTGAGAGGCGCCAGGAAGAGTGAAAGGAGCCAGAACTACCCGAGGAGCAGCAGGACCGGAGGTTTCAAAAAGAACGCGCCAAAAGCCGTGAGACAGAGAGAGAACAAAAGAACAAAGAACAAAGAACAGTACAGCACAGGAACAGGCCATTCGGCCCTCCAAGCCTGCGCCGATCTTGATGCCTGCCTAAACTACCACCTTCTTCACTTCCGGGGCCCATATCCCTCTATTCCCTTCCTATTCATATATTTGTCAGGATGTCTCTTAAACGCCGCTACTGTATCTGCTTCCACCACCTCCCCTGGCAGCAAGTTCCAGGCACTCATCACACTCTATGTGAGAAACTCGCCTCGCACAACCCCTCTAAACTTTGCCCCTCGTACCTTAAACCTATGTCCCCTAGTAACTGACCCTGGGAAAAAGCTTCTGTCCATGCCGCTCATAACTTTGTAAACCTCTATCATCTCGCCCCTCCATCTCCGTGTTTCCAGTGAAAACAATCCGAGTTTTTTCCAACCTCTCCTCATAGCTAATGCCCTCCAGACCAAGCAACATCCGGGTAAACCTCCTCTGTACCCTCTCCAAAGCCTCCACGTCCTTCTTGTAGTGTGGCGACCAGAATTGCACGCAATAATCTAAGTGTGGCCTAACTAAGGTTCTGTACAGCTGCAACATGACTTGCCAATTTTTATAATCTATGCCTCGACCGATGAAGGCAAGCATGCCATATGCCTTCTTGACTACCTTATCCACCTGCGTTGCCACTTTCAGTGACCTGTGGAACTGTACGCCCAGATCTCTCTGCCTGTAAATACTTCTAAGTGTTCTGCCATTTACTGTATACCACCCACCTGCATTAGACATTCCAAAGTGCATTATCTCACATTTGTCCGGATTAAACTCCATCTGCCATTTTTCCACCCAAGTCTCCAACCGATCTATATCCTGCTGTATCCTCTTACAATCCTCATCATTATCCGCAATTCCACCAATCGTTGTGTCATCTGCCACCTTACTAATCAGACCAGTTACATTTTCCTCCAAGTCATTTATATATACTACAAACAGCAAAGGTCCCAGCACTGATCCCGATGGAACACCACTAGTCACATCCCTCCATTCAGAAAAACACCCATCCACTGATACCTCTGTCTTCTGTGACCGAGCCAGTTCTGCATCCATCTTACCAGCTCACCTCTGATCCCGTGTGACTTCACCTTTTGTACCAGTCTGCCATGCGGGACCTTGTCAAAGGCTTTACTAAAGTCCACATAGATAATATCCACTGTCCTTCCTTCATCAATCATCTTCATCACTTCCTCAAAAAACTCAATCAAATTACTAAGACACGACCTCCCCTTCACAAAACCATTCTGTCTCTAGCTAATACGTTCATTTGTTTCCAAATGGGAGTAAATCCTGTCCCGAAGAATCCTCTCTAATAGTTTCACTACCACTGACGTAAGGCTCACCGGCCTATAATTTCCTGGATTATCCTTGCCACCCTTCTTAAACAAAGGCACAACATTGGCTATTCTCCAGTCCTCTGGGACCTCACCTGTAGTCAATGAGGATGCAAAGATTTCTGTCAAGGTCCCAGCAATTTCTTCCCTAGCCTCCCTCAGTATTCTCGGGTATATCCCATAAGGCCCTGGGGACTTATCTACCGTAATGCTTTGCAAGACACCCAACACCTCCTCCTTTTTGATAATGAGATGACTGAGACTATCTACACTCCCTTCCGTAGGCTCATCATCCACCAAGTCCTTCTCCTTGGTGAATACTGATGCAAAGTACTCATTTAGTACCTCACCCATTTCCTCTGGCTCCACTCATAGATTCCCTTCTCTGTCCTTGAGTGGGCCAAGCCTTTCCCTGGTTACCCTCTTGCTCTTTATATAAGTATAAAAAGCCTTGGAATTTTCATCAATCCCGTTTGCCAATGACTTCTCATAACCCCTTTTATCCCTCTTGACTCCTTGCTTAAGTTCCGTCCCACTGTCTTTATATTCCTCAAGGGATTCGTCTGTTCCTAGCCTTCCAGCCCTTACGATTGCTTCCTTTCTCTTTTTGACGAGGCTCACAATATCCCGCGTTATCCAAGCTTCCCGAAACTTGCCAAATACATCCTTCTTACTCACAGGAACATTCTGGTCCTGGTTTCTAATCAGCTGACGTTTGAAAGGCTCCCACATGTCAGATGTTGATAAACCCTCAAACAGCCGCCCCCAATCTAAATTCTTCAGTTCCTGCCTAATATTGTTATAATTAGCCTTCCCCCAATTTAGCACCTTCACCCGAGGACTACTCTTATCCTGATCCACAAGTACCTTAAAACTTATGGAATTATGGTCACTGCTCCCGAAATGCTCCCCCGCTGAAACATCGACCACCTGGCCGGCCTCGTTCCCCAATACCAGGTCAAGTACGGCCCCATCCCCAGTTGGACTATTTCCGTATTGTTTCAAGAAGCCCTCCTGGATGCTCCTTACAAGTTCCGCCCCATCGAAACCCCGAGCACTACGTGCTTCCGTCAATATATGGGATGTTAAATTCACCCACCACTACAACACTGTTGCCTTTACATCTTTCCAGAATCTGTCTACATATCTGCTCCTCTACCTCCCACTGGCTGTTGGGAGGCCTGTAGTAAACCCCCAACATCGTGACTGCACCCTTCCTATTCCTGAGCTCCACCCATATTGCCTCGCTGCATGACCCCTCCGAGGTGTCCTCCCGCAGTACAGCTGTGATATTCTCCTTAACCAGTAATGCAACTCCCTCACCCCCTTTACATCTCCCTCTATTCCGCCTGACGCTTCTAAATCCTAGAACATTTAGCTGCCAATCCTGTCCTTCCCTCAACCAAGTCTCTGTAATAGCAACAACATCATATTTCCAACTACTAATCCAAGCTCTAAGTTCATCTGCCTTACCTGTTGTACTTCTTGCATTGAAACAAATGCACTTCAGACCACCAGTCCCGCTGTGCTCAGCAACATCTCCCTTACTGCTCTTCCTCTTAGTCTTATTGGCCTTATTTACTATGTCCTCCTCATTTACTTCACTAGCTGTCCTACTGCTCTGGTTCCCACCCCCCTGCCACACTAGTTTAGACCCTCCCGAGTGACGCTAGCAAACCTTGCAGCCAGGATATTTGTGCCCTTCCAGTTTAGATGCAACCCGTCCTTCTTGTACAGGTCCCATCTGTCCCTGAAGAGAGCCCAATGGTGCAGATATCTGAAACCCTCCCTTCTACACCAGCTGTTCAACCACGTGTGCAGCGGCACTATCTTCCTATTTCTAGCCTCATTGGCACGTGGCACAGGGAGTAATCCCGAGATTACAACCTTCGAGGTCCTGTTTTTTAACTTTCTACCTAACTCCCTAAACACCCCCTGCAGGACCTCATCACTCTTCCTGCCTATGTCGTTGGGACCGATGTGTACCACAACCTCTGGCTGTTCACCGTCCCACTTCAGAATGCCCCCTGTCCGTTCAGAGACATACTTGACCCTGGCACCACGTAGGCAACATACCATCCTGGAGTCTCTTTCACGTCCACAGAAGCGCCTATCTGTGCCCCTGACTATAGAGTCCCCTATAACTATTGCTCTTCTGCGCTTTGTCCCTCCCTGCTGAACAACAGTGCCAGCCGTGGTGCCACTGCTCTGGCTGCTGCTGTTTTCCCCTGATAGGCCATCCCCCCAACAGTATACGAAACGGTATACTTGTTAGAGAGGGAGATAACCACAGGTGATTCATGCACTGACTGCCTGCCCCTTCTAGCGGTCACCCATCTCTCTGCCTGCACCTTGGGTGTAACCACTTCTCTAAAACTCCTGTCTATGACACTTTCTGCCACCTGCATGCTCCTTAGTGCATCCAGTTGCCGCTCCAACCGATCCATGCGGTCTGTGAGTAGCTGCAACTGGGTACACTTCCTGCAGATGTAGTCATCCAGAACGCTGGAAGCGTCACAGACTTCCCACATCTCACAGGTGAAGCACTTCACCCCTCTAACTGACATTTCTAGCACTAATTACTTCATTAATATAAAATAAATAAATACTTATTAAATCCTTACTAAATTGTTATCATTAACTATATGGTCCTTAGTGCTAGATTTCCACAAATGCTAACTAAATACAGTAATCTTCTCCGTCTGGTTTAGTTACTCTATTTATGAATTACTTAATTAGGGTTTTAATCAATTTTTACCAATGTTTTATTTTCAAATTTAGTACAAGCTTATGATATTCTTAAATACTTTAAGCAATTTTTCCGACAGTGGGCTAAGTATTTTAATGAACTACTACCACCGTTTGACTATTGGTCAGACCCAGTCTACTGGTTTAAAATTCGTTGGTCGCTGAACACCATCCAGTGCCAGGATACATTTTTGAAAATATACTCACCCTGTACTTCTGATGGTATCAAACGACCACTGAATCCTCTTCATCTCAAGTTCGAGATCAGGCTCCAGACAGCTCCCCCTTGTCCCATTAATTCCCTTCGACCACTCGATCCTGGCCGTCAAGTGGGACTAAGTCCTCTTTATTCAGGCTCAGGCTGGGTGATTGGGATATCGGGGTTACAGAAGATCTGACTTACACCTGATCCTGCCGACCACGCCAATTTTTAGTGGGAAGGAATCTGAAAGAAACACTCGACACTCGGGTATGCTCCAAACGTCAAACAGTTTATTGGGTTATGCCAGCCGGGAGCAGGTCACTGGGCAATCCAGGTTCCTCTCCACCGAAGAAAGGAAAATAATCAATACTTATCCACTTTCAAACCATTACTCACCTATTGCGGCTGGACACGGTCCAATCATAGTGATTATAAATTATATACATTGATTAGTAGAACCAATGAAATGGGTTACTAGACATTGGGGGGACTGTGTAGTCAGCTCATGCTCTTGGACAGCTAGGGGTTACTCATGCGTACATGATTTCTTCCAGATCCCCTGCTTCACCGTCCTTAGGCCTTATGTATACATAACATTTTATCTTAACCTTGTTACAGGCGGGTGACTTTATCAGCATTCCATCTGTGTCGACATTTCATCAGGGCATCGGCTAGAGGTCACTTGATAAGAGCATCTGCTAGAAGGCACTTGATAAACTCTTCTGAATTTATGTGAATCATCCCTTGTAAGGAATGTGGTCAAGTTAGCTGCGTCCCACGATGCCTTGCAAACATTCCTTTGCTAACTAGAATTATATGTTATTAGTTATTCACATAATATTTAGTGCAGGAGCCTCTGTTCTGAGAATACACTTCAACAAGCTAACAGAGGTGGAGGGGTAGAAGATGTTGGTATGGTTCTTTATGAATAATTTGCGTCTGTATACACATAAGAGGGGGACGATGCAGATATCATAGTTAAGGAAGAGGAGTGTGAAGTTTTGGATGTGATAAAAAAAAGGAGAGGGGACGTATTAATGGGATCAGCATCCTTGAAAGTTGCTAAATCACCAGGGCTCGATGAAATGTTCCCTAGGCTGTTAAAATAAGCAAGAGAGGAAATAGCAGAAGGCCTCACTGGATACAGGTATGGTGCCTGGGGACTGGAAACTGCAAACGTTGTACTTCTGTTTAAAAAGGGAGCGAAGGGTAGACCAAATATTTGCAGACCGGTCAGTTTAACCGTCTAAGAGCAAAGACCAAAGTACGGAAAGTCCTCATCAGGGAACTTCTCTTTGCTGACGATGCTGCATTAACATCTCACACTGAAGCGTGTCTGCAGAATCTCATCGACAGGTTTGCAGCTGCCTGCAACGAATTTGGCCGAACCATCTGTCTCAAGAAAATGAACATCATGGGACAGGACGTTAGAAATGGCCCATCCATCAATATCGGCGACCACACTCTGGAAGTGATTTAAGGGTTCAGCTACCTCGGCTCAACTATCACCAGTAACCTGTCTCTCGATGCAGAAATCAACAAGCACATGGGAAATGCTTCCACTGCTATGTCCAGACTGGCCAAGAGAGTGTGGGAAAATGGCGCACTGACACGGAACACTAAAGTCCAAGTATATCAAGCCTGTGTCCTCAGTACCTTGCTCTACTGCAGCCAGGCCTGCACAACGTATGTCAGCCAAGAACGACGTTTCAATGAATTCCATCTTCGCTGTCTCCGAGAATCCTTGGCATCAAGTGGCAGGACTGTATCTCCAACACAGAAGTCCTCGAGGCAGCCAACATCCCCAAAATATACACCCTACTGAGGCAGCGACGCTTGAGATGGCTTGGCCATGTGAGCCACATGGAAGATGGCAGGATCCCCAAGGACACATTGTACAGCGAGCTACTGGTATCTGACCCACCGGCTGTCCATGTCTCCGCTTTAAAGACGTCTGCAAACGCGACATGAAGTCCTGTGACATTGATCACATGTCGTGGGAATCAGTTGCCAGCGATCGCCAGAGCTGGCAGGCAGCCATAAAGGCAGGGCTAAAGTGTGGCGAGTCGAAGAGACTTAGCAGTTGGCAGGAAAAAAGACAGAAGCACAAGGGGAGATCCAACTGCGAATAGCACTGACAACCAATTTTATCTGCAGCACCTTTGGAAGACTCTGTTACTCTAATATTGGCCTTTATAGCCACTCCAGGCGCTGCTCCACAAACCACTGACCACCTCCAGCCGCTTACCCATTTTCCCCCGAGACAAGGAGGCCAAAGAAGAAGTTTAACCTCAGTAGTGGGCAAATTATTGGAATCTATTCTGAGAGACAGGGTAAACAGTCACTTAGAAAGGCACGGATTAGTCAAGGATAGTCAGCATGGATTTGATAAGGGAAGATCTTGTTTGACCAACTTGATCGAATTTTTTGAAGAAGTAACAAGGAAAATAGATGAGGGGAGTGCAGTTGATGTTGTCGACATGGATTTTCGCAAGGCTTTTGACAAGGTCCCACGTGGAAGACTGGTTAAGAAAATAAAGTCCCATGGAACCCAGTGAAATACAGCAAGGTGGCTACAAAATTGGCTCAGTGGCAGGAAACAAAGGGTAATTGTGATGGGTGTTTTGCGACTGGAAGGCTGTTTCCAATGGCTTTTGCAGAACTCAGTACTGGTTCACCTGCTTTTGGTGGTATATATTAACGATTTGGACGTAAATGTAGGGGGCATGATCAAGAAGTTTGCGGAAGAAAAAAAGATTGGCCGTGTGGTGGATAACGAGGAAGATAGCTGTAGGCTGCAGGAAGATATTGATCGTCTGGACAGATGGGCAAAAAGTGGCAAATGGAATTCAACCTGGAGAAGTGTGAGGTGATGCATGTGGAGATGTTAAACAAGGCAAAGGGACACATGATTCATGGGAAAATGCTAATAAGTGTAGAGGAAGTGAGAGACATTGGAGTGAAGGTCAACAGATCCCCAAAGGTAGCGGGACAGGTCGATCTTATTCTTCTTCTTT
The DNA here is from genome assembly GCF_036365525.1 of Heterodontus francisci. Taxonomy (NCBI): domain Eukaryota; kingdom Metazoa; phylum Chordata; class Chondrichthyes; order Heterodontiformes; family Heterodontidae; genus Heterodontus; species Heterodontus francisci. The sequence goes on along the minus strand of NW_027141861.1, from coordinate 3,075,805 downwards.
ATTCTTTTGGCCTCCTTATCTCCAGAGACAATGGATAAGCGCCTGGAGGTGGTCAGTGGTTTGTGAAGCAGCGCCTGGTGTGGCTATAAAGGCCAATGCTAGTGTGACAGGCTCTTCCACAGGTGCTGCAGAGAAATTTGTTTGTCGGGGCTGTTACACAGTTGGCTCTCCCCTTGCGCCTCTGTCTTTTTTTCCTGCCAACTACTAAGTCTCTTCGACTCGCCACATTTTAGCCCCGTCTTTATGGCTGCCCGCCATAAACAGATCCCCAAAGGTAGCGGGACAGGTCGATAAGGTAGTTAAAAAGGTATATGGAATGCTTTCCTTTATTGCCCGTGGTATCGAATATAAGAGTAGGAGATTATGTTGGAACTGTATAACTCATTGGTTGGGCCACATCTTGAGTGCTGTGTGCAGCTCTGGTCACCTCATCACAGAAAGGATGTAATTGCACCAGAGAGGGTACAGTGAAGAATTACGAGGATGTTGCCAGGGCTGGAAAAATTCAGCTATGAGGGAAGATTGGACAGGCTGAGGGTGTTCTCCTTGGAACAGAAAAGGCTGATGGGAAATCTGATTGAAATGTGCAACCTTTTGAGGGGCCTGGATAGAGTGGAGGTGACGGGTCTATTCACCCTAACAGTGTAGTCAGTGATGAGGGGCATAGATGTGAAGTGATTGGTAAACAAATTAGAGGGGAGATGAGGAAAAACGTATTCATCCACAGTAGGAACACTTACATTCTATTTTATACTAGTAATTAGTGTTACGACCGGGTGAGAAAGAGGTACAGTGTCCCCTTTCAGCCTTCACCTCGTCTTACTGTAACAGGATTTAATTTTAAACACAGTGTGTTTTTAGGTCCCCCTTGGTGAATCCGTGTTCATGGCTCTCCAATTAAGAGGCAAAGTAACCAGCACAAACAGGCTTTCTTAGATTTAAAGAAGAAAAATAGAAATGTATTAAACTTAAACTTTAATTCGGTTGAAACTTACGACTACACAATTCTCCAAAGCTAGCATGCATACCTGACACATCCATGCAGACGGAGACAGAAAAGAGCAGAATAAAAATAAAGTGAAAAGTTTGTGGCGATATCTGAAGAGTTGTTATTACGGTTCCTTAAGCTCACTGCAGAGCTCTTAATTGTAGGCAGATCTTGCTTTTCGTTGGGGCCCAGTATTCTTCGTAAACCTTGTTTACTGTAGGAGACTTTTATCTCCTGGGGTTCATGTGTCTTCAGTGGATTCAGAGGCTTGTGTGAAAGTGATGGGAGCAGACAGGAGAGAAATCATCGCTGTCCAGGAGCAAACAGAAACTCTGACGTCCAACTCTCTGTGGTCAGTTCAAAAAAACCCTGGAACAGCCATGCAGTCATGTGACCAGCTGATCTAAACAGTCCTGGCGCTTTTGAATTGTGGCCTCCTTGGCAGGCCCTGGAATGCACTTCGTCACGTTCGATGTACGTTAGTATGTAAAAGTTTATATTTCAGCCATGGATTATCTGTGAAGCAAGTCATTTCCTCGCTCCAACAACAGTTAAAAATCAACGTTCGTAACAAAATTAATGTGCCTCATTCTTGGCACTTGGGGGCCTAGAATGGCACTAGCTTTCCCTCATACTCTACTTTCTCCCTCTTTAAAATGTTTTCGTTATTATGCTGGTTCCTAAAATCTATCCAACCTTCTGACCGATCACAAATCATTGCAAATTTGTGCAGTGTTTCTTTCAAATTGATGCTATCCTTGACTTCCTTATTTAGCCACGTGCGATGCAATTTTCTCCAAGAGTCTTTCTTTCTCACTGAGATAAATCTTTGCTGAGAGTTATCAATATCTCCTTAATAGTCAGTAACTGTATCTCTACTGTCCTACCTTTTAATCTTATATCCCAATGCACTTTCACTAGCTATGCCTTCATAGCCTTGTAATTTATTTTAAAGGCAGGCTCGGGTCTGTAAACGAAACCAGACACTAGCCCTACAGAACCACATTCAACCCCGAGCCAGACTCAGCACGCGTACTTCATTTTTTCCCGTGCCCGACCAGACCCGACCCGACCCGACCATCAGTTAATTTACCTTCCATTTTTCACTTTGTTGCTGATCCACACAAAGCTTAAAATAACTGAAACAAAACCACCTTTCCAGTCCAAAAATTACATTAACATTGGAGCCAATTAGCTGAGGTTATGATAGAGTGTGTCCAACCAGGTCCGAACTGACCCGAGCCCAAATGCTGGACCCGGCCGTGTGACCCGAACCGACCCGAACCCGACACATGCTGTCGGATCCAATCAGGTTTGGGTTGGGTAGCCAGCCTTTCATTTATTTACCTTTATTTAGTTTTTTTAAAAAAAAAACTAGTCTTGGACTCAGTTTTCCCTTCAAGCTGAACGTTGAACATATATCATGTTATGATCATTGTCACCTAGAGGCTCCATTACCATGAGGCTCTTGATTAATCCTGACTCATCGCACATTACCTGTTCTAGAATATCCTGCTCTATAGTTGGCTCTAGAATGTACCGTTCTAAGGAACTGTCCCGAATAGTCTCTATGAACTACTTTTCCAGGCTACATTTGTCAATCTGATTTGCTCAATGTACATGTAGATTAAGATCACCCTTGATTACTATGGTAACTTTCTCACACACCACATTTATTTCTTCCTGTATACTCTGCCCTCGAGAAAGCAATGTAGTTCACTGAGCACAGGGATGTTGGGTGAACGAGATTGAGTGTGAGTTAGGATGTGAATAGCGGAGTTTTGGATAGACTGTGGTTTATACCATGTGCAATAGGGAGGGTAAGCAGAACAGCATTGGAATAGGCAAGTCTGGATTTAACAAAGGCACAGCTCAAGTTTTATGCAGTAAATGGGCTCACACAGAGGAAGAAATTACAGAGGTGGCAGTTGGGAAGAACAGTCATAGAGTCATCGAGTCATACAGCACAGAAACAGGCCCTTCAGCCTATCGTGTCTGTGCTGGCAATCAAGCACCTACCTATTCTGATCCCTTTTTCGAGCACTTGGCCCGTAGCCTTGTATGCTATGGCGTTTCAAGTGCTCATCTAAATACTTCTTAAATATTATGATGGTTCCTTCCTCTATCACCTCTTAAGGCAGTGCGTTCCAGATTCCAGCCACCCTCTGGGTGAAAAGATTTTTCCTCAAATCCCCTCTAAATCTCCTGCCCCTTAACTTAAATCTATGCCCCCTGATTATTGATCCCTCTGCTAAGGGAAAAAGTTTCTTCCTATCTAATCTATCAATGCCCCTCATAATTTTGTATACCTCAATCATGTACCCTCTCAGCCTTCTCTACTCTAAAGAAAACAACCCTAGCCTTTTCAGTCTCTCATCATAGCTGAAATGCTCCAGTCCAGGCAACTTACTGGTAAATCTCCTCTGCACCCTCTCCAGTGCAATCACATCCTTCCTGTAATGTGGTGATCAGAACTGTACTCATTACTCCAGCTGTGGCCTAACTAGGGCTTTATACAACTCCATCATAACCTCCCTGCTCTTATATTCTATGCCTCAGCTAATAAAGGCAAGCATTGCATATGCCTTCCTAACCACCTTATTTACCTGTGCTGCTGCCTTCCGTGATCTATGGACAAGTACACCAAGGTCCCTCTGACCTTCTGTACTTCCTGCTGTCCTACCATCCATTCTATATTCCTTTACCTGTTAGTCCTCCCAAAATGCATCACCTCACACTTCTTAGGATTAAATTCCATTTGCCAGTGCTCCACGCATCTTACCAGCCCATTTATATTGTCCTGTAATCTAAGGCCTTCCTCCTCACTATTTATGACGCCACCAATTTTTATGTCATCTGCGACCTTACTGATCGTACCTCCTACATTTACATCTAAATCATTAATGTAGACTACAAATAGTAAGGGCCCCAGCACCGATCCCTGTGGTACACCACTGGCACAGGTTTCCACTCGCAGAAACAACCCTCGACCATCAGCCTCTGCCTCCAGCCACGAAGCCAATTTTGGATCCAATTTGCCAAGTTGCCCTGGATCCCATGGGCTATTATATTCTGAACCAATCTCCCATGCAGGACCATATCAAAAGCCTTACTGAAGTCCATATAGACGACACCAATTGCTTTACCCTCGTATACACATCTAGTCACCTCCTCGAAAAATTCAATCAAGTTTGTTAGACACGATCTCCCCCTGACAAAGCCATGCTGACTGTCCCCAATTAATCCCTGCCTCCCCAGGTGGAGATTAATCCTGTCCCTCAGAATATTTTCCAATAGTTTCCCAACCACTGAAGTTAGACTCAGTAATGCAGTTAATCATGATTTATAACATTAATAGCTGGATACAGAGACGTGCTAGGGACACCAACAATAGCGAGGAATGGGTAATAAATGCATTGAATCATCTTCAGCACATAATAGATCCGATGTGCTAATGATATCCAATAATAATCTTCAGTAAGATAGTCAAATCAATAGGATAATCTCCGGCCATTGTTGTAACATTCCAATCTATTGTTCTCTGATTCTGATCCATTGTTGTAACATTCCAATATTTTAATCTAAGATGCTGACCCATTGTTTAACATTCCAAAGTATTGTTCCCAGATTCCGATCTATCCTGCCCCTTTCCCTGGAGTTGCTGATCCCTGTTAGTGCCGAGGTGATGGTCCAACTGATACTACGGGATAACACATTGAAAGGAGACCCTTATTAGTGGAAGGTGGAAACACTCCAGTGACACAATTAGGGTCCATGAAGACTAGTATTAATTACATTTACGGAACAAACAGGTTCAATGAACCCCTGTCAATCCAGCACTTTTTGTACCACAATAAAGTAGAGCACTTGTCCGTTCTGGATGGGGGTTTCTGATGAAAGGAATTGTGGAAATAGCAGAGTCACTGGGCAGAATGTTTCGATACTCCTTGGTTATGTGAGTGATGCCAGTACACTGGAGGCTATCGCTAATTACACCCTGTTAAAAAGGAAGGATGGGGTAAGCCCGAAACTACAGTGCAGTAAGATGATCATCGATGGAGGGAATATTTCAGCCATTAACCGGGACAAATATATCTGTTGTTTTGAAAAAAAACAACGGTTTATAAATGTCAACTACCATGAACTTGTTAAAGATAAATTGTATCTTACAATCTTGAAGGAGCTATTTAATGAAGGGGATTGATAAGGGTGGTGCAGCTGGTGATATGTATATAAACTTTCAAAAGGGTTTGATCAAGTGACACTTAATAGACTTTTTAGGAAAATTGAAACCAATGGATCAAAGTGGCAGTGGTTGTATGAACATTCAATTGGCTAATGCACAGAAAATAGAGAGAAGTTGTGAGCTATTGTTTTTCAGGCTGGGAAGAAGTAGACAGTGCTGTTCCGAAGGCATCAATAACAACAACAACTACTATTTAAACAGCACCTTTCACGTAATAAAATTTTCCAAGCTTCACAGAGGCATTATAACACAATATGTCACCGAGCATTTAAGGAGATATTAGGGCAGATGACCTAACGCTTAGTCAAAGATGTAGATTTAAAGGAGTGTCTTAAAGGAGGAAAGAGAGGTAGATAGGCAGAGAGTTGTCGGGAGGCTGGTCCAGATCTCAGGGCAGGGGCAGCTGAAGGTATGGTCATCAATCGTGCAGCGATGATAATTGGGGATGCTAAAGAGACCAGAATTAGAGGAGTAAATACATTTTGGAGGGTTGTAGGGCTGAAGGAGTTTGCACAGATAAGCAGGGGCCAGATCACATAGGTATTTGGAAATAAGCATGGAAAGCTTAAAATCGAGCTGTCTTTTAACTGGGAGACAAGGTGTACCAGCGATCACACAGGTTGTTATTGTCTAATGTCTTGTTGATTGAAGTTAACATAGAACATAGAACAGTACAGCACAGTACAGGCCATTCGGCCCACGATGTTGTGCCGAACCTTTAACCTACTCGAAAATCAAACTAACTACATACCCTTCATTCTGCTATCATCCATGTACCTATCCAAGAGTCGCTTAAATGCCCGTAACGTATCTGCTTCTACTATCACCGCTGGCAGCGCATCCCACGCACCCACCACTCTCTGTGTAAAGAACCTACCTCTGACATCTCCCCGAAACCTTCCTCCAATCACCTTATAATTATGCCCCCTGGTGATAGCCCTTTCCACCCTGGGAAAAAGTCTCTAGCTATCCACTCTATCTATGCCTCTCATCATCTTGTACCCCTCTATCAAGTTACATCTCATCCTTCTTCCCTCCAATGAGAAAAGCCCTAGCTCCCTCAACCTTTCATCGTAAGAAATGCCCTCCAGTCCAGGCAGCATGCTGGGAAATCTCATCTGCAGCCTCTCTAAAGCTTCCACATCCTTCCTATAATGAGGCGACCAGAACTGAACGCAATATTCCAAGTGTGGTCGAACCAGGGCTTTATATAGCTGCACTATAACCTCGCGGCTCTTAAAATCAATCCCGCTGTTGATGAAAGCCAACACACCATACGCTTTCTTAACAACCCTATCAACTTGGGTGGCAACTTTGAGCGATCTATGGACATTGAGCCCAAAATCCCTCTGCTCCTCCACACTACCAAGAATCCTGTCCTTAAGCCTGTAATCTGCATGCAAATTCGACCTTCCAAAATGAATCACTTCACACTTTTCCAGGTTGAACTCCATATGCCACTTCTCGCCCAGCTCGGCATCCTGTCAATGACCCGTTGCAACCAACAACAGCCTTCCACATTATCCACAACTCAGCAACCTTCGTGTCATCGGCAAACTTGCTAACCCAGCCTTCCACTTCCTCATCCAAGTCATTTATAAAAATCACGAAGAGCAGAGGACCCAAAACAGATCCCTGCGGAACACCACTGGTCACCGAGCTCCAAGCTGAATTCTTTCCATTTACTACCACACTCTGATTTCTATGTGCCAGCCAATTTTGTATCCAAACAGCCAACTTTCCCTGAATGCCATGCCTCCTATCTTTCTGAATGAGCCTACCATGGGGAACCTTATCAAACGCCTTGCTAAAATCCATATACACCACATCCAATGCTCTTCCTTCATCAATGTATTGTGTCACATCTTCAAAGAATTCAATAAGGCTTGTGAGGCATGACCTGCCCCTCACAAAGCCATGCTGACTGTCTCTAATCAAACTATGCTTTTCCAAATAATCATAAATCCTGTCTCTCAGACTCCTCTCTAATAATTTGCCCACCACCGACGTAAGACTGACTGGTCTGTTGTTCCCAGGGTTACCCCTATTCCCTTTCTTTAACAAGGGAATAACATTTGCCACCCTCCAATCATCTGGTACTAGTCCAGTGGACAGTGGGGACGCAAAGATCATCGCCAAAGGCGCGGCAATCTCTTCCCTTGCTTCCCGTAATATCTTTGGGTATATCCCGTCTGGCCCCGGGGACTTATCTGTTCTCATGTCATTCAACATTTCCAGCACATCCTCCCTCTTAACATCAAGCTGTTCGAGCATATCAGCCTGTTCACGCTGCCCTCACAAACGACCAGGTCCCTCTCACTAGTGAATACTGAAGCAAAGTGTTCATTTAGGACCTCCCCTACCTCCTCCGAGTCCAGTCATAAGTTCCTTCCACTATCCGTAATCGGCCATCCTCTTGTTCCTCACATAAGTGTAGAACGCCTTGGGATTTTCCTTAATCCTACCCGCCAAGACTTTTTCATATCCCCTTCTAGCTCTCCTAAGTCCATTCTTCAGTTCCTTCCTGGCTACCTTGTAACCATCTAGACCCCTGTCTGATCCTTGCTTCCTTAACCTTAAGTAAGTTTCCTTCTTCCTCTAGACTAGCTGTTCCACATCTCTTGTCATCCAAGGTTCCTTCACCCTATCATCCCTTCCTTGCCTCATCGGGACAAACCTATCCAGCAGTCGCAGCAAGTGCTCCCTGAAAAACCTTCACATTTCTGTCGTGCATTTCCCTGAGAAAATCTGTTCCCAATTTATGCTCCCCAGTTCCTGCCTAATAGCATTGTAATTCCCCCTCCCCCAATTAAATATTTTCCCATCCCGTCTGCTCCTGTCCCTCTCCATGACTATAGTAAAAGGTCAGGGAGTTGTGATCACTATCACCGAAATGCTCTCCCACCGAGAGATATGGCACCTGGCCTGGTTCGTTGCCAAGCACCAAATCCAACATAGCCTCCCCTCTAGTCGGCCGATCTGCATATTGAGTCAGGAAACCTTCCTGGACACACCTGACAAAATCCGCTCCATCCAAACTATTTGCACGAAGGAAGTTCCAATCAATATTAGGGAAGTTGAAGTCACCCATGACAACAACCCTGTTACTTCTGCACATTTCCAAAATCTACCTTCCAATCTGTTCTTCCATGTCTCTGTTGCTATTGGGGAGTCTATAGAAAACTCCCAATAAAGTGACTGTTCCTTTCCTGTTTCTGACTTCCACCCATAATGACTCAGTAGACAAACCCTCCTCGACGACCTCCCTTTCTGCAGCTGTGATACCATCCCTGATTAGCAATGCCACTCCCCCACCTCTTTTACCTCCCTCCCTATTCCTTTTGAAACATCTAAACACCGGAACATCCAACATCCATTCCTGCCCCTGTGATATCCACGTCTCCGTAATGGCCACAACATCGTAGCTCGAAGTACTGATCCATGCTCTACGTTCATCACCTTTATTCCTGACACTTCTTGCGTTAAAATAGACACACTTCAACCCATCATACTGGCTGCAACTTTGCCCTGTCAACTGTCTAACCTTCCTCACAGACTCTCTGCACTCTGTATCTGCCTGTTCAACAGCTACCCCATCCATTGATCCGTGGCTCCGTTTCCCATCCCCCTGCCAATCTAGTGTAAACCCTCCCGAAGAGCTCTGGCAAACTTCCCGTCCAGGATATTGGTGCCCCTCCAGTTCAGGTGCAACCCATCCTTCTTGTACACGTCCCACCTTCCGCAGAAGGTATCCCAATGATCCACATATCTGAATCCCTCCCTCCTACACCAGCTCTGTCGCCACGTGTTCAGCTGCACTCGCTCCCTGTTTCTAGCCTCACTAGCACGTTGCACCAGTATCAATCCTGAGATTACTATCCTGCTCGTCCAGCTTTTTACCTTCCAACCAAACTCCCTATATTCCCTTGTCAGGTCCTCATCCCTTTTCCTAGCTATATCATTGGTACCGATATGTAACCCGACTTCTGGCTGCTCCCCCTCCCCCTTAAGAATCCTGTAGTCTCGATCCGAGACATCCCTGACCCTGGCACCCGGGAGGCAACATACCATCCGTGTGTCTCGTTCGCGACTACAGAATCTCCTGTCTGTTCCTCTAACCATTGAATCTCCTACCACTATCACTCTCCTATTCTCCCCCCTTCCCTTCTGAGCCACAGAGCCAGGCTCAGTGCCAGAGACCTTACCAGTACTTTATACTGAAACTTACCTTCCAAGCTGCCCCCTAGCTCGCACTCTCACTGTTTCCGCTGTTCAAAAAGAAGCTGCCGAATCGCTAGAGTAAGTACTTTATATTAAAACTTATCTTCCCAAATGCCCCCTGGCTCGCACTCTCACTGTTATCGCTGTTCAAAAAGAAGCTGCCGAATCGCTACGTAAGTACTTTATACTGAAACTTACCTTCCCAGCTGCCTCCTGGCTCGCACTCTCACTGCTACCGCTGTTCAAATGGAAGCTGCCGAATCGCTAGGTAAGTGCTTTGTACTGAAACTTACCTTCCCAGCTGCCCCCTGGCTCGCACTCTCACTGCTACCACTGTTTAAATATCGAGTATTTGAAGGTAATAGGGTGAACAGGTTTTGGCTGTTGATTATTTAATTGTACTCAGATGTATATATTAAGAAGAGCCAGTCAGCACTGGCTGTAGATTGTTAGGAGTGGAGTAGTATGCTGTTGGGCAAAAAATAAACAGTCTCCACCAAAGCATGCTAGTCTCAGTGTCTTCTTCACAACAGGCTTGGAAGTTTTTCTGACAATGATAGCAGAAAACGGTTGCTGAGAAGTGAAGATTGGAGACAAAGATTTATTTTCAGTCAGAAGATTGTAATTTGAGCTTTTATTTTGAAACAAAATTCACGAAAACCAGATTTAAGGTGTCAGGAAATGATTTCCCCCTACTATTTCCTAAAGCTGAACCTTAGAGCAATAGAAAAAATAAGTTTATCTATGGACATGGGCTAAGTCTTTACTAAAGAGAAAACAAGGAATAGCCCTTGCACTTTTACTTACTGACAGACTGAAAATAAATCTGACTCTCCAGTGTTTATTAAAAAAAAAAATAACAAAGTCCGACCATGCCTCATAGTTATCAGAAGAATATATTATGGAATTTAACCGACTGCATGCAAGATTGCAGCGAGTCTGCTTGGAAATTCTTAAATCAGTACTAGCCTTCAAATTGTTGGATTGTGCTAGGATATCGAATATGGATAGGCTCTTAGTCCTAAATGGAGTTAGATTCAAAGAAAGATATGCTTTTTGATCAGATGTCTGAAGCCTTAAAATATATATTTTAGAAACCTTTTCTTACATGCTGCTTTCAAGGTATCTTTGCTGCTCACAATCCGGCTGCCTCTCCACTGGGGAGACCACTTTGTGAAACATAAGAACTGGGAGCAGGAGTAGGCAATTCAGCCCTTTGAGCCTGCTCCGCCATTCAATACGATCATGGCTGATCACATCTCGGCCTCAACTCCACTTTTCTGCCCGTTCTCCATAACCCTTCAACCATTTACTAATTAAAAGTATGTCTATCTCCTCCTTAAATTTACTCAATGTCCCGGCATCACCCCACTCTGGGATAGTGAATTCCACAGACTCACGACCATTTGAGAGAAGTAATTTCTCCTCATCTCTGTTTTAAATCTGCTACCCCTTATCCTAAAACAATGACTTCTTTTTCTGGATTGCCCCACAAGAGGAAACATCCTCTCCACGTCTACTTTTTCAATTCCCTTAATCATCTTATATACCTCAATTAAATATTCTCTCATTCTTCTAAACTCTAAAGAGTAAAGGCCTAAACTATTCAATCTCTCTTCATAAGACAAGCCCCTCATCTCTGGAATCAATCTAGTGAACCTCCTCTTATCTACCTCCAATGCAACTGCATCCGTCCCCAAGTAAGGGGACCAAAACTGTACACAATACTCCAAGTGCGGTCTCACTAATGCCTTGTACAGTTGCAGCAACACTTCCCTACTTTTATACTCTATTCCTTTAGCAATAAATGCCAAAATTCCATTTGCCTTCATTATTCCTTGCTGCACCTGCAAACTAGCTTTCTGTGATTCATGCACGAGGACACGCAGATCCCTCTGTACCGAAGCACTCTGACGTTTCTCTCCATTTAGACAATAATTTGCCTTTCTATTCTTCCAACCAAAATGAATAACCTCACACTTATCCACGTTAAACTCGATCTGTCAAGTTTTGTTCCATTCACCTAACCTATCCATATCCATTTGTAACTGTATTTTTTAATTGTAATTTACTATCCCACCTATTATAGCGTCAGCAGCAAATTTGGCTATAGTATATTCTATCCCAGCATTATTAATATAAATAATATAAATTGGAAATAGTTGGGGCCCGAGGACCGAACCCTGTGGCACCCCACTAATTACAACATGCCAACCAGAAAAAGGACCCATCTTTCCCAACTCCCTGTTTTCTGTTCGTTAGCCAATCCTGTATCCAAGCTGATAAATTGCCCCTAACCCTATGTGATCTTATTTTGTGTATTAACGTTTTGTGCAACACCTTATCAAATGCCTTCTGGAAGTCCAGTATACTACATCTGCAGGACCCTCATTATCCACTTTACTTGTTACGTCTTCGAAGAACTCTAAAAAATTAGTCAAACAAGATTTACCCTTCATAAAACCATGACGTCTCTGATGGATTGCGTTTTGGCTTTCTAAATGTCATGTTATTACTTCCTTAATAACGGAGTCCAACAATTTCCCAACGACAGATGTTAAACTAACTGGTCTATAGTTTCCTACTTTCTGCCTCCCTCGTTTTTTGGAATAAGGGCGTTATATTTACATTTTTCCAATCCACAGGATCCTTTCCTGCATCCAGGCAATTTTGGAATATCACAGTCAGAGTAGAAATAGCAGGATACATCGGATGAATATGTGGCTGAAGAGATGGTGTGAGGGAGAGGGTTTTAGATTCCTGCGACATTGGGACCGGCTCTGGGGCAGGTGGGACCAGTACAAACTCGAGAGTTACACCTGGGCAGGACTGGGACTGCTTTCCTAGGGGGAGTATTTGCTCGAGAAGTTGCAGAGGGTTTGAACTAAAATGGTAGGGGGATGGGAACCTTTGCAAGGAGTCAGAGGATGGGGATCAAAGACAAGACCAAAACACAGTAAGGGGAATAAGAAAAGTGACAGGCAGAGAAATCAAGGGCCAGAATTAAACAGGCCACAGTGTAAAAAAGTGGGAAGGGGGCAAGTAATGTTAAAAAGACGAGCCTTGAGGCTTTGTGCCTGAACTAGTGGAGCATGTGCAATAAAGCGGATGAATTAATCACGCAAATAGATGTAAACAGGTATGATATAGACAGGATTACGGAGATATGGCTGCAAGGTGACCAGGGATGGGAAATGAACATCCAGGGGTATTCAGTATTTAGAAAGGACAGACAAAAAGCAAAAGGCGGTGGAGTTCCATTGCTGGTTAAAGAGAAAATTAACACAAGAGTGAGGTAAGTTAGTAGCTCTGACGAGATGGAATCTGCATGGGTAGAGCTGAGCAACACTAAGGGGCAAAAAACGTTAGTGGGGGTTGTATATAGACCCCGAACTATAGTGGTGATGTTGGGAATGGTATTAAACAGGAAATGAGAGATGCAAGCGATAAAGGAAAATCTATCATTTTGGGCGACTTTAATCTGCATATAGATTGAGCAAATCAAATTAGTCACAATACCATAGAGGAGGAATTCTTGAAGTGTATACGGGATGGGTTTCTGGACCAATACGTTGAAGAACCAACCAGAGAACAGGCCATCCTAGACTGGGCATTGTGTAATGATAGAAGAACAGTTGACAATCTAGTGGTGCAAAACCCCTTGGGGATGAGCAATCTTAATACGATAGAATTCTTCATCTAGCTGGAGAGTGACATAGTTGATTCTGAGACTAGGGTCCCGAATCTTAGTGAAGGAAACTACGAAAGTATTAGGTGCGAGTTGGCTATGATGAATTGGGAAAAGTTACATAAAGGGACGATGGTCGAAAGACAATGGCAACATTCAAGGAGTGCATGGATGAACTGCAACAATTGTTTATTCCTTTCTAGTGTAAACGTAAAAAGCTAAAGGAAGCCATGGGTTACAAGGGAAATTAGACACAGAAATAGATCCAAGAAAGAGGCATATAAATTGGCCAGAAAAAAAAGAACAGACATGAGGATTGGGAGCAGTTTCGAATTCAGCAAAGGAGGACCAAGGGATTGATTAAGAAGGGGAAAATAGAGTACGATAGCAAGCTTGTGCGGAACATGAAAACTGACTGTAAAAGTTTCTATAGACATGCGAAGAGAAAAATATTGGTGAAGGCAAATGTAGGTCCGTTACAGTCAGAAACAGGGGAATGTATTTTGGTCAACAAAGAAATGGTTGACCACATAAATGCATACTTTGGTTCTGCCCTCAAAAAGGAGGATAAATTATCATGCCAGAAATATTGTGGAATAGAGTGTTCAGTGAGAGAGAAGAACTGAAGGAAATCAGTTTTTGCAGAGAAATGGTGTTGGGGAAATTGATGGAATTGAAGGCCGATAAACCCCCAGGGCCTGATGGTTTGCATCCCAGAGTATGTAAGGATGTGACCCGAGAAATAGTGGTCATTTGCAAGATTCTATAGACTCTGGAACAGTTCCTACAGATTGGAGGGTGGCTAATGTAACCCCACTATTTAAAAAGGGATGGAGAGAGAAAGCAGGGAATTATAGACCTGTCAGCCTGACGTCGACAATGGGGAAAATTCTAGAGACCATTATCAAAGAATTTTTCGCAGAGCACTTGGCGAACAGATGTAGAATCGGACAGAGTCAGCATGGATTTACAAAAGGGAAATCATGCTTGACAAATCTACTAGAATTCTTCGAGGATGAAACTAGTAGACTTGATGAGGGGGAACCACTAGATATGGTTTATTTGGACTTACAGAAGGCTTTTGACAAAGTCCCACAAAGAACAAAGAACAGTACAGCACAGGAACGTGCCATTCGGCCCTATAAGCCTGCGCCGATCTTGAGGCCTGTCTAAACTAAAACCTTCTGCATTTCTGGGGTCCGTATCCCTCTATTCCCATCCTATTCATGTATTTGTCAAGATGCCTCTTAAACGTCTCTGCTTCGTAGCTGCTTCCACCACCTCCCCCGGCAAAAGGTTCCAGGCAGTCAACACCCACTTTATAAAGAACTTGTCTCACACATCCCCTCTAACCTTTGCCCCTCTCACCTTAAACCTATGTCCCCTAGTAACTGAATATTCCAACCTGGGAAAAAGCTTCTAACTATCCACTCTGTCCATTACACTTATAACTTCGTAATTCTCTATCATGTCGCCCCTCCACCTCCGTCGTTCCAGTGAAAACAATCCGAGTTTATCCAATCTCTCCTCATAGCTAATGCCCTCCAGACCAGGCAACATCCTGGTAAACCTCTTCTGTGCACTCTACAAAGCCTCCACGTCCTTCTGGTAGAGTGGCTACCAGAATTGCACTCAATATTCTAAGTGTGGCATAACAAAAGTTCTGTACAGCTGCAGCATGACTTGCCAATTTTTATACTCTATGCCCCGACCGATGAAGGCACGTGGGGCTTAAACAGGAGGAGGGTGTTCACAGGGGGAATTAGACAGGAGGCGATGTTCACAGCAGGATGTAGACAGGAGGGGGTGTTCACAGGGTGAATTAGACAGGAGGAGTGTGTTCACATGGGGATGCAGACAGGAGAAGTGTGTTCATATGGGGAATTAAACAGGAGGGAATATTCACAGGAGGAATTAGACAGGAGGGAGTGTTCACAGGGAGAATTAGACAGGAGGGGATTTTCACAGGGGGAGTTAGACAGGAGGGAGTGTTCACAGGGGGAAGTAGTCAGGAGTGGGTGTTCACAGGGGGAGTTAGACAGGAGGGGATGTTCACATGGGTAAATTAAACAGGAGAACGGGTTCACGGGGAATTAGACAGGACAGGGTGATCACAGAGGGATTTAAACAGGAGGAATGAGTTCACAGGGGGAATTAGACAGGAAGAGCGGTTCACAGGGATAATTAGACAGGAGGGGGTATTGCAGGGAGAATTAGATATGAGGGGATGTTCATGGGGGAATTATCGAGGAGGGGGTGTTCACAGGGGGAAGTAGACAGGAGGGGTGTTAACAATGAATTAAACAGGAGAAAGGAGCTCACAGGGGGAATTAGATAGGAGGAGGAGTACACAGGGGGAATTAGGCAGGAAGGGGTTTTCACAGGTGGAATTAGAGAGGAAGGTTTGTTCACAGTGGATCGTAGAAAGGTGGGGGATGCTCACAGTGGGAATTCGATAGCAGTGGGTGTTCCCAGGGCGTATTATACAGGAGGGTGTGCTCAAAGTGGGAATTAGACAGGAAAAGGTTGTTCACAGGGGGAATTAGAGAGGAGGTGATTTTCACAGGGGGAATTAGATCGGAGGGAGTGCTCAAGGTGGGAATTAGACAGGAGAATGTTGTTCACACGGGGAATTAGAGAGGAGGTGATTTTCACAGGGGAAATCAGATAGGAGGTGATGTTCACATTGCAGAATTAAACAAGAGGGGATGTTCACAGGGGTAATTAGACAGTTGGGGGTGTTAACAGTAGTAATTAAACAGGAGGGGTTGTTAACAGGGGGAATTGGGCGGGAGGGGATATTCACAGGGGGAATTAGACAGGAGGGGATGTTCACAGGGGGAATTAGACAGGAGGGGGGTTTCACAGGGGGAATTAAACAGGAGGGGTTGTTCACGTGGGGAATTAGGCGGGAGGGGCGGTTCACAGAGGGAATTAAACAGGAGGGGATGTTCACAGGGGGAATTAAACAGGAGGGGATGTTCACAGGGGGTATTAGACAGGAGGGGATGTTCACAGGGGGAATTAAAGAGGAGGGGATGTTCACGTGGGGAATTAGGCAGGAGGGGGGTTCACAGAGGGAATTAAACAGGAGGGGATGTTCACAGGGGGTATTAGACAGGAGGGGGTTCACAGGGGGAATTAAACAGGAGGGGATGTTCACAGGGGGTATTAGACAGGAGGGGATGTTCACAGGGGCAATTAGACAGGAGGGTATGTTCACAGCGGGAATTAAACAGGAGGGCATGTTCACAGGGTGTATTAGTCAGGAGGGGGTGTTCACAGGGGGACTTAAGCAGGAGGTGATGTTCACAATGGAGAATTCAACAAGAGGGGATGTTCACAGTGGTAATTAGACAACTGGGGGTGTTAACAGTAGTAATTAAACAGGAGGCGTTGTTAACAGTGGGAATTAGGCGGGAGGGGATATTCACAGGGGGAATTAGGCAGGAGGGGATGTTCACAGGGGGAATTAGACAGGAGGGGGATTCACAGGGGGAATTAAACAGGTGGGGATGTTTGCGTGGGGAATTAGGCAGGAGGGGAGGTTCACAGGGGGTATTTAACAGGAGGGGATGTTCACGTTGGGAATTAGGCAGGGGGGGTTCACAGAGGGATTTAAACAGTAGGGGATGTTCACATGGGGTATTAGACAGGAGGGGATGTTCACAGCGGGTATTAGACAGGACAGGGTGTTCACAGGGGGTATTAAACAGCAGGGGATGTTCACAGGGGGTATTCGGCAGCAGGGGTGTTCACAGGGGGAATTAGACAGGAGGGGGTGTTCACAGGGGGTATTAGACAGGAGGGGTGTTCACAGAGGGAATTAAACAGGAGGGGATCTTCACGGGGGTATTCGACAGGAGGTGGGCTTCACAGGCAGAATTAAACAGTAGGGGATGTTCACAGTGGGTATTAATCAGGAGGGGATGTTCACAGTGGGAATTAGACATGAGGGGGTGTTCACAGGGGAAATTAGGCAGGAGGGGATGTTCACGCGGGGACAAAGGCAGGAATGGGGTGTTCAACGGAGGAATAAAACAGGAGGGGGTGTTCACAGGGGGCATTAGACAGGAGGAGTTGTTCACAGTGGGATTTAAACAGCAAGAAGTAGTTCACAGGGGGAATTAAACTGGAGGGAATGTTCACAGGGGGTTATTAGGCAGGAGGGGTGTTCACAGGGGGAAATAAACAGGAGGAAATAGTTCACAGGGGATATTTAAATGGGGAGATGTTCACAGGGGGTATTAGGCAGGAGGGGTGTTCACAGGGGGAATTAAACAGGAGGAAGTAGTTCACAGGGGGAATTAAACTGGAGAGATGTTTATAGGGGGAGATAGACAGGAGCTGATGTTCACAGGGGGAAGTAGTCAGGAGCGGGTGTTCACAGGGGGAATTAGACACGATGGGGTGTTCACAGGGGGAATTAGACAGGATGGGATGTTCACAGCGGGAATTAAACAGGAGGGGATGTTCACGTGGGGAATTAGACAGGAGGGGTTGTTCACATGGGGAATTAGACAGGAGGGGATTTTCACAGCGGGATTAGACAGGAGGGGATATTCACAAGGGGAATTAGACAGGAGGGAGTGTTCACAGCGAGAATTCGAGAGGAGGGGATTTTCACAGGGGGAGTTAGAAAGGAGGTGATGTTCACAGGGGGAACTAGTCAAGAGTGGGTGTTCACAGGGGGAATTAGACAAGAGGGGATGTTCACATGGGTGAATTAAACAGGAGAACGGGTTCACGGGGAATTAGACAGCACAGGGTGTTCACAGAGGGATTTAAACAGGAGGAATGAGTTCACGGGGGAATTAGACAGGAAGAGCGGTTCACAGGGATAATTAGACAGGAGGGGGTGTTTGCAGGGGGAATTAGATATGAGGGGATGTTCATGGGGGAATTATCGAGGAGGGAGTGTTCACAGGGGGAATTAGACAGGAGGGGTGTTAACAATGAATTAAACAGGAGAAAGGAGCTCACAGGGGCAATTAGATAGGAGGAGGGGTACACAGGGGGAATTAGGCAGGAAGGGGTTTTCACAGGGGGAATTATAGAGGAAGGTTTGTTCACAGTGGATCGTAGAAAGGTGGGGGATGCTTAAAGTGGGAATGCGATAGCAGGCGGTGTTCACAGGGCGTATTATACACGAGGGTGTGCTCAAAGTGGGAATTAGACAGGAAAAGGTTGTTCACAGGGGGAATTAGAGAGGAAGTGATTTTCACAGGGGGAATTAGATAGGAGGGAGTGCTCAAGGTGGGAAGTAGACAGGAGATGTTGTTCACACGGGGTATTAGAAAGGAGGTGATTTTCACAGGGGGTATTAGAGAGGAGGAGAATTTCACAGGGGAAATCAGATAGGAGGTGATGTTCACTTTGGAGAATTAAACAAGAGGGGATGTTCACAGGGGTAATTAGACAGTTGGGGTTGTTAACATTAGTAATTAAACAGGAGGGGTTGTTAACAGGGGGAATCAGGCGGGAGGGGATATTCACAGGGGGAATTAGACAGGAGGGGATGTTCACAGGGGGAATTAGACAGGAGGGGTGTTTCACAGGGGGAATTAAACAGGAGGGGATGTTCACGGGGGAATTAGACAGCTGGGAGGTTCACAGGGGGAATTACACAGGAGGGGATGTTGACGTGGGGAATTAGGCAGGAGGGGGGCGTTCACAGAGTGAATTAAACAGGAGGGGATGTACACATTGGGTATTAGACAGGAGTCGGTTAACAGGGGGAATTAAACAGGAGGGGATGTTCACAGGGAGTATTAGACAGGAGGGGATGTTCACAGGGGTATTAGACAGGAGGGGTGTTCACAGGGGGAATTAAACAGGAGGGGATGTTCACAGGGGGTATTGGACAGGAGGGGTGTTCACAGGGGGAATTAGACAGGAGGGGGTGTTCACAGGGGGAATTGGACAGGAGGGGTGTTCACAGGGGGAATTAGACAGGAGGGGGTGTTCACAGGGGGAAGTAAACAGGATGGCATGTTCACAGGGGTTATTAGTCAGGAGGGGGTGTTCACAGGGGGAATTAAGCAAGAGGGGATGTTCACAGGGGTAATTGACAATTGGGGGTGTTCACAGGGGGAATTAAACAGGATGGCATGTTCACAGGGGTTATTAGTCAGGAGGGGGTGTTCACAGGGGGAATTAAGCAAGAGGTGATGTTCACATTGGGGAATTAAACAAGAGGGGATGTTCACAGGGGTAATTGACAATTGGGGGTGTTAGCAGCAGTAATTAAACAGGAGGGGTTGTTAACAGGGGGAATTAGGCGGGAGGGGATATTCCCAGCGGGAATTAGGCAGAAGGGGATGTTCACAGGAGGAATTTGACAGGAGGGGGTTTCACAGGTGGAATTAAACAGGAGGGGATGTTCACGTGGGGAATTAGGCAGGAGGGGAGGTTCACAGAGGGAATTAAAAAGGAGGGGATGTTCACATGGTGTATTAGACAGGAAGGGGTTCACAGAGGATATAAGACAGGAGGGGATGTTCACAGGGGGTATTGGACAGGTGGGGTGCTCACAGAGGGAATTAGACAGGAGGGGGTGTTCACAGGGGGAATTAAACAGGAGGGGATGTTCACAGGGGGTATTAGGCAGGAGGGGTGTTCACAGGGGGAATTAAACAGGAGGGGGTGTTCACAGGGGGCATTAGACAGGAGGAGTTGTTCACAGTGGGATTTAAACAGCAGGAAGTAGTTCACCGGGGGAATTAAACTGGAGGGAATGTTCACAGGGGGCTAGTAGGCAGGAGGGGTGTTCACAGGGGGAAATAAACAGGAGGAAATAGTTCACAGGGGAAATTTAAATGGGGAGATGTTCACAGGGGGTATTAGGCAGGAGGGGTGTTCACCGGGGGAATTAAACAGGAGGAAGTAGTTCACAAGGGGGAATTAAACTGGAGAGATGTTTACAGGGGGAGATGGACAGGAGCTGCTGTTCACAGGGGAAAGTAGTCAGGAGCGGGTGTTCACAGGGGGAATTAGACACGATGGGGTGTTCACAGGGGGAATTAGACAGGATGGGATGTTCACAGGGGGAATTAGACAGGAGGGGGTGTTCACAGGGGGAATTAGTCAGGAGGGGGTGTTCACAGGGGGAATTAAGCAAGAGGTGATGTTCACATTGGAGAATTAAACAAGAGGGGATGTTCACAGGGGTAATTAGACAATTGGGGGTGTTAACAGTAGTAATTAAACAGGAGGGGTTGTTAACAGGGGGAATTAGGCAGAAGGGGATGTTCACAGGGGGAATTAGACGGGAGGGGGTTTCACAGGGGGAATTAAACAGGAGGGGATGTTCACGTGGGGAATTAGGCAGGAGGAGAGGTTCACAGAGGGAATTAAAAAGGAGGGGATGTTCACATGGTGTATTAGACAGGAAGGGGTTCACAGGGGGTATAAGACAGGAGGGGATGTTCACAGGGGGTATTAGACAGGTGGGGTGCTCACAGGGGGAATTAGACAGGAGGGGTGTTCACAGGGGGAATTAAACAGGAGGGGATGTTCACAGGGGGTATTAGGCAGGAGGGGTGTTCACAGGGGGAATAAAACAGGAGGGGATGTTCACATGGGGTATTAGGCAGGAGGTGTGTTCACAGGGGGAATTAGACAGGAGGGGTTGTTCACAGGGGGAATTAAGCAGGGGAGGATGCTCACAGGGGGCATTAGGCAGGAGGGGTGTTCATAAGGGGAATTAGGCAGGAGGGGGTGCTCACAGGGGTTATTTGACAGGAGGGGATGTTCACAGGGGGAATTAAACAGGAGGGGATGTTCACAGGGGGTATTAGACAGGGGAGATGTTCACAGGGGGTTTTAGACAAGAGGGGTGTTCACAGGGAGCATTGGACAGGAGGGGGTCTTCACAGGGGGAATTAAACAGGAGGGGATGTTCACAGGGGGTATTAGACAGGAGGGGTGTTCACAGGGGAATTAGACAGGAGGGGGTTTTCACAGGGGGAATTAAACAGGAGGGTATGTTCACAGGGGGTATTAGACAGGAGGGGGTTCACAGGGGGAATTAAACAGGAGGGGATGTTCACAGGGTGTATTAGACAGGAGGGGATGTTCACAGGGGGAATTAGACAGGAGGGCATGTTCACAGGGTGTATTAGTCAGGAGGGGGTGTTCACAGGGGGAATTAAGCAGGAGGTGATGTTCTCATTGGAGAATTAAACAGGAGGGGATGTTCACAGGGGCAATTAGACAGTTGGGGGTGTTAACAGTAGTAATTAAACAGGAGGGGTTGTTAACAGGGGGAATTAGGCGGGAGGGGATATTCACAGGGGTAATTCGGCAGGAGGGGATGTTCACAGGGGGAATTAGAGAGGAGGTGGGTTCACAGTGGGAATGGGTTATAAGAGATAGGATTTATAATCATCTTGAAAAGAATAAGTTCATTAGCGATAGTCAGCACGGTTTTGTGAAGGGTAGGTCGTGCCTCACAAACCTTATTGAGTTTTTCGAGAAGGTGACCAAACAGGTGGATGAGGGTAAAGCAGTGGATGTGGTGTATATGGATTTCAGTAAGGCATTTGATAAGGTTCCCCACGGTAGGCTATTGCAGAAAATACGGAAGTATGGGGTTGAAGGTGATTTAGAGCTTTGGATCAGAAATTGGCTAGCTGAAATAAGACAGATGGTGGTGGTTGATGGCAAATGTTCATCCTGGAGTTTAATTACTAGTGGTGTACCGCAAGGATCTGTTTTGGGGCCACTGCTGTTTGTCATTTTATAAATGACCTGGATGAGGGTGTAGAAGGGTGGGTTAGTAAATTTGCGGATGACACGAAGGTCGGTGGAGTTGTGGATAGTGCTGAAGGATGTTGTAGTATACAGAGGGACATAGATAGGCTGCAGAGCTGGGCTGAGAGATGGCAAATGGAGTTTAATGCGGAAAAGTGTGAGGCGATTCACTTTGGAAGGAGTAACAGGAATGCAGAGTACTGGGCTAATGGGAATATTCTTGGTAGTGTAGATGAGCAGAGAGATCTTGGTGTCCAGGTACATAAATCCCTGAAAGTTGCTACCCAGGTTAATAGGGCTGTGAAGAAGGCATATGGTGTGTTCGCTTTTATTAGTAGGGGGATCGAGTTTCGGAGCCACGAGGTCATGCTGCAGCTGTACAAAACTCTGGTGAGGCCGCACCTGGATTATTGCGTGCAGTTCTGGTCACTGCATTATAGGAAGGATGTGGAAGCTTTGGAAAGGGTGCAGAGGAGATTTACTAGAATGTTGCCTGGTATGGAGGGAACGTCTTACGAGGAAATGCTGAGGAACTTGAGGTTGTTCTCGTTGGAGAGAAGGAGGAGGAGAGGTAACTTAATAGAGGCATATAAGATAATCAGAGGGTTAGATAGGGTGGATAGTGAGAGTCTTTTTCCTCGGATGGTGATGGCAAACACGAGGGGACATAGCTTTAAGTTGAGGGGTGATAGATATAGGACAGATGTTAGAGGTAGTTTCTCTACTCAGAGAGTGGTAGGGGCGTGGAATTCCCTGCCTGCAACAGTCGTAGACTCGCCAACTTTAAGGGCATTTAAGTGGTCATTGGATAGACATATGGATGAAAATGAAATTGTGTTGGTCAGATGGTTTCACAGGTTGGCGCAACATCGAGGGCCGAAGGGACTGTACTGCGCTGTAATGTTCTAATTCTAATTCTATAATCTATTTGATTGCTAAATTCAACATGATATCTGCTATAGAGTTTTAAACGTTTCAGTTCATTGTTAAATTAGATGTCATCACTAATACACAGTGTATAATATTGTTGTTAATTGTTAAATTCGATGTCATCACTGATACACAGGGTATAATATTCTGGTTAACTGTTAAATTAGATGTCTTCACTAATACACAGGGAATAATATTCTGGTTAATTTTTTAATTAGATGTCATCACTAATACACAGGGTATAATATTCTTGTTAATTGTTAAATTCAATGTCATCACTAATACACAGGGTATAATATTCTGGGTAATTGTTAAATTAGATGTCATCACGAATACACAGGAAATAATATTCTGGTTAACTGTTAAATTAGATGTCATCACTAATACACAGTGCATAATATTCTTGTTAATTGTTAAATTCGATGTCATCACTAATACACAGGGTATAATACTCTGGTTAAATGTTAGATTAGATATCATCACTAATACACAGGGGATAATATTCCAGTTAATTGTTAAATTAGATGTCATCACTAATACACAGGGTACAGTACTCTGGTTAATTGTTAAATTCGATGTTGTCACTAATACACAGTGTATAATCTATTTAATTGTTAAATTAGACTTGATAACTAAAACAGTGTCTCAAATATCCCACTTAATTTTTAAGTTACGTGTCATCCCTAATCCACAGGGGCAATATCTTGGTTAATTGTTACGAGCTATCGTCCTGAAAACTAAGTTTACGCATTCCAGATAATAGTTAAATTAGACTGCATCTTTAATGCTTAGGGTATAATATTGTGTTTGATTGTTATATTGACATCATCCCTAATACAATGAAATTCGTGCCCTGATCCAACTGGATCTCAGCAGGCAGCCCATGTGGGTAAAGTATTTGTTTAGCCCCTCCACCACTACCTTGGCAGAGATAGTTCTTCCATGGAATGTCCTCTCCACATCCATAATGGTGAGAAGATACTGCTTGACCCCTTTTGTTTTCGGCAGGTGTCCCACACAATCCACCAGCATTCTGTTGAAGGGTTCCCCAAAAGCTGGTTTGGGAATTAGGGGTGCAGTTTTTATTGCACGTTGGGGCTTCTCCACAACCTGGCACATTTGACCAGTTTTACAGAACTCCAACACATCTTTGTGGAGTTGTGGCCAGTCAAAATGCTGGCTTATGCAGGCTTGGGTTTTTCTGATGCCGACATGTCCAGCCATTGGAATTCCTGGGTTATTCTCAGTATTTCCTTATGGTACCTGGGCAGAACCGCTATCTGGTGAATCACTGTCCACTCTTCATTCACAGGTCTCTAAGGAGGTCTCCACGTCCTCATCAGCACCTCATTCTTTAAATAGTCACACTCTGGAACTCCCTCTGCATCAGTTTAACTTTAGACAATCTGTGCTAACTTTTTTAACATTGGGTCAGCTTGCTGAGCCTCGACCAAGGAAGATCTGTTTAACACATTTTTTTTTGTCCTCTAACTTCCCAAAGATGGTTTCAGATAACTAGACAGGACGGTCATCAGTCTGCAAAGTCAGTTCATCCTCCTCTGACGGAGCTTGTTTGACCATGGACCATCACAACACAAAGACAGGAAAAATGTCAGGGGCCTTCCCCTGTAACTGCTCTGTCGGCCTGATCTATTTCAGTCTCTCTAAAACCACTTGGAAAGCTACCACCTTCACCCTGACCAGATCATTACCCAGGCACAGGTCGACCCTGTCCATTGGTAAACTAGGGACAATCTCCAGGGTTACCAGTCCTGAAACAAAGCTGCACTCCAGGTGTACCCAATATGGAGTCCTGGGCATTTACTCTTCCCTGATGCTGTTTACTAATACCTGAGCGTTCGATGGGTGGCCCCTGTATTCCAAGTACGGCTTTGGGCTTACATGCCTCAATCGAGGGGTATGGGGTCACTTTTCCTCGGGATACAAAATCCTGGTATCTTCCAGGGATTTTGTTAAATTTTCCAGCGCTCTCAGTGGTGGACATACTGGGTCTTACTGCCACAGTTAAAGTCTCAGCCTGGTATTCTGTGTTTCCCATCAGGGCCCCTTTTCCTGAACTGGTCTGGTGTACCCTGATTAATCCTACAGCTTTTCACCGTAACGTCCAGCAGTCAGCTCGGAGGTGATGGGCCTTGTTACAATGGAAACACACAGGCTTTTGGGCGTCACTCCTATTCTCAACACCGTCTGCTCTGGCCTAAGGAGGAGCACCTGTGTTTCCAACTCGCCCTTCTTGCACATGGCTGTTTTATTTCATTCATTCATGGGATGTGGGCGACGCTGGCTCGGCCAGCATTTATTCCCCATCCCTAATTGCCCTTGAGAAGATGGTGGTGAGCTGCCTTCTTGAACCGCTGCAGTCCATTTGGGGTAGCTATACCCACAGTGCTGTTAGGAAGGGATTTCCAGGATTTTGACCCAGCGACAGTGAAGGAACGGCGATATAGTTCCAAGTCAGGATGGTGTGTGACTTGGATGGGATCTTGCAGGTGGTGGTGTTACCATGCATTTGCTGCCCTTGTCCTTCTAGATGGTGGAGGTCGTGGGTTGGACGGTGCTGGTGATGGAGCCTTTGAGTTGTTGCAGTGCATCTTGTAGATGGTACACACTGCTGTCACTGTGTGTCGGTGGTGGAGGGAGTGAATGTTTGTAGATGGGGTGCTAATCATGTGGGCTGCTTTGTCCTAGATGGTGTCGAGCTTCTTGAGTGTTGTTGGAGCTGTACCCATCCAGGCAAGTGGAGAGTATTCCATCACTCTCATGACCTGTGCCTTGTAGATGGAGGACAGGCTTTGTGGAGTCAGGAGGTGAGTTACTCCTCGCAGGATTCCTAGCCTCTGACCTGCTCTTGTAGCCACGGTACTTATGTGGCTACTCCAGTTCAGTTTCTGGTCAATGGTAGCCCCAAGGATGTTGATAGTGGGGGATTCAGCGATGGTAATGCTGTTGAATGTCAAGGGGGGATAGTTAGATTCTCTCTTGATGGAGATGATCATTGCCTAGCACTTGTGTGGTGCGAATGTTACTTGCCATTTACCAGCCCTAGCCTGGATATTATCCAGGTCTTGCTGCATCTCTACACGGACTGCTTCAGTATCTGAGGAGTCACGAATGGTGCTGAACATTGTGCAATCATTAGCAAACATCCCCACTTCTGACCTCATGCTTGAAGGAAGGTAATTGATGAAGCAGCTGAAGATGGTTGGGCCTCGGACACTCCTCTGAGGAACTCCTGCAGTGATGTTCTGGAGCTCGGATGATTGACCTCCAACAACCACAACCATTTTCCTTTGCGCTAGGTATGACTCCAATCAGCGGAGGGTTTTCCCCTTGATTCCCATTCACTTCAGTTTTGCTCGGTCTCCTTGACACCATACTTGGTCAAATGCTGCCTTGATATTAAGGGCTGTCTACCTCACCTCACCTCTTGAGTTCAGCTCTTTTGTCCATGTTTGAACCAAGGCTGTAATGAGGTCAGGAGCTGAGTGGCCCTGGCGGAACCCAAACTGAGCATCACTGAGCAGGTCATTGCGAAGCAAGTGCCGCTTAATGGCAGTGTTGATGACACCTTCCATCACTTTACTGATGATTCAGAGTATGCTGATGGGGCAGTAATTGGCCGGGTTGGACTTGTCCTGCTGTTTGTGTACAGGACATACCTGGAAAATCTGCCACATTGCCGGGTAGATTCCAATGTTGTGGCTGCACTGGAACAGCACGGCTAGGGGCACGGCAAGTTCTGGAGCACAGGTCTTCAGTACTATTTCCGGAATATTGTCAGGGCCCATAGCTTTTGCAGTATCCATTGCCTTCAGTCGTTTCTTGATATCACGCGGGGTGAATCGAATTGTCTGACGTCTGGCATCTGTGATGCTGGGGACTTCAGGAGGAGGCCGAGATGGATCATCAACTCGGCACTTCTGGCTGAAGATTGTTGCAAATACTTCAGCCTTATTTTTTGCACTGATGTGCTGGGCTCCCCCATCATTGAGAATGGGGATATTTGTGGAGCTACCTCCTCCAGTTAGTTGTTTAATTGTCCACCACCTTTCACGGCTGGATGTGGCAAGACTGCAGAGCTTAGATCTGATCCGTTGGTTATGGGATCGCTTAGCTCTGTCTATCACATGCTGCTTATGCAGTTTGGCACGCAAATACTCCTGTGTTGTGGCTTCAGCAGCTTGACACCTGATTTTGAGGTATGCCTGGTACTGCTCCTGGCATGCCCTCCTACACTCTTCATTGAATCCCATGTGCTTTAATTTCTTACGTGGGATCTTATCAAAAACCTTCTGAAAGTCCAAATACATCACATCCACTCGTTCTCTCTTATCTATTCTATGAATTACATCCTCAAAAAATTCCAGTAGATTTGCCAAGCAAGATTTCCCTTTCGTAAATCCATGTTGACTGTGTCCGATCCGGTCATTGTTTTGCGTGTGCTCTGTTATTACATCTTTTATAATGTCCTCTAGCATTTTCCCCACTACTTATGTCAGGTTAACCGGTCAATCGTTCCCTGTTGTGTATCTACCTCCATTTTTAAATCGTGGGGTTACATTAGCTAACCTGCAATCCATTGGAACTCTTCCAGAGTCTATAGAATTTTGAAGACTGACCAGCAATGCATCTACTATTTCTCGAGTCACTTCCTTCAGTACTTTGGGATGTAGATTATCAGGCCCTGGGGATTTATCAGCCTTCAATCCCATCAATTTACCCAACAATAATACTGATTTCATACAGTTCCTCCTTCTCACTAGACCCTATGTTCCCCAGCATTACTGGGAGGTAATTTGTGTCCTCCTTTGTGAAGACAGAACCAAAGTATGTATTTAATTGGTCTGCCATTTCTTTGTTCCCCATTACTTCCAAACAGAATTTGATGAAGTGTCACTTAACAGGATTGTCAGTGAAGATAAAGCCCATGGAATAAAATGGAAAAATTTGCCTGCATGACAGGAAGCAGAGTGAGGGGTGAAAGGTTGTTGTTAGAACTGGAGGAAGTTTCCCCAGGGGTCGTTACTAGGTCTGCTACTTTTCATGATATATATTAGCCACTTGGACATGAGTGTAAATGGAACAATTTAAAAATTTACACTTGGCATAAAATTTGGAAATGCATTGCACAGTGAGGATGATAGTAACAGTCTTCAAGTGGATGTAGACAAGTTGGTGGAATGGATGGACACATGGCAGATAAACTTAAACAGAACCGCAAATTGATACATTTTCATTGGACGGAGAGGAGATGCCATGGAAAATAAAGGGTGCAATTTTAATGGGGGTGCAGCAACAGAGTGGATGCATGTGAGTGGTTCAGTGGCAGGACATATAGACAAGCTTGTTCAAAATGACATGCTATGTGACTGTTACAAAGACAAACTATCCCTCCTTGTCCTTCACAAACTTACTGCAGCCTGTGACAATGTTCGTAACACCATCTTCCTACCACACCTCTCCAGTGTCGTCCAGCTGGAAGGAAATGCTGTTCCCTTTTTATTATTTCATGGGATGTGGGCATCGCTGGCTAAACCAACATTCATTGCCCATCACTAATTGCCTTTGAAAAGGTGGTATTAAGCTGCCTCCTTGATCAGCTGCAGTCCATCTGGTGCAGGTACACCCACAGTACTATTAGGAAGTGAGTTCCAGGATTTTGACCCAGTGACATAAAGGAACAGCGATATAGTTCCATTTCAGGATGGTATATGACTTGGAGGGGAACTTGCAGGTGGTGGTGTTCCCATGCATCGCTGCCCTTGTCCTTCTAAGTTGTAGAGGTCGTGGGTTTGGAACGTGCTGTCTAAGAAGCCTTGGTGCGTTGCTGCAGTGCATCTTGTAGATGGTACACACTGCTGCCCCTGTGCTGGTGGTGGAGGGAGTGAATGACACCCCAATCACAACAAACAAGCGGGCTGCTTTGTCCTGGATGGTGTTGACCTCCTGGAGTGTTGTTGGTGCTGCACTCATCCAGGCAAGCGGACAGTATTTCATAACACTCCTGACTTGTGCCTTGTAAATGTTGGAGAGGCTTTGGGGAGTCAGGAGGTGAGTTACTCTCCGCAGCATTCCGAGCCTTTGACCTGCTCTTGTAGCTGCAATTCAGCTTCTGTTCAATGGTAACCACTCGGATGCTGATAGTGGGGGACTCAGCGATGGTAATGCCGTTTAATGTCAATGGGAGATGGTTAGATTCTCTCTTATTGGAAATGATTGTGTCCTGACACTTGTGTGTCATGAATGTTACTTGCCACTTTTCAGCTCAAGCCTGAATGTTGTCCAGATCTTGCTGCATATGTCTGCCTTCAGTGTCTGAGCAGTTGTGAATAGTGATCATCATTGTATAGTCATCAGTGAACTTTCTCACTTCTGACCTTACGATTGAAGGAAGGTCATTGATGAAGCAGCTGAAGATGTTTGGGCCTAGGACACTACCCTGAGGAACTCCTGCAGTGATGTCCTGGAACTGAGATGATTGACCTCCAACAACCACAATATCTTCCTTTATGCTAGGTTAGGAATGACTCCAAGCAGTTGATTTCTCCCATTGACCTCTGCTTAGCTCCGTTCCATTCATAGCTAAAATAACAGAAAATGCTGTAAATACTCAGCTTGTCTGGCAGCATCTGTGGAGAGGGAAGCAAAGTTAACGTTTCATGTTGATAACATTTCATCAGAACCAGCAATGATTAGAAATGTAATCGGTGTTGAAAAAGTGAAAGGTGTGGAAGAGCAACAAAAGGGAAGATCTGTGATAGGCCGAGGATGGGGAGACTAAATGACAAAGAACAAGGCAAAGGGAGTGGTAACATTTGTTGTAAGGGACAAAATATTTGTCCAGGGAGGGTGTTAATGGCTGAATAATGAACTGCTCTGTCCGAAAGCAAAAGTATGAAAAACAAGTTTAAGACCAGGTGCTGGTGTGAAATTGTTGAACTCCGTATTGATCCAGAGTCTCTAAAGTGTCCAATAGGAAGATGAGGTTCTGTTCCTCAAGCTTGTATTGAGCTTCACTGGAACACTGCAGAATGTGGAGAGCAGAAATGTCAGTATGGGAGCAGGGCAGTGAATTAAAATGGCAAGTGATCAGAAGATCAGTGTCATGCTTGTGGACTGAGTGGACAGGTTCCACAAAGCGTCATCCAACCTGTATTTGGTCTCCACAATTATCTTTATTATTATTTGTTCATGGGATGTGCGCATCACTGACTAGGACAGCATTTATTGGCCATCCTTAATGGAGAGGAGACCGCATTGTCAGCAGCGAATACAGTATACTAAATTGAAAGAAATACAAGAAATTGCTGATTTACCTGAAAGGAGTGTTTGAAGTCTTGGAGGCTAGAGTGGCGCTAGAGGAGGGAAAAGGGCAGGTATTACACCTTCTGTGATTGCATGGGAAGGTGCCATGGGAAGGGGACAAGGTGTTGGGGGTGAGGGAGGAGTGGTCGAGGGTGTCACGGAGGGAACAATCCATTCGGAATGATGACTGGGGAGGATGGGGG
Source organism: Heterodontus francisci (assembly GCF_036365525.1). Classification (NCBI taxonomy): domain Eukaryota; kingdom Metazoa; phylum Chordata; class Chondrichthyes; order Heterodontiformes; family Heterodontidae; genus Heterodontus; species Heterodontus francisci. The sequence goes on along the minus strand of NW_027141861.1, from coordinate 3,045,449 downwards.
GAAGGAGCGCTTGGCAGTGGCATCACACTGGAGGTGGCGGAAATGGTGAAAAATGATACTTTGGATGTGGAGGCTGGTGGGGTGGAAAGTGAAGATAAGATGAACCTTTCACAGGTCTGGGAGAGAGGGGAAGGGATGAAGGTAGAGGTGCGGGAAATGGGTCGGACCCGGCTGAGGGCCCTGTCAACCACATTCGGGGTGGTGGGGGGGGGGTGGGGGGATCCTCAGTGGAGGAAAAAGGAAGACATATCAGAAACGCTGTTGTGGAAGGTTGCGTCATCAGAGCAGATGTGATGGAGTTGGAGAAATTGGGAGAATGGAATGGAGTCCTTACAGGAGACAGGGTGTGATGAAGTGTAGTCAAGGTCGCTGTGAGTGTCGGTGGGCTTATAATGGATATCATTGGGCAGCCTATCCCAAGAGATGGAGACAGAAAAGTCGTGGAAGGGAAGGGAAGTGTTGGAGATGGACCACAAGAAGGTGAGCGAAGGGTGAAAATTTTAAGCAAAGTTGATAAAGTTTTCCAGTTTCAGATGGGAGCAGGAAACAGCACCGATACAGTTATCAATGTAGCAGAAAAAAGAGCTCAGGGAGGGTACCTGAGTCGGACTGGAACAAGGAATGTTCAACATATGCAATAATAAGACGGGAATGGTTAAGACCCATGCCGGTACCCATAGCAACACATTTTACTTGAAGTTCAGCAATGAAGAGAGACTGGGCAGGCTAGGGTTGTTTTCCTCACAGCAGAGAAGGCTGAGGGGGGACCTGATTGAGGTATACAAAATTATGAGCGGCATAGATTGGGTAGATGGGAAGAAACCTTTCCCTTAGCAGAGGTGTCAATAACCAGGGGGCATAGATTTAAGATAAGGGGCAAGGGTTTTAGAGGAGATTTGAGGAAAAATGTTGTCACCCAGAGGGTGGTTGGAATCTGGAACCCGCTGCCTGAAGGGATGGAAGAGGCAGGAATGCTCACAACATTTAAGAAGTATTTAGATGATCACTTGAAACGCCAGGGCTTCGGGCCAAGTACTTGAAAATGGGATTAGAAAATTTAAGTGCTTGATGGCCAGCATGGGAATGATGGGCCGAAGGACCTGTTTCTGTGCTGTATAACTCTATGACTCTATGAAGTGAGTGGAGTTGAAGGAGACGTTGTTCAATGTGAGAACAAGTTCAGCCAGGCGGAGGAGGGTTTTGGTGGATGGGGACTGGTTAGGGCTCTGTTCAAGGAAGAAGCGGAGAGCCGTCACACCGTCCTGGTGGGGGATGGAGGTGTAGAGAGATTGATCGTCCTTAGTGAAGAGGAGGTGGTTAGGGTCAGGAAACTGGAAATTATCAAAATGAACAGTGCATCTGAAGAGTCAAGTATGTAGGAGGGAAGAGACTTGTCAAGGGGAGAAAAATTCGAGCCAAGATAGGAAGAAATAAGTTCAGCGGGATAGGAAGAGTCTAAAAAAGATGGGTCGACCAGGATAGTCCTGCATGTGGATTTTAGGAAGGAGGTAGAAGTGGGCTGTCTGGGGTTGAGTGACTGAGGTTGGAAGCTGCAGAGGGACAAAGTCTGGAGACGATGAGGTCAGTGACAGTGTCCTGCAGACAGCGTCTTGATGTTCTGTGTTGGGGTCATAGTCCAGCAGGAGGTAGGAAGAAGTGTCTGAGAGTTGTCCCTGAGGGTCTGCAAGGTAGAAGTTAGTACGCCAGACAACAACAGCACCACCCTTGCCTGCAGCTTTCATCGCCATGTCAGGCTTAGACCTGAGAGAACGGGGTGTGGCAAGTTCAGAGGGAGACAGGTTACAGTCAGTAAGGGGAGCAAAGATATTGAGATGTCCGATGTCCCACCGACAGTTGTCGATGAAAAGATCAAGAGTGGGTAAGGAGCCATAGGGAAGGGTCCAGGTAGAGGCGAAATACTGGAGGTGGCTGAGTGGGTCCACTGGTCAGGGGAAGAATCCCTGGCCGAAGAAGTGGGCAGGAGGCGGTGGCGATGGAAAAGAGCTCAACGTCATGCTGAGTGTAACATGAATTGAGGTGGGAGTGTAAGGGGATAAAACTGAGTCCTTTACTAAGTACAGATCGTTCAGTGAGAGAGGGGAAGGTGCCACTGTTTAAAACTAAGGGATCACCCATTTAAGACAGAGATGAGGAGAAATTGTCTATGGAATTCTCTTCCTCAAAAGACAGTGGAAGCAGAGTCTTTGAATATTTTTTAAGGTGGAGGTAGATACATTTTTGATAAGCAAGGGGGTGAAATGTTATCGAGGGTAGCTGGAAATGTGGAGTAATCAGTTCAGCCATGAACTCATTGAATGGCGTAGCAGGCTCGAAGGGCCGAGCGGCCTACTCCTGCTCCTACTTCGTATATTCATATATAAATATATGTTGTTGTTATTGATGTCTTCGGAACAGCACTATATACTTCTCCCCAGCCTGAAAAACAATCTATCATCTGTGCCTTAGCCAACTGGATGTTCACACAACCACTGCCACTTTGATCCATTGGGTTCAGTTTTCCTAAGAAGTCTATTAAATGGCACTTGAGAAAATGCCTTTTATACGTTTATATACATAACACCAGCTGTGCCACCCTCATCAATCCCCTCTATTACTATATCAAATAAATCCTTCAAGGTACAATTTGCCTTTAACATGTTCATGGTAGTTGACATTTATAAACCCTTTTTTTTTAAATCAGCAGGTATCTTTGTCCAGATTGGTTGCAATTTCCCCACCAGGGACACTCGTCTGACAGGTCAGTAAATACAGGGTTTATTCCATCTCTCCTTTTTTAAATAGGGTGCAACATTTACAACTCTCCAGTCCTCTGCCACGACTCCCGTTTCCAAGGATTGGAAGATTCTGGCTAGTGCATCAGCTACTTCCATCATTCATTACCTCAGCAACCCTCATATATCCCATCCAGACCGGGTAAATGTCATTCATTATTGTGGTACAAAAAGTGTTGGATTGAGAAGCTTTAACTGAACCTGTTTGTTCAGTGACTGTAATTAATGACAGTCTCTATGGACCCTAAATAATGGCACTGGAGGGTTTCCTTCTTCTATTAATAAGGGACTCTATTCAATTTGTTATTTCATAGTGTCCGCAGGAGCATGATCCCTGGCAATAACAGGGATCAGCAGCTCCAGCGAGAGAGAGAGAATGTTACAACAATGGGTCAGAATCTGAGACCAATAGATTGGAATGTTACAACAATTGGTCAGAATCTGAGAACAATAGATTGGAATGTTACAACAATGGACAGGAGTTTATCCCATTGGTTTGATTATCTTACTGCAGATTATTCTTGGATAACATTAGAGGATCGAATCTATTATGCACTGAGGATGATTCAACACATTTATTATCCTATCCTCTCTATTGTTGGTGTCCCTGGTAAGTCTCTCTATCCAGCTATTAATTCTATAAACCATAATTAAGTATTTTACTGTTCTTAACAACGACTACTTCTGAAATATATTCCTCCGTGTGAGCCCATTTGCTGCATAAACTCTTGTCTGTGCCCTTGCCAAATCTACTATTCCAATGCACTCCTGGTTACCCTCCCGATTGCAAACCGCCATAAGCCACAGTCTACCCAAAACTCTGCTGTCCATATCCTCACTCACACTAAATCACATTCACGCAACATCCATGTGCTCGGTGACATACATTGGTTTTTGTCGGATAGAGTATATGGAAGAAATAAATGGGGTGTGTAAGAAAGGTACCACAACAACTATGCGTGAGTTTAACCTGCATGTAGATTGGACAAATCAGATTGGCAAAGATAGCCTGGAAAACTAGCACATTGAGTGTATCCAGGACAGTTCCTTACGGCAGCACGTTCTAGAGTCAACCAGATGGCAGGCTATTCTAGAACTGGTAATGTGCAATGAGACAGGATTGATCAAGAACCTTCTAGTAAAGCAGCCTCGAGGCAACAATGTTCATAACATGACAGCATTTCAATGTTCAGATTGAAGGGAAAACTGTGGGCCTAAGTCTAGTTTGTTAAACCTAAATAAAGGTAATTATAAGGATATGAAGGTATAGCTAGCAAAAATGAACTGGGAAACTAGGTTAAAAGTTAAGACAATAGAGATTCAGTGTCCTCTCAGGACAGTTCAGGCAAGGTTTACCAGACTAATACCTGGAATGGGCGGGTTGTCGTATGAGGAACGGTTGGACAGGCTAGGCTTGTATCTGCTGGAGTTTAGAAGTGTAAGAGGCAACTTGATTGACAAATAACAGATCCTGAGGGCATTTGACAGACTCGATGTGGGAATTAATTTTCTTCTTACGAAGAAACATAGGAAATAGGAGCAGGAGTAGGCCATTCGGCCCTTCAAGCCTACTCCGCCATTCATTATAATCATGGATGATCATCCAACTCAGTAACCTGTTCCAACTTTCGCCCCATACCCTTTGATCCCTTTAGACCGAAGAGCTATATCGAACTCCTTCTTGAAAACATACAATGTTTTGGCCTCAACTTCTTTCGGTGGTAGTGAATTCCACAGGCTCACCACTCTCTGGGTGATGAAATTTCTCCTCATCTCAGTCCTGAATGGTTTACTGAATATACTTAGACTATGACCCCTGGTTCTGGACTCCCCTACCATCGGCAACATCCTTCCTGCATCTACCCTGTCAAGTCCTGTTAGAATTTTATAGGTTTCTATGAGATCCCCCCTCACTCTTCTGAACTCCAGCGATTATAATCCTAACAGACTCAATCTCTCCTCACACGTCAGTCCTGCCATCCCAGGAATCAGCCTGGTAAACTTTCACTGCACTCCCTCTATAGTAAGAACATCCTTCCTCAGATAAGTAGATCAAAACTGCACACAATATTCCAGGTGTGGCCTCACCAAGTACCTGTATAATTGCAGCAAGACATCCCTGCTCCTGTACTCGAATCTTCTCGCTAAGAAGGCCAACATACCAATTGCCTTTTTTACCACCTGTTGCACCTGCATGCTTACCTTCGAGAACACCCAGCTCTCCTTGGATATTCCCCTCTCTCACTTTATAGCCGTTCAAATAATAATCTGCCTTCCTTTCTTTGCAACCAAAGTGGATAAATTCACATTTATCCACATTCTACTGCATCTGCCATGCATTAGCCCACTCACTCAACTTGTCCAAATCACACTGAAGCCTCTCTGCATCCTCCTCACAACTCACCCTCACACCCAGTTTTGCGTCATCTGCCAATTTGAAGATATTACATTTAGTTCCCTCATCTCAATCATTAATATATATTGTGAATAGCTGGAGTCCTAGCATCGATCCCTGCCGTACCCCGCGATTCACTGCCTGCCTTTCAGAAAAAGACCCATTTATCCCTACTCTTTGTTTCCTGTCCACCAACCAATTTTCTATCCATCGCAATACGTTACCCCCAGTCCCATCCGCTTTAATTTTACACGCTAATCTCTTATGTGAGACTTTGTCGAAAGCCTTCTGAAAGTCCAAATAAACCACATCCAGTGGCTGTCCCTCATCAACTCTACTTGTTACATCCTCGAAGAATTCTAGTAGATTTGTCAAGCATGATTTCCCTTTCGTAAAGCCATATTGACTCTACCCCATTCTCCAAGTGCTCTGCGATAAAATCTTTGATAATGGACTCTAGAATTTTCCCCACTACCGACGTCAGGCTGACTGGTCTATAATTCCTTGCTTTCTCTCCTCTCCCTTATTAAATAGTGGCGTTACATTAGCTACCCTCCAATCTGTGGGAACGGTTCCAGGGTCAGTAGAATGTTGGACGATGACCACCATTGCATCTATTATTTTTAGGGCCACTTCCTTAAGTACTCTGGGATGCATACCATCATGCCCTTGGGATTTATCGGCCTTCAATCTGATCAATTTCCCTAGCATCATTTCTCTGCTAATATGGATGTCCTTCAGTACCGCTCTCTCACTGAGCCAACATTTGCCGATGACAGCACAATGGGAAGGAAAGTACGTTGTCAAGAGGAGGTAAAGAGTTTACAAAGGGATGTAATTAGGTTAAGTGAGGTCGGAAAACTTTGGCAGATGGAGCAGAATGTGGGAAGATGTGAACTTGTCCAATTTGGTAGGAAGAATAGAAAAGCAGTATACTATTTAAATACAGATTGAAGAACTCAGTGGTACAGAGAGATCTGGGTATCCTGGTACATGAATCAGAAAGAGTTAGTATAAAGGGACAGCAAGTGAATAGGAAGGAAAATGGAATGTTAGTGTTTATTGAAATGGGAATCGGGTATCAAAGTGGAGAAGTTTTACTGCAGCTGTGCAGGGCCTTGGTAAGACCACATCTGGAGTATTGTGTACAGTTTTGGTCTCCTTATTTGATCAAAATGATATAATTACATAAGAAGCAGGTCAACGAAAGTGAACTTGACTCATTTTCTGAATGAAGGGCTTATTTTATGAAGAAGGTTTGAACAGGTTGGAGTTTAGAAGAATGAGAGGTGTCTTATTGAAACCTATTAGATCCTGAGTGGATTTGTTGGAGTGGAAACTGGAGGATGTTTCCTCTTGTGGGGGAGACTGGAACAAGGGGATAAAGTTACAAATAGGAGATAAACCATATTCTTATCGAATGGTGGATCAGGCTCAATGGGCCGAATGGCCTACTCCTGAGTTCTATGTTCCTGTATCCAGTAACAGCTCAATCTTAATATCCTCACTCGTGTGATCACATCACTTCATGGCCTCACCCCTCTGATTATCCCAATCCCCTGTCCATTTTCAATATTCCTGAAACTTGTTCATCTTAAAGTCTTTTTCAATTCTCTTTATAAAATGAGTTTATTTCCCTCTGCCTCTCTCTGTCTGACCACACATTTTATCTCTCCAGCTCCACTGGTGATGTGGAGGTTTGGATCCATAAAATGATGTGAGCTGCACTGCCAGTTACATCCAGCACATTGTACAGGACACCCAGGATGGCCGGGGTGCTAGTGTTGGTGTAACGTGTGTGTGTCTGTAGTGTGAGGAGGGGTCTGAATATGGTGTCAATCAGCCATTCCGGCAACTTTGATGTACGTCTTTGAAACTTGGTCTGTGCATGTCCACTGACCGCCTGTGTTAGTCACTCTCAGCTGAACATACATTCAGCAGCACGAGGAACTCCCTCTAGTGTTATTTAAAAGGACCAGGCATCCAACATACAGGTGGCTTTTGACTTACTTCTGCTATTGTAAAGTTAGTGGATGTGCTGTGGATGGTTTTCTGGAGGTTCTATTGTGAGCTTCTGCAGATATTCAGGGAGGATGGAGGATTTAGTGACCCAACTCTGGACGAGGTATTGTTACTGTAGTTACAGTATCTCTGGGTCTGTAACATAACCAACAAATGGAGCAGCGGCTGCAAAGAGAGGAAGCTCTGTAAAGAGGGAGGAGGAGGGTGCTCTGCCCTCCCCACCCCGGGTTTTCCAAGAGCAAAAAGAGCAGTTGTCCTAATACCGAGCCTTGTGGAACACCACTGTCTACTCCCATCGAGTCTGAACAACAACCTTTCACCACTTCTCTCTGTTTACTGTTCCTTAGCCAATGTTGTATCCACACTGTCACTGTCCCTTTAATCCATAGGGTTCAGTTTTCCTAACCTGTCTATTGAATGTCACTTGATCGAACAACTTTTGAAGTCCATATATATAACTTCAATCACACCATCCTCATCAACCCTCTCCATTGTTTTATCAAAAAACTCCATCAACTTTACGTTACACCACCTCTCTCCACTCCTCCACTGTTGGTAAATTATCAGACTGCTTATCAGACATCCAGTACTGGATGAACAGAAATTTCCTCCCATTAAATATTGGGAAGACTGAGGCCATTGTTTTACTCCCTGCTCCAACTCTGTTCCCTTGCTATTGATCCCATCCCACCCCCTGCTAACAGTCTGAGATTCAGACAGTCTGCTTGCAACCTTGGTGTCATATTTGACCACAAAGGCATTTTCAGGATATCATTACATCCGCCTATTTCCACCTCAGTAACATCACCCGACTTCACCCCTGTCTGAGCCCATCTGCTGCTGAAACTTCATTCATGCCTTCGTCACCTCTGGATGTGATAATTCCAACTCACTCCTGGCTGATCTCCCACATTCTACTTTCTGTAAACTTGAGGTCCTCCTCTGCTAACCGTGTCCTAATTTACTTTTCAGCTATCACTGTCCGACATTGACTCCTGATTAGCAATGTATTTATTTTAAAATTCTTCACCTTGTTTTCCCTCCCTGATATCCCCCACATTCTATATATGTAATATCCGCCAGCCCCACAAACCTTAAAGATATATGCACTCCTCTCGTTCAGGCCTCTTGTTAGTCCCTGATTTTAATTACTCCACCATTGGAAGCTGCACCTTCAGTTGTCAACGCGGCAAGCTTCTGGAATAATCTCCCTACAGAGCTCCACCTGTCTGCCTCTGCACCACTCCACTCATTTTCATTCTTTAGGACACTCCGTAAAACCTACCTCTTTCACCAAGCTGTTGGTGATCTGACCCAATATCTCCATATATGGCTTAGTGTCATACATACAACCCTCTCGTCCCCTGTCAGCACTCCTATATCCAAGGAGGATTGGAAATTCTGGCCAGTGCCTCTGCTATTTCCGCCAATCCTTCCCTCAGCAACTCTCAGACATCCCATCCAGACCGGGTAAATGTTCTACTTTATTGTGGTACAAAAGGTGTTGGATTGAAAGGGGTTAAATGAACCTGTTTGTTCAGTGACTGTAATTAATGTCATTCTCCATGGAGCCTAATTGTGTCACTGGTGGGTTTCCCTCTTCTATTAGTAAGGGGCTCCTTTCAATGAGTTATCCCTTAGTGTCAGCGGCAGTATTATCACCGACACTAACAGGTATCAGCACCTCCAGCGAGAGTAAGGGAGAGGATAGATCAGAATCTGAGAACAATCGACTGGGATGTTAGAACAATGGACAGGAGTTTATCCTCTTGGTTTGATGATCTTACTGTGGATGATTCTTGGATGACATTAGCAGATTGGATCTATTGTGCACTGAGGATGACTCAACACATTTATTATCCCATTCTCGCTATCGTTGGTGCCCCGCTAAGTCTCTCTATCCAGCTATTGATTCGATAAACCTTGATTAACAGTTTTACTGCTCTTAACAATGGCCACTTCCATAATATCGTCTTCCATGTGAGCCCATTTGCTGCAAAAACTCTGATCTGTGCCTTTGTCAAATCTACTATTCAAATGCTGTCCTGGTTACCATCGCTATAAGAAACTGCCATAAATAACAGTCTATCCAAAACTCTGCTATCCATAGCCTAACGGCACAAAGTCTCGTTCACCCAACATCCCTGTGCTCAGTGACCTACAACGGTTTCTGTAGAACAGAGTGTACAGGAAGAAATAAATGGGGTGTGTAAGAAAAATTCCGCAATATTCGTGGTGACTTTCATCTACATGTAGATCGGGCAAATTAGGTTGGCAAAGGTAGACTGGAAAATTAGTTCATCGAGTTTATTCGTGAAAATTCCTAAGAGCAACACGTTCTGGAGCCAAAGTGAACTGGGAAACTAGGTTAAAAGTTAGTACAGTAGAGATTCCGTGGCTGACCTTTAAGGAGATACTTAACAACTCTCAGCAAAGATTTATCTCAGTGAGAAAGAAAGACTCTTGGAGAAGATTGCATCATACGTGGTTAAATAGGGAAGTTAAGGATAATATAAAATTGAAAGAAACACTGTACAAATCTGCAAAGATTGTTGGGGGTTGAAAAGATTGGACAGATTTCAAGAACCAGCAACGAATGACAAAAAAGAGGGTAAAAGTAGAATGTTGGAGAAAGCTAGCCAATAATGTAAACAGAGAGTAAGGGTTTCTACAAATATTTAAATAGACAAAGAGGAACTAAAGTTGGTGTTAGTCCTCGAGAGAGTGAGTTTCGGGAATTAATAATGAGAAACAAGGACATGGAGGAGGGGTTGAACAGTTTTGTGTCTGTTATCAAAGTAGCAAACTTAGAAAACCTTCCAAAGATACATGAATCAAGAGGCAAAAAGGGAGCGAGGAACTTCAAATAATCACCCTCACCAGAGAAAAGGTACTGGGAAAAATATTCCACCTAAAAGCTGATAGGACCCGCCATCCGTGGTTAAGTAAAACAGTTAAAGATAGTATCAAACTTCAAGAAAATGCATATACTTATGCAAAGATGGGTGGCAGGTCAGAAGATTGAACAGAATATCAACAGCAGTTGAGAACAACTAAAAGATAAATAAGGTGGGAAAAATTAGTACACGAGAGAAAGCTGGCAAGAAATATAAAGACAGATAGTAAGAGGTTCTAAACATTTAAACAAGAAAATAATTAACAAAGTGAGCGTTGGTCCTATAGAAAGTGAGTCTGTGGAATTAATAATGATTATTAAAAAGTTGACAACTGACTTGTATAGGAATTTTGCATCGGTTTTCACAATAGAGGACACAAGTCACACCCCAGTATTATCTGTAAGCCAGAAATGGAAAGGAGGGAGGAACTCAAGAAAATTACAATCACCAGGGAAGTGGGACTGAACAAATAGATGGAGTTGCGCGCTGACAAGTCCCCAGATCCTGACGGACTTCATCCGAGGGTGTTAAAAGAAGTGGCTAGTGAGATAGTTGATGCGTTAGCTTTAATTTTCCAAAGTTCCCTAGATTTGAGGAAGGTTCCGTTAGATTGGAAAATAGCGAATGTAACTCCTTACAATGAGGGGAGACAGAAAGCAGGAAACTACAGGCTACTTAGCTTAACATCTCTCTTAGGAAAATTTTGGAAGCTGTTATTAAAGATGGTGTAGCAGGGCATTTAATAAAGATTAAGGTAATGCGGTAGAATCAACAGGATTTTGTGAAAAGGAAATCGTGTTTCACCAATTTATTGGAGTTCTTTGAAGAAGTAACATGTGCTGTGGATAAAGGGGAACTGATTGATGTACTGGACTTAGATTTCCAGAAGGCCATTGATAAGGTGCCACATCAAAGGTTATTGCAGAAAATAAAAGCTCATGGTTTAGGGGATAAAATATCAGCATGGATGAAAGATTGGCCAGCTAACAGGAAACAGAGAGTAGGCATAAATGGGCCATTTTCTGGTTCACAAGATGTGATGAGTGATGTGACACGGGAATGTGTGCTGGTGTCCCAACTTTTTACAATTTATATAAATGACTTGGATGATGGGAGTGAAGTAATGGTTGCCAAATCTGCTGATGACACAACGATAGGTAGGAAAATAACTTGTGAAGAGGACATAAGGAGTCTGAAAATGGATATAGATAGGTTTAGTGAGTGGGCAAAGAACTGACAAATGGAGTATAATGTGGGAAAATGTGACATTGTCCATTTTGGCAGGAAGAGTAAAACAGAAGCATATTTAGATGGTGAAAGATTGCAGAGCTCTGAGATGCAGAGCGATCTGGGTGTCCTAGTACATGAATTACTAAAGGTTAGTACGCATGTTCAACAAGTAATTAGGGAAGCTAATAGAATGCTATAATTTATTGGAAGGGAAATTGAATGCAAAATCAACGAGGTTATGCTACAGTTATACAGAAAAGTAGTGATTCCACATCTGGAGTACTGTGTACAGTATTGGTCTCCTTATTCAAGGAAGGATGTAAATGTATTGGAAGCATTCAGAGAAGGTTGACCAGGCTAATACCTGGAATGGGCAGGTTGCCTTATGAGAAAAGGTTGGAAAGGCTAGGCTTGTATCCACTGGAGGTTAGAAGAGCAAGAGGCGACTTGATTGAAGCAGATAAGATACTGAGGGATCTTGACAGGGTGGATGTGGGAAGGATGTTTCCCCTTGTGTGAGAATGTAGAACTTGGGTTCACTGTTTAAAAATAAGAGGTCGCCCATTTAAGACAGTGATGAGGAGATTTTTTCTTTCTGAGTGTCGTGAGTCTTTGGAACACTCTTCCTCAAAAGGCAGTGGAAGCAGAGTCTTTGAATATTTTTTAAGCTGATGTAGATACATTCTTGATTAGCAAGTGGGTGAGTGGTTATTGGGGGTAGGTGGGAATGTCGATTGAGGTGACAATCAGATCAGCTATCATCTTATTGAATGGCGGAGCAGGCTTGAGGGGCCAAGTGGCTTACTCCTGCTTCTAATTCGTATGTTTGTATGTCCGTATGTCAAGTCCCCAAGATTAAAGGCCTGCATCCTAGGCCCTTAAAGTATGTGGCCGCAGAGATAGTGTACGCATTGATTAAAATCTTCCAAAATTCCTTAGATTCTGGAAGGGTCCCAGCGGATTGGAAAACAGAAAATAAACACACTTATTCAAGAAAGGAGGGAGACAGAAAACAGGAATCTAAAGGCCAGTTAGCCTAAAATCTGTCATAGAGAAACTGCGAGAATACAGTAAGAATGAGTTTGTAGCAGCACACCTAGAAAATCATCATGGGACCAGACAGAATCAACATGGTTTTGTGTAAGGGAAATCATATGTAACTTATTTATTAGAGCTCTTTGAGGAAGTAACAAGCAAGGTGGATAAAGGGGCACCTGTAGATGTGGTATACTTGGATTTCCAAATGCATGATGCAGGGGATAACATATTGGCATGGATAAAGGATTCGTTAGCTAACAGGAAACATAGACTAGGGATAAATGGGTCTTTTTGCGTTGGCAAACAGTAACTAGTGAAGTACTACAGGGATCAGTGTTGGGGCCTCAACTATTTACAATCCATATCGATGACTTGGATGAAAGAACAAGCTGTGTGGTAGCTAAATGTGCCGATGACAGCAAGATGGGAAGGAACACCTGTTGTCAAGAGCAGGTAAAGAATTTACCAAATGACACAAATAGGTTAAAGGAGATTGGCAAAAATTTGGCAGGTGGAGTAGAATGTGATATGATGTGAACTTGTCCACTTTGGCAGGAAGAATAGAAAAGCAGTATATTATTTAAATGTAGAGAGATTGCAGAACTCGGTGGCACAGAGGGACCTGAGTGTCCTGGTACAGGAATCAGAAAGAGTTAGTACACAGGGACAGCCAGTGGAATGAAAGAGGAAGGAAAATGTAATGTTAGTGTTTATTGCAAAGGGAATCGTGTATAAAAGTGGGGATGTTTTACTGCAGCTGTGCAGGGCATTGGTGAGAACTCATCAGGTTTACTGTGTACAGTTTTGGTCGTCTTATTTGATAACAATGATATAACTACGTTTGAAGCAGGTAAGACAAAGTTCACTTGATTCATTCAGCGAATGAAGGGTTTATTTTATGAAGAAAGGTTGAAAAGGTTGGACTATAGTTGGAAAGAATAAGTGGTGATCTGAGTGAAACATGTAATATCCTGAGTGGACTTGATAGAGTCGATACCGGGAGGATGTGTCCTGTTGTGGAGGAGACTGGAACTAGGGGATAAAGATGATAATAAGAGTTCAGCCATGTTCAGCCATGATCCTAACGAATGGTGGAGCAGGCTCAAAGGGCCGAATGGACGACTCCTGCCCCTGGGACCCATGTTACTATGTCCAGTAACACCTCAATTTTAATATTCTCACTCGTGTGATCAAATCCCTCCATGTCCCCACCCCTCTGATTATCCCAATCCCCTGTCCATTTCCAATATTCCTGAAACTTGATCATCTTCAAGTCTTTTTCTAATTCCCTTTTTAAAGTGAGTTTATTTCACCTCTCGATATGATTATTCCAACTCACTCCTGGATGATCTCCCACATTCTACTCTCTGTAAACTTGAGGTTCATCCAAAACTCTGCTGCCAGTGCCCTAATTCCCTGTTCACCTATCACTGACCTACATTTACTCCTGATTTAGCAATGTTTTTATTTTTAATTTCTCCACCTTGTTTGTCCTCCATGACATCGCTCCCACCCTATATCTGTAATATCTTCCAGCCCCACAACCCTTAAAGATATCTGCACTCCTCTGCTTCAGCCCTCTTGTGTGTCCCTGATTTTAATTACTTCACCATTGGAAGCTGCACCTTCGGTTGCCTAGGCCCCAAGCTCTGGAATAATCTCCCTACAGATCTCTGCCGCTCCACCTCTCCACTCACTTTCCTTCCTTAAGACACTCCTTAAAACCTACCTCTTTAAACAAACTGTTGGTCATCTGACCCAATATCTTTATAAATGGTTCCGAGTCATACATTGTTTCATAATGCTCCTGTGAAGCATTTTCGGATGTTTTATGACAAAGGCACCATATAAAATGAGTTGCTGTTGTTCATGTTTGCTAGACTTTTTTTCTTTTTTGCATTCGCATATCCGTGCTGCTAGCCTGTTATTATCCCATGTTTTTACGTGTAATGAATTCTTTTCTACTGCTTGTGACCGCCAGAAATTTCCCCACCAGCGAAATTAGACTGATTGGTCAGTAATTATAGTGTTTACTCCATCTGAACCTTTTAAAACAGGGAATAACGATTACAACCCTCCAGTCCCTTGTCATGACTCCCATAGCCAAGGAGGATTGAAAGGTTCTGGCCAGTGCATCCGCTATTTCCACCTTTCCGTCCCTCAGCAACCCTCACACGTCCAATCCAGACCAGGTAAATGTTCTCCTTCATTGAGGTGCAAAAAGTGTTGGATTGAAAGAGGTTAACTGAACCTATTTGTTCAGTGACTGTAATTAATGCCTGTCTCCATGGATGCTACTTGTGTCACTGGATGGTTTCCCCCTTCTATCAATAGAGGGACTTATTTCAATGTGTCACCGTACAATATCAGCGGGAGTATCATCCGGGGCACTAACAGTGATCAGTGGCTGCAGAGAGAGGGAGGGAATAGATCAGAATCTGAGAGCAATAGATTGCAATGTCACAACAATGAATCATAATCTGAACAATAGATTGGAATGTTACAACAATGGGTCAGAATCTGAACAATAGATTGGAATGTTACAACAATGGGTCAGAATCTGAGAACAATAGATTGGAATGTCACAACAATGGGTCAGAATCTGAGAACAATAGATTGGAATGTCACAACAATGAATCATAATCTGAACAATAGATTGGAATGTCACAACAATGAATCATAATCTGAACAATAGATTGGAATGTTACAACAATGGGTCAGTATCTGAGAACAATAGATTGGAATATTCCAACAATGAACAAAGAACAAAGAACAGTGTCAGCGGGAATTAATCGAGAACAATCACTCGACACTCAATCTGCTCCAATATCAAACAGTTTATTTTGTTATGCCAGTCGGGAGCAGGTTACTGGGCTGTCCAGATGCCTCTCCACTGAACAAAGGAAAATCATCCATACTTATACATTTTCAAACAGTTACTCAGCCCATCCCGGCCGGACATGGTCCAATCACAACGATTATCGATTATATACATTGATTATTAGAGCCAATAGAAGCGGTTACTAGGCATAGAGGGGCTGCATGAACGGCCCACACACAGATAGGGGATTACTCATGATGTTTTCCATACCCCCTTATCTTCACCTCATTACCGGCCCAGATACAGATCGGGGATTACTCATGATGTTTTCACCTCGTTACAGGCTAGCTACTTTGTTAGCATTCCACAAAGGTGTCTGCTTTTCATTTTAATTAGCCTTTTGTTTGAGATTGGTCAGGTTTGTGATTTGTGGTCAGGTTAACTGAGCCCCATGGTGCTTTGAAACCTCCTCACTGTTCACTAATATTATATGTTACGGGTTACTCAAATAATATTTAAACATTGTGATATTTATGGCAGGTGCCTCTGTGCTTGGGAATACCCTACAACGAACAGGAACAGACAATCCGGCCCTCCAAGCCTGCACCGATCTTGATGCCTGCCTAAACTAACACCTTCTGCACTTCCGGGGCCCATATCCCTCTATTCCCTTCCTATTCATATATTTGTCAAGATGCCTCTTAAACGTCGCTATCGTATCTGCTTCCACCACCTCCCCTGGCAGCAAGTTCCAGGCACTCACCACCCTCTGTAAAAAACGTGCCTCGCACATCCCCTCTAAACTTTGCCCCTTGCACCTTAAACCTATGTCGCCTAGTAACTGACTCTTCCACCCTGGGAAAAAGCTTCTGACTAATCACTCTGTCCATTCCGCTCATAACTTTGTAAACCTCTATCATGTGGCACCTCCACCTCCGTCGTTCCAGTGAAAACAATCCGAGCTTTTCCAACCTCTCCTCAAAGCTAATGCCCTCCAGACCAGGCAACATCCTGGAAAACCTCCTCTGTACCCTCTCCAAAGCCTCCACATCCTTCCAGTAGTGTGGCGACCAGAATTGCACGCAATATTCAAAGTGTGTCCTTACTAAGGTTCTGTACAGCTGCAACATGACTTGCCAATTTTTATACTCTATGCCCCGAACGATGAAGGCAAGCATGCCGTATGCCTTCTTGACTACCTTATCCACCTGCGTTGCCACTTTCAGTGACCTGTGGATCTGTACGCTCAGATCTTTTTGCCTGTCAATACTCCTATGGGTTCTGCCATTTACTGTATACCTCCCACCTGCATTAGACCTTCCAAAATGCATTACCTCACATTTGTCCGGATTAAACCCCATCTGCCATTTCTCCGCCCAAGTCACCAACCGATCTATATCCTGCTGTATCCTCTGACAATCCTCATCATTATGGATGGAGAAAGTGAAGGCACATGGGGTCCAAGGTGTACTAGCTAGATGGATGAAGAACTGGCTGGGCAAAAGGAGACAGAGTAGCAGTGGAAGGGAGTTTCTCAAAATGGAGACGTGTGACCAGTGGTGTTCCACAGGGATCCGTGCTGGGACCACAGTTGTTTGTGATATACATAAATGATTTGGAGGAAAGTATAGGTGGTTTGATTAGCAAGTTTGCAGACGACACTAAGATTGGTGGAGTAGCAGATAGTGAAGGGGACTGTCAGAGAATACAGCAGAATATAGATAGATTGGAGAGTTGGGCAGAGAAATGGCAGATGGAGTTCAATCAGGGCAAATGCGAGGTGATGCATTTTGGAAGATCCAATTCAAGAGTGAACTATACAGTAAATGGAAAAGTCCTGGGGAAAATTGATGCACAGAGATATTTGGGTGTTCAGGTCAATTGTTCCCTGAAGGTGGCAACGCAGGTCAATAGAGTGGTCAAGAAGGCATACGGCATGCTTTCCTTCATCGGACGGGGTATTGAGTACAAGGGTTCGCAGGTCATGTTACAGTTGAATAGGACTTTGGTTCTGCCACATTTGGAATATTGCGTGCAGTTCTGGTCGCCACATTACCAAAAGGATGTATATGCTTTGGAGAGGGTGCAGAGGAGGTTCACCAGGATGTTGCCTGGTATGGAGGGCGCTAGCTATGAAGAGAGGTTGAGTAGATTAGGATTATTTTCATTAGAAAGACGGAGGTTGAGGGGGGACCTGATTGAGGTGTACAAAATCATGAGAGGTATAGACAGGGCGGATAGCAAGAAGTTTTTTCCCAGAGTGGGGGATTCAATTACAAGGGGACTCGAGTTAAAAGTGAAAGGGGAAAAGTTTAGTGGGGATATGCGTGGAAAGTTCTTTACGCAGAGGGTGGTGGGTGCATGCAACGCATTGCCAGTGGAGGTTGTAGACTCGGGCACGATAGCGTCTTTGAAGATGTATCTAGACAGATACATGAATGGGCAGGAAGTAAAGAGATACAGACCCTTAGAAAATAGGCGACAGGTTTAGATAGAAGCTACCCTGCTTAAACAAAGGAACAAGATAGGCTATTCTCCAGTCCTCTGGGACCTCACCTGTAGCCAATGAGTATACAAAGATTTCTGTCAACGCCCCAGAAATGTCCTCCCTTGCCTCCTTCAGTATTCTGGGGTAGATTCCTTCAGGCCCTGGGGACTTATCTACGTTAATGTTTTCCAAGACGCCCAACACCTCCTCCTTTAAGATATCGACATGACCCAGTCTATCTACACTCCCTTCCCTATTCTCATCATCCACTAAGTCCTTCTCTTTGGGTGAATACTGAGGCAAAGTATTCATTTAGTACCTCACCCATTTCCTCTGGCTCCACGCATAGATTCCCTCCTCTGTCCTTGAGTGGGCCAACCCTTTCCCTGGTTACCCT
This sequence comes from Heterodontus francisci, assembly GCF_036365525.1. Lineage (NCBI taxonomy): Eukaryota > Metazoa > Chordata > Chondrichthyes > Heterodontiformes > Heterodontidae > Heterodontus > Heterodontus francisci. The sequence continues at coordinate 3,027,369 of NW_027141861.1, read as the reverse complement.
CTTGTTCTTTATATACGTATTAAAAGCCTTGGGATTCTCCTTAATGCTGGTTGCCAATGACTTTTCATGACCACTTTTAGCCCTCCTGACTCCTTGCTTTAGTTCCTTCCTACTTTCTTTATATTCCTCAAGGGCTTCATCTGTTCCCAGCCTTCTCGCCCTTACAAATGTTTCCTTTTTGCTTTTAGACTAGGCTCACAATATCCCTCGTTAACCAAGGTTCCTGAAACTTGCCAAACTTATCCTTCATCCTCACAGGAACATGCCGGTCCTGGATTCTAATCAACTGACGTTTGAAAGACTCCTACATGTCAGATGTTGATTTAACCTCAAACAGCCGCCCCCAATCTAAATTCTTCACTTCCCGCCTAGTATTGTTATAATTAGCCTTCCCCCGCACCTTCACCCGAGGACTACTCTTATCCTTTTGCACAAGTACCTTAAAACTTATGGAATTATGATCACTGATCCCGAAATTCTCCCCTATAGTGACTTCGACCACCTGGCCAGGCTCCTTCCCCAATACCAGGTCCAGTACGACCCCATCCCTAGTTGGACTATCTCCATATTGTTTCAAGAAGCCCTCCTGAATGCCCCTTACAAATTCTGCCCCATCCAAGCCCCTAGCACTGAGTGAGTTCCAGTCAATATAGGGAAAGTTAAAATCACCCATCACAACGACCCTGTTACCGTTACATCTTTACAAAATCTGTCTATCTATCTGCTCCTCTATCGCCTGCTGGCTGTTCGGAGGCCTGTAGTAAACCCCCAACATCGTGAATGCACCCTTCCTATTCCTGAGCTGTAACCATATTGTCTCGCTGCATGACCCCTCCGAGGTGTCCTCCCGCAGTACAGCTGTGATATTCTCTTTAACCAGTAATGCAACTCCCCCACCCCTTTTACTTCCCCTCTATCCCGCCTGAAGCTTCTAAATCCCGGAACATGTAACTGCCAATCCTGAACTTCCCTTAACCAAATCTCTGTAACAGCAACAGAATCATAGTTCCAAGTAGTAATCCAAGATCTCCGTAATTTGCCTTACCTGTTAAACTTCTTGCATTGAAACAAATGCACTTCAGACCACCAGTCCCGCTGTGCTTCGCAACATCTCCCTGTCTGCTCTTCCTCTCAGTCTTACTGGCCTTATTCACTAGTTCCCCTCAGTTCTTTCACTTGCTGACCTACAGCTCTGGTTCCCACACCCCACCGCACTAGTTTAAACCCTACCGAGCAACGCAGATTTGTTCCTCCACATCCTTCCCACTAGCTGGTGACCTATAGACAACACGGGGCAATGTAACTTCAACTTTTTTGCTCCTTCGCACCAGCCATTTAGATTCTGTCCTTGATCCCCTGCCACCGCCACCCCCGCCCGGGACATTCTCTCTCTCCAGCACTATAATATTCTCCTTAATCAATACCACCACCCCTATTGCTATTCTTCCTTCTATCTTTCCTGAATACCTTGTATCCAGGAATATTTAACACCCAGTCCTGCCTTTCTTTGGGCCAGGTCTCTGTTATAGCCACAACACTATATTTCCACATGGCAATCTGCACTTGTTATAGAACATAAAACTGTACAGCACAGTACAGGCTCTTCGGCCCACGATGTTGTGCCGAACGTTTAACCTTCTCTAAGATCAAACTAACTACCTACCCTTCATTCTACTATCATTCATGTACCTATCCAGGAGTCGCTTAAATGCCCCTAATGTATCTGCTTCTACTACCACCGCTGGCAGCGCATTCCACGCACCCACCGCTTTCTGTGTCAAGAACCTACCTCTGACGTCTCCCCGAAACCTTCCTCCAATCACCTTAAAATTATGCCCCCTGGTGATGGCCCTTTCCACCCTGGGAAAATAGTCTCCGACTATCCATTCTGTATATGTCTCTCATCATCTTGTACCCCTCTATCAAGTCACCTCTCATCCTTCTTCGCTCCAATGAGAAAATACCTTGCTCCCTCAATCTTTCTTCGTAGGACATGCCCTCCAGTCCAGGCAGCATCCTGGTAAATCTCCTCTGCACCCTCTCTAAAGCTTCCACATCCTTCCTATAATGAGGCGACCAGAACTGAACACAATATTCCAAGTGTGGTCGAACCAGGTCCTTATAGAGCTGCAGCATAACCTCGCGGCTCTTAAACTCAATCCCCCTGTTAATGAAAGTCAACACACCATACGCCTTCTTAACAACCCTATCAACTTGGGTGGCAACTTTGAGCGATCTATGGACATGGACCCCAAGATCCCTCTGTTCCTCCACAATACCAAGAATCCTGTCTTTAAGCCTGTATTCCGCATTCAAATTCGACCTTCCAAAATGAGGTCTTATTCACCACACTCCATGCTTTCACATACATGCACATTAACCTTCACGTAAATGTTATTACTTTCTCCCATTCTCTGATCCCACCTAATAACATTCTGAACCCTGCTATAGTGCTATCCTACTCTTCCCGTATTCTGTGCATCTTGGAATTCCTCTCTGATGTTTACTCCTGGTTCCCATACCCCTGCCAATTTAGTTTAAACCCTCTCCAATAGCACAAACAAATCGCCCCTCAAGGGAATTAGTCCCAGCTCTGTTCAGGTGTAAATCGACAAGCCTGTACAGATCCCACATTCTGCATACCAGCTCCCAATGTCCAGGAATCTAAACCTCCCCGCTTCTGCAGCATTCTTCCAGCCACACATCCATCTGTACTCCACATCTATATCTGTACTCAAACGCATGGGGTACTGAGAGTAATCCTGCTTGCTACCTTTCCCAAAACCCTGAATTCAGAGTACAAGACAACCTCGCTCTTTCTGTCTTTGTCGTTGCTTCTGGTGTGGACCACGACTGCTGGCTGTTCACCCTCCACCTTCAGGATGCTCTGTAGCTGCTGGAGTGATATCCTTGACCCTGACACCAGGGAGGGAATACACCATCCTGGATACACATCTGCGGTTTCAGAAACCATTGACTATCGAATTTCCCATCACTATCAACATTCCGGTCTTCCCTGTAACCCCGCCCCCCCCCACCAGTACAGCTGAGACAGCCCTGGTACCATGGCCTTGCCTGTGGCTGCAGTCCTCAGATGAACCATCACTTTTCTCAGTATTTAATACTGCTTGGAGAATGAGATGCACTCAGGGGTCTCCTGTGCTACCTGCTGATTCTTCTTGACGTGCTCTCCTCAAATTACTCAACCTCACATATACACTACAGTGACATCCATGGTCCCACCATCTGCAGCTTGTACATCATCCCAGACAGCAGGATGAGGGGGAGGTGGGAGTTAAGAATGGACATAAGGCAGGAACATAACATTATCCTGAATACTCTCGGTGTTGCCGGATGCTACGAACTCTGTCAGAGCCTGTCCCATGACGTGGAGAACCATCTCCTCCCTCAGGCTCAGGGGATGAAGGTATGCCTGGATCCCGCTGGTTCACTGCTGCTCCGTGTGATTAAGGGCCACCTTGCCCTGTACGATGGAGGGCAAAATGTCAGTGATTGTGTTGCACTGTGTTTGTGCGATGTGCCTGCCATAGCTGAATAGCTGGAGGTATGTGGAGGCAGTGAGAGGTGGGTGTGAAGCTGGTATCAGTGGAAGGTCTGTGAGGGTGAGGTGGAGTATGTGAATGTTAGGTGTGAGTCCTGAGTGTTAGGGACTGCTGATGAGTGAGCGATGAGGGTGTGGTACATTGAGCAGTGTGAGAGGTTGGTGATGCTGGGGGTAGGAGATGCCATGTGGAGATGAATTCACTGACATTGACCACCCGAGTGAGCTAATTAAACTTCTTCTGGCTCTGCTGCCAGGTCCTCGGGGCCAGACTTCTTGCATTGACCTCCCTGACCACTTGGAAATACTTTTCAAGTATTTGTTAAATTCTCTTTTGAAAGATATTATTGAATCTGCTTCCTCCATGTTTTCAGGCAGTGAATTCCAGATTCCAACAACTTGCTGTGTGAGAAAATTCTCCTCATTTCACCTCTGGTTGTTTGTCAATTATCTTCAATCTGTGTCTTATTAATACTGAACTTTCATACACTGGAAACAGTTTCACATTAATTACCCTATCAAAACCCTTCATGATTTTGATTTCTATATGAAATCTCCTCTTACCCTTCACTGCTCGAAAGAGAACAATCCCGAATTTTCCAATCTCTCCATGTAACTGAATTCCCATATCCCTGCTACCATTCTAGTAAATCAGCTCTGTATCTTCACTAAATCCTTGACATCCTTCCCAAGGTGTGGTGATCAGAATTGCACACAATTCTCCAGCTGGGACCTATCCAATGATGAATAAAACTCAGCATTTCCTCCTGAATTTTATTACTCTGATTCTCTCTCTCTCGAACGCCAAGAACACTACATGTTACCTTCAAAGATCTGTGTATGTACACCCCAGTTCTCTCTAACCCTGCAGCTACTTTATAATGGTACCATTTAGTTTATATTGTTCCTCCACATACTTCCTACCCAATGTCTCACTTCACACTTCATTGAGTTAAATTACATCTGCCATGTTCCTGCCCATTTTACCAGTCAGTCTCTGTCTTCCTGAAGTCTGTTACTATCCTTCACACTGTTTATTAACATTTCTGAGTTTCCTGCCATCGGAAAACTTTGACATTATCCCCTCTGTACACAAGCCCATTGCATTAACATACAGCAGCAGTAATCCCAACAGTGACCCTGGGGAACCCCACTGTGTACTTCCCTCCAGACTGAACAACAACCATTCTCCACTACTCTCTGCTTTCTGTCACATAGCTAAATTCCTGCAGGCTGCCATTGTAATTTTTAAAAACACTTCCATTTATGTAGCGCCTTCATGACCACTGCATGTCCCAAAGCGATTTACAATCAATGAGTGCTTATCAAACCCTAGTCACTATTGTGATGTAGGAAAGATGGCAGAAGATTTCCGCACAGCAAGATCCCACAAGCGGCAATGTGATAATGATCAGATCTTTAACATCCACCTGGGAGGGCAAATGTTTGTTCAATGTTTCATTCGATAGACGGCACATCTGACAGAGCAATACTCCCTCAGTAATGTCACTGCAGTGTCAGCATTGATTCTTGTGATCAAGTCCTGCAGTGACACTTGATCCTAGAAGCTTGTGACTGAAAGGGGAGAGTGCTACAAACTGAGCCACGGCTGACATTGGTCCTTTAATCCTATGTGTTTCTAATTTGGTAACACGGCTGTTATGTGGTACTTTATCAAACGCCTGTTTAAAGGATAGGAATATTAGGAAAGTACAGGCAAGGACTATCATAGAAACACAGAATAGCATTGCACTGAAGAAGGCCATTTGGTCCAACATGTCAGTGCTGGCCCTTTTGAAGATCTTCCCGTTAGTCCCACACACTGGCTCTTTTTTTAATTCATTCATGGGATTTGGGCGTCACTGGCTTGGCCAGCATTTATTGCCCTTGTTGCCCTAGAGAAGGTGGTGGTGAGCTGCCTTCTTCAACCGCTACAGTCCATTTGGAGTAGGTAGACCCACAGTGCTGTTAGGAAGGGATTTTGACCCAGCGACAGTGAAGGAAGGGCGATATAGTTACAAGTCAGGATGGTGTGTGACTTGAAAGGGAACTTGAAGGTGGTGATTTTACCATGTATTTGCTGCCCTTGTCCTTCTAGTTGGTAGAGGTGGCGGATTTGGAAGGTGCTGTCTAAGGAGCTTTGGTGCATTGCTGCAGTGCATCTTGTAGATGGTACACACTTCTGCTACTGTACGTCTGTGGTGAAGGGAGTGAATGTTTGTAGATGGGGTGGCAATCAAGCGGGCTGCTTTGTCCTGGATGGTGTCGAGCTCCTTGAGTGTTGTTGGAGCTGCACCCATTCAGGCGAGTGGAGAGTATTCCACCACACCCCTCACTTGTGCCTTGTAGATGGTGGACAGGCTTTGGAGAATCAGGAGGTGAGTTACTCGCCTCTGGATTCCGAGCCTCTGACATGCTCTTGTAGCCTCGGTATTTATATGGCTACTCCAGTTCAGTTTCTGGTCAATGGTAGCCCCTAGACTGTTGATAGTGGGGGATTTAGCGATGGTAATGCCATTGAATATCAAGGGGAGATGGTTAGATTCTCTCTTGTTGGAGATGGTCATTGCCTGGGACTTGTGTGGCACGAATGTTACTTGCCACTTATCAGCCCAAGCCTGGATATTGTCCAGGTCTTGCTGCATTTCTGCACAGACTGCTTCAGTATCTGAGGAGTCAGGAATGGTGCTGAACATTGTGCAACCATCAGCGAACATCCCCACTTCTGACCTTATTATTGAAGGTAGGTCATTGATGAAGCAGCAGAAGATGATTGGGTCTTGGACACTACCCTGAGGAACTCCTGCAGTGATGTCCTGGAGCTCAGATGATTGACCTCCAACAACCACAACCATCCTCCTTTGCACTCGGTATGACTCCAGCCAACTGAGTGTTTGAGATAATGAGGCAATGAGATCAAGAGCTGAGTGGCTGTAGCGGAACCTAAACTGAGCGTCACTGAGCAGGTTATTGCTAAGCAAGTGCTGTTTGATAGCACTGTCGGTGACACCTTCCATCACTTTACTGATGATTGACAGTAGGCTGATGGGGCGGCAATTGGCCGGGTTGGACGTGTCCTGCTTTTTGTCTACAGGACATACCTGGGCAATTTTCCACATTGCCAGGTTGATGCCAGTGTTGTAGCTGTACTGGAACAGCTTGGCTAGGGGCGCGGCAAGTTCTGGAGCACAGGTCTTCAGTACTATTTCCGGAATATTGGCAGGGCCCATACCCTATGCAGTATCCAGTGCCTTCAGTCGTTTCTTGATATCACGCGGAGTGAATCGAACCCTGAGAACCAATACTGTATACTCCCCTCCACCTCCAGTCAGAACAATGACTGTTCTCCACTTCTCTCTGCTTTCTGTCCCTGAGTCACTGTCATATCCACACCATCACTGTCACATTAATCCATATCTTCCGTTTCTCATAACAAGTCTATGAAATGTCATTTGTTCACAGGTCTTTTGAAATTCTATATAAATAAATGGATATACACGAGTAGGGGCGGAACATGTTGGTATGGTTCTTCATGAATACTTTGTATCTTTCTTCACAAAAGGGGGGCACGATGCAGATATTGTGGTTAAGGAGGAGGAGTGTGAATTATTGGATGTGATATACATAGGGAGAGAGGAAGTATTAATGGGATTAGCATCCTGGAAAGTTGATCCATCACCATGGCCGGTTGAAATGTATCCTAGGCTGTCAAAAGAGGTGAGAGTGGAAATAGCAGAGGGTCTGACCATCATTTTCCTGTCATCACTGGATACAGGTGTAGTGCCAGAGGATTGGTGAACTGTTAACATTGTACCTCTTTAAAAAAGGAGCAAAGGATAGACCGAATAATTGCAGGCCAGTCAGTCTAACCTCAGTAGTGGGCACATTATTGGAATCTATTCTGAAAGACAGGATAAAGTGTCAAGTAGAACAGCACAGGTTAATCACGGATAGTGAGCTTGTATTTGATAAGGTAAGATATTGTTTGACCAAATTGATTGAATTTTTCGAAGAAGTAGCAAGGACGATAGATGAGGGTAGTGCAGTTGATATAGTCTGCATGGATTTTGACAAGGCTTTTGTCAAGGTCCCATGTGGCGTACTAGTTAAAAAAATAAAATCCCATGGAATCCAGGGAAATTCAGCAAGTTGGATGCAAAATTGGCTCAGTGACAGGAAACAAAGGATGATTGTTGATGGGTGTTTCACTGACTTGAGGCCTGTTTCCAGTGGCGTTCCACAGGGCTCAGTACTGGGTCGCCTGGTTTTTTGTAGTATATATTAACGATTTGAACGTAAATGTAGGGGGCATGATCAAGATGTGTGCAGATGGTACACAGATTGGTCGTGCGGTAGGTAGCGAGGAGGATAGCTGTAGGCTGCAGGAAGATATTGATGACAGAAAAGTGTCAAATGGAATTCAACCTGGACAATTGTAAGGTGATGCAATTGAGGAGGTCAAACAAGGCAAAGGGATAGACGATTAATAGGAAAATACTGAGAAGTGTAGAGGAAGTGAGGGACCTTGGAGTCAATGTCCACTGATCCCTGAAGGTAGCAGGTCAGGTCGATAAGGTGGTTAAGAAGGCATATGGAATCCTTCCCTTTATTAGCTGAGGTATAGAATACAAGAGCATGGAGGTTATGCTGGAACTGTATAAATCATTGGTTAGTTCACAACCTGAGTACTGTGTGCAGTTTTGGTCACCTCATTGACAAAGGATGCAATTTCACTAGAGAGGGTATGGAGGAGATTTACGAGGATGTTGCCTGGACTGGAAAAATGCAGCTATTAAGAAAGATTAGATAGGCTGGGGTTGTTCTACTTGGAACAGAGGAGGTGAGGGGAGATCTGATTGAAATGGGCATAATTTTGTGGGGTCTGGATAGAGTGGAGGTGAAGTAGTCTATTCACCTTAGCACAGAGATCAGTGACTAGGGGGCAGTGACTTAAAGTGCTTGGTAGAAGGATTAGCGGGGAGTTGAGGAAAAACCTGTTCACCCAAAAATACAAAATTGGCTCAGTGGCAGGAAACAAAGGGTAATTGTTATAATAAAAGCAAAATACTGCAGATGCTGGAAATCTGAAGTAAAAACAAGAAATGCTGGAAATACGCAGCAGGTCTGGCAGCATATGTGGAGGGAGAAGCAGGGATAATGTTTCAGGTCAGTGACCTGTAACGCTAACTCTGCTTCTCTCTCCACAGATGCTGCCAGACCTGCTGAGTATTTCCAGCATTTCTTGTTTTTATGAAAGTGTAATTGTTGACGGGCATTTTACTGACTGGAGGACTGCTTCCATTGGCATTCCAATGGGTTCAGTCCTGGGTCCCCTGTTTTTAGTGAAGGTCTAGAACTTACTGCCTGTAAGGATAGTTGAGGCAGAATACCTGCACTCATTGAAAAGGAGTCTGGATGTTCAACTCAAGTGCCATAATCTTTAGGGCTATGGATCAAATGCTGGAAGGTGGGATTAGAATAGGTGGATCATGTATCGGCAAGCACAGACACAATGGGCCAAGTGGCCTCTTTCTGTGTCTTAAACTTTTTATGATTATATTACATGAAACAAGCTATCCTCAGTAACACTCACAGTTATGTCCTTAACGAACTCGATCAAGATTATCAGAAATGATTTTCCATTAACCTATCCATGCTACTTGTCATTTATTAACCCATGTTTTTACAAGCAAGATATATGTTTGTGCTGGGTTGTGACCTCTAGAATATTCCAACCACCAACGTGAGACTGATAGTTACAGGGTTTATCCAGCGTCTACTTTTTTAAACAGTGTAACATTTACCCTGCAGTCCTCTGGCATCAATCCCATATCCAAGGAGGATTGAAATATTCTGTCCAGTGCCTCTGTTATTTTCACCATACCTTCCCTCAGTAACTATCATACATCCCATCCAGACTGGATAAATGTTCTACTTTACAGCGATACAAAATATGTTGGATTGAAAGGTGTTAAATGAACCTGTTTGTTCAGTGACTGTAATTAATGTCAGTCTCCATGGACCCTAATGGTGTTACTGGAGGGTTTCCCTCTTCTATTAAGAAGGGACTCCTTTCAATGTGTTATCCTATCGTGTCAGTGGGCGCATCAACCCCGGCACTAACAGAGATCAGCGGCTGCAGAGAGAGGGAGAGGATAGATCAGAATCTGAACAATACATTGGAATGTTACAACAATGTGTCAGAATCTGAGAACAATAGATTGGAATGTTACAACAATGGACAGGAGTTTATCCGATTGGTTTGGCCTGGTTACAGCAGATTTTTATTGGATAACATTAGAACAGCGGATTTATTATGCTCTGAAGATGATTCAATTTATTTAATATCCCATCCTCGCTATTATTGGTGTCCCTGGTAAGTCACTGTATCCAACTATTGGATTCATAAACCATATTTCACTGATTTAGTGTTCTTGTCATTTAAATCGTGAGAAGACTGAAACCATTATCTTCAGTTTCTGTCACAAACTCCATTCCCTGTCCATGATCTGCATCCCCCTCGCTGGCCATTGTCTGAGGTGGAACCAGGAAGTTTACAACCTCTGGTATCTATTTAATGCTGAGCTGAGTTCATCCCCATATTCTCTCCATCCCCAACCTTGCCAATTGTTATGTCCAGGTGAGGAGGGGTCAAAGTCGCTCGTCTTTATTTGACCACAACAATGTTTGTCCTTTATAAACAATGAATATGCTTAACGTCTCAGAGAGTGTTTTACATTTTACCTTTCGTATGATGAAGAAATCGATTGGACAGGTTCTCTTGAGTTTAAACATGAAAGAGGTGCGTTTATTATACTTAACAATATAAACCCGATCTAAATAAAATCATTAAAATCAATAGAACACATTTATGCGCACACTCTCACACGAATCACACAGAAATAGATTACAGAGTAAGAAGTAAATTTGTGGTTGGTTTGGAGTCCAGAATAAATATTTTTTTTAAAACTCATTCTGTGAGGTTTGACCATTCCTTGGTCTTCCTGCAGAAGTTGTACCCTTGAAGTCTTTTTCTGCTCAATGTGCAGTTTGTGGCTGGTCCACATGGCTCTGGGAATTCTTTGAGGTACACTTGTAGGTGGCTTTCTTCCCCTGGTTACTCTGTCTGTAGCAATCTGTCGGCTTGGAGGGCCCAGAGTCGCATGTGGTTTTCAAATTTGTGATGTTATGTGGACAGGGAGATGGAGAGAAATGGAGGGGTGTGGGGGAACACAGCCCTTCTGCTTCAGCACATTTTGAATCACTGACTTGTCTGTTTTTGTCCAGGGAAAACTCTCAGCTTTCGCAGGGATAGACAGTCTCCAGTCTGACTCAGTGTATTCGCTGGACTGTTCCAATGAGATTCAAGGTTAGGCCCTTCTATCTCCCCAGGGCTCAGGATACCAGTATTTACTCTTGGAGGAGTTTGCTCTTTCAAAGTCAATGTGTCAGGATGGCCTTGTATGCCGTGTTAATGAATGTAATCTAAGGTAATTCAATCACTGGAGCAAGCCAATGATTTGGGTCCAGGCTCATCAGACATCTGTCTCCTGTTGTAGGCTTTAGAATGTGAAAAGGTGTGTCAGATGCCAATTGCGGTGGCCATCTTGGCTGCCAGTTTTTTCAAGGATAACGGCAAGATTTTTTTTCTATTAAAGGTTTACTGTAAGTTTCCAAACTATGAATTAAATTTCATAATTTGGCATATTGTGTTATCTTGACACCGCCACAGCACACGTGGAAAAAATCTGATAACAAGAACATTTCATTGCAGAATTGTGGGAATAAAAAGAAGAAAGCACACATTCATTCTCAATAATCACTTCCCAAACTGACATATTAATCTTAGAGTTACTGAAGCTGACATTGTCTGTTAAAGTTGTACTGATTTAATGTTTTGGTGTTTTGACTGGGATGGTTATTTGTCGGGTTTGACCCTGGACATTGCATCAGCGATTCCATTGTATCTTTTTTTCTCTCCTGCAATGAAGCTTCAAACATTCAGGTTCATTCACCTTGATAATCTTTCTCCCTAAACCGACAGTGTGTAATAAATTGTTTTTTTTTTTAGCCCCTGTGAGGTGTCTGAGATTTCCTCTGGGCCATTGTTCTTGCTGAGTTCGGCTTTGAAATTGTTGGGTTTGATGAGATTTGGGTTTGGGACCTGATCATTGGGTTCTTCAGTGGGTAGATCCACACTGACCTTACTTTTAGCTTTCTGGTGAGGTACACAAGTGCTGTTTACTTTAGGGTATTTTCCCTCTACTACGGGGACACTCATTTTTCTAACCAGCACCATGTCCTCTGGGATTTTATGGCTCGCAGGTGGCTGTCCATCTTTCACTGCACTCTCCTGCGACACCTCGACTCGGTGACGCATCTCCCTCACTATTGGCTTGCCTTTTTGGGAACTTTCTTTTGTCATTGCATGTTTCTGTAAATGTTGTTAGCAGACGTTTTAGGTTGCCTCATTGACCTGCATTTAAGAAGGAGAGTGTGTGGTCTAATTTATCTAACATTTCAGGGTTGGCTAATCGGAGAGTAGGGGATTCCAGTTGGGAATCCTCCTGGCCCTCCTCTAACCTGTCCTCACTGTCCTTTTCAATCCTTCCCTCCTGACAGTCTGCCAGATCTATACTTGTCTGTCCCCTCCACAGCCTTTGTTTTTTGCCTTTGGTCTGGGGTGTCATTTAAATAATTTACCTGGCTGTTCCTTTTGCAACTCGATATGGAACTCTGGACTGGGATTTCAGGGATTCACCCTGCAGTGGGAATAGTAACAATACATGATCGCTGGGATGAAATGTTCTGACCTTGGAATTTTGCCTGCTTACATTTTCATAGCTGCCTGGGAGGTCCTTAGGTGTTCCTGAGCCATTACACAGGCTCTCATGAGCCGCTCCCAGAGCATGGAGATGTAGTCTAACATGGAAGACTCTTCCCTGTGTCCCAAAAACTTCTCCTTGATTAGTTTAAGAGGAACTCTCACCTCGTGTCCATAAGCTAATTCAAAGAGACTAAAGTCAGTGGACTCAATAGATATGTTCCTGGTAACCAACAGGTGAAATGCCATCCCTTTGTCCCAGCCATGGGGTTACTCATAGCAGTATGGACTGATCATTGTCTTTAGGGTCTGGTGGTACTGCTCCAAATCTCCTTGTGACTGTGGGTGGTAGACTTTAGCTGGGTTATGTCTAGAATACCCATGACCTTTTCAAAAATACTGGACTTAAAATGTGTGCCCTGATCCATCTGAATCTCAGCAGGCAGCCCATAACGGGTTAGCCCCTCCACCACTACCTTGGCAGAGATAGTTCTTCGGGGGAATGGCTTCTGGGAATCGGGTCACCACATCCATAATGGTGAGAAGATACTGGTAATCCCGTTTTGTTTTCAGCAGGTGTCCCACATAATCCACCAGCATTCTGCTGAAGGGTTCCACAAATTCTGGTATGGGTATTAGGGTGAAGGTATTATTGCAGGTTGGAGCCTCCCCACAACATGGCAGGTGTGACCAGTTTTACAGAACTCCACCACATCTTTGTGCAGTTGTGTTCAGTCAAAATGCTGTCTTATGTGGACTTTAAATTTTCATACATCAACATGTCCAGTCATTGGAGGTTCGTGGGCCATTAATATTTCTTTAAGGGACCTCAGCGGCACCACTATCTGGTGAAGCACTGTCCACTCTTCATCCGCAGGTCTGTGAGGAGGTCTCCACTTCCTCACCAGCACCGCATTCTTTAAATAGCAGCACTCTGCAACTCCCTCTACTTCAGTTTTGGTTTGGACGGTCTGTGCTATATTTTAACACTGGGTCGAGTTGTTGAGCCTCAACTAAGGAAGATCTGTTTAACACATCCTTTGTGTTCTCTACCTTCCCAAAGAAGTTTTCAGACAGCCAGACAGTAGGGTCATCGTCTCCAGTGTCAGTTCAGCCGCCTCTGATGGGGGTTGTTTAGCCATGGACCGAGTCACCACAGAATCAGGGAGAATGCCGGGGACCTTCTCCTGTAACTGCTCTGTGTCCCTGATCTCTTGTGGTCTCTCCAGAACTTTTGCGGAAGCTGCCACCTTTTCCCTGCCAGATCAATACCCAGGAGCAGGTCCCCATGGCTACAGGTCCTGAAAATAGGTCGCACCCCAAGTGCACCCAATATAAAGGTATGGACATATACTGTCTTCCGATACCATTCGCTAACACTCCTGCATTCACTGCACTCTCGGAGAAAGGTCATGCCTTTTCCCAGCAGAAGGGATTGGGTGGCCCCTTTATCCCTGAGTATGACTAGGGTTTGCTTACCTCACTGAAGGGGTATGGGATCACTTTTCCCTGGGATTCAAAATCCTAGTAACGCTCGAGGATTTTGTTAAGTTTTCCCCACTCTCTGTGATCGGGTTACTATTTCTGACTGTTACAGTTAAAGGCACAGCCTGACCTGCTGTGCTTTCCATCAGGGCCCGTTTTCCTGCACTGCTCTGGTGGACCCTGAGTAATCCTACAGGTTTTCCCCATCACTTACAGCATTCAACACGATGGTGATCTGCCTTACTGCATTGGAAACACACAGATCATTGGTCATTACTCCTGCTCTCAGTACCGTCCTATTGGCCTGAGCGTGGACCCCTGGATGTCCAGATTTTCCTCCTTGCCCGTGGCTGCTCAGGCTCTTATCACCCTCCCACCTTTTATTCCCGGGTCTTTGGGGTGACTAGGGAATGCATTCCCTTTGGTGTTCAGGCCTTGTGTACATGGAAAAAAATCATCATCCAGAATTGCAACCTTCCTGGCTCTTTGAACCTTTTTTTCCCTGTGTGGGTTTTAATGGGAGAGGGAGCGAGTTTTTGAACACCTCGACAAGGATCACCACTCTGAGGGTTACATATGTGGGCTGTAGCCCGATTTTCCGTATCTACTAGTCAGAGGCAAACATAAAAGCGGACTGTAAAATCTTCTATAGTTACGTAAAAAGGAAACATTTGGGTAAGACATGTATGTGTCCGTTACAGGCAGAGTCAGGGCAATTTATAATGGGGAATCGAGAAATCGCAGAGATGCTAAATGATCACTTTGTGTCTGTCTTCACTGAGAAAGATACAAGAAATCTCCCAGAATTAGAGATCCAAGGGACTAGGGGGAATGAGGAAGTGAAGCAAATTAATATTAGCAAGACGTTTGTGTTGGAGAAATTAATGGGGTTGAAGGTTGATAAGTCCCCAGGACCTGATATTCTAAATTCCAGAGTGTTGACAGAGGGAGCTATGGAGACAGTGGGTGCATGGGTGATCACCTTCTGGAACGGTTCCAGCATATTGGAAGGTCGCAAATGTCACCCCACGATTTAAGAAGGGCGGGAGAGAGAAAATGGTAGAATCTATCATAAAGGATGTGATAAATGGATAATTGGATAAAGATGATCTGATTGGGCATAGTCAACATGGATTTATGAAAGGGAAATCATGTTTGATGAACCTGTTGGAGTTTTTTGAGGATATTAGTAACAGAATTGATAAAGTGGAGTCGGTGGATGTAGTATATTTGGATTTTCAGATGGATTTTTGATAAAGTCCCCCACAGGAGGTTGGTTAGTAAAATTAAAGCACATGGGATAGGACATAATATACTGGCATAGATTAAGGATTGGTTAACAAGCATAAAACAGAGAGTAGGAATAAATGGGTTATTCCCGCTTTGGCAGGCTGTGACCAGTGGGTAAGTAAAAAGGAAATATTTGGGTAGGTACTTGGGCCCCTTCTGTTCACAATATGTATCATTGATTTAGATGTGGGGACCAGAGTAATATTCCCAAATTTGCAGATGATACAAAAAGATGTGGGAATGTACGTGCTGTGAGGAAGGTGCAAAGTGGCTTCAAGGGCATTTGGACAGACTTCGTGGGAGGGCAAGAACGTGGCAGATGGAATATAATGTGGAAAATATGAGGTTATCCACTTTGGAAGGTGGAATAGATGTGCAGGGTATTTCTTGAATGGTAAGAAATTAGAAAGTGTAGATGTACAAAGGGATCTGGGTGTCCTTGTCAATAAATCACTGAAAGCTGACATGCAGGGACAGCAAGCACTTAAGAAGGCTAATGGTATGTTAGCCTTTATCACAAGAGAATTTGAGTACAGGAGTGGTGAAGTCTTGCTTCAATTGTATGGAACCTTGTGAGACCACACCTGGAGTACTGTGTGCAGCTTTGCTCCCCTTACTTTTGGAAGTATATTATTGCCATAGGGGGAGTGCAACGAAGATTCACTAGACTTGTTCCTGGGATGGCAGGACTGTCTTATGAAGAGATTGGGAAAACTGGGCCTGGATTCTCTAGAATTTTGAATTGAAAATGTGAATCTTTGGAATTCTCTACCCCAGAGGGCTGTGGAAGCTCAGTCATTCAGTATGTTTGAAGCAGAGATTGACAGATTTCTAAATACAAATGACATAAAGGGATATGGGGATAGTGTGGCAAAAAGGAATTGAAATAGATGATAACCCGTGATCGTTTTGAATGGTGGGGCAGACTAGATGGGCTGAATGGCCTACTCTTGCTCCTATGTTCCGAAGCTGCTTAACTCTTTCAAACTGGAGGTAAGTTCGCTCAGGCTACTTTCGTAGTGTTCCGAATTTTTGTTAGTACGCTTCTGATACTATCTCATATGCGCCCTGGATAGCACTTTTATTCATTTCATAATCTGATGATCTTTCATCGGGTAACAGTGAATAAACCTCATGGGCTTTTCCTGTTACTTTGCTTTATAAAAACAGTGTCCAGCTCTCTGCCGCCATTTCAGCTGCTTTGCAAGTTTTTCGAAAGTGATGAAAAATTCTGCCACATCCTCCTCATTGAACTTTAGAATGAACTGGGGTAACTTTAAGAACTCAGCACATGGTCCTGAGCTATGGGCAGCTCCCTCACTAGCTGTGCCTTCACTGGGTGTACTGGGTCTTCCTCTAGTTGATTGAGCCGACTTAACTCCCTTTCCTCCTTCTCCTTCTGGAACACTCTTACGTTTTCCCTTTCTTGACACTCACTCTGCTCTTTCTCGTTCTCTCTGGATTTCCAATTCTAGTCTATTCTGTTCTAGTTTGACCTTAGCTAACATTACTCTATCGGTTAGTTATTCTAATCCTATTCGAGTCTTCAGCTTCAAGGGCATGTCCGGCCGGCTGACAAAGGCGAGGAAGTGGAGAGTGTGAAGGAGCAGCCCATGCAAGAAACCCCTCCGCGCCGACTGGAATGGCATGGAAGGCATTTCCGAGAGGCAGCTCGTGTTGTGCGGCCCCGGCTCACGAGGAGGGTTTCGGGGCCTGGGTCCAATGAGCAGTTCCGGCCGAGCGGAGTTCAGCTCGGCCGGGAGCGCTCCACTCTCCCGAGCCCCATCGCCACCCACAGTGAAGGGCATCCCAGGGGCTTCGGCTACTCCTCTACACACTGGTCCGGCACTGGAGTAGGCCGCCCGGACAGCCGAGGCGCTCTCCTCAGTCGGCGGGGGAGCACCTTGACTGGAGGTGACCATGTTCTGGAATCGGATTAGATCCCGGTAAAAGACAGGCATCTCCCTCAGAGAGGCGCGGCTAATGGACTCCACTGGGAGCTGCGTGTCATCTTGAAGGCAGTGACACTGGCGGAAAAAATATGTCACCAGCAACCATCATCTGGGAGGACGCTCGACGTCCAGGTATCTCTGCAGGGTCCGAAGGCGGAGAGTCGCAGCCTGGGTGCGGACGCACATCAGCGACTGGCTGCCCTCCTCGATCGGGAGACTCAGGACCGCGGCAGAGACCCAGTGTTTCCTGTTGCCCCAGAAGAAATCGACGAGTTTCTTCTGGATCTTGGTTGCTAATGCAGGGGGCGGGGCCACAGTGACCAACCGGTACCACAGCATGGAGTCCACAGGTTGGTTTATCAACAGCGCTCGGCCCCTGTCGGAAAGCACTCGGAGCAGTCCTGTCCAGGGCCCCAGCTGAGTGGTGACTTTCGCCTCCAACTTCTGCCAGTTTGCCAGCCTGGCTTCCTCAGCAGGGCGAAGGTGGACTTCCAGATAGGGGAGGTGCGTGGTGCTCCACACAAAAGGTGTCATCTCCTCCGGCAGGGAGTCCACCCGCCACTGAACCACCAGGAGAATGGAACATTTCTCCCAATTGATCCTCGCAGAGGATGCTGCAGAAAAGGTCTGCTGGCAGTCGCGCATCCTGCACAAGTCAACAGGATCCGTGACCACGAGGATCACGTTGTCGGCGTAAGCCGAGAGGACAAACCACATGGCCAGCTCACGCAGAGCCAATCCCCTCAACCTCCTGCGAACTAGGCACAGGAAGGGCTCCACACAGATGGTGTACAATTGGCCGGACATGGGGCATCCCTGACGCACTCCGCTCCCAAAGCGAAGGGGCGCCGTCAAGGACCCGTTAACCTTGACTAGACACTCTGCGGCGGCTTATAAAAGTCGGAGCATAAAAGCAAAATACTGCGGATGCTGGAAATCTGAAACAAAAACAAGAAATGCTGGATTCACTCAGCAGGTCTGGCAGCATCTGTGGAAAGAGAAGCAGAGTTCACGTTTCGGGTCAGTGACCCTTCTTCGGAACTGACAAATATTAGAAAAGTCACATATTATAAACAAGTGAGGTGGGGGTTGGGCAAGAGATAACAAAGGAGAAGGTGCAGATTGGACCAGGCCACATAGCTGACCAAAAGGTCACGGAGCAAAGGCAAACAATATGTTAATGGTGTTTTGAAAGACAAAGCATTAGTACAGATTAGGTGTGAATATACTGAATATAGAACATCAGCAAGTGCAAACCTGAAGAAAAACAACCTGAAAAAAAACAGTGGGTAAGCAAACTGAACAAACTAAGATGAAATGAAATAAATGCAAAAAATGTAAAAAGGAATGCAAAAAAAAAGGAAGAAAAAATAACTAAAAATGACTAAAAATGAAAGTAAAGTGGGGGGCTGTCATGCTCTGAAATTATTGAACTCAGTGTTCAGTCCGGCAGGCTGTAGTGTGCCTAATCGGTAGATGAGATGCTGTTCCTCGAGCTTGCGTTGATGTTCACTGGAACACTGCAGCAATCCCAGGACAGAGATGTGAGCATGAGAGCAGGGGGGAGTATTGAAATGGCAAGCAACCGGAAGCTCAGGGTCCTGCTTGCGGACTGAGCGGAGATGTTCCGCAAAGCGGTCACCCAGTCTGCGCTTGGTCTCCCCAATGTAGAGGAGACCACACTGTGAGCAGCGAATACAGTATACTACATTGAAAGAAGTACAAGTAAATCGCTGCTTCACCTGAAAGGAGTGTTTGGGGCCTGGGATAGTGAGGAGAGAGGAGGTAAATGGGCAGGTATTACACCTCCTGCGATTGCAAGGGAAGGTGCCCTGGGACGGGGACGAGGTGGTGGGGGTAATGGAGGAGTGGACCAGGGTGTCGCGGAGGGAACGATCCCTTCGGAATGCTGACAGGGGAAGGGAGGGGAAGATGCGACTGGTAGTGGCATCACGCTGGAGGTGGCGAAAATGGCGGAGGATGATCCTTTGGATATGGAGGCTGGTGGGATGAAAAGTGAGGACAAGGGGAACCCTGTCACGGTTCTGGGAGGGAGGGGAAGGGGTGAGGGTAGAGGTGCGGGGAATGGGTCGGACACGGTTGAGGGCCCTGTCAACCACAGTGGGGGGAAATCCTCGGTTGAGGAAAAAGGAGGTCATATCAGAAGCACCGTCATGGAAGGTAGCATCATCAGAGCAGATGCGTCGGAGACGGAGAAACTGGGAGAATGGAATGGAGTCCTTACAGGAGGTAGGGTGTGAAGAAGTGTAGTCGAGGTAGCTGTGGGAGTCAGTGGGCTTATAATGGATATTGGTAGACAACCTATCCCCAGAGATGGAGACAGAGAAGTCGAGGAAGGGAAGGGAAGTGTCAGAGATGGACGATGTAAAGGTGAGAGAAGGGTGGAAATTGGAAGCAAAGTTGATAAAGTTTTCGAGTTCGGGGCGGGAGCAGGAAACGGCACCGATACAGTCATCAATGTACCGGAAAAAGAGTTGGGGAGGGGGCCTGAGTAGGACTGGAACAAAGAATGCTCGACATATCCCACAAAAAGACAGGCAAAACTAGGACCCATGCGGGTACCCATGGCGACACCTTTTACTTGAAGGAAGTGCGTGGAGTTGAAGGAGAAGTTGTTCAATGTGAGAACAAGTTCAGCCAGGTGGAGGAGGGTGGTGGTGGATGGGGACTGGTTGGGCCTCTGTTCCAGGAAGAAGCGGAGAGCCCTCAAACCATCCTGGTGGGGGATGGAGGTGTAGAGCGATTGGACGTCCATAGTGAAGAGGAGGCGGTTGGGACCAGGAAACTGGTTCAGGACGCCCCTCCACCTCCACCCCGAGGCCAATGAGCGGTCCAGGGGAGACGGAGGTTCCCGACTCCGGAAATCCAGCCGGAGCCGAGACCGGAGGTGGAGAGAGGAGGCGATCTCCCGCTCCGCCAGCACCCACAGGCCCAGCGGATGGGGTAGCATTCTCGTATATAACCGGGTCGGGTGTCTCCTGGTTGGTGGTGGACTCTGGCTCGGAGTGCCGACCCTTTGGGGCCTCGCCCTGCCCTCCACTCAGGGCACCCGACCCAGTGCAGTGGCAAATAGGCGGCGTCCTCAGGCTCCCCCACCACAAGCAGGGTCCCACTTACGCCTTCAGGAGGTCCTCATGTACCGGGGCCTTCCCCTCCCCTCTTTCCTGCGGAATAGGGAGCTCCTGCCCGGACTTTGTAGCCTTGGTGGTGGTGGTAGGGGAAACCTGGGAACCCGAAACAGGCGCCTCAGGGCCCCTCGTTACCTCTGTGGAGGGGTTCCTTCTCCTCTTTTTCCCACTAGGGCGCAGTGGCTCAGAGACCTCCATGTCATCAGAGGCCTTCACCTCGCCACCCTCCTTTTTTCAGTCACCCTGTCCTGAGCCCAGCCCTGGGACAGGTGGGGTCCGTGAGAATGGGCTTTGGGCTGAGCTCAGGCTCGGGTTTTTTCAATGTGTCCAGGGGATGCACCTCTTGATTTTTCATTTTCCTCTGCGTCTTCCTTCCACTCGGACGGGCACTCCCCTCCCCGCTAGAGGCCGTGAAAATACAGCCTTACGAACATGCCCCACTCCCTTGCAGCCGTGGCACCGCGCCCCATCCGAGGTCCAAAAGACGTTGTCGGCCGTCCCCTGGAACTCTATATTAAATTGGCGCTCCGAGACCTCCCCCGTGCCAGCTGCATAAATAACTGGCGGCGGAAGGAAAAGACATGTTGGAGGCTGTGGTCCCGAAGACCAAGCCGGACTGGGGTGATCACCGACCTCACCTCCCCCAGATGGTGCAGGTGGGGGAGGAGGAGCTCACTGGGCATGAAGGGCGGGACGTTGGATAGCATTATCCGCTGCGCAATGACCCCCAGAGGGTCCAGCGGCAGGAAGGTCCCCCCACAGTGAGCCCTTTACTCAGTGCCAGGGACACCACCCGCGCGGTCTTCAAAACGAACACAGCCTTCCCATACATCTTTGAGGCTGCAACAATGGCCGAGGGGCCGACCAGCTCGGCCATTGCCTTTACGCAGGCCTCAATGGACATGTTGGGGTGGGGATATCTTTTCACCCCATGGCTGGATGTTATCAATTTAAAGGGTGATGGGGCCACGTGGGCAGCCAGAGAGGCTGCCGCTGCATAGGTAGTAGAGGGCCCCGCCACCGGTGTTGAAGGGCTTACCATGGGTCTAAGAGCTAGACCCACCCCGAATTGTGGGCTTGCACACCAAATATCAGAGATTAGCAGAAAATATTGAATATGTATTAAAAACAAACAAACAAACAAACAACAGGTTAGGGGAGAGGCTGAGGGAATAGAGGAGAAGTAAAGATAGGATGTAAGGGATGGCTTGCTTTCTGGAGGTGGTGCTCACAGCACATTTAAAACAGTCTTTGCACTTGGTCTTCCGGTCTTCTGGCCTTCTGGTTGGTGGAGGCGTCTTCACCTGGGTCAGCTGAAGCTGCCCAGGCACTATTATCCCCTTCCGTCTGTTTAGCCAGGCAGCTTAAGCTGACCTAGGCTGGGAAATTGGGGTGGGGAGGGAGCTTCCCTGTGTGCTTGTTGCAGCAGTACAAATTCCTGTTGAATTGGCAGCCCCACCCCTTGTTGTTCCGGCCACTTGTTCTTCCCACATCAGTCCAAAGTAAATTACTGGTGTTCAGCACCCACCTCCAGACAAAGCCTTGTTTCCAACAAAAAAGAATGTCTCTTTCTTCACATTAATGGCGATTGTTGTTGAAGTTTTCCCTCTGCTTGATTGTAACTGCTCTCCCTTGCTCAGTCCAGCTCCTCTCTCCACCTCTACAACCTCCAACTGCCACCAGCACTCTCAGCTGAGGCTCGTTGCTGCAATCAGCAGTCAACACTCCAATTAGACAGCAGCCAACCTTGTTTTTTTTTTTTTCCACAAAGTTTTGGCAGGCCGGAAGAAGCCAATGGCAGATTTCAGCGGAAATGTCTCATACTTGGGCCAGATGGTAACCTTTGGCGGGCCAGTCTCTGGCCCACTGGCTGTATGTTGGACAACCTTGGTGTAGAGGGAGCTTTATTCTGTATCTGACCCATTTTTTTCCCCTTTTTTTAAGGTGACCTTTATACCCCAGGCCCCTTTTATATATTTTTTATGTCGAGGGGGCCTTTATTCCTCAGGCCCCCTTTATATATTTTTTATGTCGAGGGGGCCTTTATTCCTCAGGCCCCCTTTATATACACACTTATATTTTAAAAATAACTTTATTAAAACCAGATAAATAAACAAAAACTCAAATTAAAATGCCATTCTCGGCTTCGACAATGCACTCCAGTCCCTGCGGTGCCCACCGGTCGCGGAAGGCCTCAGACGTACCGGCGGACACCGCATGCTCCTTTTCCAGGGACACCCGGGCGCGAATGTAACCGCGGAAGAGGGGCAGGCAATCGGGGAGGACGGACCCCCCGACGGCCCGCAACCTGGACCTGTGAATTGCCACCTTGGCCAGGCCCAGGAGCAGACCGACGAGGAGATCCTCCTCCCGGCCCAAGCCCCTCCGCACCGGGTGCCCAAAGATCAGGAGCGTGGGACTGAAGTGCAGCCAGAATTTGAGGAGCAGCCCCTTCAGATACTCAAATAGGGGCTGCAACCTCGCACACTCCATATAAATGTGGAAACACGGACTCGTCCAGGCCGCAGAAAGTACAGCTGGCCTGGGAGTCCGTGAACCTACTTAAAAGCCTATTGCACGGGACTGTTCTGTGCAGCACCCTCCACCCCAGGTCCCCGATGTAAAGGGGGAAGACTCCTGCGTAGAGAGACCTCCATCGGGGATTCCCCTCGCCGCCAGATGGCAACGCGGACCGCCAGGGCGTGTCCGGCCGGCTGACGAGGGCGAGGAAATGGAGAGTGTGCAGGAGCAGCCCATACAGGAAACCCCTCCGCGCCGATTGGAATGGCATGGAGGGCATTTCCGAGAGGCGGCTCGGGTTGTGCGGGACCGGCACCCGAGGAGGGTTTCGGGGCCTGGGTCCGATGAGCAGTTCCGGCCGAGCGGGGGTCAGCTCGGCCGGGATCGCTCCGCACTCCCGAGCCCCCTCGCCACCCGCAGTGAGGGGCGTCCCGGGGGTTTCGGCTACTCCTCCGCCCGCCGGACCGTCCCCGGAGTCGGCCGCCCGGACAGCCGAGGCGCTCTCCTCCGCCGGCGGGGGAGCGCCCTGACTGGAGGCGACCATGTTCCAGACTCGGAAAAGATCCCGGTAAAAGACAGGCAACTCCCTCAGAGAGGCGCGGCTAACGGACTCCACCGGGAGCTGCGTGTCGTCTTGAAGGCAGTGACACTGGCGAAAAAAATACTTCGCCAGCGCACACCATCTGGGAGGACGCTCGATGTACAAGTATCTCTGCAGGGTCCGAAGGCGGAGAGTCGCAGCCTGGGTGCGGACGCACACCAGCGACTGACCGCCCTCCTCGATCGGGAGACTCAGGACCGCGGCAGAGACCCAGTGTTTCCTCTTGCCCCAGAAGAAATCGACGAGTTTCTTCTGGATCTTGGTGGCAAATACAGGGGGCGGGGCCAAAGTGACCAACCGGTACCACAGCATGGAGGCCACCAGTTGGTTTATGACCAACGCTCGGCCCCTGTAGGAAAGCACTCGGAGCAGTCCTGT
The DNA here is from genome assembly GCF_036365525.1 of Heterodontus francisci. Taxonomy (NCBI): domain Eukaryota; kingdom Metazoa; phylum Chordata; class Chondrichthyes; order Heterodontiformes; family Heterodontidae; genus Heterodontus; species Heterodontus francisci. Next base: position 3,003,608 of record NW_027141861.1, on the reverse strand, counting down.
CCAGCGCCCCAGCCGAGCGGTGACTTTCGCCTCCAACTCCTGCCAGTTTGCCGGCCAGGCTTCCTCAGCGGGGCTAAGGTGGACTCCCAGATAGAGGAGGTGCTTGGTGCTCCACGCAAAAGGTGTCATCTCCTCCGGCAGGGAGTCCACCCGCCACTGACCAAACAGGAGTCCGGAACATTTCTCCCAATTGATCCTCGCGGAGGACGCGGCAGAAAAGGTCTGCTGGCAGTCGCGCATCCTCCGCAAGTCAACGGGATCTGTGATTGCGAGGAGCACGTCGTCGGCGTAAGCCGAGAGGACGACCCGCATGGCCGGCTCGCGCAGAGCCAATCCCGTCAACCTCCTGCGAAGCAGGCACAGGAAGGGCTCCATGCAGATGGTATACAATTGGCCGGACATGGGGCACCCCTGACGCACTCCTCTCCCAAATCGAAGGGGCGCCGTCAAGGACCCGTTAACTTTGACTAGACACTCTGCGGCGGCGTATAAAAGTCGGACCCGGGCCACGAAATGTGGCCCGAGTCCGAAAGCGCGCAGAGTCCCGAAAAGGTAATCGTGATCCACCCTGTCGAACGCCTTCTCCTGATCGAGGGAGAGAAAGGCGACCGACTGACCAGTCCTCTGGGAAAGATGGATCAGGTCCCGGACCAGGTGGATGTTGTCCTGGATGGACCGGCCCGGGACCGTGTAGGACTGGTCGGGGTGGATCATGTGGGCCAGCACGGAGCCTTGGCGGGTAGACATAGCCCGGGCAAAGATCTTATAATCCGTGCTGAGGAGGGAGACCAGACGCCAGTTTTTAAGCTGGCGGAGATCGCCCCTCTTCGGCAGCAGGACGATGACTGCCCTGCGCCACGAGAGGGGCATCTCCCCGGTCGCCAGGCTTTCCCCCAGGACCCGCGCGTAATCGTCCCCCAGAACGTCCCAGAACGCCCTGAGGAACTCCACGGTCAACCCATCCAGCCCTGGGGATTTGCCCCTCGAGAGCTGGTGGAGGGCGCCAGTCAGCTCCGCCAACGTGAGTGGAGCCTCCAATCCTTCGGCGCCCTCCGGGCTGACCTGCGGCAGGTCTTCCCACAAAACTCTGCGCGCATCCTCGCTGGATGGATCCGGAGAGAACAACGCACTGTAATACGTCCGGAGCAGGAGTCCCATTCCCTCCGGATCCGTGATGGAGGATCCGTCGTCGGCCAGCAGCTCGACGAGCTGCTTACGGACCCCCCGCCATTTTTCCAGCGAGTAGAAGAAGGGAGAGGCGCGGTCCAAATCTTCCAGGATCTTTATCCGCGACCTCATGTACGCGCCTCGGGACCCTATGAGCTGCAGGTTCCTCAGCGCGCCCTTCTTCTCTTTGTACGCCTGCCACAGGGCCGGGTCCGCGACGGCATGACCGAGGCGGGATTCCAAGTCGAGCACCTCCCTCTCAAGGCGCCCGATCTCGGCTTCCCGCCTCTTGGTCGACCCCTTCACGTACTCCTGACAGAAGACGCGGATGTGAGTCTTGCCCACATCCCACCATAGCCTCAAGGAGGGGAAGCCCCCCTGCTTCCTTCTCCAGTCGGCCCAGAATCGACAGAACGAGTCCCGAAATCGCACGTCCTCCAGCAGCCGGTTGTTAAAGTGCCAGTACGCGGACCCCGCCCGCGTGCGGAGCGGAGTGAACTCCGCCCACACCAGGCGGTGGTCCGAGCACGGCACCAGCCGCATGGAGGCCGCCGAAACGCGGGAGACGTACGCCTGCGAAATGTAGAGGCGGTCGATTCGCGACCCCCCTCCTCCAGACCTCCACGTGAAGGCGCTGGAGTCAGGATGGAGATTCCGCCAGACGTCCACCAAGTTAAGGGAGCTGATCAGTCCCCTCAACTTCTCCACTGACGCTTGGCCGCGCTGGGGACCGGAGCGATCCCCCACCTCGAGGGTGCAGTTAAAATCTCCCCGAGGACGATGCACTCGCCGCTATCGATGGAGCTCAAGAGAGCGGACACTTCTTCAAAGAAGCGCGCTTGCAATGCGCCGGGCCTGGGCGCGTACCCGTTCACAAAGTGGAGCGGCACGCTACCCAGGCGAACGGCGAGGTGGAGCAAGCGGCCCGGCACTAGCTCCTTGACCCCCAAGATCTCCGGCTGAAAAGTCGGGGCCAACAAGATAGCCACCCCACTAGAAATAGGGGTGAGGTGACTCATGTAGACCCCACCCTGCCACTCCAGGAGCCAGGTGGCTTCGTCTCCCGGAACGGTGTGGGTTTCCTGCAGAAAGCTCACCGCGTATCTCCCTTCCCTAAGGACTGAGAGATTGTGAAATCTGCGGTGAGCCCCTCTGCTGCCGTTGATGTTGAGGCTGGCTATGGTTATCTTCATGTCAAAGGTACTTAAAACCCGTCACCAACAGCTCACTGTGAGGAGGGAGTGGAAGTGCACCTGGCCCTCCACTCCCCCAGCAACCCATTGAGGAACACATTAAAACGGCGCCTCTCAACCAGTTTCACGTCCGCGCGCTTGCCCGCTATCTTAAGGGCGGCACGGACGGACTGTATGATCAGCGCCAGATTCGACCAACGGTCGAGGGCCAGCTGAACTTTATTGCGGCAACCCCTGCAAGCCGCGAGGAAATCCCGGAGTTCCGCCGTGGGGATGAGAGGAGAATCGGTGGGAGGCACGAGGGACTCCACCACCTCACTGGCGATGGAATCAAGATCATCCTCCGTGCCCCGCACCGAATCCCCATCCTCCTCCGGGTCGTCACCGCCAGCGGCCGACACATCCACCACACACTGTGGGGCGGACGTCCCGGCCGCGCCAGCTGGTCCCGCCTCCGTCACGATCCCACCCCCAGGATCGATGGCGGAGGAGTCCTCTCTGGGTTCTATTGTGAAACTGGAGCCTGTAGGCACCAGCGGTTCAGGATCCCCCTCCACCTCCGTCCCCAGGGCAATGAGTGGTCCAGGGGAGACAGATGTTCCCGACTCCGGGAAACCAGCCGGAGCCGAGACTGGAGGCGGAGGGAGGAGGCTATCTCCCGCTCCGCCAGCACCCACAGGCCCAGCAGATGGGGCAGCATTCTCAGTTATAACTGGGTCGGGTGTCTCCTGGTTGGTGGTGGACTCCGGCTTGGAGGCCCGACCCTCTGGGGCCTCGCCCTCCCCTTCATTCAGGACACCTGACCCAGTAGCAGTGGCAGAATGGGCGGCTTCCCCAGGCTCCCTCACCACACGCAGGGCCCCACTTACTCCTTCAGGAGGGGCCTCATGTACCGGGGCCATCCCCTCCCCTCCATCCTGAGGAATAGGGAGCACCTGCCCGGACTTTGCAGCCTTGGTGGTGGCGGTAGGGGAAAACTGGGGACCCGAAACAGGAGACAGTTCCCCTCCAACAGATGGGCCCTGCGCCTCAGGGCCCCTTGTTACCTCTGTGGAGGGGTGCCTTCTCCTCTTTTTCCCAGTTGTGTGCGGAGGCTCAGAGATCTCCATATCATCAGAGGCCTCCACCTCCACACTCTCCTTTTTTTTATTCACCCTGGGCCTGAGCCCAGCCCTGGGGCAAGTTGACTTCCCGAGATCGGGCCTTGGGCTGAGCTCAGGCTCGGGTAGTGTCACGATATCCAGGGGACGCGCCTCTCGATGCTTATTTCTCCTCCGCGCCTTCCTTCCACTTGGACGGTCACCCCCCTCCCTGCCGGAGGCCGTGAAAACCACAGCCTCCGGTACCGACTGAATGGTATCTGGTGGTGGTGTAGTGGGGGTGGGAGGAGGTGCAGCGTCGCCACCCTGGGCCGCTGAGTTGGAGTTGGCAGCCGGGAGGTTGGGGCAGTTCTTACGAACATGCCCCACCCCCTTACAGACATGGCACCGCACCCCGTCCAAGGTCCAGAAGACGCGGTGGGCCGTCCCCTGGAATTCTACATTGAAGTGGCCCTCTGTCACCTCCTCCCACGCCAGCTGCATGAATAACTGGCGGCGGAAGGAGTACACGTGTCGGAGGCTGTTCTCCCGAAGACCGAGCGGGACTGGGGTGAGCCCCGTTTTTACCTCCCCCAGATGGTGCAGGTGGGGAAGGAGGAGCTCACCAGGGATGAAGGGTGGGACATTGGATAAAATGAGCCTTTGCGCAGTGGCCTCCAGGGGGTCCACTGGCAGAAAGGTCCCACCCACGGTGAGCCCCTTGCTCAGAGTCAGGGACACCGCCCGCTCGGTCTTCAGGAAAAACACTGCCTTCCCGTACATTTTAGAGGCTGCAACAATGGCCGAAGGGCCGACAACCTCGGCCATTGCTTTCACGCATGCCTCTATAGTCATGTTCGGGTGGACGTAGCTCTTGACCCCATGCTTCGTTGTTAATAAAGCAAACGGTGACGGGGCAACAGGTGCAGCTGCAGCAGCCGCAGCAGCATATGAACGGTAAGGCCCCGCCACCGGCGAAGAGGTGCTTGCCATGGGGTCTAAGAGCCACGTCCACCCCCAAGAAACAAAACAACTTTACACAATTTTTAAAAAAAGCAAACTTTAAACAAGGTGGGGTGGGAGTAGAGGAGGATGGCGTAGGATGGTAAAGGAAAAGGGGAGGATAGGTGATTGAGGCGACTGAGTGGAGGAAGGGAGAGAAAGGCTGAAAAGGATGTTTGTTCCAACTGCCAGTTGGAGCACCTTTATCACAATTAGTCTAAACTTGTTTGTTGTCTTCCAGTTGGGGGAGGCTTCTTCGCCCGGGACAGCTGGAGCCGCCCGGTACTCTCCTCTTCTGATTTTAACAAGACAGTCTTCACCCGGGCAACTCCAGCTGTCCCGAGCAGGCAGTTGGGGTGGGGAGGGAGCTCCCTGTGTGCAAACACCAATACAAACACAGGGGCCCCTACTGGATTTGGCTGCCCCACCCCTGAGTCTTCAGGCCTCTTCTCCCTCCCCCAAACAGTTTAAACTTAATAGTCTTTCAGGTGCCCTGACACCCACCTCTCCAGAAAAATTGCAGCCTTCCTTGATAGTTTCCCTCCACTCTGTATTCACCTTTCTCCAGTCTCTCTCTCCAGTTGCTGCAGTCTCCACTCTGTATTCACCTTTCTCCAGTTGCTGCAGTCTCCACTCTCCACTCTGCAATTGCTGCAACACAGGTGCAGCTGCTCCCCCTGATTGCTGGCAGGAAGTGCTCCAAATTGACAAGCCAACCTTGTGCTGTACCTATCCTGGGAGTGTTTGATGGGAAAAGTGCAGAGGAAGCTTTACTCTGTATCCAACCCCATTCTGGACCTGTCCTGGGAGTGTTTGATGGGCACTGTGTAGAGAAAGCTTTATTCTGTATCTAACCCCGTCCTGTACCTGTCCTGGGAGCGTTTGATGGGGACAGTGCAGAGGAAGCTTTACTCTGGATCTAACCCCGTCCTGTACCTATCCTGGAGTGTTTAACTTAACAGTTTAGAGGCAGCTTTATTCTGTATCTAAGCTGTGCTGCCCCTGCCATAAACTTCAGCACAAATAAAACTCCTTTACAAACTCGCACCAAGTTCAAGGCCTGCTCAAGTCACGAACAAAAACCCGACCTGAATCCGACGGAAGCACATGGGACCCGAGCCCGACCCGGCCCAGGTCCCTTCATTTTCCCCCCGAGACCGACCCGACCCGACCCGACCCAAGCCCAAAGGTCGAGTTCGGAAGAGTGGCCCGACACATCTCATCGGGTCCCATCGGGTTCGGGTCGGGTAACAGGCCTTTACATCAAGTCCCGTTCAACCATCACTCCTGTGCTCACTGACTTACGTTGGTTCCTGATCCAGTAAAGCCTCGATTTTAAAATTCTCATCCTAGGTTTCTGACCCAACTCATTCCGAACTACTCAGAAATGAAGCTGCCTCCTCAAAATACTAAATGTTAGTTTGTTTGAGGGTTCACCTTCACCACACGGACTGTTGTTGTTCAGGATGAAGGCCCACCATTTTCTCATGGTAACCAGGGATGGGGAAGTAATGCTGGCCTTGTCAGTATCACCCATATCCTGAGAACAAATTGACAGGAAATGAAATAGGAATAAAATCAATGAGTTTGTAATTGACTGATTGAAACCAGGCGAGGTCTGTGATCAGAAAGAGATGTCATAATCCGATAAGCAAATTGTCAACACAATTTACCTCACCAGCCCCTTGTGTTTGCCTTTTTGCTGTTGTCTTCATCAGAACACAAGTAACAAATAATCTCTATCTTAAAAGATGCTGGATTATCAATTGTACACATGGAATACGGACTCAATGGTTTCTGTTATCAGACAGTCAGAGAATCACACAGCACAGGAGGAGACTATTTCACAAATCGTACCAGTTCCAGCTCTTTGAAGGAGATTTCCCAATGATTCCTCTCCGCTGTTCTTTTCTCCCGGTCCAGTAAATCACCCTGTTATTATTGATCCAATTCCTGACTGAAAGTTTCTGTTAAATCTGCTTCCACAACCCTTTCAGGAAGTGAATTCCAAATCATAAGCACTCGCTGTGTAAAGAAAAGAAAATCTCCTCTGTTTGTTTGTTAATCAACATTAAACTGGTTACTGAACCTTCATCCCGTGAAACCAGATTCTCCTTATTTATTCGAGAAACACACATCATCATTTTGTGCCCCTCGATTAAATCTCCCTTTTATCTTCTCTGCTCTAAGGAGAACAATCCCAGCTTCTCTCCACATAACTGAAGTCCCTCATCCCTGTTACAATTCTAGTATATAATCTAGCACCATCTCCAAGGCCTTGGAATCCTTCAAAAAGTGTGGTGTCCAGAATGGGACACAATAGTCCAGCTGAGGCTTTAACAGTCATTTATCTAGTCTTCGCAGAATGTTCTTGTGTTGTGATTTTTTAATTCTTTGCTTCTAGTTCTGAAGCTGACGATTCCCTATGCCTTTTTAAATCCTTCACCACTTGTCCATCCACCATCGAAGATGTCTGTACATGCACACCCAGTCTCTGTGCTCCTGTACCATCCAATAAATGGTGCAGTTCAGTTTCTATTCACTCCCCTTATTATCCCTGCCAAAATAACCACTTCCCCAATTCTATGTCTTAGATTTCAGTCACCTTGTGTATTCTCATGTCACCATCAGACTGTCCATGTCCTCCTTAATACTGCTACTGTCTACCACACTAATGACAGCATTTATGATTTACATGTCATCTGCAAGAGTTGAAATTATGTTTTTGTTTTACTCTAAGTCCATGTCATTTATACATTTATCTATATGTCAGGATGAGCACTCGTTTATCTAATCTCTCCTTTTCAAAAGAGGATGTAACATTTACAACACTTCTGGCCAGTGCCTTTGCTATTTCCACCATTCCTTCCTTCAGCAACCCTCACACATCCCATCCAGACCAGCTAATTGTTGCACTTTATTGTGGTACAAAAGTACTGGATTGAAAGGGGTTAACTCAACCTGTTTGTTCAGTGACTGTAATTAATGTCAGTCTCTTTGGACACTAATTGTGTCACTGGAGGGTTCCCCTCTTCTATTAATAAGGGTCTTCATTTAATGTCTTACCCATAGTGTCAGCTGGAGCATCAAACCCGGCACTTACAGGGATCAGTGGCTCCATAGAGAGGGAGACGATAGATCAGAATCTGTGAGCAGTTGATTGGAACGTTACAACAATGGGTCAGAATCTGAGAACAATAGATTGGAATGTTACAACAATGGACAGCAGGAGTTTCTCCTCTTGGTTTGGTTTAGTTACTGCAGATTATACTTGGCTAACATTAGAACGGCGGATCTATTATGCACTGAAGATGATTCAAACAATTTACTATCCCAGCCTCGCTATTATTGCTGTCCCCGGTAAGTCCCTGTATCCAACTAATGGATTCATAAACCATATTTCACTGAATTAGTGTTCTTGTCATTTAAATCGTGAGAAGACTGAATCCATTGTCTTCACTTTCTGTCACAAACTCTATTCGCTCTCCACGATCTGCAATCCCCTCGCTGAGGCTGAACCAGGAAGTTTACAGCCTCTGGTATCTTTAATGCTGAGCTCAGTTCACCCCCATATTAACTCCATCTCCAACCCTTCATATTGTTACAGCCAGTTGAGGAGGGGTCACAGTCCTTCCTCTTAATTGACCGCAATAGTGTTGGGTCTTTTTTAACCGTGAATGTATTTACCATTTTTGTGATGTTTTACTTTTTACCTTTGGTGTGATAGTGAAGGAACCAATCGGAAAGGTTTTCTTGCGTTTAAACATGAAAGAGGTGAGTTTAATACACTTAACATCTAAACCCGATCAAAATAAAATAATAAAAATGTAAGTTATACAGTTATGCTGCCACTGACACAAGAATCTCACGTACACAAATATATCACAGAATGAGAAGTAAAATCGTGGCTGGATTAGAGTCCAGAATAAATCAAAACATAATATGCAGTCTGTGAGGTTTGATAATTCCCTGATCTTCCGGCTGAAGGTGTACTCTTCAAGTCTTTGGCTGGTCGAAGTGCCCATTGTGGCTGATCCACATGGCTCAGGATTTTCTTGAAGGCAGACTGGTAGGTGGCCTTTTTTCCCTGGTGCCTCAGTCTGTAGCAATCCGTAGGTTTGGAGGGTCCACAGTCGCAAATAGTTTTCAAACTTGTGATGTCATCTGGAGAGAGACAGAAAGAGAACGGGGCTTGGGGTTGGTTGGGAGGGGGCGCGGGTGCGGTGGTGCTAGGGGAGGGGGGAAGGAAACCAACCTTCCACTTCTTCCATTTTGAATCACTGGCTTGTCTGTCTTTGTCCAGGGGAAACTCCCAGCTTTCACAGAAATGGTCAGACGATCTCATGGCTGCCTCAATATATTTTCTGGAGCCTTCTAATGAGATTAAAGGTGAGGAAATTTCATCTCCCCAGAGCTCAGGATGTCATTATTTACACTTGGAGTAGTTTACACTTTCAAAAGTCAGTGTGTCAGGATGTCCTTGAATTCCATGCGAATGAATGCAATCTTAGCAAATTTAGTCACAAGAGTAAGCCATTATTTTGGGTCCAGGCTCATCAGACATGTGTCTCCTGTTGGAGACGTTGGAAAGTGAAAAGGTGCTTCAGATACAAATTGCAGTGGCCATCTTGGCTGCCAGTTTTTTGCAGGATTTTTCCATTAAAACTTTAATGTAAGTTTCCAACTGATGAATTAAAATTCCTCATTGGCATATTGTGTTTCCTTGACACGAATAACACCTCTGTAATATCTGCCTCAGCCTACCAGCTTCGTAAACCCTCATCGTATCTTTGTTAAATCCACACTTGACTCTTCAAATTATATCCTGGCCGCCCTCCAATTATAAATCTCCATAAACCACAGCCCATCCAGAACTCTTCTGCCTATATCTATCTCACACCAAATACCGATCACACATCACCCCTGTGCTCAATGATCAACAGTGCCTCTCGGTCTGGCAGCACCTTAATTTTAATATTCTCAGCCTTGTGTATGAATACCTCCGTGTCCTCACCTGTCCAATTAATCCCATTCCCCTGTCCATTCCCCATAGTCTTGTAAATATTATGCCTTTGAGTCTGCTACCAATTCCATTTTTAAAGTGAGTTGCTTTCCCTCTCTATCTCCGCCAGCTGTGGTTTTCACTCTGCGGTCCCACCGGTGCCATCATTACAGAAACCTAGATCCATACAATGATGTGAACTGACAGCTGGTCACTTTTAGTGTGGTCAGCACAGTGTCCCATGTTAGGCAGGGATCTAGCCTGGGTGCCATATATGTGTTGTTTGTATGAGGAGGGGCTTGTACTGATGTCAATCAGCCATTTTTGCAGCACTGACGTACGATTTTGAAACTTGGCCTGTGCATGTCCAATGACCACCTGTGTAAGTCACTCTCAGCAGAGCATAGATTCAGCAGCATGAGGAACCCCCACCCCACCTTCCCCCACTGACACCCCCCAAAGTTATTTCAAAGGATCAGGCATCCAACTTACAGGTGAGGGCCTTTTGACTTACTTCTGCCATTGTAAAGTTAGTGGAGGTGCTGTGGATAGTTTTCTGGAGGTTGTGTTGTGAGCTGCTGCAGACATTCAGGGAGGGCAGAGGATTTTGTGAACGAACTCTGGACGAGGTATGGGACTGTAGTTACAGTGTCTCTGGGTCTGAAACATGACCAACAAATGGAGCAGAGGCTGCAGAGAGGGGAGTCTCTGTAAAAAGGGAGGAGGAGGGGCTCTGTCCTTCCAACCCGGTTTTCCCAAGAGCATTTTTCCTACCTACACCTAATCCAGGAGCAGTGTGTGAGGTGACTCTGATTCAATGAGGAAGTGGTCACAGAGCTGTATCACCTCCTGTAACACGACCTGGAGCCTCACACCAGGGTGAGGACGGAGCTATCAGTGGCTGTTAAAATCCCAGTTTCATTGATGTTCACTGCATCCGGATCTTTCCCCAGGCAGGAGTGGGCGGCATATCCAACATAGTCACAGAGAGTCATAGAGTCATTTACGACACAGGAGGAGACCAGTCGGACTCTCCATGTGTCTCTCTGTGTAACAATCCAGTCGGTCCCATTCCCCCACTCAATCCTCGGATCCCTGCAAGTTCATTTCCTTCAGGTGCCCATCCAATTTCCTTTTGAAATCATTGATTGTCTTGGCTTCCATCACCCTCATGGGCAGTGAGTTCCAGCTCATTACCATCCACTGTGTAAAAAAGTTCTTCCTCATATTCCCCCTGCATCTCTTACCCAAAACCTTCCATCTGTGTCCCCTATTCCGTGTTTCATCAGTTAATGGGAACAGTTTTTCCTTGTCTAACTTACCTAAGCCTATCATAATCTTGTACACTTCTTTCAAATCTCTCTCAATCTCCTTTACTCCAGGGAGAGCAACTCCATCTTCTCCAAACAAACCTTGTAACTAAACCACTCCAATCCCTGGAAGCATTCTTGTATTCTAGTAGAATCATATAAAGTTAAGGCACAGAAATCGGCCACTTGGCCCATCTTGTCTGCGCCAGCCAGAAAATGATCCACCTATTCTAATCCAACCTTCCAGCATTTAGTGCGTCGAGCTGCAGCTTACAGCACTTAAGGTGCATATCCAGAATATTTTTGAATGAGTTGAGGGTTTCTGCCTCAACTATCCTTTCAGGCAGTGAATTCCAGACGGCCACCACTCTCATCTCCCCTCTGATCTTTCTACTAATCACTTTAACTCTATTCCCCCTCTTCGATTTTATGGTGAATAGAGTCTTCACCTCCACTCTATCCATGCCAGTTATAATTTTGTACATTTCAATCAGATCACCCCTCAGCCTTCTCTGTTCCAAGGAGAACAACTCCTGTCTATCCAATCTTTCTTCATAGCTGCATTTTTCTATTCCTGGCAACATCCTCGTAAATCTCCTCTGTTCCCTCTCCAGTACAATTACATCCTTTCTGTACTGAGGAGACCAGAGCTGTACACAGCACTCAAGTTGTGGCCTAATCAATGAGTTATACAGTTCCGGCATAACCTCCCTGTTCTTGTATTCGGTACCTGGGCTAATAAAGGAAAGGATTCCATATGCCTTCCTAACCACCTTATCGATCTCTGCTGCTACTTTCAGGGATGTGTGGACATTCAATCCAAGGTCCCTCACTTTCCCTACACTTCTCAGTATTTTGACATTATTCCTGTATTCCTTGTTTGACCTCCACAAATGCATCACCTCATATTTCTCCAAGTTGAATTCCATTTGCCACGTTTCTGCCCATCTGACCAGGCCATCAATATATTTCCGCAGTCTACAGCTATCCTCCTCGCTATCTACCACACGGCCAATCTTCGTGTCGTCTGCAAACATCTTGATCATGCCCCCTACCTTTACGTCCAAATCGTTAACTTGCACCACAAAAAGCAGGGGACCCAGTACTGAGCCCTGTGGAACGCCACTGGAAACAGCCTTCCAGTCTCTAAAACAGCCGTCAACAATTACCCTTTCTTTCCTGCCACTGAGCCAATCTTGTATCCACCTTGCTGCATTTCCCTGGATCCCGTGGGATTTTATTTTTTGAACCAGTCTGCCATGTAGGACCTTGTCAAAAGCCTTGCTAACATCCAAGTAGACCATATCAACTGCACTACCCTCATTTATCTTCCTTGTTGCTTCTTCAAAACATTCGATCAAGTTGGTGAAACAATATCTTCCCTTAACAAATCCATACTGACTATCCTAAATTAAGAAGAGGTGGTGAGTACAGAAGAAGGCAAGTTATGCCGAACCTTTATGAAGCTCTGGTTCGGCCCCAACTGGAGTACTGCATCCAGTTCCATTCACCATAGTTTAGGAAGGATGTGAGGGTCCTTGACAGGGTGTAGAGGAGATTTACCCGAATGGTTCCAGAGATGGAGGATTTTAGCGACAAAGTTAGTTTGGAAAAGCTGGGATTGTTTTTCTTGGAGTAAAGGAGATTGAGGGGAGATTTGATAGAGGTATACAAGATGATGTCATGTTTGGATAAGGTAGACAAGAAAAGATGTTCCCATTAGTTAATGGTACAAGGACTAGAGTTAAGGTTGTGGCAAGAGATACAGGGGGATGTGAGGAACAACTTTTAGTCAGAGCTTGTGGGAATGGCCTGGAAATCACTGCCTACGAGGGTGGTGGAAGCGGAGATGGTGAATGATTTCAAAAGGATATTGGATGAACACTTGAGGGAAATCGACTTGCAGGTATATGGAGACAGCGCTGGGGAATGAGACTGGCTGGATTTATCTACAAAGCTGGCATGGACTCGAAATGACTATGACTCTCTGACAGGGGATTACTATTACTACTGCTTTCCTACACTTGGAAAATTTATAATGGACTGGACAGTATCACCCTGTTGAACCCCGTGATGTAAGTGAAATGATTGATGTCCCAGAACGTGGTTAACAAATGTCCTTCACAAACAGAGTAATTCAGTTCAGTCCCACTGACAATTCTGGATCATTCACAATGGGGAGTAGGTTCTCCTGGTTTTCTCTACATAGGACAGCAGCCAGGCTTTACACAGTGTCCCCCAACTCCATATGGAAAGTCTTGTCAGGGTTAGGTGAGATCAGACACGTTACCGAGGCGACAGCTTTCTTCAGTTGTGTTGCTGCTTCTGTGCTCTCTTCAGTCCAACCGGGTTAAAACTGGTCATCATCACCATTAGGTAGTTCATAAAGAGGAGTCACAGTCTCTGCAAATCGAGGGATGAGGGTCCGCTGATACCCCACCAGCCTGAGAATAGGACACAGGGCAGTCTTTGAGGTGGACAGGGGTAGAAACTGGATGAGGGTCTGCTGATACCCCAGCAGCTTGAGGATAGGACACAGGACAGTCTTTGAGGTGGACAACGGTAGACACTGGATGAGGGTCCACTGAAACCCCACCAGCCTGAGGATAGGGCACAGTGCAGTCTCTGAGGTGGACAGGGGTAGACACTGGATGAGGGTCCACTGATACCCCACCAGCCTGAGGATAGGGCACAGTGCTGACTTTGAAGAGGACAGGGTAGACACTGTATGAGGGTCCACTGACACCCCACCAGCCTGAGGATAGGGCACAGTGCAGTCTCTGAGGTGGACAGGGGTAGACACTGGATGTGGGTCCACTGATACCCCACAAGCTTGAAGATAGGACATAGGGCAGTCTTTGTGGTTGCAAGGGATAGACACTGGATGAGGGTCCGCTGAAACACCACCAGCCTGAGGATAGGACACAGGGCAGTCTTTGAGGTGGACAGCGGTAGACACTGGATGAGGGTCCGCTGATACCCCACCAGCTTGAGGATAGGACACAGGGCAGTCTTTGAGGTGGACAGTTTTAGACACTGGCTAGGGGTCTGCTGATACCCCACCAGCTTGAGGATAGGGGACAGTTCAGTCCTTGAGGAGGAAAGGGGTAGAAAATAGATGAGGGTCCGCTGAAACACCACCAGCTTGAGGATAGGACACAGGGCAGTCTTTGAGGTGGACAGCGGTAGACACTGGATGAGGGTCCACTGAAACCCCACCAGCCTGACGATAGGGCACAGTGCAGTCTTTGAAGAGGACAGGGTAGACACTGTATGAGGGTCCACTGATACCCCACCAGCCTGAGGATAGGGCACAGTGCAGTCTTTGAAGAGGACAGGGTAGACACTGTATGAGGGTCCACTGATACCCCACCAGCCTGAGGATAGGGCACAGTGCAGTCTCTGAGGTGGACAGGGGTAGACACTGTATGAGGGTCCACTGATACCCCACAAGCTTGAAGATAGGACATCGGGCAGTCTTTGTGGTTGCAAGGGGTAGACACTGTATGAGGGTCCGCTGAAACACCACCAGCTTGAGGATACGACACAGGGCAGTCTTTGTGGTTGACAGGGGTAGACACTGTATGAGGGTCCGCTGAAACACCACCAGCCTGAGGATAGGACACAGGGCAGTCTTTGAGGTGGACAGGGGTAGACGCTGGATGGCCTCGACCTGATGTTGGTCTGGGCTGTTGCTGAATGATCCAATCTGGACACCTTGAAACGTGACACGATCTTGCACCAGCTGGGCCTGACGTGGATGGTCTTTTAGACTAGCTCCCAAAGTAGCTGCAGAAGTTCCAGTAAAAGGGTTAAATGTGTGGACACGGTCTGTGGCAATGAGGAGGTGATCATCAATTTATTTCAGCAAGCAGGAAGACTGTGAAAAGCTCATAAGGTCCCCGGCCATATGTTTGTGTAAAATAGTGCGGTTATTGTGGAATCCCTTGTAACAGACATATCCAGGGGTATCTTTGGACCTCAGAAGTGAATGTGAATTTAAATTGTTTCTCTAGTTTTACTGGGATACTCCAATAACCATTAGAGATATCCATGGTGCTGAAGACAGTCCTGCCGCTGGGAATCCGGGTGAGTAGGGTGGGTGCCTATCAGACAACCGGGTTCACACAGGGGTGACTGTGTTGAGTTTGTGATGGTCAACAGTCAGTCTCCAGCTACCATCCCGTTTTCTAACTGGCCAAATGGGGCAGTTAGTTAGTAGTGAATGTGTCTTTGTGAACTACATCCTGGTATAACAATGACCTGATAGCGTCTGGAATATATGACATAATCTCAGTTCGGTAAGAATACTGCTTCATGGAGCATGCAATGGTCAATTGATTTCTTCAGGTCTGCTCATGTTTCCACTGTCATCTTTATGGGTTGTGAATACACTCAGCACCGACTCGAGAATCGCCTGTACCTCAGGGTCATCAGAGGTGTCTGGTTCACACTCCTCTGATATTTTAATCATGAATATTGAGGGTGCAATGGACACCAGAGTAGGATATGTTTTAATGTTCTAAAATATACAAATATAGGGATAATCAATTACTGCTGATAACCTTTGAGCACATTACTGCCCAGTAGTCCCTGTCCATTGTGCAGGATCATATAAAAGGGAGTCAGGACTTTGAAATGAACTCTGTTCCCTCTCCTACACCAATGTAAGATCTGATCAAGGGTCACAGATTAACCAAAAGGAGGTCGAAGGGTCACAAGCAGTTTATTGCAGGGAAACTATTGGAAAATATTCAGAGGGACCGGATTAATCTCCACGTGGAGAGGCAGGGATTAATCAGGGATTGTCTGTATGGCTTTGTCAGGGGGAGATCGTGTCTAACTAACTTGATTGAATTTTTTCGAGGCATTGACTAGATGTGTAGATGAGGGTAAAGTAGTTGATGTATTCTACATTGACTTCGGTCAGACATTTGATAGGGTTCTACATGTGAGATTGGTTAAGAAGGTAAGCGCCCATGGGATCCAGGGCAATTTGGTAAATTGGATCCAAAATTGGCTCAGTGGCAGGAGGCAGAGGGTGATTGTCAAGGGTTGTTTTTGCGAGTGGAAGCCTGTGACCAGTGGTGTACTGCAGGGATCGGTGCTGGGACCCTTGCTGTTTGTAGTGTACATTAATGATTTGGACGTGAATATAGGAGGTCTGATCAGTAAGTTCGCAGCTGACACGAAAATCTTTGGTGTTGTAAATAGTGAGGAGGAGAGCCTTCGATTACATGTCGGTTTAGATGGGCTAGTAAGATGAACAGAGAAGTGGCAAATGGAATTTAATCCTGAGAAGTGTGAGGTGATGCATTTTGGGAGGACTAACAAGGCAAGGAAACATACAGTGGATGGTAGGACGCTAGTATGTACAGAAGGTCAGAGGGACCTTGGTGTACTTGTCCATAGATGACTGAAGGCAGCAGCACAGGTAGGCAATGTGGTTAGGAAGGCACTTGGGACACTTGCCTTTATTAGCTGAGGCATAGAATATAAAAGCAGGGAGGTTATGATGGAGCAGTATAAAAATCCAGTTAGGCCACAACTGGAGTACTGTGTATAGTTCTGGTTGCTGCACTATAGGAAGGATGTGATAGCACTGGAGGCGGAGCAGAATAGATTCACCAGGATGTTGCCTGGGCTGGACAATTTCAGCTGTGAAGAGCGACAGAAAAGTCCAGTGTTATTTCCCTTAGGGCAGAGAAGGATGAGAGGGGTCATGATTGAGGAATGCAAAATTATGAGGGGCATTGATAGGTTAGATAGGAATAATCTTTTTCCCTTAGCGGAGGGGTCAATAACCAGGGGCATAGATTTAAGGTAAGGGGCAGGAGGTTCAGAGGGGATTTGAGGAAAAGAAATTTTACCCAGAGGGTGGTTGGAATCTGGAACACACTGCCTGAAGGGGTGGTAGAGGCACGAACAGTCACAACATTTCAGAAGTACTGAGATGAGCACTTGAAACGCCATACCAAACAAGGCTACAGGCCAAGTGCTGGAAACTGGGATAGGAATAGTTAGGTGCTTGATGGCTGGCACAGACACAGTGGGCCGGAGGTCATGTTTCTGTGCTGTATATCTCTATGACTCTATTGAGGACTAACAGTTCAAATACCGCACAACATCAGAATAAATATAGTGGACATACGACCTGTGGCAGGTGAGAATGGCTTTCTGGCTATGGATCAGATGTTAGAAGCTATTATTAAAGACGTTATAGTAGGGCAGGTAGAAACATTCAAGGTGATCAGGCAGAGTCAACATGTTTTGTGAAAGGGAAATCATGTTTAAGCAATTTATTCGAGTTCTTTGAATAAGTAACATGTGTTGTTGGTAAAGGGGAACTGGGAGATGTTCTATACTTAGATTTCCAGAAGGCATCTGATAACGTTCCACATCAAACGTCATTGTGGAAAATAAAAGCTCATGGTGTATTGGGTAACATACTGGCATGGATGGAAGATTGGCGAACTAACAGGAAACAGCGTAGGCATAAATGGGTCATTATTATGGCTGGCAAGATGTAACGTGTGGTGTGCCAGAGGGGTCAGTGCTGGGGACTCAACTTTTTACAATTTATATAAATGATTTTGATGAGTGGACCGAAGGTATGCTTGCTAAATTTGCTAATGATTCCAAGATAGTTAAGAAGATAAATTCTGAAGAGGACATAAGGACGCTACAAAGGGATATAGATAGGTTAAGTGAGTGGTCAAAGATCTAGCAAATGGAGTATAATGTGGGAAAAGGTGAAACTGTCCATTGTGGCAGGAAGGTTTGACTGTCACCTCGAGACTTGACTATTCTAACACACTCCTGGCTGCTCTCCCACATTCTACTCTCTGTAACATTGTGATCATGCAAAGCTCTGCTGCCAACTTCTAATTTACACCAGATTCTGTTCACCCAACATCCCTGTGCTCACTTACCGACATTGGCTCTTGGTCCAGTAACACCTCAATTTTAATATTCTCACTCGTATGATCAAATCCCTCCACGGACTCAGCCCTCTGATTATCCCAATCCCCTGCCCATGTCCAATATTCCTGAAACTTGTTCATCTTAAAATCTTTATCTAATTCCATTTTCAAGAGAGTTCCTTCCCTCTGTCTCTCTCTCTCTGATCACACATTTCATCTCTCCAGCTCTACTGGTGCTGTGGAAGTTTGGATCCAGAAAATGGTGTGAGCTGCACTGCCGGTCACATCCAGCACATTGTACAGGAAACCCAGGCTGGCCGGGGTGCAAGCGTGGGTGTAACGTGTGAGTGTCTGTAGTGTGAGGAGGGTCTGAATATGATGTCGATCAGCCATTCCGGCAGCTTTGATGGACGTCTTTGAAACTTGGTCTTTGCATGTCCACTGACCGCCTGTGTTAGTCACTCTCAGCTGAACAGACATTCAGCAGCACGAGGATCCCCCTCTAGTGTTATTTAAAAAGACCAGGCATCCAACTTACAGGTGAGGGGCTTTTGACTTACTTCTGCTATTGTAAAGTTATTGGAGGTGCTGTGGATGGTTTTCTGGAGGTTGTGTTGTGAGCTGCTGCAGACATTCAGAGAGGACAGAGGATTTGGTGACCCAACTCTGGACAAGGTATGGGGACTGTAGTTACAGTGTCGCTGGGTCTGCAACATGACCAACACATGGTGCAGAGGCTGCAGAGAGGGGAATCTCTGTAAGGAGGGAGAAGGAGGGGGCTCTGCCCTACCCACCCCTTGTTTTCCAAGAGCACAAAGAGCAGTGGTCCTAATTCCGAGCCCTGGGGATCTCCACTGTATACTCCCATCGAGTCTGAACAACAAACTTTCACCACTTCTCTCTGTTTACTGTTCCTTAGCCAATGTTATATCCACACTGTCACTGTCCCTTTAATCCATCGGGTTCAGTTTTCCGAAGCTGTCTATTGAATGTCTCTTGATCAAACACCTTTTGAATGTCCATATATATTACTTCAATCATACTAGCCTCATCAACCCTCTCCATTGTTTTATCAAAGAACTGCATCAAGTGTACCTCAACACCACCTCTCTCCACTCCTCCACTGTTGTTAAAATATCACACTGCTTATCCGACATCCAGTACTGGATGAGCAGAAATGTCCTCCAATTAAATATTGGGAAGACTGAAGCCATTGTTTTCACTCCCCAATCCAACACTGTTCCCTTGCTATTGATTCCATCCCTCTCCCTGTATCAGTCTGAGATTCAGAAAGTCTGTTTGCAACCTTGGTGTCACAGTTGACCACAAAATGAGCTTATAACATAATATTCATTATATCACTACGACCGCCTGTTTCCACCTCAGTAACAGCACGCAACATCACCCCTGTCTCAGCCCATCTGCTGCTGAAACTCATTCATGCCTTCATTTCCCCTAGAAATGACTATTCCAACATGCTCCTGTCTGGTCTCCTGCATGCTACTCTCTGTTAACTTGAAGTCCTCTAGAACTCTGCTGCCCATGTCCTAATTCGCAGCAAGTGCTATTCACATATCACTGACCGACATTGACTCCAGATCAAATAATGTCTTTATTTAAATTCTCCACCTTGTTTTCCCTCCAGGACCTCAACTGCCGTCCTGTATCTGTAATATCCAGCTCCACAACCCTTCAATATATCTGTGCTCCTCTAATTCAGGCCTCTTCTGCGTCCCTCCTTATTGCTGTTGTTATTCCTGATGAATCTCTGTCTCCAGCTATTAGCTCTACAACCATTGCTAATGGTATTATAGTTCTTGTAATTTACCCTCATCTCTCCTGCTGTTACTGCCCCTGTTAAGTCTTTATTTCCACATATAAGATCTGTAAACCCTGGTTCACTGAAATACTGTTCAAGTAATTTAGTTTGTTTTTTTCGAAGAATGAAGCCAGTGTTATTGGTCTCCATCAGAAATTCAGTCCCCTATCTGTGAACCACATACCCCTCCCTGCCCAATGTCTGTGGCGGAACCAGACAGTTTGCAACCGCTGTGTTCTATTTAAACCTGAGCTGAGTTCATCTCCATATTCTCTCCATCACAAACCCTGCCTACTCCACCTCTGCCTCGGTCCATCAGTTGCATAAACCCTCATCTGTACCTTTGTTAAATCTACACTTGACTATTCCAATTCTATCCTGGTCATCCTCCCAGTTATAAACCTCCATAAACTACTGCCCATCTAGAACTCTGCTACCTGTTTCCTCACTCACACTAAATCCCGATTATCCATCACCCCGGTGTTCACTGATGTATAATGGCTCCAAGTCTGGCAGCACCTTAATTTAAATATTCTCATTCTTGTGTTAGAATCCCTCCATGGCATCACCCCTCCAATTATTCCACTTCCCCTGTACATTCCCATATTCTAGAAAATCTTTCGCCTTCAAATCTGTTTCCATGTCCCCCTTTAAAGTGAATTTCCTTCCCTCTTTATCTCTCCCTGGTGGTGATTTATGGCTCTACAGCACCACTGTTGCCCACACTTTGGAAGCAAGGATCCACAAAAGGATGTAATATGAGTTACCAGCCACTTCCGGTGTGGTCTGCACACTGCCCCGTGCTGTGCCCGGGTGTACATTGTGTGTGCTAGTAGCATGAGGAGTTGTGGAATGTCACGTCAAACTTCTGTTCCAGCAGCTTTGACGTATGTCTTTGAAACTTGGACTGTGCATGTCCACCATAAATGTTTGTTGCTTGGAAAAGCATAGCATAATTAATTTCAAGCAGCACCGATCTGCTAATGACAAATCCTGTCTGGAAAACTTCAACAAGAACTTATCCCAAGGCACTTCACAGCAGCATTATGAAACAAAGTATGTCACTGAACCACAAAGGAAGATATTAGGTTAGGGTTCCAAACGTTTGGTCAAAGAGGCAGGTTTTAAAGAAGTGTCTTAAAGGATAAAAGCGAGGTGGAGAGGTGGAGCTGTGAAGGGAGGATATTCCAGAGTTTGGGGCCGAGGCAACTGAAGGTGTGGCCACAAATGATAGAGTAATTAAAATCAGGGATGCACGAGCGGCCAGAATTAGAGGAGCAGAGATTTAGATTAGATTAGAGATACAGCACTGAAACAGGCCCTTCGGCCCACCGAGTCTGTGCCGACCATCAACCACCCATTTATACTAATCCTACACTAATCCCATATTCGTACCACATCCCCACCTATCCCTATACTTCCCTACCACCTACCTATACTAGGGACAATTAATAATGGCCAATTGACTTAACAACCTGCAAGTTTTTGGCATGTGGGAGGAAACCGGAGCACCCGGAGGAAAACCCACGCAGACACAGGGAGAACATGCAAACTCCACACAGGGAGTACCCAGAATTGAACCCGGATCGCTGGAGCTGTGAGGCTGCGGTGCTAACCACTGCGCCACTGTGCCGCCTCTGTATCTCAGAGGTTTGTGGGGCAGGAGGAGATTACAGTTATCGTGAGGGGTGAGGCCATGGACGGATTTGAAACAAGGCTGAGAATTTTAATATCAAGACATTGTTTGACTGTGAGCTGATGTAGGACAGTGATCGGGGAATAGGACTTGTTGCAAGTTAAGACACAGACTGCAGAGTTTTAGATCACTTCACGTTTACAGATAGTAGAATGTGGGAGAGTGAGTTGTAATAGTCTAGTCTACAGGTAATGAAAGCATGAATGAGAGCTTCAGCAGCAGATGAGTTAAGACAGGGGTGAAGTTGGGCAATGTTATTGAGGTGGAAATAGGACGTCATAGTGATGGCACGAATATAAGGTTGGAAGCTCATTGTGTGGTCCAATGCCACGGAATCACAGAATTGTTACAGCACAGAAGGTGGCCATTCAGTCCATCGTGTCTGTACTGGCTCTCCAAAAGAACAATTCGTCTAGTGTCACTCCCCTGCCTTCTCCCTGTAACTCTGTACAATCTTCCTTTAAAGATAACTATCCAATTTCTTCCTGAATGCCTCGATTGAATCTGCCTCCACCACACTCTCAGGTAGTGCATTCCAGACCTTAACCACTCACTGTGTGAAAACGTTTTCCTCATGTCACTGCTGCTTCTTTTACCAATGACTTTAATTCTTTGTCCTCTCGTTGTCGATCCTTTCAGGAATGGGAACAGTTTTCCCTATCCACTCTGTCCAGGCACCTCATAATTTTGAATACCTTTTTTCAAATCTTCTCTAAGCCTTCTCTTCTCGAAGGAAAATCTTCCAACTTCTCCAGTCTATCTTCAGAACTGATATTCTTCATCCCTGGAACCATTCTTGTGAATGTTTTTTCACACTCTCCAATGTCTTCACGTTACCTAAAGTGTGGTGCCCAGAACTAGACGTAATACTGCAACTGAGGCCGAACTAGTGTCTCGTACAAGTTCAAAATAACCTCTTTGCTCTTGTATTCCATGCTGCTGTTAACAAAGCCCAGGATACTGTATGTTTCATTAACTACTCTCTCAACTTGTCCCGCCCCGTTTAATGACCTATGCACATATACATCCAACCCCCTCTGCTCCTCACCCCCTTTACAATTGTACCCTTTATTATACATTGTCTTTCCATGTTCTTCCTACCAAAATGAATCACTTCACATTTCTCCACATTGAACTTCATCTGCCACCTGTCTGTCCATTCAACTAACTTGTCCATGTCCGTTTGATTTTCTACAATTTACTCCTCGCAGTTCACAATGCTTCCAAGTTTTGTATCATCTGCAAACTTTGAAATTGTGCCCTGTACACCGAGGTCTAGGTCATTAATATTTGTCAGGAAGAGAAAGGGTCCCAACACTGATCCCTGGGAAATTCCATTACAAACCTTAAATAAAAACAAAAAGTGCTGGAAAGACGCAGCAGGTCTGGCAGCATCTGTGGAGAGAAAAGCAGAGTTAACGTTTCAGTTCTGTGACCTTTCATCAGAATTGGCAAAGGTTAGAAATGTAATAGGTTTTAAGCAAATAAAGCAGGGGTGGGGCAAAAGAGAACAGAAGAGCTGTTGATAGAACAGAGGGTCGGAGAGATTAACTGACCAGGAGGTCATGGGGAAAAGGCAGATAAAGTGTGATAGTTGTGCGGCGAAAGACAAAGCATTAGTGTAGTGAGGGTGTTAAATAACAGAATAATGAACAGCCCTAGCTGAAAGCACCAACATAAAAAAATCAGTTTAATGCTGGCACATGGCAAAAAATGATAAAACAAAATAATCGTTGAACTCAGTGTTCAGACCGGCAGGCTGTAGAGTGCCTAATCAAACAATGAGGTGATGTTTCTCGAGCTGGCGTTGATGTTCACTGGAACACCGCAGCAGGCTAAACGCAGATTGGGTGACCGCTTTGTGGAACACCTCCACTCAGTCCAAAAGTGTGACACCGAGCATCCGCTCGCTTATCATTTCAACACCCTCCATCCCCCACCCCCGCTCTAATTGTCACATTTCTGTACTTGTGTTTCCCCCAAAACCCCCACTTTGCCAGTTCTGATGAAAGGTCACCGACTTGAAACATTAACTCTGCTTCTCTCTCCACAGATGCTGAGTATTTCCAGCACTTTCAGTTTATATTTCAGATTTCCAGCATCCACAGTATTTTGCTTCGATTCCACTACAAACCTTACTACAGCCCTAAAAGCATCCATTAATCACTTCTCTCTGTTTCTCGTCACTCAACCAGCTTAGTTTCATGTTGCTACTGTTCGTTTTATTTGATGAGCTATAACTTTGCTCATAGGTCTGTTGTGTGGCACTTTATCAAATGCCTTTTGGAATTCAATTTATACCACATCAACATCATTGCCCTCATCAAACTTTCTTTTTGCCTTTTCAAAAAACTCCAGCCATTTAGTGAAACACAATTTTCCCTTAAATAACACCCATTTGTCCAAGTGCCCATTAATTTTATCCCAAATGTGACGCCAAGGTTGCAATTAAACTGTCTGACTCTCAGACTGTTACCAGGGAGAGGGATGGAATAAATAGCAAGTTAACAGAGTTGGAGTGGGGAGTGAAAATAATGGCTTCAGTCTTCCCAATATTTAATTGGAGGAAATTTCTGCTCATCCAGTACTGGATGTCGGATAATCAGTCTGATAATTTAACAACAGTGGAGGTTTGGAGAGAGGTGGTGGTGACAGTACATAACTGACAGTACATGGGTTCCCGCAACTCCTTTTTGTAAACAAGGTGTAAAATTTACAGCCCTCCAGTCCTCTGTCATCACTCTCATATACAAAGAGAATTGACAGATTCTGTCCGTTGCCTCTGCTATTTTCACCATTCATTCTCTCACGAACCCTCATAATTCCCATCCTAACTGAATAAATGTTTAGTTTATTGTGGTACAAAAAGTGTTTGATTGAAAGGGATTAACTAAATGTGTTTGTTCAGTAACTGTAATTAATGTCAGTCACCATGGGCCCTAATTGTGTCACTGGAGGTTTTTCCTCTTCTATTAATAAGGGACTCTTTCATTGTGGTATCCCATAGTGTCAGCAGGAGCATCATCCCCGACACTAACAGGGATCACGAGCTCCAGAGAGAGGGAGAGGATAGATCAGAATCTGAGAACAATAGATTGGAATGTTACAACAATGGGTCAGAATTCGAGAACAATAGATTGGAATGTTACAACAATGGGTCAGAATCTGAGAACAATAGATTGGAATGTTACAACAATGGGTCAGAATCTGAGAACAATAGATTGGAATGTTACAACAATGGGTCAGAATCTGAGAACAATAGATTGGAATGTTACAACAATGGGCAGGAGTTCCATCTGGGCGTTTGACTTTCTCTCTGCAAATTATGATTGGCTGCCATTAAACACTCGGATCTATTACGCACTGAAGATTATTCAACACATTTTCTATCCCATCCTGGCTATTATTGGTGTCCCTGGTAAGTCTCTCTATCCAGCTATAAATTCCATAAACCATGTTTAACTGCATTACCGTTCTTGTCATTTACTCTGCCCTCCTTTCTACTTTTGTTATTCTTGGCAAATCTCCATCTCCAGATATTAACTTTATAAAACTACGTGCATTAGAGTTCTTGTAATTTACTCTCTCATCTGTACTGCTGTTGCTGTCCCTGGTAAGTCTCTACTTCCTGCTATGAGATCTGGAAACCTTGTTTCACGGAAATAATGTTCTTGCAGTTTTAATTTTGGGAAGAGTGGAGCGAGTGTGATTGGTCTCCATAAGCAATTCTGTCCCCTATCCATGAACCACTTCCTCCCTGGCCAATGTCTGAGGCTGAACCAGACTGTTTACAACCTCTGTGTTCTATATAAACCAGAGCTGAGTTCATCTCCATCACCAACCATGCCTAATACCACCTATGTAACATCACCCGTCTCCTCCAGTGCCTCAGCCCATTTGCTGCATAAAGCCTCATCTGTGCCTTTCTTAAATGCACACTCGACTATTCCAATTTTCCAATTCTATCCTGGTCACCCTCCCAGTTAAAAATCTTCATAAACCACAGCCCATCCAGAACTCTGCTGCCTGCATTCGAACTCACACCAAATCCTGATCAGCCATCACCCCTGTGCTCACTGATCTACATTGTCCCCTGCTCCGGCAGCATCTTAATTTTAATATTCTCTTTCTTGTGTTTGAACATCCTCCATGGCCTCTCCCCTCCAATTCCCCGACATAATTCCTATATTCCTGCCAATCTTTTGCCATGAAGTCTTTTCTTCAATTTCTCTTTTAAAGTAACTGTTTGAAAAGGCACTGTTTGAAAGTTAGGGATCGCACTTTTAGGGCAGAGATGAGGAGATTTTTTTCCTCTCAGAGGGTTGTGTGACTTTGGAACACTCTGCCTCTGAAGGTGGTGGTGGCGGTGGCATTGAATATTTTTAAGGCAGAGGTAGATAGATACTTGTTGGGCAAGGGAATCAAAGGTTATCGGGAGTAAATGGGAGTGTGGATTTCGAGACAGAAACAGATCAACCATGATCATATTAAATGGTGGAGCAGGCTCGATGGGCTGAATGGCCTACTTCTGCTCCGAATTCATGCGGTAATATGGTCTTCCTCTCTATATCTACTCCTGGCAATGATTTTCAGCTCTTCAGCATCACTGGGCCCAACGCCATGGAAGCTTGGATTCTTAAAATGGTACGAGCTAAGCTGCTGGTCACTTCCAGTGCTCAATGCTGCACAGGGCTCGAGCCCCAGTTCACCAAGCACGTGCTCGTAGTGTAAGGAGGGATTTGAATGTGACATCTATCAGCCATTCCAGCAACTTTGATGTATGTCGTTGAAACTTGGTCTGTGCATGTCCACTGACCGCATGTGTTACTCACTCTCAGTAGTTACAGTGTCTCTGGGTCTGTAACATGACCAAAAAATGGAGCAGAGGCTGCAGAGAGGAGAAGCTCTGTAAAGAGGGAGGAAGAGGGGGCTCTGCCCTACCCACTCAGAGTTTTCCAAGAGCACTTTTCATAACTACACCTAACCCAGGAGCCGTGTGTGAGGTAACTCTGATTCAATAAGGTGGTCACAGAGCTGTGTCACCTCCTGTAACACGACCTGGAGCCTCACACCAGGGTGAGGACGGAGCTGCCAGTGGCTGTTAAAGTCACAGTTTCATTGAACTTCTATGTATCTGGATCTTTCCAGATAAGAGCAGGAGACGTATCCAACATCGACTCATGTACGACATAGAAGGAGGCCATTCATCCCATCATGTCCATGCTGGCTCTCCATGGAACAATCCAGTCAGTCCCACTGCCCCGCTCTATCCCTGTAGCAAATTTATTTCCTTCAGGTGCCCACCAGCTTTCATTTGAAATCACTAATTGTCTCTGCTTCCACCACACTTGTGGGCAGTGAGTTCCAGATCATTAACACCCGCTGCATAAGAAAGAATTTCTTCCTCACATTCCCCCTGCATCTCTTGTCCAAAACCTTCAATCCGTGCCCCTAGAGCTTCTTCCATCAATTAATGGGAACACTTTTTCATTGTCTAAATTATCTAAACCTGTCTAAATCTTGTAACCTAACCTTGTAACTAAAATCCTCCATCCCTGGAACCATCCTGTTAAATCTCCTCAGCACCATTTCAAGGAGCTTCACAATCTTTCTGAAGTGTGGTGGCCAGAAGTGGACACAATAGTCCAGCTGAGACCTAACCAGAGATTTTAAACGCTGTTCATAACTACCCTGCTTTTGAACTCAATACCTCTATTTTTGAAATGTACGATTATATGTGTTTTACTAACAAATCTCTCAGTATGTCCTGTCACCTTTAAAGATGGATGCACATGCACCCACAGGTCTCTCTGTTCCTGCACACTGTTTACAACTGTCACCCATATTGCCTTCCTATCCTTTCTGTCAAAATGCCTCACCTCACACTTGTCTCACATTTCCATCTGCCACTTGTCTGCCCATTCTAATCAGTATCTATGTCCTGTCACAGGTGGTTCTGAATATCCTCACTGTTTGTCACAGCTCCAAGTTTGGTATCAGAGACAGATTTTGAAATTCTACTCTGTATTCCAAGATCCATGTCATTGATGCACAGCAAAATAAAACAATGGCCCTCGCACTGACCCTGGGGGAACACTCACTGTCTAACATCTTCCAGTCTGAAAAACTGTCATTTACTCTGATACACTGTTTTCTGTACATTATCCATCTTTTATCCAATTGGACACTGACCAGACCATTCCATTTGACTCAATGTTGGTAATTAACCTTTTATGTGGTATTTTATCAAACACATTCTTCAAACCAATATAGACAACATCCATCACATTCCCTTTAGCAACCTTCTCTGTTACATCATTAAAAAAGTCAATTATATTTCTCAAACATGACTTTCCTTTTGTAAATCTATGCTGGCTATCCTAAATTAACTCAAACATCTCCAGATGTCTGTCGTTTTATTGCCTGATTATTATTCTAAAACCTTTCCCACCACTGATTTTGGACGAACTGGCCTGTAGTTGTGAGGCCTGTGTGTTGTCCATTGATATATCTGCTGTGTGACGGAGGCCATCTATGTCGGGTGAGGTGAATAATACTGTCTGTTCCCTTAGCAGGGAGAAGTAGGTTGAGAGATCCCGTGGTTTTGTTAGAATAGCGGGATTCCTGATGGTGTAGGTGGTTCTGCGAGGCCCCCACGTCAACGGGGAGAGGGATAAGAACTGAAAGAAATCTCACTCCATTAATGGTGTGTGATCATGCCCAGTACATCATGTTGGTGAGTGTCCACTATCCTGGCAGCAGCCACCATACCTTCATTCTGAAGCAGTCAGACATTCCCATGACCATCAGGAATCTGTAGAGAAAAATATGTGGCTCCTCGGAGACAATGATTACTCCAGTCTTTACATTACAATCGCACCAGGAATCCGGAGGCCACATCAGCAGGAGGAGGAAGGGAGGATATTTCCTGGATGCCTTCGGCCCGGACAGGCTGTAGGAGAGTGTCTACTAAGATACCGGTTCCCATAAGACAACTTCCCTTTCCCACCATGGATTCCCCATTCTCCAACATTACACCCATCTGAGACGACCCATCGCAGTGTCCCCTTGGTCAGCATCCTGCAATAATAACACCAACAAAAACCTTTTCATAACATATTTATCCAACAACACATCCAATTATACAAACTAAACTGAACTATTCACCCTTGTGTATTCCCTTAGTGCCTGTCTTGTGGGTTCCCTCGACTTGCCTATTGCTCCGACACAGTGTTTCTCCAGTAACTGCAGCATGGCTGGTGGAAGGCTGCTGACTTTGATTGGAGGAGACGGCAGATGGACTTGCAGGACGTCCTCGAACAGCTCTGGGCCTTGCGGGCTCGGATTCAGACTGCACCACCTCGACATGTGCAGTCGCAACCTTGGCTGGCTGATGGGTATCAGCAAGAACACTGGTGGAGTGACAGTGAAGGGAGAGCAAATACTGTCATCCTGAGAGAGGACAGCAGGTTCATACTCCACGGAGACACTCTCACTCCCATAGGGCGACACCTCAGTAATCCTAGTAATCTACTGGATCACAGATTGCAGGACTGCTGTGAGAGCCTGCAAACCCCTTTGAACACTGAGATCCACAGCCATGATGGCAGCAGTCTGATCCTACATGGCAGCAAACATGGATCTCATGTCCTCAATCTGAGCTTCCACTGCAGCACTGAGACGTTGGGTGTCTGCCGTCTGTGCTGCAGTGGAAGCTGAGACAATGATCACCAGACACTGTATCATGACTGGGTCCGCTAGTGCTGTCATGGAGTTAGTGACCACTTCCACAGGGGAAAGAATGGGCTTCAAGCTCCTGTGCCATGTTGGAGCCGGGCTCCTCCATGTTCCTTGACAGTGATAACAGACTGTCTGACAGGCCTGTCAATGGACAAAGTATCTCAGTGTACATGTCCATCAGCATTCTCCTGTATGCTGTTCCAGCAATGTTCACATTTGAGTCCTGTGTATTATAACTCGTTTGTGACCTCGCCCTCCGGTGAGCTGACACATGAACTATCCTTTTCCCCTGGCCTGGCTGCAGCTCACTCGTGCTCGGTGACTCACTCCGTGCAGATTCCGACTCTTTGCAAGCCTCGAAGATGCACGCAGTGTAAGTAATTGATCTGGTGACTGTGAGTATCAGACCAAGTGATGGGGTTTCACCATCAGTGCAGTGCTGCTGCCCTCTCTCACTGTATCCTGGATCTGCTGTGACTAGGAAGCTGGCAGTTTTATGTTATCATTGTTTTATTTATTTATTTATTTAGAGATACAGCACTGAAACAGGCCCTTCGGCCCACCGAGTCTGTGCCGACCAACAAACACCCATTTATACTAACCCTACAGTAATCCCATATTCCCTACCACCTACCTACACTAGGAGCAATTTGTAATGGCCAATTTACCTATCACTTGTAAGGCTTTGGCTGTGGGAGGAAACCGGAGCACCTGGTGAAAACCCACGCGGTCACAGGGAGAACTTGCAAACTCCGCATGGACAGTACCCAGAATCGAAACCGGGTCCCTTGAGCTGTGAGGCTGCGGTGCTAGCCACTGCTCCGCTGTGCCGCCCAGAAAAGTATTGGAAAGTATAAACTCAGAAGGGGGGTGTTGGGTGAGAGATTGGGGGTGGGATGGAAAGCAGGAGTTTCATGGTCCCCCCATCTGCAGCCTGTACATCATCCCAGACATCAGGATGAGGGTGAGATGGGAGTTAAGAAGGGACATAAGGCAGGAACGTAAAATCATCCTGAATACTCGCGGTGATGCCGGATGCTACGGGCTCTGTCACAGCCGGTCCCATGATATGGAGAACCATCTCCTCCCTCAGGCTCAGGGGATGAAGGTAAGCCTGGCCCCCGCCGGTTCAATGCGGCCCCGGTGATTATGGGAAACCTTGTCCTGTAAGAGAGAGGGCAAAATGTCAGTCATTGTGTTGCACTGTGTTTGGGTGATGTCCCTGCCATAGCTGAATAGCTGGGGAATGTGGAGGCAGTGAGAGGTGGGTGTGAAGCTGGTATAAGTGGAATGTGTGTGAGGGTGAGGTGGAGTATGTGAAAGTTAGGTGTGAGTCCTGAGTGTTAGGGACTGCTGATGGGTGAGTGATGGCGATGTGGTACATTGAGCAGTGTGAGAGGTTGGTGATGTTGGGGGTAGGAGATGTCATGTGGAGATGAATTCACTGACATTGACCACCCGTGTGAACTCATTAAACTTCTTCTGGCTCTGCTGCCAGTTCCTCGGGGCCAGACTTCTTGCATTGACCTCCCTGGCCGCCTGCTCCCATTCCCTTCCGAGGGAGTTCCTCGTGGTCTCCACCCCACCCCACAGAAACAGGGTCTCTCTTTTCCTGTCATCCTCCATGACTAAGGCCTCCAGCACCACATGCGTGAACCAAAGAGCCCTCTCTCTCTCCCAGTATTCCATTTACCTTGTGTCCAATTGCAGCATTCACAGTCAGCAGCAGCAGCCTCCTGTGATTCAGTGCAGCTTCCCTTCAAGAGGGACAGAGTGCCTTCAAATGCTGAATGCTGGCTGAAAGACCATCTAGTCTCACACACAGTTAGGTCTCTGTTAAGCGTGCAGACAGACAGCAGCGCGGGTCACCATGGGCGACACGTAGATTTCATGGAAATGAGGAGACAGGAGCTTTGTGTGTCACCTGCCTCAACAGAAACGGACACAGGCAGATCATGATCCCTCTGCCCAAAAAGGGACGAAAGCCAGATTTTCTCGTTCTTGCTATTTCCCATTCCATCTTTCACATTTGCTCCCTCTCTCTCCCTCTCTTCACTTTCTGTCTCTTGCTCATCGAATCAGAGATTGATGCACCACAGAAGGAGGTCTGTCGGCCCATTGTGTCAGTGCCGTCCCTTTGAAAGAGCTATCTAATGAGTTCCACGCCCCCTCCCCTTTCCCCAGACATCTGCGTATTTTCTCCTTTTCAAGTATTTGTTAAATTCCCTTTTGAAAGATATTATTGAATCTGCTTCCACCATGTTTTCAGGCAGTGAATTCCAGATCCCAACAACTCGCTGTGTAAGAAAGTTCTCCTCATTTCACCTCTGGTTCTTTGTCAATTACCTTCAATCTGTGTCTTCTTAATACTGCACTTTCTGACACTGGAAACAGTTTCACATTAATTACCCTATCAAAACCCTTCATGATTTAGAATTTTATATCAAATCTCCCCGTGCCCTTCATGGCTCTAAAGAGAAGAATCCCAGCTTTTCCAATCTCTCCACGTAACTGAATTCCCAGATCCCTGGTACCATTCTTGTAAATCACCTCAGTATATTCACTAAGTCCTTGACATCCTTACCAAAGTGTGGTGAACAGAATTGGACACAATTCTCTAGCTGGGACCGAACCAATGATGTATAAACATCAGCATTTCCTCCTGAGATGTTTTGCTCTGTGTGTCTCTCTCCAACACCAAAGACACTACATGTTACCTTCAAAGATCTGTGTGTGTACACCCCAGGTCTCTCTACTCCTGCACCCACTTGATAATGGAATCATTTAGATTAGAGATACAGCATTGAAACAGGCCCTTCGGCCCAACGAGTCTGTGCCAAACATCAACCACCTACTAATCCTACACTAATCCCATATTCCTACCAAACATCCCCACCTGTCCCTACATTTCCCTACCACCTACCTATCCGAGTGACAATTTATAATGGCCAATTTACCTATCAACCTGCAAGTCTTTTGGCTTGTGGGAGGAAACAGGAGCACCCGGAGATAACCCACGCAGACACAGAGAGAACTTGCAAACTCCAAGTGAGGCTGCGATGCTAACCACTGCGCCACTGTGCCGCCCTATATTTAGTTTATATTGTTTCGCCACATACTTCCTACCCAAATGTCTCACTTCACACTTCACTGTGTTATATTACATCTGCCATGTTCCTGCCCATTTCACCAGTCAATCTATGTCCTCCTGAAGTCCGTTACTATCCTTCTCACTGTTTATTAACATTTCTGAGCTTCTGTCCATCTGAAATGTTTGACATTATCCCGTCTGTACACAACGCAACGGCAATAACAAACAGCAACAGCGATCCCAACTGTGACACTGGGGAATCCCACAGTGTACTTCCCTCCAGACTGAACAATAACCATTCTCCGATACTCTCTGCTTTCTGTCACTGAGCTAATTTCCTGCATGCTGGCATTGTAAATAAAAGAACAGTCGCCCATTTATGTAACGTGTTTCATGACCACTGCATGTCCCAAAGTGACTTCCAATTAAGGAATACTTCTGAACACTTAGTCAGTTTCATAATGTAGGAAACAGGGCAGCCAATTTCTACACAGCAAGATCCCACAAGTAACAATGTGATGATGATCAGATCTGTTTTTGTGATGTAGATTGAAGGGTAAATACTGATCAGGACACTGGGGAGAATTCCCTTGTTCTTAGAAATAATCCCATGGAATCTTTAACATCCAAATGGGAGGGCAGCCGGGGCCTTGGTTTAACGTTTCATTCGATATATGGCACCTCTGACAGTGCAACACACCCTCAGGACTGCACTACAGTGTCAGCCTTGATTCTTGTGATCAAGTCCTGCAGTGACACTTCATCCTAGAAGCTTGTGACTGAAAGGGGAGAGAGCTACAAACTGAGCCACTGCTGACATTGGCCCTTTAATCCCATGTGTTTCTAATTTGGTAACACGGCTGCTATGTGTTACTTTATCAAACGCCTGGTGAAAGGATAGGAATATTGTGAAAGTAGAGGCAGCTACAATCATAGAAACATAGAATACCACAGACATAATGAGGTCATTCGACCCATCAAATCTGTGCTGGCCCTTTCAAAGAGCAATCCAGTTAGTCCCACTCCCTGGCTCTTTCACTATATCTTTGCATTTTCTCTGCTTCAGATATTATCCAATTCCCTTTTGGGATCTACTATTGAATCTGAATCCATAAGCCTATCAGTATCCAATTCCCTTTTGGGATCTACTATTGAATCTGAATCCATAAGCCTATCAGACAGTGCATTCCAAATCCAAATCACTCAGAAACACAAATCCCCATATCTGCTTTTTTACCAATCACCTTAAATCTGTGTCTCTGGTTAACGGCCCCTTGGACATTGGAAACAGTTTCTCTTTATTTAATTTATCTAAACCCTTCCTAATGTTAAAGACCTCAATCAAATCTCCTCTGAAAGATCTCTGCTGTAAGGTGAACAACATCAGCTACATAACTGTAATCCCTCATGCCTGCACAAATTCTAGTAAAACAGTTCTGTCCCCTCTCCGAAGGCTCCATGTCCTTCCAAAAGTGTGGTTTCTGGTATTTGATACAAGACTCCAGGTGGAACCGAACTAGTATTTTCTACATGCTTCACATAATGTCCTTGCTTTTGCTCTTTTTTCCTCTATTTATCAAACCTAGGATCCCATATATTTATTAACGGTTTTGTTAGTCTTTCCGACCACCTTCAAAGATTTGTGTACAAACACCCCAGGTGTCTCTGTTATTTCACCACCTTTATAGTTGTATCATTTTACTTGTATTGTCTGTCCTCTTTCGTCCTTCGAAATTGTATCACAACACACATCAGCAAAGCCAAATAAATATTGAGAAGATTGAAGACATTTTTTTCTATCTCCGTTCCAAATATTTCCTATCTCGATCCTTCTGCTTTGTAAATGTTTGAGAGCAAGCCAAACTGTTCACAAACTTGGTTAGATAGTTCACCTTGAGATGTCTTGAGATGAAATTCCGACCAAATATTCACACCATCAGTAAAACGGCCTATTTTCAGCCTCATTGGAGTTGCATAGCTGGTTAAAGAGGAAATTAACGTAATCGTGAGGAAGGATATTAGCTCTGACGATGTCGAATATGTATTGGTAGAGCTGAGAAACACTAACGGACAGAAAACGTTCGTGGGGGTTGTATATAGACCCCACAAACTGTAGTGGTGATGTTGGGAATGGCATTAAACAGGAAATTAGAGATGCATGCGATAAAGGAACAGCTGTAATTATGAGTGACTTTAATCTGCTTATAGATTGGACAAATCAAATTGGTCACAATACTGTAGAGGAGGAATTCCTTGAGTGTATACGAAATGGTTTTCTGGACCAATACGTTGAGGAACCAACTAGAGAACAGGCCATCCTAGATTGGGTATCGTTTAATGAGAGAGGAATAATTGACAGTCTAGTTGTGCGAAATCCCATGGGGATGAGCGACCATAATATGATAGAATTCATCGTCAACGTGGAGAGTGACCTAGTTGATTCTGAGACTAGGGTCCTGAACGTTAAGAAAGGAAACTACGAAGGTATGAGGCTCGAGTTGGTTATGATGGATTGGGAAACGTTACCAAAAGGAATGACGGTCGATCGGCAATGGCAAAAATTCAAAGGGTGCATGGATGAACTGCAACAATTGTTTACTCCTGTCTGGCTTACAAGGAAAATTAGAGATAGCATTAGATTCCAGGAAGACGCATAGAAATTTGCCAGAAAAAAACAACAGACCAGGTGATTGGGAGCAGTTTCGAATTCAGCAAAGGAGGACCAAGGGATTGATTAAGAAGGGGAAAATAGTGTCCGAGAGTAAGCTTGTGGGGAACATAACAACTGATTGTAAAAGTTTCTATAGCTATGTGCAGAGGAAAAGATTGGTGAAGACAAAAGTAGGTCCCTTACAGTCAAACAGGGGAATTTATTATGGGGAACAAAGAAATGGCTGACCAACTAAATGGATACTTTGATTCTGCCTTCACAACGGAGAACACAAATATCATACCAGAAATGTTGGAGAACACAGGGTTTAGTGAGAGATAGGAACATAAGGAAATCAGTATTTGTAGAGAAATGGTGTTGGGGAAATTGATGGGATTGAAGGCCGATAAATCCCCAGGGCCTGATAGAATGCTTCCCACAGTACTTACGGAAGTGGCTTTAGAAAAAGTGGAAGCATTGGTAGTCATCTTTCAAGATTCTATAGACTCTGGAACAGTTCCTATAGATTGGAGGGTAGCTAATGTAACCCCACTGTTGAAAAAGGGAGGGAGAGAGAAAGCAGGGAATTATAGACCAGTCAGCCTGACGTCGGTAGTGGGGAAAATTCTAGAGACCATTATCAAAGATTTTATAGCAGAGCCCTTGGAGAATAGTGGTAGAATCGGACAGATCATGGATTTACGAAAGGGAAACCATGCTTAATAAACCTAATAGAATTCTTCGGGGGTGTAACTAGTAGAGTTGATGAGGGGGAGACAGTGGACTTTCAGAAGGCTCTAGACAAAGTCCCACCTAAGAGCTTAGCGTGTACAATTAACATGCATGTGATTGGGGGTAATGTATTGTGATGAATAGAAAATTGGTTGGCAGACAGGAAACAAAGTGTAGGAGTAAACCGTTCTTTTTTCTGAATGGCAGGCAATGACTAGTGGGGTACCGCAGGGATCAGTGTTAGGACCCCAGCTATTCACAATAGACATTAATAATTTCGATGAGGGAACTAATTGTAATATCTCCAAATTTGCAGATTACACAAAACGGGGTGGGAGGGTGAGTTGTGAGGAGGATGCAGGGAGGCTTCAGGGTGATATGGACAAGTTGAGTGAGTGGGAAAATGCATGGCAGATGCTGTACAATGTGGATAAATGTGAGGTTATCAGGAAATCACATTATTATCTAAATGGCTATAAACTCAGAGAGTGAAATATGCAACGAGACCGGGGTGTTCTCGTACACAAGTCGCTGAAGGTTAGCATGCAGGTGCAACAGGCGGTAAAAAAGGCGAATGTTATGTTGGCCTTCATAGCGAGAGGATTCGAGTACAGGAGCAGGGATGTCTTGCTGCAATTATACAGGGCCTTGGTGAGGCCACAGCGGCAATGTTGTGTGCAGTTTTGGTCTCCTTATCTGAGGAAGGATGCTCTTGCTATCGAGGGAGTGCAGCGAAGGTTTACCAGACTGATTCCTGGGATGGCGGGACTGACGTATGAGGAGAGATTGAGTCGGTTAGGATTAAATTCGCTGGAGTTCAGAAGAACGAGGAGGGATCTCTTAGAAACCTATAAAATTCTAACAGGGCTTGACAGGGTAAATGCAGGAAGGATGTTCCTGATGGTGGGGGAGTCCAGAACCAGGGGTCATAGTCTAAGGATACGGGGTAAACTTTACAGGACTGAAATGAGGAGATATTTCTTCACACAGAGAGTGGCAAGCCTGTGTAAATCTGTCATCACGCCCATATCCAAGGGGAATTGGAAGATTCTGGCTAGGGCCTCTGCTATTCCCACCATTCCGTCCCTCAGCAACCCTCATACATCCCATCCAGACTCGGTAAATGGTCTACTTTACTGTGGTACAGAAAGTGTTGGATTGAAAATGGTTAACGGAATCTGTTTGTTCCGTGACTGTAATTAATGTCAGTCTCCATGGATCCTAATTGTGTCACTGGAAGTTTTCCATTTTCTATTAATAAGGGGTACCTTTCAATGTGTTATAACATAGTGTCAGCGGGAAAATCAGCACTAACAGAGATCAGCAGCTCCAGAGAGAGATAGAGGATAGATCCGAATCTGAGGGCAATATATTGGAATGTTACAACAATTGTTCGGAATCTGAGAACAATGAATTGGAATGTTACAACAATGGGTCAGAATCTGAGAACAATGAATTGGAATGTTACAACAATGGGTCAGAATCTGAGAACAATAGATTGGAATGTTACAACAACGGACAGGAGTTTATCGTGGGATCTTTACTATCTTTCTACATATTATGATTGGTACTCATTAAACACTCGTATCGACCGCGCACTGAAGATTATTCAATACATTTACTATCCCATCCTGGCTATTATTGGTGTCACTGGAAAGTCTCTCTATCTAGCTATTATTTCTATAAACCATGCTTAACTGCATTACTGCTCCTGTAATTTACTCTGCCCTTCTTGCTGCCGTTGTTCTTCCTGGTGAATATCTCCAGCTATTAGCTCTGTAAACTGCTGTGAACTGTATTACAAATTCCTGTCATTTACTCTCATCTTTGCTGCTGCTGTTGTCTCTATTTCAGGTTAGGAGATCTGTAAACCCTGTTTCACTGAAATGTTTGTCTGCAATGTAAATTTTGGGAAGACTGAAGCCAACGTCATTGATCTCCATCACGAAGTCCATCCCCTATCTGTCAAATACATACTTCACCCTGCCCAATATCTCAGCCCATCTGCTGCATAAACCCTTGTCCCTGTCACTGTTAAATCCACACTTGATTATTCCAATTCTATCCTGGTCACCCTCCCTGTTAAAAACCTCCATAAACCACAGCCCATCTAGAACTCTGCTGCCTGTATCCTAACTCACACCAAATCCCGATCACCCATCAGGCCTGTTCTCACTGATCTACATTGGCTCCCGGTCTGGCAGCACCTTAATTTTAATATTCTCATTCTTGTGTTTGAACTCGCTCCATGCCCTCACCCCTCTAATTAGTCCCATTCCCATATTCCTGAAAATCTTTTTATTTCAATATTTTCCAAATCTCCTTTTAAAGTGAATTTCTTTCCCTTTGTATCTGACCTGACCAACGATTTTAGACTTCACAGCACTACTGGTGCTGACAGTGCCGAAGCTGTGATCCATAAAGAGATGTGAACTTTGAGTGCGGCCTGCTCAATACCCCATGCTGGGCAGAGCTCCAGCCCAGTCGTAGCATATATGTGTTGTTCCTTTGAGGGTGGGTCTGAATATGGTGTCGATTATCCATTCTGGCAGCTTTGATGTACGTCTTTGAAACTTGGTCTGTGCATGTCCACTGACCGCCTGTGTTATTCACTCTCAGCTGAACATACATTCAGCAGCACGAGGAACCCCCTCTAGTGTTATTTAAAAGGACCAGGCATCCAACTTACAGGTGAGGGG
Organism: Heterodontus francisci; assembly: GCF_036365525.1. Classification (NCBI taxonomy): domain Eukaryota; kingdom Metazoa; phylum Chordata; class Chondrichthyes; order Heterodontiformes; family Heterodontidae; genus Heterodontus; species Heterodontus francisci. The sequence continues at coordinate 2,965,505 of NW_027141861.1, read as the reverse complement.
TTTTTGACATACTTCTGCCATTGTTAAGTTAGTGGAGGTCCTCTGGATGGTTTTCTGGAGGTTGTGTTGTGAGCTGCTGCAGACATTCAGGGAAGACAGAGGATTTGGTGACCCAAGTCTGGACAAGGAATGGGGACTGTAGTTACAGTGTCTATGGGTCTATGACATGACCAACAAATGGAGCAGAGGTTGCAGAGAGGGGATGCTCTGTAAAGAGGGAGGAGGAGGGGGCTCTGCCCTACCCACCCCGGGTTTTTCAAGAGCACTTTTCCTACCTCCACCTAACCCCGGAGCAGTGCGTGGGTGACTCTGATTCAATAAAGAGATGGTCACAGAGCTGTGTCACCTCCTGTAACACGACCTGGAGCCTCACACCAGGGTGAGGACGGAGCTGTCAGTGGCTGTTAAGGTCACAGTTTCATTGAACCTGTATTTATCTGGATCTTTCCAGAGAGGAGCAGAAGACATATCCAACATAGATTCACAGAGATTGATAGAGACATTTACGACACAGAAGGGGGCCATTCTGCCCCTCTGTGCCAGCTCTCTGTGGAACAATCCAGTCAGTCCCACTCTCCCACTCAATACCTGTATTCCTGCAATTTCATTTCCTTCAAGTGCCCATCCAGTTTCCTTTTGAAATCATTGATTGGCTCAGCTTCCACCACCCTCATGGGCAGTGAATTCAACTCATTACCATCCACTGTGTAAAAAAGTTCTTCCTTATATTACCCCTGCATCTCTTACCCAAAACCTTCCATCTGTGTCTCCTAGTCCATATTTTATCAGTTGATGGGAACAGTTTTTCCTTGTCTATCTTTTCTAAGCCTATCATAATCTTGTACACCTCTATCAAATCTCTCTCAATCTCCTTTACTGCAGGGAGAACAACTCCATCTTTTCCAAACTAACCTTGTAACTAAACTTCCCATCCCTGGAACCATTCTGGTAAATCTCCTCTGCAGCTTCTCAAGGACCTTCACATCCTTCCTAAAGTGTGGTGACCAGAACTGAACATAGTTCTCTAGTTGGGGCCTAAGCAAAGCTTTATAAAGTTTCTGCATAACTTCCCTCCTTTTGTATCTTTGCCTCTAATGATGAAGCCCATGATCTGATAAGCTTTGCTAAACACTGTCCTAATATGCCCTGGCCTATGGAGCCCCAGGTCTCTCTGTTCCTGCACAATCTTTAGAACTGTGCCATTAAGTCTATATTGCCTTCCTATTCTTTCAGACAAAATAGATCACCTCACACACCTCTGTATTAAATTCCGCCTGCGATTTCTCTGTCCATTCTGCCAGCCTATCTATATCCTGTTGCAGTCGGTTTGCAATATCCTCCTGTTCACCTGCTCCAAGATCGGAACATTTTGATATTCTACTCTGTATTCCAAGCTCTTAGCACTGACCATTGGGGAACATCACTTTCTACAATCCTCCAGTCTGAAAAACAACCATTTCCCACAACTCACACTTTTCTGTCCTTGACAATATTTGATCCAATTGGATGCTAATGCATGAACTTCAATTTTGTTCGCCAAACTTTTGTGTGGTACTTTATCAAATAATTTCATAAGATCCATGTATACAACATCCACCACATTCCCTTCATCAAACCTCTCTGTTACTTCATCAAATAAATTCAATTAGTTCAGTCAAGCGTGATCTGTCTTTTAGAAATCCGTGCTGACAATGCTTACATAACACAAACCTCTCCAAGTGTGTGTTGTCCTTTTTCCCTGATTATAGTTTCTAAAACCTTAATCACCACTGATGTTAAACTAACTGACCAGTAGTTGCGAAGCCTGTGCCTTGTCCATTGATAATTCTGGGAGGTGAGGGTGACCATCTATGTCTTCATTTTCTCCCTCAGCAGGGAGAAGCAGGATGAGAGATCCCGTGGCTTTGTCAGGATAGCGGGATTCCTGATGGTGTAGGTGGCTCTGCGGGGCCCCCATGTCAATGGGGAGAGGTATAGGAACTGAAAGATCTCTCACTCCATTAAAGTGCATTTGGTGTGTGAGCATGCCCAGTACATCTTCCCTTTCCCACCATGGATCCCCGATTCTCCACCATTACACCTATCTGAGACGCTCCATCACAGTGTTCCCTTGGTCGCCATCCTGCAGTAAAAAACACCAACAAAAACCTTTTCATTAACATCTTTATCCAACGCATTCAATTTTCCAAACAAAACTGAACTATTCACCATTGTATATTCCCTTCGTGCCTGTCTTATGGGTTCCCTCGACTTGCCCAGTGCTCCTACACAATGTTTCCCCAATGACTGCAGCATGGCTGGTGGAAGGTTGCTGACTTTCACTGGGGGAGACTGCAGATTGCCTTGCAGGACGTCCTCGAGCAGCTCTGGGTCTTGAGGCCTCGGATTCATACTGCACCACCTCGACATGGGCAGCAGCAGCCTGGGCTGGCTGATGGGTAACAGCAAGGACACTGGTGTAGTGACAGTGATGTGAGAACAAATACTGTCATCCTGAGAGAGGACAGCAGGTTCATGCTCCACGGAGACACTGTCTCACCCACGGGGCGACACATCAGTAATCCTAGTAATCTACTGGATCACAGATTGCTGGACTGCTGTGAGAGCCTGCAAACCCCTTTGAACACTGAGATCCACAGCCATGATGGCAGCAGTCTGATCCTGCATGGCAGCAAGCATGGATCTCATGACCTCAGGCTGAGCTTCCACTGCAGCACTGAGACGTTGGGTGTCTGCCGTCTGTGCTGCAGTGGAAGCTGAGACAATGGTCACCAGGCACTGTATCAGGGCTGGGTCCGCTACTGCTGTCATGGAGTTAGTGACCACTTCCACAGGGGAAATAATGTGCTTCAAGCTCTGTGCAATGTCCTGTGCTATGTTGGAGCCGGACTCCTCCATGTTCCTTGACAGTGATAACAGACTGTCTAACAGGCCTGTCAATGGACAAAGTATCTCAGTGTACATGTCGATCAGCATTCTCCTGTATGCTGTTCCAGCAATGTTTACATCTGTGTCCTGTGTATTATAACACATTTGTGACCTCACCCTCCGGTGAGCTGACACATGAGCTATCCTTTCCCCCTGGCCTGGCTGCAGCTCACTCGTGCTCGGTGACTCACCATGTGCAGATTCCGACTCTATACCAGCCTCTAAGGTCCACACAGTGTAAGTATTTGATCTGATGACTATGAGTATCAGACCAAGTGATGGGGTTTCACCATCAGTGCTGTGCTGCTCTCTCTCTCTCTCTCTCTCTCTCTCTCTCTGTCTCCTGGATCTGCTGTGACTGGGAAGCTGTCAGTTTTGGCTTATGATTGGAAAGTGTAAAATCAGAGGGGGAGGGCTGGGGTGAGGGATTGGGGGTGGGTTGTAAAGCAGGAGGTTCATGGTCCCACCATCTGCAGCTTGTACATCATCCCTGACAGCAGGACGAGGGGCAGTTGGGAGTTAAGAAGAGACATAAGGCCGGAACATAGCATCATCCTGAATACTCTCGGTGATGCCGGATGCTATGGGCTCTGTCACAGCCGGTCCCATGATGTGAAGAACCATCTCCTCCCTCAGGCTCAGGGGATGAAGGTCTGCCTGGTCCCCGCCTGTTCACTGCTGCTCCCTGTGATTGTCGGCCACCATGTTCTGTAAGAGAGAGGGCAGAATGTCAGTGATTGTGTTGCACTGTGTTTGGGTGATGTTCTTGGCACAGTTGAGTAGCTGCAGGAACGTGGAGGCAGTGAGGGGTGGGTGTGAAGCTGGTATAAGTGGAATGTGTGTGAAGGTGAGATGGAGTATGTGAATGTTAGGTGTGAGTCCTGAGTGTTAGGGACTACTGATGGGTGAGTGATGGGGGTGTGGTACATTGAGCAGTGTGAGAGGTTGGTGATGTTGGGGGTAGGAGAAGCCATGTGGAGATGAATTCACTGACATTGACCACCCGTGTGAACTCATTAAACTTCTTCTGGCTCTGCTGCCAAGTCCTCGGGTCCAGACATCTTGCATTGATCTCCCTGGCCACCTGCTCCCATTCCATTCGGAGGACGTTCCTTGAGGGTCTCCAGCCCACTCCACGGAAACATATCCTCTCTTCTCCTGTCAGCCACCATGACTAAGGCCTCCAACACCACATCCGTGAACGACAGAGCCCTCTCTCTGTCGTAGTATTCCATTTGCCTTGACTCCAATTGCAGCATTCCCAATCAGAAACAGCAGCCTCCTGTGATTCAGCACAACTTCCCGTTAAAAGGGACAGACTGCCTTGAAGAGCTGAAGCCTGGCTGAAACACGTGTACGTAGAATGAATGGAAATGAGGAGGCAGCAGGATGTTTGTCTGTCACCTGTCTCAACAGGAACGGGGACGGGCAAATCATGACTCCTCTGCTGAAAAAGTGATGCAAACACGATTTTTTCGCATTTCCTATTGACCTTTCCCTCTTTCACGTTTTTTCACTCTCTCCCTCACTCACTTCACTCTCTGTCTCTTGCTCATAGAATTAGAGATTGGTGCAGCACAGAAGGAGGCTATTCGGCCCATTGTGTCAGTACTGACTCTTTGAAAGAGCTATCTAATTAGCTCCTCTCCCCTCCTCTTTCCCCAGACTCCTGTTGCCAATGTGGAAAAACCTTTCCTTCAATCTCAGTCTCTCCCTCCTGCAGCAGTCACACAGCTTCCAGCCTCTTCACACAGCCACAGTCAGCTGAACCTCGTTAACTATTCAGCACCTCCAATTAGGCAGCAGCCAACCCCAGTGCTGTACCTGACCTGGGAGTATTTAATGGGGGACAGTGTAGAGTGAGCTTTATTCTGTATCTAAGCCGTGCTGTACCTGTCGTGGCAGTGTTTGATGGTCACAGTGTGGAGTGAGCTTTGCTCTGCATCTAACCTGTACTGACTCTGCCACAAATATTTGTTCATCTAATACTCTGCTGCCTGTATCTAAACTCAAAGCAAGTCCCGTTCATCCATCACTCCAGTGCTCGTTGACTTACATTGGCCCCTGCTCCGGCAACATCTTGATTTGAAAACTCTCATCCTCATGTTCAAACCTAACTCATTCTGAAATGCCCAGTGATGAAACTGTCTCATCAAAATACTAAATGTTATTTTGTTTGTTAGAACCACACGGACTGCAGTGGTTCAAGATTCACCATTTTCTCATGGTAACCAGGGATGGGGAAGTAATGCTGGCCTTGTCAGTATCACCCATATCCTGAGAACAAATAGACAGGAAATAAAATAGTAATAAAATCAATGAATTTGTAATTGACGGATTGAAACCAGGCGAGGTCTGTGATCAGAGTGAGACGTCATAACCCAATAAACAAATTGTCGACACAATTTACCTCACCAGCTCCTTGTGTTTGTCTTTCTGCTGTTGTCTTCATCAGAAAACAAGTAACAATTAATCTCGGGATTAAAAACTGCTGAATGTCAATTGTACACATGAGATACGTACTCAATGGATTCTGTTATCAGACAGTCAGAGAATTACACAGCACAGGAGGAGACTATTTAACATATCGTACCAGTTCCAGCTGTTCGAAGGAAATTTTCAATTATTCCTCTCCCCTGTTTTTTTTCTCCCAGTCCAGTAAATCACCCTGTTAGTACTCATCCAATTCCCTTTTGAAAGTTTCTGTTAAATCTGCTTCCACAACCCTTTCAGCAACTGCATTCCAAATCATAAACACTAGCTGTGTAAAGAAATGAAAATCTCCTCATCTCTCCTGTTTGTTTGTTAATCAACATTAAACTGTGTTCTCTGGTTACTGACCCTTCATCCAGTCAAACCAGATTCGCTTTATTTATTCGAGCAAAACACATCATCATTTTCAGCCCCTCTATTAAATCTCCCTTTTAGCTTCTCTGTTCTACGGAGAACAATCCCAGCTTCTCTCCACATAACTGAACTCCCTCATCCCTGTTACCATTCTAGTATATCACCGAGGCACCATCTCCAAGGCCTTGGAATCTTCATAAAGTGTGGTGTCCAGAATGGGGCACAATATTCCAGCTGAGGCTTAAACAGTCATTTATCTAGTCTTAGCAGAATGTTCTTGTGGTTTTTAAAAATTCTTTGCTTCTAGTTATAAAGCTAAGGATCCCGGATGCCTTTTTAAAATCTTCAGAACTTATCCAGCCACCATTGAAGATTTGTGTACATACGCACCCAGTCTCTGTGCTCCGGTACCATCTTTTAAATGGTGCAGTTTAGTTTCTATTCACTCTCCCTCACAAAATAATCACTTCCACAATTCTATGTGTTAAATTAAATTCACCATGTGTATTCTCATTTCACCATCTGACTGTCCATGTCCTCCTGAAGTGACTACTATCCTTCACACTGGTTACGACATTTATAAGTTTCCTGCCTTCTGCAAATGTTGAGACTCTGCTCTTCACACGTAAGTCTTTGTCATGTATCTATTTATCTATATGTCAGGAAGAGTACTGGTTCTAATACTGACCCCTGAGAAATTGCACTGTATACTCCCCCTCCTCCACCAGTCTGAACAATGTCTGTTCACTACTTCTCTCTGCTTTCTGTCCCTGAGTCAGTGTCATATCCACACTATCACTGTCACATTAATCCATGTGTTCCATTTTCATAACATGTCTATGAAATGCCATTTGATCACAGGCCTTTTGAAAGTCTGTTCACATAAGTGTTTATACATAATTGCATATGCATGTGCAAGGGTTGAAGATGTTGGTATGGTTCTTAATGAATACTTCGTGGTTCACGTTGCAAAAGAGGGGTATGATGCAGATATTGTAGCTACGGAGGAGGAATATGAAGTCTTTGATGTGATATACTTAGGGAGAGAGGAGGTATTAATGGGATTAGCATCCTTGAAAGTTGAAAAGTCACCAGATGCAGATAAAATGCACCCTATGCTGTTAAAAAAGCAAGAGAAGAAATAGCAGAGGGTCTGACCATCATTTTCCAGTCCTCACTGGGTACAGGTGTGGTGCCAGAGAATTGGAGTACTGTTAACATTGAACCACTCTTTATCAAGGACCCCAGGGTTAGAATGAAAAATTACAGGCCAGTCAGACTAACCTCAGTAGTGGGCAAATTATTGGAATCTATTCTAAGAGACAGGATAAACTGTCTCTTAGAAAGGCACAGGCTAATCAAGGATAGTCAGCATGAATTTGTTGAGGGACGCTCTAGTTTGACCAACTTGATTGAATTTTTTGAAGTAGTAACAAGGAAGATAGATGAGGGTAGTGCAGTTCATGTGGTCGACATGGATTTTTTATCAAGGCTTTTGACAAGGTCCCACATGGCAGACTGGTTAAAAAAAAATAAAATCCCATGGAATCCAGGGAAATACAGCAAGGATGATACAAAATTGGCTCATTGGCAGGAAACAAAGGGCAATTGTTGATGGGTGTTTTATTGACTGGAGGACTGTTTCCAATGGTGTTCCACAGGGCTCAGGACTGAGTCCCCTGCGTTTTGTGGTATATATTAATGATTTGGACGTAAATGTAGAAGTATGATCAAGAGGTTTGTAGATGACACACAGATTTGCCGTGTGGTAGATAGTGAGGAGGATTGCTGTAGGTTGCAGGAAGATATCGATGGCAGAAAAGTGGCAAATGGGATTCCACCTGATTAAGAATGAGGCGATGCAAATTGAGGAGGTCAAACAAAGCAAAGGGATGCACGATTAATGGGAAAATACTGGGACGTGCAGAGGAAGTGAGGGAACTTTGGAGTCAATGTCCACAGATCCCCAAAGTAGCAGGACAGGTTGATTAGATGGTTAAGAAGGCATACCGAATCCTTTCCTTTATTAGCCGAGGTATAGAAGACAAGAGCAGGGAGGTTATGCTGGAACTGTATAACTCTTTGGGTAGACCATAACTTGAGTATTTTTGTGCAGTTCTGGTCACCTCATTACAGAAAGGATGTAATTGCACTAGAGAGGGCACAGAGGAGATTTCCGAGGATGTTGCCAGCACTGGAAAAATGCAGCTATGTGGAATGATTGTCTGGGGTTGTTCTTCTTGGAACAGAGAAGGCTGAGGGGAGATCTGATAGAAATGTATATATTTTTAGGGGCCTGGATAGAGTGGAGGTGAAGGGTCTAATCACATTAACAGAGAGATCAGTGATGTGGGGGCATAGATTTAAAATGATTAGAGGGGAGTTGAGGACAAACATGTTCACCCAGAAATAGGAAATTGGCTCATTGGCAGGAAACAAAGGGTAATTGTTGACGGGTATTTTAGAGTCAGGAGGGATGTTTCCAGTGGCGTTCCACAAGGCTCAGGACTGGGTCCCCTGCTTTGGTGTGAGTCTGGAACTCACTGCCTGAAAGGGTAGTTGAGGCAGGGACACTCAACCCATTCAGAAGGAGTCTGGATATGCAGCTCAGGTGCCACAATCTGCAGGGTTATTGGCCAAATGCTGGATGGTGGGATTAGAATAGTGGATCGTTTATCAGCTGGCACAGCAATAACGTTCCAATTGGCCTCTTTCTGTGCCTTAACCTTACAATGATTCTCTGATTCCATTACACAAAACACGCTATTCTCATTAACACTCACAGTTACGTCCTCAACGAACTCGATCATGATTAGAAAATGAGTTTCCATTAACCTATCTATGCTGCTTGTCATTTATTAACCATGATTTGACAGGCAAGAAATACTTTGTGCTGGGTTACGGACTCCAGAAGTTTCCAACTATCAACATTAGACTGACTGGTCAGTAGTTACAGGGTTTGTCCAACCTCTCCTCTTTTTAAATAGGGTGTAACATTTACGGCCTTCCAGTCCTCTGTCACCAATCCCATATCAAAGGAGGATTCGAAGATTCTGGCCAGTGCCGCTGTGTTTCCACAATTCCTTCCCTCATTAAACCTCACATATCCCATCCAGACCAAATGAATGTTCTACTTTATTGTGGTACAAAAACGTTTAGATTGAAATTAGTTAACTGAACCTGTTTGTTCAGTGACTGTAGTTAATGTCCGTCTCCATGGACCCTAATTGTGTCACTGGGAGGCTTTCCATCGTCTATTAATATGGGGCTCCTTTCAATGTATTATCCCATAATGTCAGCGGGAACATAACAGGGATCAGCAGCTCCAGAGAGAGGGAGAGGATAGATCAGAATGTGAGAACAACAGATTGGAATGTTACAACAATGGGTCAGAATCTGAGAACAAGAGATTGGAATGTTACAACAATGGGTCGGAATCTGAGAACAAGAGATTGGAATGTTACAACAATGGGTCAGAATCTGAGAACAATAGATTGGAATGTTACAACAATGGGTCAGAGTCTGAGAACAATAGATTGGAATGTTACAACAATGGTTCAGAATCTGAGAACAATAGATTGGAATGTTACAACAATGGGTCAGAATCTGAGAACAATAGATTGTAATGCTACAACAATGGGCAGCAGGAGTTTCTCCTATTGGTTTTACTGGCTCACTGCAGATTATTACTGGATAACATTAGAAGAGCGGATCGTTTGTGCTCTGAAGATGATTCAATCGATTTATTATCCCATCCTCGCTATTATTGGTGTCCCTGGTAAGTCTCTGTATCCAACTATTAGACTCATAAGCCATATTTCAATGATTTAGTGTTCTCGTAATTTATATCGTGAGCAGACTGAAACCATTGTCTTCGGTTTCTGTCGCAAATTATATTCCCCATCCACGATCTGCAGCCCCCTCGCTGGCCATTGTCTGAGGCTGAACCAGGAAGTTAACAACCTCTGCTATTTAATGCTGAGCTGACTTCATACCCGTGTTCTCTCCATCTCCAACCCTGCCTATTGTTACAGCCAGGTGAAGAGGGGTCACAGTATCTCCTCTTGCACTTCCTCTTATTTGACCGCAATAGGGTTTGTCCTTTCTAAAGAGCGGATGTGGTAACCATCTCAGTGAGTATTTTCCCTTTTCCCGTTGGTGTGATGGTGAAGGAACCAATCGTACTGGTTCTCTGGAGTTTAAACAGGAAAGAGGTGAGTTTATTATACTTAGCAATCTAAACTGTATCTAAATAAAACCATTAAAAATACACCACACATTTACGCACACACTCACACGAGAATCACATGCAAATAGATTACAGAGTGAGAATTACATTTGTGATTGGATTGGAGTCCTAAACATTTTTTTAAAAAATACTCATTCTGTGAGGTTGGATGATTCGGTAGTCTTCTGGCTGAAGTTATATTCTTGAAGTCTTTGGATGGTCAAAGTGCCCTTTGTGGCTGACCCACGTGGCTCAGGGTTTTCTTGGAGGCAGACTTGTGGGTGGCTTTCTTCCCCTGGTGTATCTGTCTGTAGTAATCTGTAGGCTTGGAGGGCTCACAGCCGCACGTGGTCTTCAAACTTGTGAAGTTATCTGGACAGAGAGATGGAGAGAGGGAGAGGGGGACACAGCCCTTCGGCTTCTGCACAGTTTGAATCACTGGCTTGTCTGTCTTTGTCCAGGGGCAACTTTCACATTGATGACAGAAGGTCTCCTGACTACCTCACTGTATTTGCTGGACACTTATTAAGAGATTCAAAGTTAGGAACTTCTATCTCCCCAGGTTTCAGGATACCAGTATTTACACTTGGAGGAGTTTGCTCTTTTAAAGTCAATTTGTCAGGATGTCCTTGTATACCGTGTTAATGAATGTAATCTTAGGTAATTCAGTAACTAGAGAAAGCCAATGTTTTGGATACAGGCTCATCAGACATGTGTCTCCTGTTGCCTCTGGAATGTGAAAAGGTGTTTCAGATGCCAATTGCGGTGGCCATCTTGGCTGCCAGTTTTTTCAAGGTTAGCTGCAGGATTTTTTCCATTAAAAGATTACTGTAAGTGTCTAATCGATGAATTAAAATTCCTCATTGGGCATATTGTGTTATCTTGACACCGCTGCAGCACATGGAAATAAATGTGATAATAGGAACATTTTATTACAGAATTGTGAGAAGAAATAGAAGGAAACACAAATTCATTCTCAATAATCACTTCTCAAATTCAAACATTAATCTTAGAATTACTGCAGCTGACATTATCTATTACAGTTTTGATGATTTAATTTTTTGGTGTTTTGTCTGGGATGATGATGTGTCGGGTTCGACCTTTTTTTTCTCTCCTGCAATGAAGCTTTCACCATTCAGGTTCCTGTCTAAACTTCCTCCCTAAACTGACAATGTGTAATAAATTGGTTTTTTTATTGGGTTTGTTTAGCTTTCGGTTTGGGACCTGATCATTGGATTCTTCAGTGGGTAGATCCACACTGACCTCACTTTTAGCTTCTGCTGAGGTACACAAATGCTGTTTACTTTAGGGTATTTGGCCCTCACTTTTCCCTTTACTATAGGGAGCATCATTTTTTCTGATCTGCCCCATGTCCTCTGGGACATTAGTGCTCGCAAGTGTCTGTCCAGATTTCACTTCACTCTACTGTGGCACTTCGACTAGGTGAGGCATCACCCTCAGCATCGGCTTGCCTTTTTTGGAACCTACCTTGCCCTTGCAGCTTTCTGTAAATGCTGTTAGCAGCCTTTTTAGGGTGTCTTTTTTGGGTTGTATTTAAAGAGGAGAGCGTGTGGTCTAATTTATCTAACATTTCAGGGTTGGCTAATCGGAGACTAGGGGATTCTAGTTGAGATTCCTCATGGCCCTCTTCTAACCTGTCCTCACTGTCCTTTTCAAGCCTCCCCTTTTGACTGTCTGAAAGATCTGTGCATGTCTGTCCCCTCCAAAGCCTTTGCTTTTTTCCTTTGCTCTGGGGTGTCAATGAAATAATTTACCTGACTATTCCTTTTGCCACTCGGAATGGACCACCGAACTGGGCTTTTAGGGATTCACTCTGCAGTGGGAGTAGTAACAATACATGGTCTCTGTCCTGAAATGTTCCAGCCTCGGCATTTCAGTCTGATTACCTTTTCATAGCTGCCTGGGAGGTCTTTAGGCGTTACTGAGCCAAGGCACAGGCTCTCGTGAGCCACTTCCAGAGCAAGGAAATGTAGTCTAGCAAGGAAGTGTGATCCCTCTGCCCCAAAAACTTCTCCTTGATTAGTTTAAGAGGACCTCTCATCTCGTGTCCATAAACTAATTCAAAGAGACTAAAGCCAGTGGACTCAGTGGATAAGTCCCTGGTAACCAACAGGAGAAATCCCAGCCCTTTGTCCCAGTCATGGGGTTACTCATAGCAGTATGGCCTGGTCATTGTCTTTCAGGTCCTGTGGTGCCACTCCAAAGCCCCTTGTGACTGTGGGTGGTAGGCTGAGGACTTGCACTGGGTTATGGCCAGATTACCCTGACCTTTTCAAACATACTGGACATAAAATGTGTGCCCTGTTCCATCTGGATCTCAGCAGGCAGCCCATATCGTGTAAAGAATTGGGTTAACCCCTCCACCACTACCTTGGCAGAGATAGTTCTTCGGAAGAATGGCCTTTGGGAATCGGGTCACCACATCCATAATGGTGAGAATATACTGGTAATCCCGTTTTGTTTTCAGCAGGTGTCCCACACAATCCACTAGCACTCTGCTGAAGGGTTCCCCAAAAGCTGGTATGGTAATGAGGGGTGAAGGTTTTATTGCATTTTGGGGCTTCCCCACAACCTGGCAAATGTGACCAGTTTTACAGAACTCCACCACATCTTTGTGGAGTTGTGGCCAGTGAAGCTGCTGTCTTATGCGGGCTTCGACTTTTCATATACTGACATGTCCAGTCTTTGGAAGTGCGTGGGCCATTCTGAATATTTCTTAAAGGGCACTGGCAAAAAGAACTTGGTTTAAAGTGTGCCTACTTCAACGCCAGGAGCATCCGGAATAAGGTGGGTGAACTTGCAGCATGGGTTGGTACCTGGGATCTCGATGCTGTGGCCATTTCGGAGACATGGGTAGAGCAGAGACAGGAATGGATGTTGCAGGTTCCGGGATTTAAATGTTTCAGTAAGAACAGAGAAGATGGTAAAAGAGGGGTGGGGGGGTGGCATTGTTAATCAAGGAGAGTATTACGGCGGCAGAAAGGACGTTTGAGGACTCGTCTACTGAGGTTGCATGGGCCGAGGTTAGAAACAGGAGAGGAGAAGTCACCCTGTTGGGAGATTTCTATAGACCTCCGAATAGTTCCAGAGAAGTAGAGGAAAGGATAGCGAAGATGATTCTCGACAGGAGCGAGAGTAAGAGGGTAGTTGTTATGGGGGACTTTAACTTTCCAAATATTGACTGGAAATACTATAATTGGAGTACTTTAGATGGGTCAGTTTTTGTCCATTGTGTGCAGGAGGGTTTTCTGACACAGTATGTAGACAGGCCAACCAGGGGCGATGCCACATTGGATTTGGTACTGGGTAATGAACCCGGCCAGGTGTTTGATTTTGATGGAGGTGAGCACTTTGGTGATAGTGATCACAATTAGGTTAGGTTTACCTGAGCGATGGGCAGGGACAGGTATATACCGCAGGGCAAGAATTATAGCTGGTGGAAAGGAAATTATGATGCGATTGGGCAAGATTTAGGATGCGTAGGATGGGGTAGGAAACTGCAGGGGATGGGCACAATCGAAATGTGGAGCTTATTCAAGGAGCAGCTAATGCGTGTCCTTGATAAGTATGTACCTGTGAGGCAGGGAGGAAGTTGTCGAACGAGGGAGCCATGGTTTACTAAAGAAATTGAAGTGCTTGTCAAGAGGAAGAAGAAGGCTTATGTTAGGATGAGACGTGAAGGCTCAGTTCGGGCGCTTGAGAGTTCCAAGCTAGCCAGGAAGGATCTAAATGGAGAGCTAAGAAGAGCAAGGAGAGGACACGAGAAGTCATTGGCGGATAGGATCAGGGAAAACCCTAAGGCTTTCTATAGGTATATCAGAAATGAAAGAATGACTAGAGTTAGATTAGGGCCAATCAAGGATAGTAGTGGGAAGTTGTGTGTGGAATCAGAGGAGATAGGGGAAGCGTTAAATGAATATTTTTCGTCAGTATTTACAGTAGAGAAAGAAAATGTTGTCGAGGAGAATACTGAGATACAGACTACTTGGCTAGATGGGATTGAGGTTCACAAGGAGGAGGTGTTAGCAATTTTGGAAAGTGTGAAAATAGATAAGTCCCCTGGGCCAGATGGGATTTATCCTAGGATTCTCTGGGAAGCCAGGGAGGAGATTGCAGAGACTTTGTCCTTGATCTTTATGTCGTCATTGTCGACAGGAATAGTGCCGGAAGACTGGAGGATAGCAAATGTTGTCCCCTTGTTCAAGAAGGGGAGTAGAGACAGCCCTGGTAATTATAGACCTGTGAGCCTTACTTCGGTTGTGAGTAAAATGTTGGAAAAAGTTGTAAGAGATAGGATTTATAATCATCTTGATAAGAATAAGTTCATTCGCGATAGTCAGCACGGTTTTGTGAAGGGTAGGTCGTGCCTCACAAACCTTATTGAGTTTTTTGAGAAGGTCACCAAGCAGGTGGATGAAGGTAAAGCCGTGGATGTGGTGTATATGGATTTCAGTAAGGCTTTTGATACGATTCCCCACGGTAGGCTATTGCAGAAACTACGGAAGTATGGGATTGAAGGTGGTTTAGTGCTTTGGATCAGAAATTGGCTAGCTGAAAGAAGACAGAGGGTGGTGGTTGATGGCAAATCTTCATCCTGGAGTTTAGTTACGAGTGGTGTACCGCAAGGATCTGTTTTGGGCCACTGCTGTTTGTCATTTTTATAAATGACCTGGATGAGGGTGTAGAAGGGTGGGGTAGTAAATCTGCGGATGACACGAAGGTCGGTGGAGTTATGGATAGTGCCGAAGGATGTTGTAGGTTACAGAGGGCCACAGATTGGCTGCAGAGCTGGGCTGAGAGATGGCAAATGGAGTTTAATGCGGAAAAGTGTGAGGTGATTCACTTTGGAAGGAGTAACAGGAATGCAGAGTACTGGGCTAATGGGAAGATTCTTGGTAGTGTGGATGATCAGAGAGATCTTGGTGTCCAGGTACATAAATCCCTGAAAGTTGCCACCCAGTTTAATAGTGCTGTTAATAAGGCATATGGTGTGATAGCTTTTATTAGTAGGGGAATCGATTTTCGGACCCACGAGGTCATGCTGCAGCTGTACAAAACTCTGGTGCGGCCGCACCTGGAGTATTGCGTGCAGTTCTGGTCACCGCATTATAGGAAGGATGTGGAAGCTTTGGAAAGGATGCAGAGGAGATTTACTAGGATGTTGCCTTGTATGGAGTGAAGGTCTTACGAGGAAAGGCTGAGGGACTTGAGGTTGTTTTCGTTGGAGAGAAGGAGGAGGAGAGGTGACTTAATAGAGACATATAAGATAATCAGAGGGTTAGATAGGGTGGATAGTGAGAGTGTTTTTTTCCTCGGATGGTGCTGGCAAACACGAGGGGACATAGCTTTTAGTTGAGGGGTGATAGATATTGGACAGATGTCAGAGGTACTTTCTTTACTCAGAGAGCAGTAGGGGCGTGGAACGCCCTGCCTGCAACAGTAGTGGACTCGCCAATTTTCCGGCATTTAAGTGGTCATTGGATAGACATATGGATGAAAATGGAGTAGTGTAGGTCAGATGCTTTCACAGGTCGGTGCAACATCGAGTGCCGAAGGGCCTGTACTGCGCTGTAATGTTCTATGTTCTAAAGTACCTCAGCGGCATCCATATCTGGTGAAGCACTGTGCACTCTTCATCCGCAGGTCTGTGAGGCAGTCTCCACTTCCTCATTAGCAACTTATTATTTAAATAGTTGCACTCTGCAACTCCCTCTGCTTCAATTTTGGTTTGGACAGTCTGTGCCTTTTTTAACATTGGGTCAGATTGTTGAGCCTCAACTAAGGACGATCTGTTTAACACATCCTTTGGGTCCTCTAACTTCCCAAAGAAGGTTTCAGATAACCAGACAGTAGGGTCATTGTTGGAGAAAATCCAGATTGTGCCCAATTGTTGAACAAATTCTCCAGACTCAGACGTTGAGAATCAAACCCTTTATTGCATGATGTCATGGGGGAGCACACCTTATCTAAATGCGGTCCAGTGCTGCTCCCAAAGAGCAACAGATCTCCGTGGACGTATATAGTATTAAAAAAGGCAGAGCTAACAGTTTCTCAATTAGATAAGCACCCACAAGACTGCCTACGTCACGGTGCACCATGCAGGGTCCGAGGTCAGCAAAACATCAGTTTCAACAATAACAAGCTAGTTCCTTAATTCAATTCCCACTCCAGACACCATTTCTGGCCGTAATGTCTGATTGTGGTTAGCTGCTCTGTCTACAATTTATGATCGTTGGTTGTGGTTAGATTAGCTACAAGCTGTGTCCTGAGTTTCTGCTTCTACAAAGTTAAGTAATAATTAGCAAAGCTCAGAGAATTCTCCAACAATCCCTCCTTTTATCATACCATGATAACGCAATATCATCGTATGTGGAGGGGAGAGGTACTTAAAGTAGTCATTGAAGCATAATTTCTTTCCTACCATCGCGCTGTCGCAGCCGCAAGGCCAAGCTAGCAATACATGATTGATTAATCTCAGCTTAAATGTCCCCATAATATTCTGTTCTTAAAATTCTAAATTTCCGTTCTCACAGTCCCCTCTTGACTCTTCTACAACCCTTTTAAGAATCCTTCCCTTCATTCCACCTAGGTGCCTTTAATGGTCTCTATTGTCAGAAACAGCCTTCAACACCCAGAGGGGTCGCACTCAATACGTCGCCTGCATATATCACAAGGGGGAGCGGGAACTCTGTAAAGGCATACGTTTTGCAGGGGCTTCAATCACTTGTTTACAACATAAAAGGTGGTACACTTGTACATTTACCATCTCATTTAAACATCGTTGTTACATAATCGATTGTACAAACGTAATACAATTTCATAAAGTACATTGATCATTCATTTGCTCACTTTAAGTATGTATGAAAAGGTTATACAATTACCCCTTTTATGGCATAACTAATTGTCCCTCCTTTGACAGAGCAAGTTCAAACACTAATTGCTTTTTGGGGTAGCTGTCCAACCTGTATTCATACATCCTCTTGCATTGCCTAATTAATTTCTTAAGTTTCCATATTAAGTAAGTCACATCTAACACCATGATACCCAAAACCACTATCAGGACATGGGAGATAATTCTAAACCAGGGGTGTATCTGCACGTCTGACCCCAGATCCAGAGGTCCTCCTGCCAGGTAGAATCATTTATCTTGTCAATCTCATCTTGTAGCATCTTCGACTGTTGTTCCAGCTTATAATGGCTTCTAGCTGCTGTCTATCTTTACCCAAGCGTGTGGGCAATGGCTAAATAGTATATTCATAGTCCCGGAGGTAATTTGTCAAATCCTCCTTAATACTTTCTGTCACAGTTATCGTTTCTGTCTTTTGTTTATGTATCTGCACCAACTCCATCTTCTCTACTCGGGTTAGGATTTGTGGGTTGAACCAAAATGTACTGTTGCTCACCGGACAGGTCCGTTTATGTCCATACTGGTACTCCTTCGCTGTGGTGGTTATGCGACATCTCCCCTTTCCCATATAGGCCATATGGGTTAGTCCTGACAATGCTTTCCAAGTTTCCATGGTGCAATTTACAGTGGCATTAAATCCACATTTTGATTCTGCCGTTTTATATTTAGGATGAGGACATATGATCACCTGGTTTTCCAGACTACACTCAGACAATGGACAATGTTGTTCCAATTACCTCTTTTCCAATTTCCATAACATAGGGTAACACATCATTGTATTTTATGTAAAAGAAAAATACTGCGGATGCTGGAAATCTGAAACCAAAACAAGAAATGCTGGAATCACTCAGCAGGTCTGGCAGCATCTGTGGAAAGAGAAGCAGAGTTAACGTTTCGGGTCAGCGACCCGAAATGTAATCTTTTTATCATTTTCTCATTACCAAATTCCTGTCTCAACAATTGTTACAGTAATACATTGTCCAACTCTCGGGTCTTCTCAAGGCACCAGTCAGGTAGCTTGATATCTGAGAAAATCAATATTACCGGTACCAACTCAAGCTTTACATCATCATATACAATTTTATTAGTTTTTATTATCGCAAGTCCATTTTCTGGTCCTGGAGTCAATGCAAGGCAAGGGAGACCAGTCACTTGTGTCTTTTGGGTTGTAACCTTACTCGTCGGTAATTCGAATGTGGAGTTAACCGTGGGGGTTGTTGCTTCTTGTCTGTTTAATCTCACAACCTGAAATAGGAACTGTCCTTTTTTTTTATCTTCGAGCCTTTATATCTTGCGCTAGGGGGAGTTCGAGGATTGTCTGCACTCACTTTTGCTCTGTTTCATGCTTTCCCTGTCTTATTACTATTCC
This sequence comes from Heterodontus francisci, assembly GCF_036365525.1. Taxonomy (NCBI): domain Eukaryota; kingdom Metazoa; phylum Chordata; class Chondrichthyes; order Heterodontiformes; family Heterodontidae; genus Heterodontus; species Heterodontus francisci. The sequence continues at coordinate 2,947,205 of NW_027141861.1, read as the reverse complement.
CAAATAAGAAACCTTTTCCTTCATTATCGGTGCCATTTTCAGCCTAACTTTCACTCTAGCCTTCTTGAAGGAAGGTGGAATATCGATGGATTATTATAAAATCCCTGGGAGAGACACGTCCAGATGTACTGTTGTCCCTTGAACGTAAATCCAAATTTATATTGACTCTCTTGTGCCAACTGTATGGACCAGAACCCATTGCTAATGTCCAATACAGTAAACCACTGGTTTGCTATTTTCTAAAACTTTGATTGTCCTCTTAAATATCAGATAAATTTCCCATTTAGTGCTTTAAATAACCACTCATATCAATGAAATTTTGTTTATTGATACCAATTTCTGATGCCCAGACTTGGTTGTACTTTTGTAGGTTAAGGACAGAAATGTTTGCAACTATCTTTCCTTCTGAAGCATTTTGTCTTATTGATAAAGATGCTATGATATTTGATGTCTGCAATTAAGTTTTAAATTCTCAATGATGCTGGATCTCTTGTTGTGGCATCAGTTCTCATGTGGCCTTGGAACCTGCCGTCACCTGCTTAAAAAGAATCCATTGTGGCTCTGCCCCTGAGCCCAATGGGTTAATTTGTTCAATTCTATCTGTCTATTAGAAATGTAAAATTTAACAATGTCCAATATGTATAAATTTGACTCTCAGCAATGCAAAAAGCTACAGTGGGTTAAGTTCTTTGTCTCCAAGGGCGCGGAGCAAAACATTCTCAGCTACGTCACTTTACGAAACTTTTTTTTTCTGATCTAAAAGAACTATCCATTTTAAATTTATTTCAATCCTTTTGGTATCCTTAGGGTTTAAAAACAACAAAATCATGTGTAACATTTTCAACTTCAAAGGAAAGCATCTCCATCAGGAAAGACAGCATTTTAGATTACACTCCAATTGTTTCCAAATTTTTTAGTATCTTTTGTAAGAGGTTCCTAATCCAATGATTTTTACGACAAAGATGATTCCAATTCCAATTTACTACAATAATATTTAAATCAAAATTGCCGATGTTATATGAACGAGTCTTCTGTCCGGAACTTAAGACTCCTCCAAAACTCGACATAATAAACTTGAAAGTTCATTGTGGTTGCAAATGACATTTCCAGTTCTTCAACTTAAACAGGTCAATTAACCTTAACAGTATTAATTCAATTCAGACTTATTAACTTATAATACTTATTAACTACACACAGAACAGAATAGCACGTGCTTATTTTAAAACATAGGAAAATACATCATTTTCTTGATCTTTCTTCAGGCGCCTTTTAAAATGACTGTAATAAAACAAAAAACTAAAGAAAAAGTTATTTAACATTCTTACAACAGAAGACTTAACACTAGGTCCTTACACAAAGTTTAATCTTTTTAAACAGACAGAATCTTGCCTATATCTCCTTTTCTATCCTTTCTTTCCCTTAGAACAATATAACTGTCAGTAAAACATGTCTTCAAATTTAAAATAAAACAATAGCAGAGTTTCCAATTAAAACAATGTTCCAAACCCCAAATTAGATTTCTGCCAGACATCTTCAGACCTTCAAGGCTGAAGCTTATCCCTCAGAAAATTGTTCATTGCCTTTTCACAGTTGCAAAACCAACTAAAAATAAAACTTTAACTTAAAATATAATTCAATTTTATATCCCATTCCTGGGTGCACAACACTAAATAGAAATGAACACACTGAACAATCACTTTTCACAATCATTCAATTCCAAACAACTTAATAGACTTCAATTTTCAACATTAAAGCCAGACAACAAAGAGTTAACGACAGTCAGTTTCACAGAACACAAACTGTACATCCCAGATATTCAGTTCATTCGTGGAAGCTTCCAACATTCTCACAATTAGAATTAGAATTAGAATTTTTAGAATTAGAATTAGAACATTACAGCGCAGTGCAGGCCCTTCGGCCCTCGATGTTGCGCCGACCTGTGAAACCATCTGACCTACACTATTCCATTTTCCTTTGAATCAAAGACACCGTAACTTGTTTTTACTTTAAAACATACCTAGCTTTAAAACACATATTTACCGTGACACTTCTGCGTCTCCTTCAAGGGGACAAACGGACATGGGTCGCCTTTCTCCAGAGGACATGGATTACTCGTCCCCGGGGGAGACCCTTCCTTTTTGGAAGCCGTTGAGTCCATTCTTGCATCTACCTTCTCACAACCTTCTAATTTTACGAGTTAATTTCTATGGAGTAAACAACATTAAAACAAACAAAAGACAAACCCACACACAAGGAGACGAATAGGCGCAGTTAATGTTAAATTCTCAAGGTCAGCGAACCGGCTCATCCCTGTCTCTTCAGGTTAACGGTATTTTCGTTCTCCAACTCTTGTCACCCGCATCTTTCTCTAGGGCCAGATCAGCGGGTGTACGCAGGAGCCCCGAAAACGTGCCTGTTGGGTCAATTTGGTAATTTAGTTACAGCCCCAGTCATCTCTGTCCCATATCTTGTCACCGTATTTTACTCACTTCCCATGTGTGAGAGTTAACTTCCTATACTCAATGGGATCAGGTATTCGGCCCAGCCGACGATGCCAGATTCCTAAATTTACTGGATTTTCCACTTATCTACTTTTCAACTTCCCTTCGCAGAATTACTCACTTCTCATGTGTGAGATTTAACTTACTCAATTTTAGAACTTTTCTGATCAGGTTTCATCCAATTCTTCCTTGACCACTGTGGCCCCCCTCTCCCAGTTATCTGGCCTTCACGTGGGGCCCAGTCGCCCTCTTAGTTCCGGCTCAAGCTGCGTGATTGAGACACTGGGGTCGCAGAAAAGTTGACTTACCCCTGATCCTGTCGATTAGTTTTTTCACTCGGTTCTTTTGGATCCCGTGAACTCAGGGATCCTGCCGACTACACAAAACTATTGGAGAAAATCCAGATTGTGCCCAATTGTTGAACAAATTCTCTGGACTCAGACGTTGAGAACAAACACTTTATTTTTGATATCATGGGGGAGCAGCACTGGATCGCCTTTAGGTAAGGTGTGCTCCCCCATGATATCAAAAATAAAGTGTTTGTTCTCAACGTCTGAGTCCGGAGAATTTGTTCAACAATTGGGCACAATCTTGAGTTTCTCCAACAGTCATCTGTCTGCAGTGACAGTTCAGGGGATTGTTTGTCCATGGAACGAGTCACCACACAATCAGTGAGAATGCCAGGGACCTTCTCCTGTAACTGCTCTGTCTCCCTGACAACATTTGGTCTCTCCAGAGCTACTGGGGAAGCTGCCACCTTTTCCCCTGTCAGATCATTACCCAGGAGCTGATCGACCCCTCCACCGGTAAACTAGGTACAATCCCCATGGTTACCAGTCTTTAAACTGGGTCACATTCCAAGTGCAGTCGATATACAGGTATGGTCATATATCATCTTCCGATACCATTCACTAACACTCTAGCATTCACTGCACTCTCTCGGGTAAAGGTCTTTTCCCAGCAGAAGGGTTTGTTTGGCCCCTGTTTCCCTCAGTATGACTATGGGTTTGCTTGTCCCACTCGAGGGGTATGGGGTCACTTTTCCTTGGAATACAAATTCCTGTAACTCTCTGGGATTTTGTTAAGTTTTCCTGCACTCTCTGTGGTGGGGTTACTGTGTCTGACTGTTACAGTTAAAGGCACAGCCTGACCTGCTGTGCTTTCCATCAGGGCCCGTTTTCCAGCACTGATCTGGTGGACTCTGATTAATCCTACAGGTTTTCCCCGTCACTTCCATTAGTCAACTCGATGGTGACCTGCCTTATTACTGTGGAAACACGCAGATCTTCAGCCATTACTCCTGCTCTCAGCACCTATTTGGCCTGAGGATGGACCCTTGTGTGTCCCGCTTCTTGCCCATGACTGCTCGGGCTCCGATCTCCCTTCCACCTTTTATTCTCGGATCTTTGGGGTGACGAGAAAAGGGTTTTCCTCTGGGGTTAAGGCTTTGTGTACATGGGAAAATTCATCAGCCAGAATACCTTTGAACCTTCTGTCCCTCTATGTGGGTTTTACTGGAAGGGGGGCGAGTTTGTGAACTCCTCGAGAGGGATCACCGCTCTGAGGGTTTCATATGTGGGCTCTATCTTGAGCGCTCATATCACTGGCCAAAAACAAACACAAAAATGGACTGTAAAATCTTCTATAGATACGTGAAAAGGAAACGTTTAGCTAAGACAAATGTGGGTCCATTACAGGCAGTGTCAGGAGAATTTATAATGGGGAATAGAGAAATGGCAGAGAAGCTAAATGATTACTTTGTGTCTGTCTTCACTGAGGAAGATACAAGAAATCTCCCAGAACAAGAGATCCAAGGGATTCGGGTGAATGAGGAAATGGATTTAATTAGTATAAGTAAGAAGGTTGTCTTGGAGAAATTAATGGAGCTGAAGGTTGACAAGTCCCCAGGACCTGATATTTTACATCCCAGAGTGTTGAAAGAGGTAGCTTTGGAAATAGTGGATGCATTGGTGAATATCTTTCAATATTCTGTAGATTCTGGAACTGTTCCTGTAGATTAGAAGATAGAAAATGTCTCCCCAGTATTTAGAATGGAGGGAGATAGAAAACAGGGCACTACAGACATGTTCGCCTTACATCAGTCGCTGGGAACAAGCTATACTCTATTCTAAAGAATGTGATAAATGGATCTGGTTAGGCAGAGTCAACATGGATATATAAATGGGGAACAATGTTTGACGAACCTGTTGGAGTTATTTGAGGATGTTGCGCACAGATTTGATAAAGGGGAGTCGGTGAACGTGGTATACTTGGATTTTCAGAAAGCTTTTGATAAAGTCCCCAACAGGTGGTTGGTTAGTAAAATTGAAGCACATGGGATAGGAGATAATGTACTGGCATGGATTAAGGATTAGCTAACAGGCAGAAAGCAGAGAGTAGGAATAAATGAGTCATTCTTGCCTTGGCAGGCTGTGACTAGTGGGGTACTGCAGGGATCAGTGCTTGGGACCCGGCACTTCACAATATGTATCAATGACTTGGATGTGGGGACCAATGTAATATCTCCAGGTTTTCAGATGCCAGTAAACTAGATGGGAATGAGTGTTGCGAGGAAGATGCAAAGCGGCTTCAAGGGGATTTGGACAGACTTCGTGAGTGGGCAAGAACATGGCAGTTGAAATATAATGTGGAAAGATGTGAGGTTATCCACTTCGGTAGCAGGAACAGATGTGCAGAGTATTTCTTAAACGGTAAGACATTAGAAAGTGTAGTTGTACGAAGGGACCTGGATGTCCTCATCAATAAGTCACTGAAAACAAACATGCAGGTGCAGAAAGCAATTAGGAAGACTAATGGTATGTTAGCCTTTATTGAAGTGGATTTGAGTGCAGTAGTAGTGACGTTTTGCTGCAATTGTATGGAACCTTGGTTAGACTGCCCCTGGAGTAATGTGTGCAGTTTTGGTCCCCTTACCTTAGGAAGGATTTTATGATCATAGAGGGAGTCCAATGACGGTTCATCAGACTTGTTCCCGAGATGGCAGGACCATCCCATGAAGAGAGATTGGGGAAACTGGGCCTGTATTGTCTAGAGTTTCGAAGAATGAGAGGTGATCTCATTGAAACCTACAAAATACTGAAAGTGATAGACAGGGTAGATGCAGCTAACATGTTTACCCTGGTTGGGGTATCCTGAACCAGGGGAAACAATTTCAAAATAAGTGGAAATCCACTTAGGACAGAGATGAGGAGACATGCCTTTTCTCAGAGGGTTGTGAATCTTTTGAATTCTCTACCCCAGAGGGCTGTGGAAGCTCAGTATTTGAGTATGTTTAAAGCAGAGATTAACAGACTTCTAAATGGAGTCATAGAGTCGTACAGCAAAGAAACAGGCCCTTCGGCCCACCGCGTCTGGGCTGACTATAATGCCGATCCATACTAATCCCAACTGCTTGCATTAATTCCATATCCCTCTATGCCTTGTTCATTCAAGTACCTGTCCAGATGCGTCTTAAATGTCGCTACTGTTCCTGCCTCCACCACCTCCTCAGGCAGATCATTCCAAATACCCACTATTCCTTGTGTGAAACATTTACCCCTTTGATCCCTTTAGACCTCCTCCCTCTCACCTTAAATCTACGCCCTCTAGTTTTATTCACCACAACCATGGGAAACAGACTCTGGCTATCTACCATATCTATGCCTCCCTTAATTTTATATACCTCTATCATGTCTCCTCTCAGCCTCCTTCACTGCAGGGAAATCAGACCCAGCCTATCCAGTCTCTCTTTATAACTCAAGCCCTTCAAACCAGGCAATATCCTTGCGAATCTTTTCTGCACCCTCTCTAGCTTAATCACATCTTTTGTGTAGAGTGACGACCAGAACTGCCCACAATACTCCAAATGCGGTCTAACCAATGTTATGTACAAATGTAACATGATGTCCCAATTGGTGTACTCAGTGCCTTGGCCTAAATACCAGTGACATAACGGGAAATGGGGATTGTGTCGGAAAAAGGCATTGAAGTGGATGATCAGCTATTATTATATTGAATGGTGGAACAGGCTCGATGTCCTACTGCTGCTCCTATGTTCCAATGTTCCGAAATTGCTTAACTCTTTCACACGCCAGGTAGGTTTGGTCAAGCTGCTTTCCAAAGATTCTGAATTTCTGCTGGTCCAGCTCCAGTACTATCTCATATAGGCCCAGGATAGCATTTTCAGTCCTCTCATAATCTGATGAACTTTCATCATTCCTGTCATTTTGTTTTGTAAAACCAGTGTCCAGTTCTCTGACGGTCATTGCAGTTGCTTTGAAAATGTTTTGAAAGGAAAGAAAAGTGCTGCCACATCCTCCTCATTGAACTTTAGAATGAACTGTGAGAACTTTAAGAGATCGGCACATGGTCCTGAGCTAGGGGCAGCTCCCTCACTAGCTGTGCCTTCACTGGGTGTACTGAGTCTTCATCTAGATGTTTGAGCCGCCATAAGTCCCTTTCCTCCTTCTCCTTCTGGAACACTCTTGCGTTTTCCTTTTCTTGACACTCACTCTGCTCTTTCTCGCTCTCTCTGGAATTCTAATTCTAGTCCTTTCTGTTCTGGTTTTACCTTAGCTAACATTACTCTATCTGTTCGTGATTCTAACCCTGTTTGAGCCTTCAGCTTCAAGTGAGAAATGGTTGGTCTCAAGTCTTACGATTACGCATTCCCTAGCTTTTGGACGGAGTGAAATCCCTAACCTTCCGGCTACATTACTCAACTTTTCAGCAGACAGGGCGTTTAACCTATACCAAGTTACTTCAATCTGTATGTAACTCCTTTATTGGCAATATAACTCCTTTATTCAAAAAGGGAGGGAGACAGAGAACAGGAAACTACAGGCCAGTTAGCTACACATTTGTCTTGGGGAAAAATTTAGAAGATATTATTAGGCATGGTATAGCCGGCACTCAGAACAAATCGCGGTAATCAGGCAGAATCAACATGGATTTATGAAAGTTAAAACATGTTTAATCAGTTTGTTGGATTACTTTGATGGAGTTACATGTGCTGTGGATGAAGGGGAACCGGTGGATGTACTGTACTTAGATTTCTATAAGGCATTTGATCAGATGCCACATCAAAGTTTATCGCAGAAAATAAAAGCTCATGGTGTCGGGGGGAAAATATTGGTATGGAAAGAAGATTGACTAGCTAACAGGAAACCGAGTGTCAGCATAAATGGGTAATTTTCTGGTTGGCAAGATGAAACGAGTGGTGTACCACAGGGATCTTCAACTTTTTACAATTTATATGAATTAATTGGATGAAGGGACCGAATTGCTATATTTTCCCATGACACAAAGATATGTAGGAAACTAAGTTGTGAACAGGACATAGGGGACTGCAAAGGAATATAGATAGGTTAAGTGAGTGGGCAAAGACCTGGAAAATGGAGTATACTGCAGGAAAGTGTGAAATTGTCCACTTTGGCAGGAAGAATAAAAAAGAAGCCTGTTATCTAAATGGTGAGAGATTGCAGTGCTCTGAGATGCAGAGGGATCTGGGTGTCCAAGTGCATGAATCACAAAAGGCTAGTAAGCAGGTCCAGCACGTAATTGGAAAACTAATAGAATGTTATTGTTTACTGCAAGAGAAATTGAATAGCAAAGTATGGAGGTCATGCTTCAGTGTTACAGGGCATTGGTGAGACCACATCTGGAGTATTGTGTACAGTATTGGTCTCCTTGTTAATGGAATAATGTAACTGTATTGGGGGCAGTACAGAGAAGGCTATTTAGCCTGATACCTGGAATGGGCGCGCCGTCTTATGTGGGAATATTGGACAGGCTGGGCTTGTATCCGCTGGACTTTAGAAGAGTAAGAGGCGACTTGATTGAAACATATAGGACTCTGAGGGGTCTTGACGGGGTGGATGTGGAAAGGATGTTTCCCATTGTGGGAGAATCTAGAATTAGGGGTCCCTATTTAAAAATAAGGGGGTCACCCATTTAACACACAGATGAGGAGATTTTTTTCCTGTGAGGGTCGTGTGTTTTTGGAAATCTCTTCCTCAAAAGGCGCTGGAAGCAGAGTCTTTGAATATTTGTAAGGCAGAGGTAGATAGATTATTGATAAGCAAGGGGGTGAAAGGTTATCGGGGGCAGGTGGAAATGTGAATTCGAGTATACAATCAGATTAGTCATGACCTTATTGAATGGCAGAGCAGGCTTGAGGGGCCGAGTGGCCTACTCGTGATCCTAATTCATCTGTTCATATTTTCATGAGCTGTGGCTCAGGATGGTACTGTCTCCGAATGTGAACTTTTTAGTGCTGTAGCAGCGAAAGCCACAATAAAACCTACATTGAAATCTTCATTTTTTTTTCTGGGAATCAATTGTTTTACCTACTTCTAATTTCTCGTTTGTCATTGGGTTACAATCAATTTCTGTTACAGCCATGTGAGGAGGGGTCCCAGATCCCCTCTTGTCCGATCTCTCATTTGACCACAATAGGGTTTATTTTTTTTCTGCATTGGACGTGCTGACCACCTCAGTGAGTATTTTACCTTATACCTTTATTGTGCTCATGTAAGAACCAGTCATACAGGTTTTCTTGAGATTAAACAAGAGGTGAGTTTATTATACTTAACAATCTAAACTGGATCTGAATAAAATAATAAACATGTACGCTACTCATTCACGCACACACTCACATGAGAATCACACAGAAATAAATTAGAGTGAGAAATACATTGGTGTTGGATGAGAGTCCATGATAAAGAAAAAAACATATACAGTCTGTGAGGTTGGATAATTCTGTGGTCTGCGCCTTTGTCACCCTTACTTATAAGTTTCATGCCATCTGCAGGAGTTGAAATTGTTTATTTTTACATTTACGTCGATATCATGCATCTATCTATATGTCAGGAACAGCACTGGTTCTAATACTGACCCCTGAGAAACATCACTGTATATTCTCCACCCCAAGAATAAACAATGTCTGTTCACCACTTCTCTCTGCTTTCTGTCCCTGAGTCAATGTCATATCCACACTATCACTGTCACATTAATCCATGTCTTCCATTTTTCGGAACAAGTCTATGAAATGTCATTTGATCACAGGCCTTTTGAAAGTTCATATACATAACACGAAACAAGCTGCCCTCATCAACACTCACAGTTATGTCATCAACTAACTTGATCAAGATTATCAGACATGATTGGTTATCAAGCTATCCATCCTGTTTGTCATTTATTATCAGATGTGTTTCCAAGAAAGATATATTTTTGAGCTGGGTTATGGCCTCTAGAAATTTCCAATCGCCGACATTAGACTGATTGGTCAGAAGTTACAGGGTTTATCCCATCTCTTTTTTTTTAAACAGGGTGTATCATTTACAGTACTCCACTCCCCTGTCACTACTCCCATAGCCAAGGAGGAGTGAAAGCTTCTGGCCGGTGACTCTACCACTCCTTCCCTTAACAAACCTCATACATAACATCCAGTCTGGGTAAATGTTCTACTTTATTTTGGAACACTAAATGTTGGTTTGACAGGGGTTAACTGAATCTGTTTGTTCAGTGTGTGTAATTAATGTCAGTCTCCATGCACCCTAATTGAGTCATTGGAGAGTTTTCCACTTCCATTAATAAGGGATTTCTTTCAATGTGTTATTCCAAGCCGGGAGCATCACCCCCAAACGAACAGCAGCTCCAGAGAGTGGGAAAGGATTGATCAGAATCTGAGAACAATAGATTGGAATTTTACAAAAATGGGCAGCAAGAGTTTATCCTATTGGTTTGGCGAAGTTACTGCAGATTATTATTGGAGAACATTAGAAATGCGAATCTATTATGCACTAAAGATGATTCAAACGATCTACTATCCCATCTTCGCTATTATTAGTTTCCCTGGTAAGTCTTTGGATCCAACTATTATATCTATAAACCATATGTCACTGACATTTGTTCTTGTCATGTAAAGCCTGGGAATACTGAAGCCTCTGTCTTCAGTCTCTCTCACAAAGTCTGCTCCCTATCCACTGTCTATATCGACCTCACTAGCCAATGTCTGAGGCTGAACCAGACAGTTTACAACCTCTATGTTCTATTTGTACCTGAGCTGAGTTCATCGCTATATTCTCTCCATCACTTAACCTGCCTAATACCACTTCTGTAATATCACCCATGTCCACTTCTGTCTCAAAACATCTCCTGCATAAGCCCTCATCCGTGTTTTTGTTAAATCCACACTTGACTATTCCAATTCTGTCCTGGTCACCCTCCCAGTTATAAACCTCCATAAACCACAGACCATCCAGAACTCTGCTGCCTGCAAACTAAGATACACCAAATCCCGATCACCCATCACCCCAAATCCTGATCACCCATCACCCCTGTGCTCACTGATCTACATTGGCTCCCGGTCTGGCAGCATCTTAATTTAAATATCTTCATTCTTGTGTTTTAATCCCTCCATGGCCTCACCCCTCCAATTAGTCCCATTTCCCTGTCCATCTCCCATATTCTTGAAAATCTTATGCCTTCAACTCTTTTCCCAATTCCCCATTGAAAATGAGTTGCTTTTTCTCTCTATCTCCCCCGGCTGTGAATTTCATGCTGGTGCCAATGTTACAGAAACCTTGATCCATAAAATGATGCTATCTGCACAGCCGGCCACTTCTAGTGTGGCCAACACAGTGCCCCATGCTGGGCAGGGGACTTGCCCGGGCGTTCTATTTATGTGCTGTTAGTGTAAGGAGGGTTCAAGGTTACGTCAGTGCACCAGTCCAACAGTGTTGATGTCTGTCCTTGAAACTTGGTCTGTGGATGTCCACTGACAACCTGTGTTAGTCACTTGTTATTTCAAAGGACCAGGCATCGAACTTACAGGTGAGGGGCTTTTGACTTGCTAATGCCATTGTAAAGTTAGTGGAGATGCTTTGGATGTTTTTTCTGGACGTTGTGTCGTGAGCTGCTGCAAACATTCAGGCAGGACAGAGGACTTTGTGACCCAATTCTGGACGAGGTTTGGGGACTGTAGTGACAGTGTCTCTGGGTCTGTAACATGACCAACAAATGGAGCAGAGGCTGCAGAGAGGGGAATCTATGTCAAGAGGCAAGAGGAGGGGGATCTGCCCTACCCACTACAGAAGCTTGATCCTGCATGGCAGCAAGCATGGATCTCATGACCTCAGTCTGAGCTTCCATTGCAGCACTGAGACGTTGGGTGTCTGCCGTCTGTGCTGCAGTGGAAGCTGAGACAATGGTCACCAGATATTGTATCATGGCTGGGTCTGCTAGTGATGTCATGGAGTTAGTGACCACTTCCACAGGGGAAAGAATGGGCTTCAATCTCTGTGCAATGTCCTGTGCCATCTTGGAGCCGGACTCCTCCATGTTCCTTAACAGTGATAACAGACTGTCTGACAGGCCTGTCAATGGACAAAGTCTCTCAGTGTACATGTCCATCAGCATTATCCTGTATGCAGTTCCAGCAATGTTCATATCTGAGTCCTGTGTATTATAACTCGTTTGTGACCTCGCCCTCTGGTGAGCTGACACATGAACTATCCTTTCCCCCTGGCCTGTCTGCAGCTCACTCGTGCTCGGTGACTCACCACGTGTAGATTCCGACTCTATACCAGCCTCTAAAGCACACACAATGTAAGTATTTGAACTGTTGGCTGTGAGTATTAGACCAAGTGATGGTGCTTCGCCAACAGTGCTGTGCTGCTGCTCTCTCTCTGTCTCCTGGAGCTGCTGTGACTGGAAAGCTGGTAGTTTTGGGTTATCATTGGAAAGAATAAAATTAGAAGGGGAAAGTTGGGGTGAGGGATTGAGGGTGGGATGGAAAGCAGGATGTCAATGGTCCCACCATCTGAAGCTTGTACATCATCCCAGACAGCAGGATGAGGGGGAGGTGGGAGTTAAGAAGGGACATAAGGCAGGAACATAGCATCATCCTGAATACTGTCGGTGATGCCAGATGTTACGGGCTCTGTCACAGCCGGTCCCATGATGTGAAGAACCATCTCCTCCCTCAGGCTCTGGGGATGAAGTTATGCTTGGCCCTCGCCGGAACACTGCTGCTCCCTGTGTTTATGGGCCGCCTTGTCCTGTAAGAGAGAGAGCAGAATGGCAGTGATTGTGTTTCACTGTGTTTGGGTGATTTGCCTGCCATAGCTGAATAGCTGGAGGTATGTGGAGGCATTGAGAGGTGGGTGTGAGGCTGGCATCAGTGGAAGGTGTGTGAGGGTGAGGTGGAGTAAGTGAATGTTAGGTGTGAGTCCTGAGTGTTAGGGATTGCTGATGGGTGAGTGATGGGGGTGTGGTACATTGAGCAGTGTGAGAGGTTGGTTGTGTTGGGGGTAGGAGATGCCATGTGGAGATGAATTCACCGACATTGATCACCCGTGTGAGCTCATTAAACTTCTTCTGGCACTGCTGCCAGGTCCTCGGGGCCGGACCTCTTGCATTGACCTCCCAGGCCACCTGCTCCCATTCCCTTCGGAGAGTGTTACTTGAGGGCCTCGGCCCCACGCCATGAAAACATGGCCTCCCTCCTCCTGTCCCCCTCCATGACTAAGGCCTCCAGCAGCACATCCGTGAACTGCAGATCCCTCTCTCTGTCCTAGTATTCCATTTACCTTGTTTCCAATCGCAGAATTCACAGTCAGCAGCAGCAGCACACGCAGCCTCCTGTGATTCAGTGCAGCTTCCCTTTAAGAGGGACAGACTGCTTTTAAAAGCTGAATGCTGGCTGAAACACGAACCAGCCTCACGCACACTTCGCTCCCAGTTAATGTGCAGACAGACATCAGCGTGGGTCACCCTGGGCAGCAAGTAGAATTCATGGAAATGAGGAGAAAGCAGGAGCTTTGTGTGTCACCTGCCTCAACAAGAACGGGAACGGGCAGATCATGAATCACAAACCCTACGCACAGAAGGAGGATATTCAGCCCATTGTGTCAGTGCAGTCTCTTTGAAAGAGATATCAAATTAGTTCCTCTCTCCTCCTTTTGACCCACACTCCAGCTTTTAAAATTCCAATTCATGTATTTGCTGAATTCTCTTTTGAAAGATATTATTGAATCTGCTTCCACCATGTTTTCAGGCAGTGAATCCCACATCCCAACAACTCGCTGTGTAAGAAAATTCTCCTCATTTCACCTCTGGTTCTTTGTCAATTACCTTCAATCTGTGCCTTCTTAATACTGAACTTTCTGACACTGGAAACAGTTTCACATTAATTCACCTATCAAAACCCTTCATGATTTTGAATTCTATATTAAATCTCCCCTTACCCTTCACTGCTCTAAAGAGAACAATCCCAGCTTTTCCAATCTCTCCACGGAACTGAATTCCCAGATCCCTGGTACCATTCTTGTAAATCACCTCAGTATATTCACTAAGTGCTTGACATCCTTACCAAAGTGTGGTGATCAGAATTGGACACAATACTCCAGCTGGGACCTAACCAATGATGGATGAAAATCAGCATTTCCTCCTGAGTTCTATCACTCTGTGCCTCTCTCTCTAACACCAAGGACACTACATGTTACATTCAAAGATCTGTGTGTGTACACCCCAGGTCTCTCTAATCGTGCACTCACTTTATAATGGTACCATTGAGTTTATATTGTTTCTCCTCAGATTGCCTACCCAAATGTCTCACTTCACACTTCACTGTGTTAAGTTACATCTGCCATGTTCCTGTCCATTTCACCAGTCAGTCTCTGTCCTGCTGAAGTCTGTTACTATCCTTCTCACTGTTTATTAACATTTCTGAGTTTCCTGCCCTCTGAAAACGTTGAAATTGTCCTCTCTGTACACAAGCCCATTGCATTAACATACAGCAACAGTGATTCCAACAGTGACCCTTGGTAACCGCACTTTGTACTTCCCTCCAGACGAAACAACAACCATTCTCCGCTACTCTCTGCTTTCTGTCACTGACCTAATTTCCTGCATGCTGACATTGAAAATAAAAAAGGACTTCCATTTATGTAACGCCTTCATGACCACTGCATGTCGCAAAGCGACTTACAACTAATGAGTACTTTTTACCGTTTAGTCAGTCTTGTAATGTAGGAAAAACACAGCCAATGTCCGCACAACAAGATCCCACAAGTAGCAGTGTGGTCATGATCAGATCTGTTTTTGTGATGTTGATTTGAGGGGTAAATGTTGACCAGGACACTGGGAATAATTACCCTGACCTTCTAAATAATTCCATAGGATTTTTACATCCACCTGAGTGGGCAGACGGGGCCTGGCTTTACCTTTTCTTTGATAAGGCGGCACCTCTGACAGTGCAACACTCCCTCAGTACTGCACTGCAGTGTCAGCCTTGATTCTTGTCATCAAGTCCTGCAGTGACACTTGATCCTAGAAGCTTGTGACTGAAAGGGGAGAGAGCGACAAACTGAGCCACTGCTGACATTGGTCCTTTAATCCCATGTGTTTCTAATTCGGTAACACAGCTGTTATGTGCTACTTTATCAAACAGCTGCTGAAAGGATAGGAATATTGGGAATGTACAGGCAGGAACAATCATAGAATCATAGAATAGCACAGTCCTGAATGATGTCATTCTGCCCATCAAGTCAGTGCTGGCCCTTTCAAAGAACAATCCAGTTCCACCCACTCCCTGACACTTTTACTATATTCTAACATTTTTCCTGCTTCAGATATTTATCCAATTCCCTTTTGGGATCTACTATTGAATCTGTATCCATCAGCCTATCAGACAGTGCATCCCAAATCCAAACCACTCAGAAACAAAAATCCTCATGTCTGCTTCTTTTACCAATCGCCTTAAATCTGTGTCTCTGGTTTGTGACCCCTTGGACATTGGAAACGGTTTCTCTTTATTTAATTTATCTAAACACTTCCTAATGTTAAACAGCTCAATCAAATCTCCTCTGAAAGTTCTCTGCTCGAAGCAGAACAACCCCAGCTACATAGCTGTAATCCCTCATGCCTGCACAAATTCTCGTAAAACAGTTCTTTACCCTCTCCGAAGGCTTCATGTCCTTCCTAAAGTGTGGTTCCCAGTATTCGACACCAGGCTTCAGGTGCAGCTGAACTAGTATTTTATATGTTTCACATAATGTCCTTGCTTTTACTTTTTTTGCCTCTATTTATAAAACCGAGGATCCCATATATTTATTAACTGTTTGGCTACAAAGATATGTGTACAAATACTCCAGGTGTCTCTGTTATTTCACCACCTTTATAGTTATACCATTTAACTTGTATTATCTCTCCTCATTCCTCCTTTCAAAATGTATTACCTCACACATCTGCAATGCCAATTAAATATTGAGTAGATTGAAGACATTGCTTTCTGTCTCTGCTTCAAATATTTCCTATCTACATACTCCATCCCTCTCCTTTGTAAATGTTTGAGACGAAGCCAAACTTTTCACACACTTGGTTACATAGTTAACCTTGAGATGCCTTGCGATGAGCTTCTGACCAAATTTTCACACCATCAGTAAAATGGCTTATTTCCACCCGCGGTGGAGTTGCATTTCTGGTTAAAAAGGAAAGTAATACAATAGTGAGGAAGGATATGAGATCTGATGATGTGGAGTCTGTATGGGTAGAGCTGAGAAACAATAAGGGGCAAAAAACGTTAGTGGGGGTTATATATAGACCCCCAAACTGTGGTGGTGATGTGGGAATGGTCTTAAACAGGAAATTAGAGATGCATGCGATAAAGCAACATCTGTAATTATGGGTGACTTAAATCTGCATATAGATTGGTCAAATCAAATTTGTCACAATAACGTCAAGGAGGAATTACTGGATTGTATACAAAAGTCCGAGTGTATCAGGCCTGTGTCCTCAGTACCTTGCTCTAAGGCAGCGAGGCCTGGACAACGTATGTCAGCCAAGAGCGACGTCTCAATTCATTCCATCTTCGCTGCCTCCGGAGAATACTTGGCATCAGGTGGCAGGACCGTATCTCCAACACAGAAGTCCTCGAGGCGGCCAACATCCCCAGCTTGTACACACTACTGAGTCAGCGGCTCTTGAGATAGCTTGGCCACGTGAGCCACATGGAAGATGGCAGGATCCCCAAAGACACATTGTACAGCGAGCTCGCCACTGGTATCAGACCCACCGGCCGTCCATGTCTCCGCTATAAAGACGTCTGCAAACGCGACATGAAATCCTGTGACATTGATCACAAGTCGTGGGAGTCAGTTGCCCTCATTCGCCAGAGCTGGCGGGCAGCCATAAAGACAGGGCTAAAATGTGACGAGTCGAAAGAGACTTCGCACTTGGCAGAAAAAAAGACAGAGGTGCAAGGGGAGAGCCAACTGTGCAACAGCCCCGAGAAACAAATTTCTCTGCAGCACCTGTGGAAAAGCGTGTCCAGCTACAACGTATGTCAGCCAAGAATGACGTCTCAATTCATTCCATCTTCGCTGCCTCCGGAGAATACTTGGCATCAGGTGGCAGGACCGTATCTCCAACACAGAAGTCCTCTAGAATTGACCTTTATAGCCACTCCAGGCGCTGCTTCACAAACCACTGACCACCTCCAGGCGCGTATCCATTGTCTCTCGAGATAACGAGGCCAAAAGAAAAGAAAGTAACTCGGTACAGATTAACATCCTATCAGTTGAAAAGTTGAGTAATGTAGCTGGACAGTTAGGGATTACTCTCGGTCAAAAGCTCGGAAACCCGAAATCCTAAGACCCGTGTGCAACCATTTTTCACTTGAAGCTGAAGACTCACACAGGGTTAGAATTACTAACAGATAGAGTAATGTTAGCTATGGTAAAACTAGAACAGAAGAGACTGGAATTAGAATTCCAGAGAGAGCAAGAAAGAGCAAAGTGAAAGGGAAAAAGTAAGAGTATTCCAGAAGGAGAAGGAAGAAAGGGAGTTGAGGTGGCTCAAACAACTAGAGGAAGACCCAATACGCCCAGTGAAGGCACAGCTAGTGAGGGAGCTACCCCGAGATTAGGACCATGTGCGGAGCTCTTAAAGATCTCCCAGTTCATGAGAAAGTTCAATGAGGAGGATGGCGGAATATTTTGTCACTTTTGAAAAACTTGCAAAGCAGCTGAAATAGCCCGCAGAGAGATGGACACTGTTTTTGCAAAATAAAATAACAGGAAAAGCCCATGAGGTTTATTCACTGTTGCCAGAGCACTTGGAGAACAGTGTTAGAATCGGATAGAGTCAGCATGGATTTATGAAAGGGAAATCATGCTTGATAAATCTATTAGAATTCTTCGAGGATGTAACTAATAGAGTGGATGAGGGGGGTCCAGATAATGTGGTTTATTTGGACTTTCAGAAGGCTTTCGAAAAAGTCCCAAATGAGAGATTAGTGAGTAAAATTAAAGCGCATGGGATTAGTGGTAGTGAATTGCGATAGATAGAAAATTGGTTGGCAGATGGAAAAAAGAGTAGGGATAAACGGATCTTTTTCCAAAAGGCAGACAGTGATTAGTGGGGTACCACAGGGATCGGTGCTAGGACCCCAACTATTCACACTCTATATTAATGATTTAGATGAGGGAACTAAATGTAATATCTCCAAATTTTCAGAAGACACAAAACTGGGTGGGAGGGTGAGTTGTGAGGAGGATGCAGAGTGGCTTCAGGGTGATTTGGACAAGTTCAGTGAGTGGGCTATTGCATGGCAGATGCAGTATAATGTGAATAAAAGAGAGGTTATCCACTTTGTTAGCAAAAACAGGAAGGCAGATTATTATCTGAACGGCGATAAACTGAGAGAGGGGAGTATGCAAGGAGACCTGGGTGTTCTCGTACACCAGTCACTGAAGGTAAGCATGCAGGTGCAACAGGCGGTAGAAAAAGGCGAATGTTATGTTGGCCTTCATAGAGACAGGATTCTAGTACAGGAGCAGGGATGTCTTGTTGCAATTATACAGGGCTTTGGTGAGGCCGCACTTGGATATTGTGTGCAGTTTTGGTCTCCTTCTCCGAGAAAGGATGTTCCTGCTATAGCGAGAGTGCAATGAAGGTTTATCAGACTGATTCCTGGGATGCCGGGACTGACGTATGAGGAGAGATAGGATTATATTCGCTGGAGTTCGGAAGAGTGACGAGGGATCTCATAGAAACCTATAAAATTCTACTACTTCCACCATTCCATCCCTCAGCAACCCACATGCATCCCATCCAGACTGGTAAATGATCTACTTTGTTGTGATACAAAAAGTGCTGTATTGAAAAGGGTTAACTGAATCTGTTTGTTCAGTGACTGCAAATAATGTCAGTCTCCATGGACCCTAATTGTGTCACTGGAAGTTTTCCATCTTCTATTAATAAGGGGCTCCCATGTGTTGCCCCATAGTTTCAGCCAGAACATCAACCCCGGCACAACCACAACAGAGATCAGCGGCTCCAGAGAGAGAGAAAGGATAGATCAGAATCTGAGAACAAATGACTGGAATGGAACAACACTTGGTCAGAATCTGAGAACAAATGACTGGAATGTAACAACAATGGGTCAGAATCTGAGAACAAATGACTTGAATGTAACAACACGTGGTCAGAATCTGAGATCAACAGATTGGAATGTTACAACAATGGGTCAGAATCTGAGAACAAATGACTTGAATGTAATAACACGTGGTCAGAATCTGAGAACAATAGATTGGAATGTTACAACAATGGACTGGAGTTTATCCTCGGATCTTTACTACCTTTCTACATATTATGATCGGTACTCATTAAACTCTCGTCTCCATCTTGCACTGAAGATTATTCAATACATTTACTATCCCATCCTGGCTATTATTGGTGTCCCTGGTAAGTCTCTCTATCTAGCTATTAATTCTATAAAACAAGTTTAACAGCATTACTGCTCCTGTAATTTATTCTGCACTTTTTGCTGCCGTTGTATTCCTGGTGAATATGTCCAGCTATTAGCTCTATAAACCATTGTCAACTTTATTGGATTTCTTGACATTTGCTCTCTCATCTTTACTGCTGTTGCTGTCTCTATTTCCCGGTAGGGCATCTGTAAACCCCGTTTCACTGAAATACTGTTCTGTTATGTAAATTTTAGGAAGACTGAAGCCAGTGTCATTGGTCTCCATCACAAACTCCATCCCCCATCTGTGAAACAAATACACCACCCTGCCCAATATCTGAGGCTGAACCAGACTGTTTGCAATCGGTGTGTTCTATTTAAACCTGAGCTGAGTCCATCTCCATATTCTCTCCAGTACCAACCCTGTCTATGGCCACCTCTGTAATATCCCCCACCTCCACCTCTGTCTCAGCCAATCTGCTGCATAAACCCTCAACTGTACCTTTGTTAAATCCACACTTGACTATTCCAATTCTATCCTGGTCACCCTCCCAGTTATAAACCTCCATAAACCACAGACCATCCAGATCTCTGCTGCCTGTATCCTAACTCACACCAAATCCTGATCACCCCTGTGCTCACTGAACTACATTGGCTCCTGGTCTGGCAGCACCTTAATTTTAAAATAGTCATTCTTGTGTTTGAATCCCTCCATGGCCTCACCCCTCCAATTAGTCCCATTCTCCTGCCCATTCTCATATTCCTGAAAATGTTTTGACTTCAATCTTTTCTCATTTCTCCTTCTGAAGTGAATTCCTTTCTCACTGTATCTGTCCCGAGCCGCTATTTTAGACTCTGCAGCACTACTGGTGCTGACGGTACAGAAGCTGTGATCCATAGAGAGATGTGTACTGCTCAGCCAGGCACTTCTAGTGCGGCCTGCACAGTGCCCCATGCTGGGCAGGGCTCTAGCTCCATCGTACCATGTATGTGTTGTTGCTCTGAGGATGGTTTTGAATGTGATGTCAATATACCATACCGGCAGCTTTGATGTACGTCTTTGAAACTTGGTCTGTGCATGTCCACTGATCGCATGTGTTAGTCGCTCTCAGCTGAACATACATTCAGCAGCACGAGGAACCCCCTCTCGTATTATTTAAAAGGGCCAGGCATCCAACTTACAGGTGAGGGGCTTTTGACTTACTTCTGTTATTGTAAAGTTAGTGGAGGTGCTGTGAATGGTTTGTTGGAGGTTGTGTTGTGAGCTGCTGCAGACATTCAGGGAGGACAGAGGATTTGGTGACCCAACTCTGGACGAGGTATGGTCTATCAGGGGGAAACAGCAGCAGCCAGAGCAGAGGCACCACGGCTGGCACTGTTGTTCTGCAGGGAGGGACAAAGCACAGAAGAGCAATAGTTATAGGGGATTCTATAGTCAGGGCACAGATAGGCGCTTCTGTGGACATGAAAGAGACTCCATGATGGTATGTTGCATCCCTGGTGCCAGGGTCAAGGATGTCTCTGAACGGACATGGGGCATTCTGAAGGGGAGAAGGTGAACAGCCAGAGGTTGTGGTACACATCGGTACCAATGACATAGGCAGGAAGAGTGATGAGGTCCTGCAGGGGGAGTTTAGGTAGTTAGGTGGAAAGTTAAAAAACAGTACCTCGAGGGTTGTAATCTCTGGATTACTCCCTGTGCCACGTGCCAGTGAGGCTAGAAGTAGGAAGATAGTGCAGCTAAACACGTGGCTGAGCAGCTGGTGTAGAAGGGAGGGTTTCAGATATCTGGACCATTGGGCTCTCTTCAGGGACAGATGGGACCTGTACAAGAAGGACGGGTTACATATAAACTGGAGGGGCACTAATATCCTTGCTGCAAGGTTTGCTAGCGTCACTCGGGAGGGTTTAAACTAGTGTGGCAGGGGGGTGGGAACCAGAGCAGTAGGACAGCTAGTGAAATAAATGAAGAGGGCATAATAAAGAAGGCCAGCAGGACTAAGAGGAAAAGCAAGCAGGGAGATGTTTCTGAGCACAGCGGGACTGGTGTTCTGAAATGCATTTGTTTCAATGCGAGAAGTATAACAGGTAAGGCAGATGAACTTAGAGCTTGGATTAGTACTTGGAAATATGATGTTGTTGCTATTGCAGAGACTTGGTTGAGGGAAGGGCAGGATTGGCAGCTAAATGTTCCAGGCTTTAGAAGCTTCAGGCGGGATAGAGGGGGATGTAAAAGGGGTGACGGAGTTGCATTACTGGTTAAGGAGAATAAAACAGCTGTACTGCGGGAGGACAAATCAGAGGGGTCATGCAGCGAGTCAGTATGGGTGGAGCTCAGGAATAGGAAGGGTTCAGTCACGATGTTGGAGGTTTACTACAGGCCTCCCAACAGCCAGCGGGAGGTAGAGGAGCAGATATGTAGACAGATTTAGGAAAGATGTAAAGGTAACAGGGTTGCAGTGGTGGGTGATTTTAACTTCCCCAATATTGACTGGGACTCGCTTAATGCTAGGTGCTTGGATGGGGCAGAATTTGCGAGGAACATCCAGGAGGTCTTCTTGAAACAGTATGTATATAGTCCAACAAGGGATGGGGCCATTCTGGACCTGTTATTGGGGAATGAGCTCGGCCAGGTGGTCGAAGTTTCAGTGGGGGAGCATTCCCGGAACAGTGACCATAATTCCATAAGTTTTAAGGTACTTGTGGATAAGGATAAGAGTAGTCCTCGGGTGAAGGTGCTAAATTGGGGGAAGGCTAATTATAACAAAATTAGGCAGGATCTGAAGAATTTAGAATGGGGGCGGCTGTTTGAGGGTAAATCAACATCTGACATGTGGGACTCTTTCAAACGTCAGCTGATTAGAATCCAGGACCAGCATGTTCCTGTGAGGAAGAAAGACAAGTTTGGCAAGTTTCGGGAAAGCTTGGATAACACATGATATTGTGAGCCTCGTCAAAAAGAAAAAGGAAGCATTTGTCAGGGCTGGATGGCTAGGAACAGACTTGAGGAATATAAAGACAGTAGGAAGGAACTTAAGCAAGGAGTCAGGAAGGCGAAAAGGGATGATGAGAAGTCATTGGCAAACAGGATTAAGGAAAATCCCAAGGCATTTTATACATTTATAAAGAGCAAGAGGGTAACCAGGAAAAGGGTTGGCCCATTCAAGGACAGAGATGGGAATCTATGCGTGGGGCCAGAGGAAATGGGCGAGGTGCTAAATGAGTACTTTGCATCAGTATTCACCAAAGAGAAGGACTTGTTGGATGATGAGCCGAGGGAAGGGAGTGCAGATAGTCTCAGTCATCTCATTATCAAAAAGGAGGAGGTGTTGCGTGTCTTGCAAAGCAATAAGATAGATAAGTCTCCAGGGCCTGACGTGATCTACCCTAGAATACTGAGGGAGGGAAGGGAAGAAATTGCTGGGGCCTTGACAGAAATCTTTGCATCCTCATTGGCTACAGGTGAGGTCCCAGAGGACTGGAGAAAAGCCAATGTTGTTCCTTTGTTTAAGAAGGGTGGCAAGGATAATCCAGGAAATTATAGGCCTGTGAGCCTTACGTCAGTGGTAGGGAAATTATTAGAGAGGATTCTTCGGGACAGGATTTACTCCCATTTGGAAACAAACCAACTTGTTAGCGAGAGGCAGCATGGTTTTGTGAAGGGGAGGTCGTGTCTTACTAATTTGATTCAGTTTTTTGAGGAAGTGACGAAGATGATTGATGAAGGAAGGGCATTGGATGTTATCTATATGGACTTTAGTAAAGCCTCTGACAAGGTCCCGCATGGCAGACTGGTACAAAAGGTGAAGTCACACGGGATCAGAGGTGAGCTGGCAAGATGGATACAGAAGTGGCTCGGTCATAGAAGACAGAGGGTATCAGTGGATGGGTGTTTTTCTGAATGGAGGGATGTGACTAGTGGTGTTCCGCAGGGATCAGTGCTGGGACGTTTGATGTTTGTAGTATGTGCAAATGATTCGGAGGAAAATGCAGCTGGTCTGATTAGTAAGTTTGCGGAGTTGCAGATAATAATGAGGATTGTCAGAAGATACAGCAGGATATAGATCGGTTGCAGACTTGGGCGGAGAAATGGCAGATGGAGTTTAATCCGGACAAATGTGAGGTAATGTATTTTGGAAGGTCTAATGCAGGTGGGAGGTATACAGTAAATGGCAGAACCCTTAGGAGTATTGACAGGCAGAGAGATCTGGGCGTACATGTCCACGGGTCACTGAAAGTGGCAACGCAGGTGGATAAGGTATTTAAGAAGGCATACAGCATGCTTGCCTTCATCGGACGAGGCACAGAGTATAAAATTGGCATGTCATGTTGCAGCTGTACGGAACCTTAGTTAGGCTACACTTGGAATTTTGCATGCAATTCCGACTGCCACACGACCAGAAGGATGTGGAGGCTTTGGAGAGGGTACAGAGGAGGTTTACCAGGATGTTGCCTGGTCTGGAGGGCATTAGTTATGAGGAGAGGTTGGAAAAACTCGGATTGTTTTCACTGGAACGACGGAGGTGGAGGGGCGACATGATATAGGTTTACAAAGTTATGAGCGGCATGGACAGTTTGGATAGTTACAAGCTTTTTCCCAGGGTGGAATTGTTAGTTACTAGGCGACATAGGTATAAGGTGTGAGGGGCAAAGTTTAGAAGGAATCTGCGAGGCAGATTTTTTACACTGAGGGTGGTGAGTGCCTGGAACTTGCTGCCGGGGGAGGTGTTGGAAGCAGATACGATAGCGACCTTTAAGAGACATCTTGACAAATGCATAAATAGGAAGGGAATAGAGGGATATGGGCCCCGGAAGTGCAGAAGGTGTTAGTTTAGGCAGGCATCAAGATCGGCGCAGGCTTGGAGGGCCGAATGGTCTGTTCCTGTGTTGTTCTGTTCTTTGGTATTTGTTCTTGACTGCAGTTACAGTGTCCCTGGGTCTGTAACACGACCAACAAATGGAGCAGAGGCTGCAGAGAGGGGAAGCTCTGTAATGTGAGAGGAGGGAGCGGCTCTGCCCTACTCTCCCTGGGTTTTCCAAGAGCACTTTTCCTATGCACACCTAACCCAGGAGCAGTGTGTGAGGTAACTCTGATTCAATTAGGAGGTGGTCACAGAGCTGTGTCACCTCCTGCAACACGACCTGGAGCCTCACTGCGTGCAGTTCTGGTCGCCACATTACCAAAAGGATGTAGATGCTTTGGAGATGGTGCAGAGGAGGTTGACCAGGATGTTGCCTGGTATGGAGGGCGCTAGCTATGAAGAGAGGTTGAGCAGATTAGGATTATTTTCATTAGAAAGACGGAGATTAAGGGGGGACCTGATTGACGTGTACAAATTCATGAGGGGTATAGACAGGGTGGATATCAAGAAGCTTTTCCCCAGAGGGGGGTTTGAATTACTAGGGGTCACGAGTTCAAAGTGAGAGGGGAAAAGTTTAGGGGGGATATGCGTGGAAAGTTCTTTACGCAGAGGGTGGTGGGTGCCTGGAATGCATTGCCAGCGGAGGTGGTAGACGCGGGCACGAAAGCGTCTTTGAAGATGTATCTAGACAGAAACATGAATGGGCAGGAAGCAAAGAGATACAGACCCTTAGAAAATAGGCGAATGTTTAGATAGAGGATCTGGATCAGCGCAGGCTTGGAGGGCCGAAGGGCCCGTTCCTATGCTGTAATGTTCTTTGTTCTTTTGTTCTTTCTCACACCAGGGTGAGGACGGAGTTGTCAGTGGCTGTTAAAGTCACAGTTTCATTGAACTTCCATGTATCTGAATATTTCCAGGCAGGAGCAGGAGACATATCAAACATAGAGTCATAGAGAGTGACAGATAGATTTATGGCACAGAAGATGGCCATTCGGCCCCTCGGTGCCCGCTCCCTGTGGAACAATCCAGTCAGTCCCACTCTCCCAGTCAGTCCCCGTATCCCTGCAAGATCATCTCCTTCGGGTGTCCATCCAGTATCCTTTTGAATTCATTGTCTCTAATGATGAAGTCCAAGATCTGATATGCTTCGCTAAACACTCTCCTAATATGCAATGCCAACTTCAAATATCAATGCATATGCAGCCCCAGGTAGCTCTGTCCCTGCACAATCTTTAGAACTGTGTCATTAAGTCTATATTCCCTTCCTATTCCTTCTGACAAAATACATCACCTCACACTCCGTTGTATGAAATTCCACCTGCCACTTCTCTGTCCATTCTGCTAGCCTATCTATATCCTGCTACAGGTGGTTTGCAACATCATCACTGTTTACCACACCTCCAAGATTGGTATCATCGGAAAATTTTGAAAATCTACTCTGTATTCCAAGATCCATGTAACACATATATAGCAAAAAAACAAACAGTGGTCCGAAGCACTGACCCTTGGGGAACATCACTGTCTACCATCCTCCAGTCTGAAAAACAACCATTTAACACATTTCTCTTTTTTCTGTCCTATGGACAATTTTTGATCCAATTAGATGCTATTCCATGAGGTTCAATTTTGTTAGCCAAGCTTCTGTGTGTTTCTTCGTCAAATAATTTCATAAAATCCACGTGGACAACATCCACCACATTCCCTTCATCAACCTTCTCTGATTTTCTAAATAAATTCAATTACTTCATCAAGCATGATCTGCCTTTTAGAAATCCGTGCTGACAATCCTTAATTAACTCAACCTCTCCAAGTGTGTGTTGTCCTTTTCCCCTGATTATTGTTTCTAAAACTTTCCTCACAACTGATGTTAAACTAACTGGCCAGTAGTTACTAGGCCTGTGTGTTGTCCATTGATAATTCTGGGAGGTGAGGGTGACCATCTATGTCATCAATATCTCCCTGAGCAGGGAGAAGCAGGATGAAAGATCCCGTGGCTTTGTTAGGATAGCGGGATTCCTGATGGTGTAGGTGGCTCTGCGGGGCCCCCATGTCAACCCATGGGTTGAGGTACAGGGACTGAAATAAGATGTTGGTGTGTGAGCATAGCCAGTACGTCATGTTGGTGAATGTCCACCATCCTGGCAGCAGCCACCATACCTTCATTCTGAATCAGTCAGCCGGTCCCAACACATCGGGGCTCCATGAAGAACCAGAATGTAGCTCCTTGGAGACAAATGAACCCCCTCTCGACACAGCCCATGCTTCTACACCCTCAATCCACCTCCCACCATCAACCGTTAGTTACGGAATTAGCATGTGTATGATGTGAGCAATGGAGTCACCAGGAACATGGTGGAACAGACCATCGGTGTGATGAAGCAATGCTTCCGATGTCTGACCCGCTCGGGGAGAGCCCTCCAGTATTCACTGGAGCAGGTGTCCAAGTTCATGGTGTTCTGCTGCACCCTTCATATCATCACCATCATGAGGACACAGGCATTGGCACCAGGAATCCAGAGGCCACC
Organism: Heterodontus francisci; assembly: GCF_036365525.1. Lineage (NCBI taxonomy): Eukaryota > Metazoa > Chordata > Chondrichthyes > Heterodontiformes > Heterodontidae > Heterodontus > Heterodontus francisci. Next base: position 2,920,564 of record NW_027141861.1, on the reverse strand, counting down.
TCATGAGGAGGTGGGAGGGAAGATATTTCCTGGATGCCTTCGACCCGGACAGGCTGTCGGAGAGTCCCTGCTAAGATTCCAGTTCCCATAGGACAACTTCCCTTTCCAGCCATGAATTCCCCATTCTCCACCATTACACCCATCTGAGACGCCCCATCACAGTGTCCCCTTGGTCAGCATCCTGTAATAAAAACATCAGAGAATTATTACAGCACAGAAGGACCAATTCAGCCTTTCGTGTCTGCACTCGCTCTCCGAATGAGCAATTCACCCAGTGCCGTTCCCTGCCTTCTTCCTGTAATCCTGCACATTCTTCCTTCTCATATAACAGTCTATTCAGCTTTAATTGAACCTGCCTCCACCACACTCTCAGGCAGTGCATTCCAGACTCTAACCAATCACTGTGTGAAAAAATATTTTCCTCAGGTCGTCTTTGCTTCTTTTACCCATGACTTTAAATCTGTGCCCTCTCTTTCTCGATCCTTTCACGAGTGGGAACTGTTTCTCTCTATCTACTCTGTCCAGACACCTCATGATTTTTGAAACCTCCAATAAATCACCTCTCGGCCTTCTCCGAGGAAAACAGTCCTAACTTCTCCAATCTATCTTCATAACTAAAATTCCTCAACCTGGGAATGATTCTGGTCAATCTTTTCTGCACTCTCTCCAATGCCCTCACGTCTTTCCTCAAGTGTGGCACCCAGAACTGGACGCAATACCACAGCTGAGGCTGAAATAGTGTCTTATATAAGTTCAATATAACTTCTCTGCTCTTGTACTCGATGCCCATATTAATAAAGCCCACGATACTGCATGCTTTATTAAACACTTTCTCAACCTGTTCTTCCGCCTTCAATGACTTCTGCGCATATACACACAGGTTCTTCTGCTCCTGAACACCCTATAGAATTGTATATTGTCACCCCATGTTCTTCCTCCAAACATGAATCACTTCACACTTCTCTGTATTGACCGACATCTGCCACCTGTCTGCCCATTTCACCAACTTGTGTGTGTTCTTTTGAAGTTCCACACTATCCTCCTCACAGTTCACAATGCTTCCAACGCTCGTATCAGCTGCAAACTTTGAAATTGTGCCCTGTACACCCAGGTTTAGGTCCTTAATATATATCAGGAAAAGCAAGAATCCCAACACTGATCTCTGGGGAACTCCACCACAAACCTTCCTCCAGCCTGTAAAACATCCATTAACCACTACTCTTTGTTTCCTGTCACTCAGCTAATTTCGTATCCATGTTGCTAATGTCCCTTTTATTCTATGAGCGACAAGATTGCTCACAGGTCTGTTGTGTGGCATTGTATCAAAAGGTTTTTGCATGCAGGGAATAGTTAAATGTCTGGAATGCACTGCTTGAGAATGGTGGAGGCAGGTTCATTTGAAACTGAATAGACCGTTATATGAAAATCAATGTACACCACATAAAAAGAATTGCCCTCATCAACTCTCTCTGATACCACCTCAAACATCTCCAGCAAATTAGTTAAACATGATGTTCTCTCAAGAAATCCATGCTGGCTTGTTTAATTAACTCGCATTTGTCCTTGTGACTATTAGCTTTCTCCAAGATTATTTCTTTGTAGAAGTTTTCCCACCACCGAAGTTTAACTGACAGGCCTATAGTTGCTGACCTTACCTTTACACCCTTTTTTAAACAAGGGTGTAACGTTTACAATTCTCCAGTCCTCTTGCATCACCCCGAGTCTAAGAAAGACTGAAAAATTATGTCCAGTGCCTCTGTGATTTCCACCCTCACTTCCCTCAGTATCCTTGGATGCATCTCATCTGGTCCTGGTGCTTTATTCAATTTAATTCCAGACAGCCTATCTAATACTTCCTCTTTATCAATTTTAAACCCCACTAGTGTCTGACTTACCTCCTCTTTCAACATTGCCTGGGTTGCATCTTAAGAATCATAGACAGTTTATGGCACACAGAGAGACCACTTGGCCCATCGTGTCTATGCTGTCCAAAAAACGATCCATCCATTCTAATCCTACCTTCCAGCATTTGATAGATTACAGCACTTGAGGTGCATATCCAGACACCTTTTGAATGAGTTGTGGGTTTCTGCCTCAACTACCCTTTCGGACAGTGAGTTCCAGACTCCCACCACCCGCTGGGTGAAAAATAAAATCCGCAGCTCCCTTTTAGTCTTTCTACCAATCACTTTAAGTCCATGCCCCCTCATCACTGACCTCTTTGCTAAGGTGAATGGACCCTTCAGCTCCACTCTACTCTCAGTTTTGTACATTTCAATCAGATTTCCCCTCAGCCTTCTCTATTTCAAGGAGAACAACCCCAGCCTGTCCAATCTTTCCTCATAGCTGCATTTTTCCAGTCCTGGCCACATCCTCATAAATCTCCTTTGTACCCTCTCTGGTGCAATTACATCCTTTCTGTAATGAGGTGAGCAGAACTGCACACAGTCCTCAAGTTGTGTCCTAACCAATGAGTTATACAATTCTAGCATAACCTCCCTGCTCGTATATTCTATACCTCAGCTCATAAAGGAAAGGATTCCATATCTTCTTCCTTGGTAAAGACAGGTGGAAATTATTCATTTATTACCTCAGCTATACCCTCTGCCTCCATGTGCAAATCCCCTTTATGGTCCTGAGTCGGCCCCATTGTTCCTTTTACTACCCTTTTACTATTTAGATGCCGATAGAAAACTTTGGGATTTCCTTTAATGCTTGCCTCTTTTCATGCTCACTCTTTGCTTCTCTTATTTTCTTTTTCACTTCCCCTCTGGACTTTCGATATTCAGCCTGTTTCTCAATAGTATTTTCTACCTGATGTCTGTTATATCAGGCATAAACTTGTCAACCTTTCGTGCGGCCTTCAAAGATCTGTCTGAATACACACCAAGTCTCTCTGTTCCTGTCGCCTCATTTAAACAATACCAATTTGTTTCTGTTGTCTTCCCTTGCACTTCCTACCCAAATGTTTCACCTCACACTTCACTGTGTTAACTAATATTTGCCATCCGCCAGCCCATTTCACCAGTCAGTCACTGTCCTCCTGAAGTGTGTTACTATCCTTCTCATTGCTTATTAACTTTTCTGCCTTTCCTGCCATCTGAAATATTTCTCATTATCACCTCTGTACACAAGCCCATTGCATTAACATACAGCAACAGTGACCCTGGGGAACCCCATTGACTACTTCCCTCCAGACTGAACAACAACCATTCTCCACTGCTCTCTACTTTCTGTCACTGCACTAATTTCCCGCATGCTGACATTGAAAATAAAAGAACAGACTTCCATTTATGAAACGCCTTTCATGACCACTGCATGTTCCAAAGTGATTTACAACCAATGAATACTTCTTAAAGCGAAGTCACTCTTGTCATGTAGGAAACAAGCAGACAATTTCTGCACAGCAAGATCCCACAAGCAGCAATGTGATAATGATCAGATCTGTTTTTGTGTTGTTGATTGAAGGAAACATTTTGACCAGGACACCGGGAATAATTCCCCTGCCCTGCTTCTACATAGTGCGATGGGATCTTTAACATCCACCTGAGAGGGCAGACTGCAACTTGGTTTAAAGTTTCATTCGATAGACTGCACCTCTGACAGTGCAACATACCCTCCACACCCCTCACCAACTCCCCTACATACACACTTTGTAAATGTTTGAGACTAAGCCAAACTGTTCACAGACTTAGTTACATAGTTAACCCTGAGATGTCTTGAGATGAGCTTCCTACCAAATATTCACACCATCAATAAAATGGCTTATCTCCACCCCCCGTGGAGTTGCTTTGCTGATAAAAGAGTAAATGAACGCAATAGTGAGGCAGGATATTAGCTCTGATGTTATCGAATCTGTATGGGTCGAGCTGAGAAACACTCAGGGGCAGAAAACGTTAGTGGGGGTTGTATATAGACCCCCAAACTGTAATGCTGAATTTGGGAATGGCATTGAACAGGAAATTAGAGACGCATGCGATAAAGGAACATCTGTAATTATTGGTTTCTTGAATCTGCATATAGATTGGGCAAATTAAATTGGTCAGAATACATTGTGGAGGAATTCCTGGGGAACATGCGGGATGGTTTTCGGGGCCAATTCTTTGAGGAACCAACTGGAGAACAGGCCATCCTAGACTGGTTATTGTGTAATGAGAGAGGAATAATTGACAATCTAGTAGTGCCAGATCCCTCGGGGATGAGCGACCATAATATGATAGAATTCTTCATCGCAATGGAGAGTGACCGAATTGATTCTGAGACTAGAGTCGTGAATCTTAATAAAGTAAGCTACGAAGGTATCAGGCATGAGTTGTCGATCATACATTGACAACTTAAAGAGATCACGGTGGAAAGGCAATGGCAAACATTCAAAGAGCACATTGATGAACTGCCACAATTGTTTACTCCTGTCTGGCGCAAAAGTAAAACGGAAAAGGCAGCCAAATCATGGCTTACAAGGAAAATTAGAGATCGCATTAGATCCAAGGAAGAGGCAAATACATTTCCCAGAAAAAAACAACAGACCTGAGGATTGGGAGCATTTTAAAACTCAGCAAAGGAGCACCAAGGGATTGATTGACAAGTGGAAAATGGAGCTCGAGAGTAAGCTTGCAGGGAACATAAAAACTGACTGTAAACGAATCTATAGGTATGTGAAGCGGAAAAGATTGGTGAAGACAAATGTTGGTCCGTTACAGTCAGAAACAGGGACATTTATTATGGAAAACAATTAAATGGCTGACCATTTAACTGAGAGAGGGGAATATGCAGCGACACCTGGGTGTTCTCGTACACCAGTCAATGAAGGTAAGCATGCAGATGCAACATTCGGTAGAAAAAGGCAAATGTTATGTTGACCTTTATAGCGAGAGGATTCGAGTATAGGAGCAGGGATGTTTTGCTGCAATTATACAGGGCGTTGGTGAGGCCGCACTTGTAATATTGTGTGTAGTTTTGGTCTCCTTATCGGAGGAAGGATGTTCTTGCTATAGAGGGAGTACAGTAGAGTTTTACCAGACTGATTCCTGGGATGGCGGGACTGACGTATGAGGAGTGATTGAGTCGGTTAGGACTATATTCACTGGAATTCAGAAGAGTGAGGAGGGATCTCATCGAAACCTATAACATTCTAACATGACTTGTCAGGGTAGATGCAGGAAGGATGTTCCTGATGTTGGGGGAGTCCAGAGCCAGGGGTCATAGTCTAAGGATACGGGGTAAAACTTTCAGTACTGAGATGAGGAGAAGTTTCTTCACCCAGAGAGGTGTAAGCCTGTGGAAATCGGTCATCACGCCCATATCCAAGGGGGATTGGAAGATTCTGGCCAGTGCCTCGGCTATTTCCACCATTCCCTCCCTCAGCGAACCTCATACATTCCATCCAGACTGGGTAAATGTTCAAATTTATTGTGGTACAAAAATGTTGGATTGAAAAGGGTTAACTGAATCTGTTTGTTCCGTGACTGTAATTAATGTCAGTCTCCATGGACCCTAATTGTGTTTTTCATCTTCTATTAATAAGGGGCTTCTTTCAATGTGTTATTCCATAGTGTCAGTGGGAGCATCAGCACCAGCACTAACAGAGATCAGCTGCTCCAGAGAGATAGAGAGAGGATAGATCAGAATCTGAGAACAAAAGACTGGAATGTTACAACAATGGGTCAGAATCTGAGAACAAAAGACTGGAATGTTACAACAATGGGTCAGAATCTGAGAACAATAGATTGGAATGTTACAACAATGGGTCAGAATCTGAGAACAATAGATTGGAATGTTACAACAATGGGTCAGAATCTGAGAACAAAAGACTGGAATGTTACAACAATGGGTCAGAATCTGAGAACAATAGATTGGAATGTTACAACAATGGGTCAGAATCTGAGAACAATAGATTGGAATGTTACAACAATGGACAGGAGTTTATCCTCGGTTATTTACTATCTTTCTACATATTATAATTGGTACTCATTAAACGATCGTATCTATTTCACATTGAGGATTATTCAATACATTTACTATCCCATCCTGGCTATTATTGGTGTCCCTGGTAAGTCTCTCTATCTAGCTATTAATTCTTTAAAGCATGTTTAACTGCATTACTGCTCCTGTAATTTACTATGCCCTTCTTGCTGCTGTTGTATGCCTGGTCAATATCTTCAGCTGTTAGCTCCATAAACCATTGTCAACTGTATTACAGTTCTTGTCATTTACTCTCTCTGCTACTGTTGCTGTCTCTGTTTCAGGCTAGGAGATCTGTAAACCCTGTTTCACTGAAATACTGTTCTGTAATGTAAATTTTGGGAAGACTGAAGCCAGTGTCATTGGTCTCCATCTCAAACTCCATCCCCTATCTGGGAAGCACATACTCCACCCTGCCCAATATCAGAGCTTGAACTGTTTACAACTTCTGTGTTACATTTAAGCCTGAGCTGAGTTCATCTCCATATTCTCTCCAAAACCAAGTGTGCCTACTACCACCTCTGTGAAATCACCCATCTCCATTTCTGCCTCAGCCCATCTGCTGCATAAACCCTCATCCGTGTCACGGTTAAATCCACACTTGACTATTCCAATTCCATCTTGGTCACCCTCCCAGTTATAAACCTCCATAAACCACAGCCCATCTAGAACTCTGCTGCCTGTATCCTAACTCACACCAAATCCCGATCACCCATCACCGCTGTGCTCACTCATCTACATTGGCTCCCAGTCTGGCAACACCTTAATTTTAATATTCTCATTCTTGTGTTTGAATCGCTCCATGGCCCATCCCTCCATTTATTCACATTCCCCTGTCCATTTCACATATTCCTGCAACTCTTTTGACTTCAATCTTTTTTCAGTTCTCCTTTTAAAGTCAATTTATTTCACTCTGTATGTGTCCCGAGCCACGATTTTAGACTCTGCATCATGACTGTTGCTGACGGTACAGAATTGGGATCCATAAAGAGATGTGAATCGCACAGCCGGCCACTTCCAGTGCGGTCTGCACAATGTCCCACGCTGGGCGGGTCTCCAGCCCAGTCGCATCATCTTTGTGCTGTCAGCGTGGTCTTCACAGCCGGCCACTTCCACTGTGGCCTGCACAGTGTCCCAAACTGCGCAGGGCTCTAGCTCAATTGTACCTTGTATGTGTTGTTCCTTTGAGGGTGGATTTGAAAGTGATGTCAATGTACCATAGCAGCAGCTTTGATGTACTTCTTTGAAACTTGGTCAGTGCATGTTCACTGACCGCCTGTGGTAGTCACTCTCAGCTGAACATTCATTCAGCAGCACGAGGAACCCCCTCTAGTGTTATTTAAAAGGACCAGCATCCAACATACAGGTGAGGGGCTTTTGACTTACTTCTGCTATTGTAAAGTTAGTGGAGGTGCTGTGGATGGTTTTCTGGAGGTTGTGTTGTGAGCTGCTGCAGCCATACAGGGAGGACAGAGGATTTGGTGACCCAACTTTGGACGAGGTATGGGGACTGTAGTTACAGTGTCTCTGGGTCTGTAACATGACCAACAAATGGAGCAGAGGCTGCAGAGAGGGGAAACTCTGTAAAGAGAAAGGAGAGGGGGCCCTACCCACCCCGGGTTTTCTAAGAGCACTTTTCCTACCTACACCTAACCCAGGAGGTGACTCTGATTCAATAAGGAGGTGGTCACAGAGCACTGTTACTTCCTGTAACACAACCTGGAGCCTCAGACCAGGGTGAGGACGGAGCTGTCAGTGGCAGTTAAGGTCACAGATTCATTGACCTTCTGTGTATCTGGATCGTTCCTGGCTAGAGCAGGAGACATATACAACATTGAGTCACAGAGAGTGATAGAGACATTTACAAGACAGAAGGAGGCCATGCGGCTCCTCCATGCCAGCTCTCTGTTGAACAATCCAGTCAGTCCCACTCCCCCGCTCAATCCCCGTATCCCTGCAAGTTCATTTCCTTCAGGTGTCCATCCAGTTTCCTTTTGAAATCATTGATTGTCTTGGCTTCCACCACCCTCATGGGCAGTGAGTTCCAGCTCATTACCATCCACTGTGTAAAAAGGTTCTTCCTCATATTCCCCCTGCATCTCTTACCCAAAACCTTCCATCTGTGTCCCCATGTCCGTGTTTCATCAGTTAATGGGAATAGTTTTTCCTTGTCTATCTTATCTAAATCTATCATAATCTTGTACACCTCTATCAAATCTCTCTCAATCTCCTTTGCACCAGGGAGAACAACTCCATCTTCTCCAAACTCACTTTGTAACTAAACTCCCATCCCTGGAATCATTCTGGTAAATCTCTTCTGCACCCTCTCAGGGACTTTCACATCCTTCCTCCAGTGTGGTGACCGGAACTGGACACAGTTCTCTAGTTGGGGTCTAACCAAAACTTTATGAAGTTTCTGCATAACTTTCCTTATTTTGTATCTTTGCCTCTGATGATGAAGCCCAAGATCTGATATGATTTGCTAAACACCCTCCGAATATGTCCTGGCACCTTCAAAGATCAATGCATATGGAGCCCCAGGTCCCTCTGTTTCGGCACAGTCTTTAGAACTGTGTCATTAAGTCTATGTTGCCTTCCTATTCCTTCTGACAAAATGGATCATCTCACACTCCTATTTATTAAATTCTCTTTCCATTCTGCTAACCTATCTATATCATGTTGTAGGTGGTTTGTGACATCCTCACTGCTTACTACTCCTACAAGATTGCAATCATCAGAAAAAATGTAAATTCTACTCATTATTCCAAAATCCATGTCATTTATATATAGCAAAGAAAAGCACAGTGTTCCTCGCACTGACCATTGGGGAACATCACTGTCTACCATCCTCCAGTCTGAAAAACATCCATTTAACACGTTTCTCTTTTCTCTGTCATTTGGACAATTTTTGATCCTATTCGATGCTATTTCTGTGCTTCAATTTTGTTAACCAAGCTTGTGTGTGGTTGTTCATCAAACAATTTCATAAAATCCATTTATACAACATCCAACACATTCCCTTCATCAACCTTCTCAGATTATCAAAATAAATTCAATTAGCTCAGTCAAGCAAGATCTGCCTTTTAAAAATCCGTGCTGATAATCCTTAAATAACTCAAACCTCGCCAAGTGTGTGTTGATTTTTCCCCTGATTATTGTTTCGAAAACATTACTCAACACTGATGTTAAACTAACTGACCAGTAGATGCCAGGCCTGTGTATTGTACATTGATAATTCTGGGAGGTAAGGGTGAACATCTGTGTCATCATTTTCTCCCTCAGCAGGGAGAAGCAGGATGAGAGATCCCGTGGCTTTGTCAGGAGAGCGGGATTCCTGATGGTGTAGGTGTCTGCGCGGGGCCCCCATGTCAAGGGGGAGAGGTACAGGAACTGAAAGTACTCTCACTCCATGAATGTGTGTGTGGGCATGCCCAGTACATCATGTTGGTGAATGTCCACTATCCTGGCAGCAGCAAGGATACCTTCATTCTGAATCAGTCAGCCGGTCCCAATACTCCGGGGCTCCTTGCAGAACCAGAATGTGGCTTCTCGGAGGCAAAGGAAACTCCTCTAGACATAGCTCATGTTTCTACACCCACAAACCACATCCCACGCCACCCAACCTCACACAATTAACATGGGTATAATGTGAGCAACAGAATCACCAGGAACATGGTGGAACAGACCATCGGTGTGATGAAGCAATGCTTCTGATGTCTGAACCGCTCAGGGGGATTCCTCCAGTACTCACTGGAGCAGGTGTCCAAGTTCATGGTGTTCTGCTGCACCCTTCATGTCATCACCATCATGAGGACACATGCATTGGCACCAGGAATCCGGAGGCTACCTCAGGAGGAGGAGGCAGGGAGGATATTTCCTGGATGCCTACCAGCCGGACAGGTTGTCGGAGAGTCCCTGCTAAGATTTCGGTTCCCATAGGACAACTTTTCTTTCCCTCCATGGATCCCCCATTCTCCACCGTTACAACCATCTGAGATGCCCCATCACAGCGTTATTACATCACAGAAGGAACTATTCAGCCAGTCGTGTCTGCACCGGCTCTCCGAATGAGCAATTCACCTAATCCCATTCCCTGCTTTCTTCCCGTAACCCTGCACATCCTTCCTTCTCATATATCAGTTTATTCAGCTTTAGCATGTTCATAGATGTGCTCACCACACTGTTGAAGAGCATGCAGGGAGAGAGGGAATGCGTGATCAGCAGGCAGTCAAAAATTATCAGGCAGGTCGTGCCGAAGACCCCTGAGTGCATCTCAGTCTCCAACAGGTATTCAGTTCTGAATACTGAGGGAAGTGATGCTTCACCTGGGGAGAGCAGCCACAGCAAGTCCATGGCACCACGGGTGGCTCAGCTGCAGAGCGGGATACAGGGATGACTGGAAGAGCCATAGTGACAGGTGAGTCAATAGTCAGGGCAACAGACAGGCGTTTCTGTGGCCACAGACGTGAATCCAGGATGGTGTGCTGCCTCCCTGGTACCAGGGTAATGGATCTCACTCAGCGACTGCAGAGCCTCTTGAAGGAGGAGGTGAACAGCCAGAAGTCGTGGTCCACATAGGAACCAACGACATAGGTAGAAATAGGGATGTGGTCTTGCAGTCAGAATTTAAGGAGCTAGGGAAGAAATTAGCAAGCAGGACATCAAAAATAGTCAAAATGTAGAATTCTCCAGATTACTCCCAGTGGCAGGTGCAACTGAGTATAGAAATAGAAAGATAAGGCAGAAGAATGTGTGGCTGGAAAGATGGTGCAGGAGGGAGAGATTCATATTCCTGGGACACTGGGACCGGCTCTGGGCGAGATAGGACCTTTACAGGCCGAACGGGTTGCACGTGAACAGAGCCAGGACTGGGTTCCTTGCGGAATGTTTTGCGAGTACTGTTGGGGAGGGTTTAAACTAGTTTAGCAGGGGGAATTGGGACCTGAGGGTAGACTCAACTGGGACAAAATCAGAAATGAAAATGGAAGGTGGCAAATTAATGGATGAGTCGAGAAGACAGAGGAAATGAGGATGAGAAAATGAAAAAAATGTTTGGTATTGTTCAAGGGTATCTATTTCAATGTATGGAGTGCTGCAAATAAAGCAGATGAGCTGAGTGCAAAGATAGACATGTGGCAGTATGATATCATAGTTATTACAGAAACATGGCTTAAGGAGGGACAGGAATGGCAGCTCAATGTTCCTGGTTACCGGGTTTTCAGACGCAATAGGGAGGGGTTAAGAAAGGAGGGGAATGGCAATTCTGGTCAAGGAATCTTTTGCAGCTGTGAGAAGGGATGATATGTTGGAAGGTTCATCAAGTGAGGCCATATGGATTGAGCTAAGGAACCAAAAAGGGGCAATCTCACTGCTGGGAGTGTGATCTCGACAGCCAAATCGTCAGAGGGAGATAGAGGAGCAGATAAGTAGGCAAGTCTCTGAGAAGTGCAAGAACAATAGGGCAGTAATAGTAGGTTATTTTAATCACCCCGATGTTAACGAGGATAGTTTTAGTATGAAAAGAATTGAGGGAGCAGAATTCTTGAGGTGCATTCAGGACAACATTTCTGTCCAGCATGCAGAAAGTCCAACAGGAGAGGGTGCAGTTTTAGACTTTGTTTTAGGAAATGACGACGGGCAGGTGTATGGAGTGTCAGGGGAGAGCATTTTGGTGGGAGTGATCATAATTCAGTCAGTTATAACATAACTATGGAAACGTATGGACATCGAATAGGAGTTAGAGTTCTCAATTGGGGCAAGGCCAATTTTACTAAACCGAGGAGCGAAAGTGGACTGGAAACAGCGACTTGAAGTTAAATCAGTCTCAGAGCACTGGGAGGCATTCAAAGTGGAGATTCAAGGGGTTCAGGGTAAACATGTTCCCACAAAGGAAAAGAGTGAGGCGGCCAAATCTAGAGTCCCATGGATGTCAAGGATCCTATATGGTAAGATAAGACAGAAAATGAAAGCATATATCCGACACCGAGAACTCAATACTACAGAAAGTTGAGAGGAGTTTAAAAAGTTTAAAAACGAAAGAGGTGAGTTTATTATACTTAACAATATAAAACACATCCACACGAGAATCACACAGAAATAGATTACAGAGTGAGAAGTAAATTTATGGTTGGATTGGAGTCCAGAATAAATATAAAAATAAAATACGCATTCTGTGAGGTTGGACGATTCGGAGGTCTTCTGGCTGAAGTTGTATTCTTGAAGTCTTTGGCTATTGGAAGTGTCCTTTGTGGCTGTCCCACATGGCTCAGAGATTTCTTGGAGGCAGACTTGTAGGTGTCTTCCTTTCCCTGATGTCTCTGTCTGTGGTAATCTATAGACCTGGAGGGACCACAGTCGGATGTGATTTTCAAAATTGTGATGTTATCTGAAGAGAGAGAAGGGACACAACCCTTCTGCTTCTGCACAATTTGAACCACTGGCTTGTCTGTCTTTGTCCAGCAGAAACTAACAGCTTTCACAGAGATGGGCAGAAGGTCTCATGACTGCCTCACTGTATTCTCTAGACCCTTATAATGAGATTCAAGGTTGGAAACTTGTATCTCCCCAGGGTTCAGGATACCAGTATTTACACTTGGAGGAATTTGCTCTTTCAAATTCAGTGTGTCAGGGTGGCCTTGTATGCCATGTTAATGATTGTAAGCTTAGGTAATTCAATCGCTAGAACAAGCCAGTGATTTGGGTCCAGGCTCATCAGACGTGTCTCCTGTTGTAGGCCTTGGAATGTGAAAAAGTATTTCAGATGCCAATTGCGGTGGCCATCTTGGCTGCCTGTTTTTTCGAGTTTAAATGTCGGATTTTTCCATTAATTGTTTAGTGTAAGTTTCCAATCTATGAATTAAAATTCATCATTTGGCATATTGTGTTATCTTGACACTGCAAATGTGATAATAGGAACATTTCATTGCAGAATTGTGGGAAGAAATAGACGGAAACACACATTTATTCCCAATAATCACTTCTCAAATTCACACATTAACCTTAGAATTACTGCAGCTGACATTTTCTGTTACAGTTGTGCTGATTTAATTGTGTTGGAGGTTTTTTTCTGGGATGGTTATGTGTCGGTTTCGACCCTGGACAATGCATCAACAGCTACTATATATTTTTTTATCTCTCCTGCAATGAAGCTTTAACCATTCAGGTTCCTGCACCTTGATAATCTTTCTCCCTAAACCGACAGTGAGTAATAACTTGTTTCTTTCACCCCAGTGAGGTGTCTGAGATTTCCTCTGGGCCTTTGTTCTTACTGAGTTCTGCTTTGAAATTGTTGTGTTTGATGAGCTTTGGGTTTGGGATCTGATCATTGGGTTCTTCAGTGGGTAGATCCACACTGACCTCACTTTTAGCTTTCTGGTAAGGTACACAAGTGCTGTTTACTTGAGGGTATTTTCCCTTCACTTTTCCTTTTACTATGGGGAGGATCTTTTTTTCTAATCTGCCCTTTATCCTCTGGGATATTAGTGCTCGCAGATGTCTGTCCAGCTTTCACTGCATTCTCCTGTGGCACTTCGACTAAGTAAGGCATCTCACTCACCATTGGCATGCATTTTTGGGAACTTTCCTTGTCCTTGCATGTTTATGTAAATACTGTTCGCAGCCTTTTTAGGGTGCCTCTTGGATCTGTATTTAAGGAGGAGAGTGTGGGGATGCATTTATCTAACATTCCAGGGTTCACTAATCGGAGAATAGGAAATTCCAGTTGGTATTCCTCCTGGCCCTCCTCTAACCTGCCCTCACGATTCTTTTCAATCCTTCCCACCTGACCGTCTGTCAGATCTGTACTTGTCTGTCCCCTCCACACCCTTTACTTTTTTTTCCTTTGGTCTGTGGTGTCAATTAAATAATTTACCTGGCTATTCCTTTTGCCACTCGATATGGACCACTGAACCGGGATTTCAGGGGTTCCCCCTGCATTGGGAGTAGTAACAATACATGGTCTCTTGGCTGAAATGTTCTAACCTTGACATTTCTTTATTTTTACATTTTCACAGCTGCTTGGGAGATCTTTAGTTGTTCCTGCGGCACTACACAGGCTCCCGTGAGCCACTCCCAGAGCATGGAAATGTAGTCTAACACGGAAGCCTCATTCCTCTGTCCCCAAACCTTCTCCTTGATTAATTTAATAGGAACTCTCACCTCGTGTCCAAAAACTAATTCAAAGAGACTAGAGCCAGTGGAATCATTGGTTAAGTCCCTGATAGGCAACAGGAGAAATCCCAGCCCTATGTCCCAGTCATGGGGTTTCTCATAGCAGTATGGCCTGATCATTGTATTTAGGGTCTGGTGGTACCGCTCCAGAGCCCCTTGTGACTGTGGTTGGTAAGCCTTGGACTTTATTTGGGTTATGTCCAGATTACCCATGACCTTTTCAAAAGGATTAGACATAAAATGTTTACCCTGGTCCATCTGGATCTCAGCAGGCAGCCCATATCGGGTAAAGAATTGGGTTAGCCCCTCCACAACTACCTTGGCAGAGATAGTTCTTCCGGAGAATGATCTCTGGGAATCGGGTCACCACATCCATAATGGTGAGAAGATACTGGTAATCCCTCTATTGTTTTCAGTAGGTGTCCCACACAATCCACCAACACTCTGCTGAATGGTTCCTGTTGGAGAAATACAGATTATGCCAAAATTATTGAACAAATTCTCCGGACTCAGACTTTGAGAATAAACGCTTTATTGCTTGATATCATGGGGCGCACACCTTACCTAAAGGCGGTCCAGTGCCACTCCATTGAACAAAGGAAATCCACAACGGATATACAGTTACTCAGTCCATCCCAGCTGGACATAATCCAATCATAACGGTTATTGATTACATACATTATACATATTACCAATTAGATTACTCATTAGGCATCATGTGGTTACGTGATCAGCTCGTGCAAGCCCCCTGATCATCTTGTGATGTTCCCAGACCCCCTTATCAACGATCCTTGAGTCTTCACAATGAATCCTTCTACCTTTATCAAGCTTGCATTCCTGATTGCTTCGTGCAGTCTGCAGTTACACAAAACTGCTGTCTTATGCACTGATATGGGGGCCCTCCTTGGTCAGGCTAATTGGCTGTGCTAAGCAGTACCTTGCTCAAGGCTGCAAGCTAACTAACTTGTCCCACAATGCCTTGGGTAAATACTCCATTCTGTAACAATATGTGGCTATACTTTCAACTTGTATATGAGTGTATAAATATATTCACTAGGATTATATTAATCTACTTACTCAAATAACAGTTCAGCATAACTGCTCCCACAGTTCCCCAAAAGCTGGTATGGGAATTAGGGGTGAAGGTTTTACTGCAGACTGAGGCTTCCCCACAACCTGGCACGTCTGACCAGTTTTACAGAACTCTACCACATCTTTGTGGAGTTGTGGCCAGTCAGAATGCTGTCTTATGTCGGCTTCGATTTTTCATACACCGACATGTCCAGCCATTGGATGTTCGTGGGCCATTCTTAATATTTCTTTAAGGTACCTCAGCGGCACCACTGTCTGGTGAACCACTGTCCTCTGTTCATCCGCAGGTCTGATGAGCAGGTCTACACTTCCTCATCAGCACCTCATTCTTTAAATAGTAGCACTCTGCAACTCCCTCTGCTTCAGTTTTTTTCAGTCGGGTCATCCATCTGCAGTGTCAGTTCAAGGGATTGTTTGGCCATTGACCGAGTCACCACACTATCAGGGAGAATGTCAGGGCCCTTCTCCTGTAACTGCTCTTTCTCCCTGACCTCTTTTTATTTCTCGAGAACTACTGGGGAAGCTGCACCTTTCCCTCTGTCAGATTATTACCTGGGATTAGGTCGATCTATCCACCGGTAAACTAGGTACAATCTCCATGGTTAGCGGTCCTGAAACTAGGTCACACTCCAACTGCACCCGATATAAAAGTATGGACATATACCATCTTCTGATACCATTCACTAACACTCTAGCATTCACTGCACGCTCGGAGGAAGGTCATGCCTTTTCCCAGCAAAAGGGATTGGGTCGCCCCTGTATCCCTCAGTATGACTATGGGCTTGCCTGCGTCATTGGAGGGGTATAGGGACACTTTTCCTTGGGATACAAATTCCAGGTAACTCTCGGTGATTTTGTTAAGTTTTCCCGCTCTCTCTGTGGTAGGTTTACTGGGTCTGACTGCCGCAGTTAGAGGCACAGTCTGATCTGCCGTGCTTTCCATTGGGGCCCGTTTTCCTGCACTGATCTGGTGGACTCTGATTAATCCTACAGGTTTTCCCCGTCATTTCCATCATTCAGCTCGACGGTGAGCGGCCTTATTACAGTGGAAACATACAGATCTTCGGCCATTACTCCTGGTCTCAGTACCGTCCTATTTGGCTTGAGGATGGGCCCCCGTGTGTCCAGCTTTTCCTTCTAGCCCATGGCTAGCCGGGATCCAATCACCCTCCTTTTATTCTCTGGTCTTCGGGGAGACAAGGGAAGTGTTTCCCTTTGGTGTTAAGGCCTTGTGTACAAGAGAAAATTCATCAGCCTGCAAAGCAACCAGCCTGGCTCTTTCAACCTCTTGCCCCTCTTTGTGGGTTTTAATGGGAGGGAGAGCGAGTTTTTGAACTCCTCGAGAACGATCTGAGGTCTACATATGTGGGCTCTATCTTGAGTGTCAATATCTACTGGTCAAAAGAAAACATAAAAACAGACTGTAAAATCTTCTATAGATACATAAAAAGGAAACGTTTGGTTAAGACAAATGTGGGTCCATTGCGGCAAAGTCAGGAGAATTTATAATGGGGAACAGAGAAACGGCAGAGAAGCGAAATGATTATCTTGTGTCTGTCCTAACTGAGGGAGATACAAGAAATCTCCCAGAATTAGAGATCCAAGGGACTCGGGAGAATGAGGACGTGAAGGAAATTAGTATTAGTAAGAAGGCTGCATTGGAGAAAATAATGGGGCTGAAGGTTGACAAGTCCCCAGGATATGATATCCTGCATCTCAGAGTGTTGAAAGAGATAACTATGGAGATAGTGGGTTCATTGATGATCATCTTTCAAAATTCTAGAGTCCACCGCGGTTCCTGCAGATTGGAAAGTAGCAAATGTCACTCCACTATTAACGAAGGGAGGGAGAAAGAAAACCGGAAATTAAGGATCTGTTAGCCTTACATCAGTCGTTGGTAAAAATCTGGAATCTATTCCAAAGGATGTGATAAATGGACACTTGGATAATAATGATCTGATTGGGCATAGTCAACATGGATTTATGAATGGGAAATCATTCTTGACGAACCTGTTGGAGTTTTTATTGAGGATGTTACTATCCGAATTGGTAAAGGGGAGTCCGTGGACGTGGTATGCTTGGATTTTCCGAAGGCTTTCGATAAAGTATCCCACAAGAGATCGGTTAACAAAATTAAAGCACATGGAATAGGAGATAATATATGTGTATGCATTAAGGATTGGTTAACAGGCAGAAAGCAGAGAGTAGGAATAAATAGCGCATTCTTGCGTTAGCCAGCTGCGACTAGTGGGGTGCTGCATGGATCAATGCTTGGGCCCAAGCTGTTCACAACATATATCAATGATTTGGATATGAGGACAAACGTAATATTTCCAAGTTCACAGATGATACCAAAATAAGTGCGAATGCATGCTGTGAGGAATATGCAAAGCGGTTTCAAGGGAATTTGGACAGACTTAGTGAGTGGGCAAGAACATGGCAGAGGCAATATAAAGTGGACAAATGTGAGGTTATCCACTTTGGTAGGAGGAACAGATGTGCAGAGCATTTCTTAAATGGTAAGAGATTGGAAAGTGTAGATGTACAAAGGGACCAGTGTATCCTTGTCAATAAGTCACTGAAAACTAACATGCAGGTGCAGCAAGCAATTAGGAAGGCTAATGGTATGTTAGCCTTTATCACAAGAGGACTTGTGTACAGGAGTAGTGAAGTCTTGCTTCAATTGTATAGAACCTTGGTTTGACCACACCTGGAGTGCTGTGTGCAGTTTTGGTCCCCTTACCTTAGGAAGGATATTATTGCCGTAGAGGGAGTGCAACGAAGATTCACCAGACTTGTTCCTGGGATGGCGGGACTGTCCTGTGAAGAGAGAGTGGGGAAACTGGGCCTGTATTCTCTCATGTTTCAAAGACTGAGAGGTCATAGAACATAGAACAGTACAGCACAGTACAGGCCCTTCGACCCACGGTGTTGTGCCGAACCATTAACCTACTCAAGATCTAAGTACCTACCTATGCTTCATTCTACTATCGCCCATGTACCTAGCCAAGAGTCGCTTAAATGCCCCTAATGTATCTGCTTCTACTACCACCGCTGGCAGCGCATTCCACGCACCCACCATGATCTCATTGAAACCTACATAATACTGAAATGGCTAGACCGGGTAGATGCTGGTAAAATGTTTCCTCTGGTTGGGGAGTCTAGGACCAGCAGATACAATTTTAAAATAATAGAGAAGCCAGTTAGGACAGAGATGAGGGGAAATTTCTTTACTCAGAAGGTTGTGATCTTTGGAATTCTCTACCCCAGAGGGCTGTGGAATCTCAGTCATTGTGTATGTTTAAAGTGGAGATTGACAGTTTTCTAAATACCAGTGACATAATAGGATATGGGGATATTGTGGGAAAAAGGCATTGAAGTGGATGATCAGCCATTATGATATTGAATGGCGGGCCAGGCTCGATGGGCTGAATGTCCTACTCCAGCTCCTATGTTCCGAAGCTGCTTACCTCTTTCAAACTCGAGGTAAGTTTAGTCAAGCCGATTTCGAAGGGTTCAGAATTTCTGCTGGTACACCTCTGGTACTATCTCGTATGTACCCAGGATAGCATTTTTAGTCATCACAAAATCTGATGAACTTTCATCTGGAAACAGTGAATAAACCTTTTCCTGTTAATTTATTTTGCAAAAACAGTGTCCTTCTCTCTGTGGGCTATTTCAGCTGCTTTGCAAGTTTTTCAAAAGTGACAAAAAATTCTGCCATCCTCCTCATTGAACTTTCTCATGAACTGGGAGATCTTTAAGAGCTCGGCGCATGGTCCTGATCTTGGGGTAGCTCCCTCACTAGCTGTGCCTTCACTGGGCGTATTGGGTCTTCCTCTAGTTGTTTGAGCCACCTCAACTCCCTTTCTTCCTTCTCCTTCTGGAATACTCTTACTTTTTCCCTATCACTTTGCTCTTTCTCGCTCTCTCTGGAATTCTAATTCTAGTCTGTTCTGTTCCAGTTTTACCATAGCTAACATTACTCTATCTGTTAGTAATTCTAACCCTGTGTGAGTCTTCAGCTTCAAGTGAGAAATGGTTGCACACGGGTCTTAGGATTTCGGGTTTCCGAGCTTTTGGACGGCGAGTAACCCCTAACTGTCCAGCCACATTACTCAACTTTCCACAGATGCTGCCAGACCTGCTGAGTGAATCCAGCATTTCTTGTTTTTGTTTCAGATTTCCAGCATCCGCAGTATTTTGCTTTTAATTTGTTACTCAACTTTTCAACTGATAGGATGTTAACCTGTACCGAGTTACTTTACTCTGTTTGGAACTCCTTTATTGCAAATGGAACTCCTTTATTCAAAAAGACAGGGAGACAGAAAGCAGGAAGCTCCAGGCTAGTTAGCTTTATATCTGTCTTGCAGAAAATGTGAGACGTTATTATTAAAGACGTAATAGCAGACACTTAGAAAAATCAGATAATCAGGCAGAGTCAACATGGTTTTCTGAAAAGGAAATCATGTTTAACAAAAGTTATTCGATTTCTTTGAAGAAGTAGCATGTGCTGTGGAGAAAGGGAACCAGGTGGATGTACTGTACTTAGAGTTCAAGAATGCATTTGATAAGGTGTCACATCAAACGTTATTGCTCATGGTATAGGGGGTAACATATTGGCATGGATAGAAGAATTGCTAGCTCACAGGAAACAGAAGGTAGGCATAAATGGGTCATTTTCTGGTTGGCAAGGTGTAATGAGTGGTGTGACACAGGAATCAATGTTGGGGCCACAACTTTTTACAATTTATAGAAATGACTTGGATGAATGGACCAAAGGTATGGTTGCTAAAATTGCTGATGACACAAAGTTAGGCAGTAAAGTAAGTTGTGAAGAGGACATCAGGAGGTTAAAAATGGAATATAGATATGTGAAGTCAGTGGGCAAAGATCTGGCAAATGGAGTACAATGTGGAAAAATGTGAAATTGTCTATTTTGGCAGGAAGAATAAAAAATAATCATATTATCTAAATGGTGAGAGATTGCAGAGCTCAGAGATGCAGAGGGATCTGGGTGTTCTACTGCATGAATCGCAAGAGGTTAGTATGCAGGTACAGCACGTAATTAGGAAAGCTAATAGAATGTTATCGATTATCATGAGGGGAATTGAATACAAAAGTAGGGAGATTATGCTTTAGCTGTCCAGGGCATTGGTGAGACCACATCTGGAGTACTGTGTACAGTACTGGTCTCCTTATTTAAGGAATGATGTAACTGCATTGTAAGCAGTTCAGAAAAGGTTGACGAGTCTAATACTTGGATTGGGTGAATTGTCTTAGGAGGAAGGATTGGACAGGCTAGGATTGTATCTGCTGCAGTTTAGAAGAGTAAGAGGCGACTTGACTGGAACATATACGATCATGAGGGGTCTTGACAGGGTGCATGTGGAAAAGGATGTTACCCATTGTGAGAGAATCTAGAGCTAGGGGTCACTATTTAAAAATAAGGAGTCGCCCATTTAAAACAGGAAAGAGGAGAATTTCTTTCTGTCAGAGGGTTGTGAGATTTTGGAATTCTCTTCCTCAAAAGGCAGTAGAAGCAGAGTCTTTAAATATTTTAAAGCAGAGGTAGATAGATTTTTGATAAACAAGGGGGTAACAGGTTATCGGAGGTAGGTGAGAAGTTAAAGTTGAGGTTAAAATCAGATTAGCGATGATCTTATTAAATGGCAAGGCAGGCTTGAGGGGCCGAGTGGCCTACTCCTGCTCTTAATTCGTATGTTCACGTGTTCGTTTGCGCTGGCTTCGGAGGGTACTGGCTTCGAATGTGGATATTTTAGTGCTCTAGCAGTGGAAAACACAATAAAACTGCTTTGAAATTTGTAATTGTTTTCTCAGGATCAGTTGTTTTTGCCACTTCTCTGGCCAAAGGAGGGGTACCAGAGGACTGGTGGACAGCGAATGTGGTACCATATTCCAGAAGGGTAGCAGGGATATACCAGGTAATTACTGGCCAGTGAGTCTAACATCAGTGGTTGGGAAACTATTGGAAAAAAATCTGAAGGACAGGATTAATCTCCACTTGGAGAGGCAGAGATTAATCAGGGATAGTCAGCATGTCTTTGTCAGGGGGAGATCGTGTCTAAAAAACTTGCTTGAATTTTCGAGGAGGTGACTAGATGTGTCAATGAGGATAAAGCAGTTCATGTAGTCTACATGAACCTCAGTAAGGCTTTTGATAACGTCCCGCATGGGAGATTGGTTAAGAAGGTAAGAGACCATGGGATCCAGGGTAATTTGGCAAATTGGATCCAAAATTGGCTTAGTGGCTAGAGGCAGAGGGTGATGGTTGAGCGCTGTTTTTGCGAGTGGAAGCCTGTGACCAGTGGTGTACCACCGGGATCGGTGCTGGGACCCTTGCTGTTTGTAGTATGCATCAATGATTTAGACGTGAATATAGGAGGCATGATCAGTAAGTTCGCAGATGACACGAAAATTGACGGTGTTGAAAATAGTGAGGAGGGAAGCCTTAGATAACAGGACGATATAGATGGGCTATTAAGATGGGCAAACAGTGGCAAATGGAATTTAATCCTGAGAAATGTGAGATGATGCATTTTGGGAGGAATAGCAGGGCAAGGGAATATACGATGCAAGGGAGGACCCCTGGAAGTACAGAGGGTCAGAAGGACCATGGTGTACTTGTCTATAGATTACTGAAAGCAGCAGTACAAGGAGATAAGGTGGTTAGGAAGGCATATGGGACACGTGCCTTGATTGGCCAAGTTATAGAATGTAAGAGCAGGGAGGCTATGATGGAGCTGTATAAATCGCTAGTGAGGGCACAGCTGGAGTACTGTGTACACATCTGGTCACCACACTATAGGAAGGATGTGATTGCACTGGGGAGGCTGCAGAGGAGATTCACCAGGATGTTGCCTGGGCTGGAGAATTTCAGCTATGAAGAGAGACTGGATAGGCTCGAGTTGTTTTCCTTAGCGCAGAGATGGCTGACTGGGGACCTGACTGAGGTGCACAAAATTATAAGGACTGAGATAGGAAGAAACCTTTTCCCTTATCAGAAGTGTCAATAACTAGGGGGGCAAAGACTGAAATTAAGGGGCAGGAGGTATAAAGAAAATTTGAGGAAAAATTATTTTCACCCAGAGGGTGGTTGGAATCTGGAACACATGCCTGAAGGGGTGAAGGTCAGGAAGCCTCACAACAACGTTTAAGATGTATTTAGATGAGCATTTAAAACGCCATACCGTACAAGATTACGGGGCAAGTGCTGGAAAATGGGATTAGAATAGATAGGCCTGATGGCGGGCGTGGACACGGTGGGCCAATGGGACAGTTTCTATGATGTGTAACCCTGTGACTCCAATTTCTCGTTTGTTGTTGGGTTATGGTCACTGGAACTTCCAGATGTCTGTCGAAAGCAGATGAGGATGGGTCCCAGTCTCTCCATTTGTCTTCGTGTTTATTTGATCACAACAAGGTTTATTCATTTTTAACAGTGGACATGCTTAACACCTCAGTGATTGTTTGTTGTGATCGTGAAAGAACCAATCAGACAGGTTTTCTTGAGATTAAACCAGAAGTAAGTTTATTACATTTCAAAATTTTAATTGAATCTAAATAAAATAATTAAAATATACTGCATTCACGCAGACACTGACACGATAACCACACACAAATACATTAGAATGAGAAATAAATTGTGGTTGGATATGAATCCGGAATAATTCTTTAAAAAACAAAGTCTGTGAGGTTGGATGATTCTGTGGTCTGTGCGTTTGCCACCCTTAGTTATGAGTTTCATGTCATCTGAAAGACATGAAATTATGTTTTTCTTTACATAAAGGTCTATGTCATTCATATATCTATTTGTATGTCAGGAACAGCGCTAGTTCCAATACGGACCCCTGAGACACAATACTGTATACTCCCCCTCTCCCAGTCTGAACAATGTCTGTTCACCACTTCTCTCTGCTTTCTGTCACTAAGTCAGTGTCATATCCACACTATCACTGTCACATTAATCCATGTGTTCCATCTTTCATAACAAGTCAACGAAATGTCATTTGATCACAGGCCTTTTGAAAGTCCATATACATAAGACAAAACACATTATCCTCATCAACACTCACAGTTATGTCATCAACTAACTTGATTAAGATTATCAGACATGATTTTCCATTACCCTATCAGTGCTGAATGTCAAAGAACAAACAAATAACAGTACAGCACAGGAACAGGCCATTCAGCCCTCCAAGCCTGCTCCGATCACGATGCCTGCCTAAACTAAAACCTTCTGCACTTCCGGGGTCCGGATCCCTCTATACCCATCTTATTCACGTATTTGTCTAGATGCCTCTTAAACGTCTCTACGGTAACTGCTTCCAACACCTCCCCCGGCAACAGGTTCCAGGCAGTCACCTTTTCATCTTTTGGGCCTCCTTATCTCGAGAGACAATGGATACGCGCCTGGAGGTGGTCAGTGGTTTGTGAAGCAGCGCCTGGAGTGGCTATAAAGGCCAATTCTGGAGTGACAGGCTCTTCCACAGGTGCTGCAGAGAAATTTGTTTGTTGGGGCTGTTGCACAGTTGGCTCTCCCCTTGCGCCTCTGTCTTTTTTCCTGCCAACTACTAAGAGGCAGTCACCACCCTCTACGTAAAGAACTTGCCTCGCACATCCCCTCTGAACTTTGCCCCTCTCACCTTAAACCTATGTCCCCAAAAACTGACTCTTCCACCCTGGGAAAAAGCTTGTAACTATCCACTCTGTCCATGCCGCTCATAACATTGTAAACCTCTATCATGTCGCCCCTCCACCTCCGTCGTTCCAGTGAAAACATTCCGAGTTTATCCAACCTCCTCTCATAGCTAATACCCTCCAGACCAGGCAACATCCTGGTAAACCTCTTCTGTACCCTCTCCAAAGCCTCCACGTGCTTCTGGTAGTGTGGCGACCAGAATTGCATGCAATATTGTAAGTGTGGCCTAACTATATTTCTGTACAGCTGCAGCATGACTTGCCTATTTTTATACTCTATGCCGCGACCGATGAAGGCAAGCATGCCATATGCCTTCTTGACTACCTTATCCACCTGCGTTGCCACTTTCAGTCACCTGTGGATCTGTACGCCCAGATCTCTCTGCCTGTCAATACTCCTAAGCGTTCTGCCATTTACTGTAAACTTCCCAACTGCATTAGACCTTCCAAAATGCATTACCTCACATTTTTCCGGATTAAACTCCATCTGTCATTTCGCCACCCAAGTCGCCAACCGATCTATATCCTGTTGTATCCTCTCACAATCCTCATCACTGTCCGCAACTCCACATACCTTTGTGTCGTACTTATCAGACCAGCTACATTTTCCTCCAAATCATTTATATATACTACAAACAGCAAAGGTCCCAGCACTGATCCCTGTGGAACACCACTAGTCACATCCCTCCATTCAGAAAAGCACCCTTCCACTGCTACCCTCTGTCTTCTATGACTGAGCCAGATCTGTATCCATCTTGCCAGCTCCCCTCTGATCCCATGTGACTTCACATTTTTTATCAGTCTGCCATCTTGTCAAAGGCTTTACTGAAGTCCATATAGATAACATCCAATGCCCTTCCTTCATCAAATATCTTCGTCACTTCCTCAAAAACTCAATCAAATTAGTGAGATCCGACCTCCCCTTCACAGAACCATGCTGCCTCTCGCTAACACGTCCATTAGTTTCCAAATGGGAGTAAATCCTGCCCCGAAGACCCTCTCTAATAATTTCCCTACCACTGACGTAAGGCTCACCGGCCGATAATTTCCTGGATTATCCTTGCTACCCTTCTTAAACAAAGGAACAACAGTGGCTATTCTCCAGTTCTCTGGGACCTCACCTGCCACCAATGAGGATGCAAAGATTACTGTCAAGGCCCCAGCAATTTCTTCCCTTGCCTCCCTCAGTATTCTGGGCCTGATCCCATCAGGCCCTGGGGACATATCTACCTTAATGCTTTGCAAGACACCCAACGCCTCCTCCTTTTTTATAATGAGATGACTGAGACTATCTACACTCCCTTCCCTAGGCTCATCATCCACCAAGTCCTTCTCCTTGGTGAATACTGATGCAAAGTACTCATTTCGTACCCCGCCCATTTCCTCTGGCTCCATACGTAGAATTCCCTTCTCTGTCCTTGAGTGGGCCAACCCTTTCCCTGGTTACCCTCTTGCTCTTTATATACGTATAAAAAGCCTTGGGATTTTCCTTAATCCTGTTTGCCAATGACTTCATATAAACCCTTTTCGCCCTCCTGAATCCTTGCTTAAGTTCTTTCCTACTGTCTTTATATTCCTCAAACGATTCGTCTGTTCCTAGCCTTCCAGCCCTTACAAATGCTTCCTTTTTCTTTTTGACTAGACTCACAATATCCCGCGTTATCCAAGGTTCCAGAAACTTGCCAAACTTATCGCTCTTCTTCACAGGGACATCCTGGTCCTTGATTCAAATCAACTGACGCTTGAAGACTCCCATATGTCAGATGTTGATTTACCCTCAAACAGCCGCCCCCAATCTAAATTCTTCAGATCCTGCCTAATATTGTTATAATTAGCCTTCCCCCAATTTAGCACCTTCACCCGAGGACTACTCTTATCCTGATCCACAAGTACCTTAAAACTTATGGAATTATGGTCACTGTTCCGGAAATGCTCCCCGACTGAAACTTCGACCACCTGGCCGGGCTCATTCCACAATACCAGGTCCAGTACGGCCCCATCCCTAGTTGGACTATCTACGTATTGTTTCAAGAAGCCCTCCTGGATGCTCCTCGCAAATTCTGCCCCATCCAAGCCCCGAGCACTAAGTGAGTCCCAGTCAATATTGGGGAAGTTAAAATCACCCACCACTGCAACCTTTACATCTTTCCAAAATCTGTCTACATATCTGCTCCTCTACCTTCAACTGGCTGTTGGGAGGCCTGTAGTAAACCTCCAACATCGTGACTGTACCCTTTTTATTCCTGAGCTCCACCCATATTGCCTCGCAGCATGCCCCCTCCGAGGTGTCCTCCTGCAGTACAGCTGTGATATTCTCCTTAACCAGTAATGCAACTCACCCACCCCTTTTACACCCCGTATATCCCGCCTAACGCTTCTAAAGCCTGGAGCATTTAGCTGCCAATCCTGCCCTTCCCTCAACCAATTCTCTGTAATAGCAACAACATCAGATTTACAAGTACTAATCCAAGCTCTAAGTTCATCTGCCTTACCTGTTATACTTCTCGCATTGAAACAAATGTACTTCAGACCGCCAGTCCCGCTGTGCTCCGCAACATCTCCCTGCCTGCTCTTCCTCTTCGTCTTACTGGCCTTATTTACTTGTTCCCCCTCATTTATTTCACTTTCTGTCCTTCTGCTCTGCTTCCCACCCCCTGCCACACTAGTTTAAACCCTCCCGAGGGACGCTAGCAAACCTCGCAGCCAGGATATTTGTGCCCCTCCAGTTTAGATGCAACCCGTCCTTCTTGTAAAGGTCCCATCTGTCCCAGAAGAGATCCCAATCGTCTCGATATCAGAAACCCTCCCTTCTACACCAGCCATTCAGCCACGTGTTTAACTGCACCATATTCCTATTTCTATCCTCACTGGCACGTGTTATTTATTATACCCTGTTTTCCCAAGCAAGATATCTATTTGCACTGGGCTACGGCCTCTAGAAATTACCAAACACCAACATACACTGACTGGTCGGTAGTTATAGGGTTTATCGAATCTCTCCTTTTGGAAAAAGGGTGTGACATTTATAGCCTTCCAGTCCTCTGACAACTCTTTCATATCTAAGGAGGATTGTAAGATTCTGGCCAGTGCCCCTGCTATGTCCACCATTCTTTCAATCAACAAACCTCATATATCCTATCTAAAACGGGTAAATCTTTTGCTTTATTGTGGTACAAAAAGTGTTGGATTGAAAGGAGTTGACTGAACCTGTTTGTTCAGTGACTGTAATTAATGTCAGTCACTATGGACACTAATTACATCACTGGAGGGTTTCCCTCTTCTATTAATAATGGGCTCCATTCAAAGTGCTATCCCATAGTTTCAGTTGGAGCATCAACCCTGACACGAAGAGGGATCCGTGGCTGCAGTGAGATGGAGAGGATAGATCAGATTCTGATAACAATGAATTGGAATCTTACAACAATGGGTCAGAATCTGAGAACAATAGATTGGAATGTTACAACAATGGGTCAGAATCTGAGAACAATAGATTGGAATGTTACAACAATGGGTCAGAATCTGAGAACAATAGATTGGAATGTTACAACAATGGGTCAGAATCTGAGAACAATAGATTGGAATGTTACAACAATGGGTCAGAATCAGAGAACAATAGATTGGAATGTTACAACAATGGGTCAGAATCTGAGAACAATAGATTGGAATGTTACAACAATGGGTCAGAATCTGAGAACAATAGATTGGAATGTTACAACAATGGGTCAGAATCTGAGAACAATAGATTGGAATCTTACAACAATGGGCAGCAGGAGTTTATCCTATTGGCTTGGCGAAATTGCTGCAGATTATTTTTGGATAACATTAGAATGGCGGATCTATGTTGCACTGAAGATGATTGAAACGATTTACGATCCCATCCTCGCTATTATTGGTGTACCTGGTAAGTCTCTGTATCCAACTATTGGATCTACAAAGACTGCCCGGTGTCCAATCCTCAGGCTTGTGGGGTATCAGTGGACCCTCATTCAGTGTCTACCCCTGTCCACCTCAAAGACTGCCCTGTGTCCAATCCTCAGCAGAGAGAAGCAGGATGAAAGGTCCTGTGACTTTTTCAGGATATCGGGATTCGTGATGGTGTAGGTGGCTCTGCGGGGTCCCCTTGACAACGGGGAGAGATACAGGAACTGGTGGAACTCTCACTTCATTAATGTGCAGTTGGTGTGTGAGCATGCCCAGTACATCATGTTGGTGAATGTCCACTATCCTGGCACCAGCCAGGATACCTTCATTCTGAAACAGTCAGCTGGTCCCAATGTTTCGGAGCTCCATGGAAAACCGGAATGCGGTTCCTCAGAGACAATGGACCCCCCCCACCCCAGACATGGCTATACCTCCTACACCCCCAATCCCACTTTCCACTGCCAGTCAAACACTCCAGCAGGAACACAGTGGAACAGACCATCGGTGTGATGAAGCAATGCTTACAATGTCTGAACCGCTCGGGGGGAGCCCTCCAGTACACACTGGAGCAGGTGTCCACGTTCATGGTGTTCTGCTGCACCCTTCATATCATCACCATCATGAGGACACAGTCATTGGCACCAGGAATCCGGAGGTTCCCTCAGGAGGAAGCGGAGGAGGCAGGGAGGATATTTCCTGGTTGCCTTCGACCCGGACAGGCTGTCGGAGAGTCCCTGCCAAGATTCCAGATACCACAGGACAACTTCCCTGTCCCACCATGGATCCCCCCCATTCTCCACCATTACACCCATCTGAACGCCCCGTGACAGCGTCCCCTTGGTCACCATCCTGCAATAAAAGCCACCAACAAAAACTTTTTCATTAACATCTCTATCCATCACCAATTAAACAAACAAAACTGAACTGTTCACACTTGTGTATTCCCTTGGTGCCTGTCTTGTGAGTTCCCTCGACCTGCCTTGTGCTCCTACACAATGTTTCTCCAGTGACTGCAGCATGGCTGGTGAAAGGCTGCTGACTTTCACTGGGGGGTGACTGCAGATTGCCTTGGAGGACGTCCTCGAGCGGCTCTGGGCACTGAGGGCTCGGATTCAGACTGCACCACCTCGATATGGGCAGCAGCAGCCTGGGCTGGCTGATGAGTAACAGCAAGGACATTGGTGGAGTGACAGTGAAGGGAGAACAAATACTGTCATCCTGAGAGAGGAAAGCAGGTTCATGCTCCACGGAGCCACTGTAAATCCCACTTGATGACACCTCAGCAATCCATGTAATCCACCGGATCACTGAGACACTGGGTGTCTGCCGTCTGTGCTGCTGTGGAAGCTGAGACAATGGGGCTCATTCTGGGGTAGGTGGGACCTCTACAAACAGGATGGTCGTCACCTGAACCAGGGGGGTACCAATATTCTGGGGGGGAGATTTGCTAGTGCTCTTCGGGGGGGGGGGTTAAACTAATTCAGCAGGGGAATGGCAACCTAAATTGTAGTTCCAGTGTACAGGATGTTGAGAGTAGTGAGGTCAGGGATAAGGTTACAAGGACGCAAGAGGGCACTGGCAAGCAAGAACTTGGCTTAAAGTGTGTCTACTTCAACGCCAGGAGCATCCGGAATAAGGTGGGTGAGCTTGCAGAATGGGTTGGTACCTGGGATTTCGATGTTGTGGCCATTTCGGAGACATGGGTAGAGCAGGGGCAGGAATGGATGTTGCAGGTTCCGGGATTTAGATGTTTCAGTTAAAACAGAGAAGATTCTAAAAGAGGAGGGGGTGTGGCATTGTTAATCAAGGAGATTATTACAGCGGCAGAAAGGACGTTTGAGGACTCGTCTACTGAGGTAGTATGGACCGAGGTTAGAAACAGGAGAGGAGAGGTCACCGGTCTTCTATAGACCTCCGAATAGTTCCAGAGATGTAGAGGAAAGGATAGCGAAGATGATTCTTGACAGGAGCGAGAGTAACAGGGTAGTGGTTATGGGGGACTTTAACTTTCCAAATATTGACTGGAAATACTATAGTTCGAGTACTTTAGATGGGTCTGTTTTTGTCCAGTGTGTGCAGGAGGGTTTTCTGACACAGCATGTAGACAGGCCAACCAGGGGCGATGCCACATTGGATTTGGTACTGGGTAATGAACCCGGCCAGGTGTTAGATTTAGATGTAGGTGAGCACTTTGGTGATAGTGATCACAATTAGGTTAGGTTTACCTTAGCGATGGGCAGGGACAGGTATATACCGCAGGGCAAGAATTATAGCGGGGGGAAAGGAAATTATGATGCGATTAGGCAAGATTTAGGATGCGTAGGATGGGGAAGGAAACTGCAGTGGATGGGCACAATCGAAATGTGGAGCTTATTCAAGGAGCAGCTACTGCGTGTCCTTGATAAGTATGTACCTGTGAGGCAGGGAGGAAGTTGTCGAGCGAGGGAGCCGTGGTTTACTAAAGAAGTTGAAGACGCTTGTCAAAAGGAAGAAGAAGGCTTATGTTCGGATGAGACGTGAAGGCTCAGTTAGGGCGTTGAGAGTTACAGGCCAGCCAGGAAGGATCTAAAGGGAGAGCTAAGAAGAGCAAGGAGAGGACACGAGAAGTCATTGGGGGATAGGATCAAGGAAAACCCTAAGGCTTTCTATAGGTATATCAGGAATAAAAGAATGACTAGAGTTAGATTAGGGCCACTCAAGGATAGTAGTGGGAAGTTGTGTGTGGAATGAGAGGAGATAGGGGAAGCGTTAAATGAATATCTTTCGTCAGTATTTACAGTAGAGAAAGAAAATGTTGTCGAGTAGATTACTGAGATTCAGACTACTAGGTTGGATGGGATTGAGGTTCACAAGGAGGAGGTGTTAGCAATTTTGGAAAGTGTGAAAATAGATAAGTCCCCTGGGCCAGATGGGATTTATCCTAGGATTCTCTGGGAAGCCAGGGAGGAGATTGCAGAGCCTTTGTCCTCGATCTTTATGTCGTCATTGTCGACAGGATTAGTGCCGGAAGACTGGAGGATAGCAAATGTTGTCCCCTTGTTCAAGAAGGGGAGTAGAGACAGCCCTGGTAATTATAGACCTGTGAGCCTCACTTCGGTTGTGGGTAAAACGTTGGAAAAGGTTATAAGAGACAGGATTTATAATCATCTTGAAAAGAATAAGTTCATTAGCAATAGTCAGCACGGTTTTGTGAAGGGTAGGTCGTGCCTCACAAACCTTATTGAGTTTTTCGAGAAGGTGACCAAACAGGTGGATGAGGGTAAAGCAGTGGATGTGGTGTATATGGATTTCAGTAAGGCGTTTGATAAGGTTCCCCACGGTAGGCTATTGCAGAAAATACGGAAGTATGGGGTTGAAGGTGATTTAGAGCTTTGGATCAGAAATTGGCTAGCTGAAAGAAGACAGAGGGTGGTGGTTGATGGCAAATGTTCATCCTGGAGTTTAGTTACTAGTGGTGTACCGCAAGGATCTGTTTTGGGGCCACTGCTGTTTGTCATTTTAATAAATGACCTGGAAGAGGGTGTAGTAGGGTGGGTTAGTAAATTTGTGGATGACACGAAGGTCGGTGGAGTTGTGGATAGTGCCGAAGGATGTTGTAGGGTACAGAGGGACATAGATAGGCTGCAGAGCTGGGCTGAGAGATGGCAAATGGAGTTTAATGCGGAAAAGTGCGAGGTGATTCACTTTGGAAGGAGTAACAGGAATGCAGAGTACTGGGCTAATGGGAAGATTCTTGGTAGTGTAGATGAACAGGGAGATCTTGGTGTCCAGGTACATAAATCCCTGAAAGTTGCTACCCAGGTTAATAGGGCTGTTAAGAAGGCATATGGTGTGTTAGCTTTTATTAGTAGGGGGATCGAGTTTCGGAGTCACGAGGTCATGCTGCAGCTGTACAAAATTCTGGTGAGACCGCACCTGGAGTATTGCGTGCAGTTCTGGTCTCCGCATTATAGGAAGGATGTGGAAGCTTTGGAAAGGGTGCAGAGGAGATTTACTAGGATGTTGCCTGGTATGGAGGGAAGTTCTTACGAGGAAAGGCTGAGGGACTTGAGGTTGTTTTCGTTGGAGAGAAGGAGGAGGAGAGGTGACTTAATAGAGCCATACAAGATAATCAGAGGGTTAGATAGGGTGGATAGTGAGAGTTTTTTTCCTCGGATAGTGATGGCAAACACGAGGGGACATTGCTTTAAGTTGAGGGGTGATAGATATAGGACAGATGTTAGAGGTAGTTTCTTTACTCAGAGAGTAGTAGGGGCGTGGAACGCCCTGCCTGCAACAGTAGTAGACTCGCCAACTGTAAGGGCATTTAAATGGTCATTGGATAGACATATGGATGAAAATGGAATACTGTAGGTCAGATGGTTTCACAGGTCGGCGCAACATCGAGGGCCGAAGGGCCTGTACTGCGCTGTAATGTTCTAATCTAATCTAATGGTCACCAAACACTGTATCGCAGCTGGGTCCCCTAATGCTGTCATAGAGTTAGTGACCACTTCCACAGGGGAAGGAATAGGCTTCTAGCTCTGTGCAATGTCCTGTGCCATGTTGGAGCCGGACTCCTCCATGTTCCTTGACAGTGATAACAGACTGTCGGACAGGCCTGTCAATGGACAAAGTATCTCAGTGTACATGTCGATCAGCATTCTCCAGCATGCTGTTCCAGCAATGTTCACATCTGAGTCCTGTGTATTATAACTCGTTTGTGACCTTGCCCTCCGGTAAGCTGGCACATGAACTATCCTTTCCCCGTGGCCTGGCTGCAGCTCACTCGTGCTCGGTGACTCACCACGTGCAGATTCTGACTCTAAACCAGCCTCTTCAGCACACACAGTGTAAGTATTTGAGCTGTTGGCTGTGAGTATCAGAGCAAGTGATGGGGCTTCACCATCAGTGCTGTGCTGCTGCTCTTTCTCTGTCTCCTGGAGCTGCTGTGACTGGGAAGCTGGCAGTTTTCAGTTATCGTTGGAAAGTACAAAATCAGAAGGGAAGGGTTGGGTTGTGGGATTGGGGGTGGGATGGAAAGCAGGAGGTCCATGGTCCCACCATCTGCAGCTTGTACATCATCCCAGACAGCAGGATGAGAGGGAGGTGGGAGTTAAGAAGGGACATCAGGCAGGTGCATAACATCATCCTGAATACTCTTGGTCATGTCGGATGCTACGGGCTCTGTCACAGCCGGTCCCATGATGTGGAGAACCATCTCCTCCCTTTGGCTCAGGGGATGAAGGTCTGCCTGGCCCCCGCCGGTTCACTTCTTCGCCTGTGATTATGGGCCACCTTGTCCTGTAAGAGATGGGATGGAATAACAGTAATTGTGTTTCACTGTATTTGGGTGATGTGCCTGCAATAGCTGAATAGCTGGAGGTATGTGGAGGCAGTGAGAGGTGGGTATGAGGCTGGTATCAGTGGAAGGTGTGTGAGGGTGAGGTGGAGTATGTGAATGTTCGGTGTGAGTCCTGAGTGATAGGTGCTCCTGATGGGTGAGTGATGGGGGTGTGGTGCATTGAGCAGTGTGAGATGTTGGTGATGTTGGGGGTAGGAGATGCCATTTGGAGATGAAGTCACTGACATCGAACACCCGTGTGAGCTCATTAAACTTCTTCTGGCACTGCTGCCACGTCCTCGGGCCCACACCTCTTGCATTGACATCCCTGGCCACCTTCTCCCAGTCCCTTCAGAGAGCGTTACTTGAGGGCCTCGGCCGCACGCCATGGAAACATGGCCTCTTTCCTCCTGTCACCCTCCATGACTAAGGCCTCCAGCACCACATCCGTGAACTGCAAAGCCCTCTATAGTTTTTTAGTTTTAGTGTTAGAGATACAGCACTGAAACAGGCCTTCGGCCCACCGTGTCTGTGCCGATCATCAACCAGCCATTTATACTAATCCTACACTAATTCCATATTCCTACCACATATTCCTACCTGTCCCTATATTTCCCTACCACCTACCTATACTAGGGGCAATTTATAATGGGAAATTAACCTATCAACCTGCAAGTCTTTGGCATGAGAGAGGAAACCGCAGCACCCGAAGGAAACCCACGCAGACACAGGGAGAACTTGCAAACTCCACACAGGCAGTACCCAGAATTGAACCCGGGTCGCTGGAGCTGATAGGCTGCAGTGCTAACCACTGCACCACTGTGCCGCCCTAATGTTCCATTTACCTTGTTTCCAATTGCAGAATTCACAGTCAGCACACGCAGACTCCTGTTATTCAGTGCAGCTTCCTTTTAAGAGGGACAGACTGCCTTTAAAAGCTGAATGCTGGCTGAAACACGAGCCAGCCTCACACACAGTTCTGTCCCAGTTAACAGTGCAGACAGACAGCAGTGCGAGTCACCCTGGGCAGCAAGTAGAATTCATGGAAATGAGGAGACAGCAGAAGCTTTGTGTGTCACCTGCCTCAACAAGAACGGGCACGGGCAGATCATGAATCACAAACCCGACGCACAGAAGGAGGATATTCGGCCCATTGTGTTAGTGCAGTCTCTTTGAAAGGGATATCTAATTAGTTCCTCTCCCCTCCTCTTGCCCCACATTCCAGCTTTTTAAATTCCAATTCATGTATTTGCTGAATTCTCTTTTGAAAGATATTATTGAACCTGCTTCCACCATGTTTTCAGGCAGTGAATTCCAGATCCCAACAACTTGCTGTGTAAGAAAATTCTCCTCATTTCACCTCTGGTTCTTTGTCAATTACCTTCAATCTGTGTCTTCTTAATACTGAACTTTCTGACACTGGAAACAGTTTCACATTAATTACTCTATCAAAACCCTTCATGATTTTGAATTCTATATTAAATCTCCCCTTACCCTTCACTGCTCTAAAGAGAACAATCCCAGCTTTTCCAATCTCTCCACGTAACTGAATTCCCAGGTCCCTGGTACCATTCTAGTAAATCATCTCTGTATCTTCACTAAGTCCTTGACATCCTTACCAAAGTGTGGTGATCAGAATTGGACACAATTCTCCAGCTGGGACCTAACCAAGAATGTATAAAAATCAGCATTTCCTCCTGAGTTTTATTACTCTGTGCCTCTCTCTAACACCAAGGAAACTACATGTTACCTTCAAAGATCTGTGTGTGTACACCTCCAGTTCTCTCTAATCCTGCACCCACTTTATAATGGTACCATTGAGTTTATATTGTTTCTCCTCATATTTCCTACCCAAATGTCTCACTTCACACTTCACTGTGTTAAATTACATCTGCGATGTTCCTGTACATTTCACCAGTCAGTCTCTGTCCTGCTGAAGTCTGTTACTATCATTCACACTCTTTATTAACATTTCTGAGTTTCCTGTCATCTGGAAACTTTGACATTATCCCGTCTGTACACAAGCCCATTACATTAACATACAGCAACAGTGATCCCAACAGTGACCCTGGGGAACCCCACTGTGTACTTCCCTCCAGACCGAACAACAACCATTCTCCAATACTCTCCGTTTTCTGTCACGGAGCTAAGTTCCTGCTTGCTGGCATTGAAAATAAAAAAAAGCACTTCCATTTATGTAACGCCTTTATGACCACTGCATGTCCCAAAGCGATTTACAACCAACGCGTACCTTTTAATGTTTAGTCAGTCTTGTAATGTAGGAAAAACACAGCCAATTTCCGCACAGCAAGATCCCACAAGTAGCAGTGTGATCATGATCAGATCTGTTTTTGTGATGTTGATTTGAGGGGTAAATGTTGGCCAGGACACTGGGAATAATTCCGCTGACCTTCTAAATAATTCCATGGGATCTTTACATCCACCTGAGAGGGCAGACGGGGCCTGGCTTTACCTTTTCTTTGATAAGGCGGCACCTCTGACAGTGCAACACTCCCTCAGTACAGGACTGCAGTGTCAGCCTTGATTCTTGTCATCAAGTCCTGCAGTGACACTTGATCCGAGAAGCTTGTGATTGAAAGGGGAGAGAGTTACAAACTGAGCCACGGCTGACATTGACCCTTTAATCCCATGTGTTTCTAATTTGGTAACACTGCTGTTATGTGGTACCTTCTCAAACACCTGTTGAAAGGATAGGAATATTGGGAAAGTACAGACAGGAACAATCATAGAATCATAGAATTGCACAGCCCTGAATGATGTTATTCTGCCCATCAATTCAGTGCTGGCCCTTTCAAAGAGCAATCCAGTTACTCCCACTCCCTGACTCTTTCACTATATCCTAACACTTCTTCTGCTTCAGATATTTATCCAATTCCCATTTGGGATATACTATTGAATCTGTATCCATCAGTCTATCAGACAGTGCATCCCAAATCCAAACCACTCAGAAACAAAAATCCTCATGTCTGCTTCTTTTACCAATCACCTTAAATCTGTGTCTCTGGTTCGTGACCCCTTGGACATTGGAAACAGTTTCTCTTTATTTAATTTATCTAAACCCTTCCTAATGTTAAACACCTCAATGAAATCTCCTCTGTGAGTTCTCTGCTCTAAGCAGAACAATCCCAAATACATAACTGTAATCCCTCATGCCTGGACAAGTTCTAGTAAAACAGTTCTGTCACCTCTCCAAAGGCTTCATGTCCTTCCTA
Source organism: Heterodontus francisci (assembly GCF_036365525.1). NCBI lineage: Eukaryota > Metazoa > Chordata > Chondrichthyes > Heterodontiformes > Heterodontidae > Heterodontus > Heterodontus francisci. The sequence continues at coordinate 2,884,144 of NW_027141861.1, read as the reverse complement.
AAGTGTGGTTCCCAGTATTCGACACAAGACTTCATGTGCAGCTGAACTAGTATTTTATATATGTTTCACATGATGTCCTTGCTTTTGTTCATTTTGCCTCTTTTTAGAAAACCTAGGATCCCATATATTTATTAACTGTTTCGCTACCCTTTCGTGCCAGCTTCAAAGATTTGTGTACAAACACCCCAGGTGTCTCTGTTATTTCACCACCTTTATAGTTGTACCATTTAACTTGTCGTGTCTCTCCTCATTCATCCTTTCAAAATGTATTACCTCACACATCTGCAATGCCAATTAAATATTTAGAAGATTGAAGCCATTGTTTTCTGTCTCTGCTCCAAACATTTCCTAGCTACACACTCCATCCCTCTCCTTTGTAAATGCTTGAGACGAAGTCAAACTGTTCAGAAACGTGGGTACATAGTTAACCTTGAGATGCCTGGCGATGGGCTTCCGACCAAATATTCACACCATCAGTAAAACGGCTTATTTCCACCCAATAGTGAGGAAGGATATTAGCTCTGATGATGTGGAGTCTGTATGGGAAGAGCTGAGAAACACTAAGGGGCAAAAAACGTTAGTGGGTGTTATATATAGACCCCCAAACTGTGGTGGTGATGTGGGAATGGTCTTAAACAGGAAATTAGAGATGCATGCGATAAAGCAACATCTGTAATTATGGGTGAGTTTAATCTGCATATAGATTGGTCAAATCAAATTTGTCACAATAACGTCAAAGAGGAATTCATGGAATGTATATGGGATAGTTTTCTGCACCAATACGTTGAGGAACCAACCAGAGAACAGGCCATAATAAAAGCAAAATACTGCGGATGCTGGAAATCTGAAATAAAAACAAGAAATGCTGGAATCACTCAGCAGGTCTGGCAGCATCTGTGGAAAGAGAAGCAGAGTTAACGTTTCGGGTCATGACCCGTCTTCGGAACTGACAAATATTAGAAAAGTCACAGATTATAAACAAGTGAGGTGGGGGTGGGGCAAGAGATAACAAAGGAGAAGGTTCAGATTGGACCAGGCCACATAGCTGACCAAAAGGTCACGGAGCAAAGGCAAACAATATGTTTATGGTGTGTTGAAAGACAAAGCATTAGTCCAGATTAGGTGTAAATACACTGAATATTGAACAGCAGCAAGTGCAAACCTGAAAAAAAAACCTGGAAAAAAACAGTGGGTCAGCTAACTGAACAAACTAAGATGAAATGAAATAAATGCAAAAAAAGATTGTAAAAAATGTAAAAAAAGAATGTAAAAAAAGGAAGAAAAAATAACTAAAAATGAAAGTAAAGTGGGGGGCTGTCATGCTCTGAAATTATTGAACTCAATGTTCAGTCCGGCAGGCTGTAGTGTGCCTAATCGGTAGATGAGATGCTGTTCCTCGAGCTTGCGTTGATGTTCACTGGAACACTGCAGCAATCCCAGGACAGAGATGTGAGCATGAGAGCAGGGGGGAGTGTCTGCAGGGGGGAGTGGCAAGCTGATTGGTTGGGTGAGTAGCAGCTGTTAGTGCATGTCGATATCTTTAAAAAAGTGAAAAGTTTATTTTTGTGGGAAAAGAACTCTGGTGATAAGGTGAGTAGATTAGATTAGATTAGATTAGAGATACAGCACTGAAACAGGCCCTTCGGCCCACCGAGTCTGTGCCGAACATCAACCACCCATTTATACTAATCCTACACTAATCCCATATTCCTACCAAACATCCCCACCTGTCCCTATATTTCCCTACCACCTACCTATACTAGTGACAATTTATAATGGCCAATTTACCTATCAACCTGCAAGTATTTTGGCTTGTGGGAGGAAACCGGAGCACCCGGAGAAAACCCACGCAGACACAGGGAGAACTTGCAAACTCCACACAGGCAGTACCCGGAATCGAACCCGGGTCCCTGGAGCTGTGAGGCTGCGGTGCTAACCACTGCGCCACTGTGCCGCCCAAAGTACTACTGAAATGTTTCTTTTTTTAATTCAGTGTAGTTTATTAAGAATCTTAGATTGAAGTGGGTAGAAAAAGGCCCCTCATGTAATTAGTATTTTTAAATTAAGGGTGTAACTAATTAATCTAAGGGTAGGTCATGACAGGAGAGTTCAGCCCCGTGATCTGCTCCTCCTGCCCTTTGTGGGAAATCAGGGACGCTTCCAGTGCCCCTGGTGACCATGTGTGCTGGAAGTGTATCCATCTGCTGCTGCTGGCTACCCACATTACGGAGAAGGAGCTGCGGGTGAAATCACTGTGGAGCATCCATAATGCTGAGGAAGTCGTGGATAACATGTTTAGCGAGGTGGTCACACCGCAGGTAATCGCTGCACAGGCAGAAAAGCGATGGGTGACCACCAGACGGAGCAGTAGGCACAGGCAGGTAGTGCAGGAGTCCCCTGTGGCCACCCCCCTCTCATACAGATAGACCGCTTTGGATACTGTTGGGGGATGACCTCCCAGGGGAAAGCGGCAACAGCCAGGCCCGTGGGACCACAGAGGGCTCTGCTGCACAGCAGGGGTGGAAAACGGGTGGAAGAGCTATCATGATAGGGGATTCTATCGTAGGGGGTGCAGGTAGGCGTTTCTGTGGCCGCAAAAGAGACACCAGGATGGTATGTTGCCTCCCTGCTGCTAGGGTCAAGGATGTCTCGGAGTGGCTGCAGAAAACTCTGAAAGGGGAGAGTGAGCAGCCAGAGGTCGTGGCCCATATTGGTGCAAACGATATACACAGGAAGAGAGATAAGGTCCTGCACAGTGAATACAGGGAGTTAGGCAGAAGGTTAAAAAGTAGAACCTCTAGGGATAATCTCAGGATTTGGCCTAATCATCAGCCTCAAGAAAACGAACATCATGGGACAGGACGTCAGAAATGCTCCATCCATCAATATTGGCGACCACGCTCTGGAAGTGGTTCAAGAGTTCACCAACCTAGGCTCAACTATCACCAGTAACCTGTCTCTAGATGCAGAAATGTGTGGCGTTTGCAAGTTCTCCCTGTGTCTGCGTGGGTTTCCTCCAGGTGCTCCGGTTTCCTCCCACATGCCAAAGACTTGCAGGTTGATAGGTAAATTGGCCATTATAAAATTGCCCCTAGTGGAGGTAGGTGGTAGGGAAATATAGGGACAGGTGGGGATGTGGTTGGAATATGGGATCAGTGTAGGATTGGTATCAGTGGGTGGTTGATGGTCGGCACAGACTCGGTGGGCCGAAGGGCCTGTTTCAGTGCTGTATCTCTAAAATAAAATCAACAACGCATGGGAAAAGCTACCACTGCTATGTCCAGACTGGCCAAGAGAGTGTTGAAAAAGGCGCACTGACAAAGAACACAAAACTCCGAGTGTATCAAGCCTGTGTCCTCAGTACCTTGCTCAATGGCAGCAAGGCCTGGACAACGTATGTCAGCCAACAGCGACGTGTCAATTCATTCCATCTTCGCTGCCTCCGGAGAATACTTGGTATCAGGTGGCAGGACCGTATTTCCAACACAGAAGTCCTCGAGGTGGCCAACATACCCAGCTTATACACACTACTGAGTCAGTGGCGCTTGAGATGGCTTGGCCATGTCAGCCGCATGGAAGTTGGCAGGATCCCCAGGGACACATTGTACAGCGAGCTCGCCACTGGTATCAGACCCACCGGCCGTCCATTTCTCCACTTTAAAGACGTCTGCAAACGCGACATGAAGTCCTTTGACATAGATCACAAGTTGCGGGAGTCAGTTGCCAGCGATCGCCAGAGCTGGCGGGCAGCAATTAAGGCAGGGCTAAAGTGTGGTGAGTCGAAGAGACTTAGCAGTTGACAGGAAAAAAGACAGAAGTGCAAAGGGAGAGCCAACTGTGTAACAGCCCCGACAAACAAATTTTTCTGCAGCATCTGTGGAAGAGCCTGTCCCTCTAGAATATGCCTTTATCGCCACTCCAGGCGCTGCTCCACACACCACTGACCACCTCCAGGCGCGTATCCATTGTTTCTCTAGACAAGGAGGCCAAAGAAGAAGAAGAATCTCAGGATTACTCCCTGTGCCACGTGCTAGTGAGGGTAGGAATAGGAGGATTAGGCAAATGAATGTGTGGCTGAAGAGCTGGTGTAGGCGGGAGAGCTTCAGCTACTTGGATGATTGGGATCTCTTCTGGTGCAGAGATGACCTGTACAAGAGGGTCAGGTTGCGTCTAAACTGGAAGGGGACCGATATCCTTGCGGGGAGGTTTGTTAGTACTACTCGGGAGGGTTTAAACTAGTCTTGCAGGGGGGTAGGACTCAAAGTAGTAGTCTCTCCGATGAGGTAGTTGAGGTAAATGTAGAGGTTAATGCAAGAAAGTCCAGTAGGCAGGCCGGGCAGGGGCCGGACAGGGAGCGTGGAAGATCTGGTAGGCTAAACTGCATGTACTTTAATGTAAGAGGCCTGACAGATAAGGCAGATGAACTCAGAGCACGGGTCAGTAGATGGGATTGTGATATTGTAGCTATTACAGAAACGTGGTTGAGGGATAGGCAAGACTGGCAGCTCAATGTTACGGGGTACCGATGCTTCAGGTGGAGTTAAGAGAGGATGGGGAGTTGCACTACTGATTAGGGAGCGCATCACGGTAGTAGTTAGAGAGGATATACCGGGGGGAACGTCCAGTGAGGCCATTTGAGTATAGCTTCGAAATAAACAAGTGGTGATCACTTTGATGGGATTATACTATCGGCCCCCCAATAGTCAGAGGGAATTGGAGGAGCATAGATGTAGGGAAATCACAGATAGGTGTAGGAATTATAAGGTTGTAATAGTAAGTGATTTTAACTTCCCTAATATTGACTGGGACTGTCTTAGTGCTAAGGGATCAGATGGGCAAGAATTTGTTAAGTGTGTCCAGGATAGTTTTCTGAAACAGTATGTGGATGGCCCTACGAGAGAAAAGGCTGCACTCGACCTCCTCTTAGGAAATGAAGATGGGCAGGTAGCTGATGTGTCAGTGGGGGAGCACTTTGGGACCAGTGGCCATAACTCTATTAGCTTCAAGATAGTTATGGAAGAGGATAGGACTGGTCCTCAGGTTGAAGTCCCAAATTGGAGGAAGGTTAATTTCGATGGCATCAGACAGGAACTCTCAAAAGTTGAATGGCAGATACGGTTTGCAGGTAAAGGGACGTCTGGCAAGTGGGAGGCTTTTAAAAGTGAGAAAGGAATAGTTATGGGCTGGCATATTCCTGTTAGATGCAAAGGCAAGGCTGGCAAGTTTAGGGAACCTTGGTTGACAAGGGATGTTGAGGTTCTGGTCAGGACAAAGGAGGAGGCATATGTCAGGTACAGACAGCGGGGATCACACGAGTCCCTCGAGGAGTACAGGGGATGTAGGAGTACTCTTAAGAAGGAAATTAGGAGGGTGAAAAGGGGCCATGAGATTTCGCTGGCAGATAAGCTAAAGGAGAATCCTAAAATATTCTATAAGTAGATTGAGAGGAAAAGGGACGCTAGGGAGAGAGTAGGTCCCCTTAAGGAACAGTGTGGTAATCTATGTGTTGAGCCACGGGAAATGGGCGAGGTCTTAAATGAATACTTCGCATCTATATTTACCATGGATTTGACATGGAAGCTAGTGATTTGAAGGGAGGGAACAGCAATATCCTGGAGCATATCAACATTACAAAGGAGGAGGTGTTGGAGGTTTTGAAGCGCATTAAGGTGGAAAAATCCCCCAAGGCCTGACCAGGTGTATCCTGGGATGCTATGGGTAGAAAGGGAGGAGATTTCTGGAGCCCGAGCAGAGGTTTTTGCATTATCGTTAGCCACGGGTGAGATACCGGAAGACTGGAGGATAGCTAATGCTGTGTCTTTATTTAAGAAGGGCAGCAGTGATAAGCCAGGGAACTACAGGCCGGTGAGCCTTACATCAGTGATGGGAAAGTTATTGGAAGGGACTCTGACAGACAGGATTTATTTGCATCTGGAAAGGCAACGTCTGATTCGGGATAGTCAGCATGGCTTTGTGCATGGGAATCATGTCTCACGAATTTGACTGAGTTTTTTGAGGAGGTGACCATGAGGATTGACGAAGGCAGGGCGATGGACGTTGTTTACATTGACTTTAGCAAGGCCTTTGACAAGGTCCCGCATGGTCGGCTGGTCCAGAAGGTTCGAACACATGGGATCCAGGGTGTGCTAGCCAATTGGATACAACATTGGCTTGGTAATAGGAGGCAGAGGGTGGAACTGGAGGGTTGTTTTTTAGATTGGAGGCCGGTGACCAGTGGTGTGCCGCAGGGATCGGTTCTGGGCCCTCGTTTGTTTGTCATATATATTAATGACTTGAATGTGAATGTAGGGGACATGATTGGTAAGTTTGCAGATGATACAAAAATTGATGGAATAGTAGAAAGTGAAGAAGGTTGTCTAAGGTTACAACAGGATATAGATAAACTTGGAAAGTGGGCAATGGATTGACAAATGGAATTTAACACAGATAAGTGTGAAGTGATGCATTTTGGGAAGTTAAACCAGGGCAGGACATATACAGTGAATGACAGGGCCTGGGGAGTGTTGTTGAGCAGCGAGACATTGGGGTGCAAGTACATAGTACCATGAAAGTGGCAACACAGCTCGGCAGAGTGGTGAAGAAGGTGTATGGCATGCTTGTCTTCATCAGCTGCGCATGGTGTACAAGAGTTGGGATATCATGTTGCAGTTGTACATAACATTGGTTCGGCCGCATTTGGAGTACTGTGTGCAGTTCTGGTCGCCGCACTATAGGAAAGATGTGATTAAGCTAGAGAGGGTGCAGAAAAGATTCATAAGGATGTTGCCTGGTTTGGAGGGCTTGAGTTATGAAGAGAGATTGGATAGGCTGGGTCTGTTTTCCCAGGAGCGAAGACGGCTGAGAGGGGACATGATAGAGGTATATAAAATTATGAGAGGCATAGATGGGCAGATAGCCAGAGTCTGTTTCCCATGGTAGGGCTGACTAAAACTGGAGGGCATAAATTAAAGGTGAGATAGAGGAGGTGTAAAGGGGATCAAAGGGGTAAATTTTTCACAGAAATAATAGTGGGTATCTGGAATGAGCTGCCAGAGGAGGAGGTGGAGGCAGGAACAGCAGCAACATTTAAGAGGCATCTGGACAGGTATTTGAATGAGCAAGGCATAGACGGATATGGAATTAATGCAGGCACGTGGAATTAGTATAGATAGGCATTATGGTCGGCATGGACGCAGTGGGCCGAATGGCCTGTTTCTATGCTGCACGAATCTATGACTCTAAGATGGAGAGTGACGTAGTTGATTCTGAGACTAATGTCGTGAATCTTAATAAAGGAAACTATGAAGGTGTGAGGCACGAGTTGGCTATGATGGATTGGGAAACGTTACTTAAAGGGATGACGGTGGATTGGCAATGGCAAATATTCAAACAGTGCATTGATGAACTGCAACAATTGTTTACTCCTGTCTGGCGCAAAAGTAAAATGGGAAAGGTAGCCAAACCATGGCTTACAAGGAAAATTAGAGATCGTATTAGATTCACGGAAGAGGCATATACATTCGACAGAAAGGAATAACAGACCTGAGGATTGGGAGCAGTTTCGAATTCAGCAAAGGAGGACCAAGGGATTGATTAAGAAGGGGAAAATAAAGTACGGGAGTAAGCTTGCGGGGAAAATACAACCTGACTGTAAAGGTTTCTGTAGGTATGTGAAGAGGAAAGGATTGGTTCAGACAAATGTAGGTCCTTACAGTTAGAAACATGGGAATTTATTATGGGAAACAAAGAAATGGCGAACCAACTAAATGCATACTCTGATTCTGTCTTCACAAAGGATGGCACAAATATCTTACCAGAAATGTTGGGGAACACAGGGTTTAGTGAGAGGAAGGAATCGAAGGAAATCAGTATTAGTAGAGAAATTGTGTTGGGGAAGTTGATGTTATCGAAGGCCGATAAATCCTCAGGGCCTGAAAATCTACATCCCACATTACTTAAGGAAGTGACCTAGAAATAGTGGATGCTTTGGTGGTCATCTTTCAAGATTCATTCGACTTTGGAACAGTTCCAGCTGATTGGAGGGCAGCTCCTGTAACCCCACCATTTAAAAAGGGAGGTAGAAATAAAGCAGGGCATTATAAACAAGTCAGCCTGACGTCGGTAGTGGGGAAAGTTCTAGAGTCCATTATCAAAGTTTTTATGACAGAACATTTAGAGAACAGTGTTAGAATCGGATAGAGTCAGCATGGATTTACGAAAGGGAAATCATGCTTGATAAATCTATCAGAATATTCGAGTATGTAACTAATAGAGTGGATGAGGGGGAGTCAGAGAATGTGGTTTATTTGGACTTTCAGAAGGCTTTCGACAAAGTCCCACATAAGAGATTAGTGTGTAAAATTAAAGCGCATGGGATTAGTGGTAGTGTATTACGATAGATAGAAAATTGTTTGGCAGATGGAAAAAAAGAGTAGGGATAAACGGATCTTTTTCCAAAAGGCAGGCAGTGATTAGTGGCGTACCCCAGGGACCGGCGCTAGGACCCCAGCTATTCACACTATATTAATGATTTAGATGCGGGAACGAAATGTAATATCTCCAAATTTTCAGAAGACACAAAACTGGGTGGGAGGGTGAGTTGTGAGGAGGATGCAAAGTGGCTTCAGGGTGATTTGGACAGGTTGAGTGAGTGGGCTATTGCATGGCAGATGCAGTATAATGTGAATACATGTGAGGTTATCCACTTTCTTAGCAAAAACAGGAAGGCAGATTATTATGTGAACTGCTATAAACTGAGAGAGGGGAATATGCAACGAGACCTGGGTGTTCTCGTACACCAGTCACTGAAGGTAAGCATGCAGGTGCAACAGGCGGTAGAAAAAGGCGAATGTTATGTTGGCCTTCAGAGAGACAGGATTCGAGTACAGGAGCAGGGATGTCTTGCTGCAATTATACAGGGCCTTGGTGAGGCCGCACTTGGAATATTTTGTGCAGTTTGGGTCTCCTTCTCCGAGAAAGGGTGTTCCTGCTATAGAGAGAGTGCAATGAAGGTTTATCAGACTGATTCCTGGGATGGCGGGACTGATGTATGAGGAGAGTTAGGATTATATTCGCTGGAGTTCGGAAGAGTGAAGAGGGATCTCATAGAAACCTATAAAATTCTAACAGTACTTGACAGGGTAGTTGCAGGAAGGATGCTCCCGATGGTGGGGGAGTCCAGAACCAGGGGTCATAGTCGAAGGATATGGGGTAAACTTTTCAGGACTGAAATGAGGAGAAATTTCAACACCCAGAGAGTGGTGAGCCAGTGAAATTACGTCATCACTCCCATGTACAAGAGGGATTGGAATATGCTGGCCAGTGCCTCTGCTACTTCCACCATTCCATCCCTCAGCAACACTCATGCATCCCATCCAGACTGGGTAAATGATCTACTTTATTGTGATACAAAAAGTGCTGTATTGAAAAGGGTTAACTGAATCTGTTTGTTCAGTGACTGCAAATAATATCAGTCTCCATGGACCCTAATTGTGTCACTGGAGGTTTGCCATCTTCTATTAATAAGGGGCTCCCATGTGTTGTCCCATAGTTTCAGCCGGAACATCAACCCCGGCACAACAGAGATCAGCGGCTCCAGAGAGAGAGAAAGGATAGATCAGAATCTGAGAACAAAAGACTGGAATGTAACAACACGTGGTCAGAATCTGAGAACAATAGATTGGAATGTTACAACAATGGACAGGAGTTTATCCTCGGATCTTTACTACCTTTCTACATATTATGATTTTTACTCATTAAACACTCGTACACGTCTCGCACTGAAGATTATTCAATACATTTACTATCCCATCCTGGCTATTATTGGTGTCCCTGGTAAGTCTCTCTATCTAGCTATTAATTCTATAAACCAGGTTGAACAGCATTACTGCTCCTGTAATTTATTCTGCACTTTTTGCTGCCGTTGTATTCCTGGTGAATATGTCCAGCTATTAGCTCTATAAACCATTGTCAACTTTATTGGATTTCTTGACATTTGCTCTCTCATCTTTACTGCTGTTGCTGTCTCTATTTCCCGGTAGGGCATCTGTAAACCCCGTTTCACTGAAATACTGTTCTGTGATGTAAATTTTAGGAAGACTGAAGCCAGTGTCATTGGTCTCCATCACAAACTCCATCCCCCATCTGTGAAACAAATACACCACCCTGTCCAATATCTGAGGCTGAACCAGACTGTTTGCAATCGGTGTGTTCTATTTAAACCTGAGCTGAGTCCATCTCCATATTCTCTCCATTACCAACCCTGTCTCCGACCACCTCTGTAATATCCCCCATCTCCACCTCTGTCTCAGCCAATCTGCTGCATAAACCCTCACCTGTACCTTTGTTAAATCCACACTTAACTATTCCAATTCTATCCTGGTCACCCTCCCAGTTATAAACCTCCATAAACCACAGACCATGCAGAACTCTGCTGCCTGTATTCTAACTCACACCAAATCCCGATCACCCATCACCCCTGTGCTCACTGATCCACATTGGCTCCTGGTCTGGCAGCACCTTAATTTTAATATAGTCATTCTTGTGTTTGAATCCCTCCATGGCCTCACCCCTCCAATTCGTCCCATTGTCCTGCCCATTCTCATATTCCTGAAAATGTTTTGACTTCAATCTTTTCTCATTAGTCCTTCTGAAGTGAATTCCTTTCACACTGTATCTGTCCCGAGCCACTATTTTAGACTCTACAGCACTACTGGTGCTGACGGTACAGAAGCTGGGATCCATAGAGAGATGTGAACTGCACAGCAGGGCACTTCTACTGCGGCCTGCACAATGCCCCAAGCTGGGCAAGGCTCTCGCTCAATCGTACCATGTATGTGTTGCTGCTCTGAGGATGGGTTTGAATGTGTTGTCAATGTACCATACCGTCAGCTTTGATGTACGTCTTTGAAACTTGGTCTGTACATGTCCACTGACCGCCTGTGTTAGTCACTCTCAGTTGAACATATATTCAGCAGCATGAGGAAGCCCATCTAGTATTATTTAAAAGGACCAGGCATCCAACTTACAGGTGAGGGGCGTTTGACTTAATTCTGTTATTGTAAAGTTAGTGGAGGTGCTGTGGATGGTTTGTTGGAGGTTGTGTTGTGAGCTGCTGCAGACATTCAGGGAGGACAGAGGATTTGGTGAACCAACTCTGGACGAGGTATGGCCTATCAGGGGGAAACAGCAGCAGCCAGAGCAGAGGCACCACGGCTGGCACTGTTGCTCAGCAGGGAGGGACAAAGCGCAGAAGAGTAATAGTTATAGGGGACTCTATAGTCATGGGCACAGATAGGCGCTTCTGTGGACGTGAAAGAGACTACAGGATGGTATGTTGCCTCCCTGGTGCCAGGGTCAAGGATGTCTCTGAACGGACAGGGGGCAATCTGAAGGGGGGAAGGTGAACAGCCAGAGGTTGTGGTACACATCGGTACCAATGACATAGGCAGGAAGAGTGATGAGGTCCTGCAGGGTGAGTTTAGGGAGTTAGGTAGAAAGATAAGAAACAGGACTTCGAGGATTGTGATCTCTGGATTACTCCCTGTGCCACGTGCCAGTGAGGCTAGAAGTAGGAAGATAGTGCAGCTATACACGTGGCTGAACAGCTGGTGTAGAAGGGAGGGTTTCAGATATCTGGACCATTGGGCTCTCTTCAGGGACAGATGGGACCTGTACAAGAAGGACGGGTTGCATGTAAACTGAAGGGGCACAAATATCCTTGCTGCAAGATTTGCTAGCATCCCTCGGGATGGTTTAAACTAGTGTGGTAGGCGGGTGGGAACCAGAGCAGTAGGACAGCTAGTGAAATAAATGAGGAGGACATAGTAAAGAAGGCCAGCAGGACTAAGAGGAAGAGCAGGCAGGGAGATGTTGCTGAGCACAGCGGGACTGGTGGTCTGAAGTGCATTTGTTTCAATGCGAGAAGTATAACAGGTAAGGCAGATGAACTTAGAGCTTGAATTTGTACTTGGAAATATGATGTTGTTGCTATTGCAGAGACTTGGTTGAGGGAAGGGCAGGATTGGCAGCTAAATGTTCCAGGCTTTGGAAGCTTCAGGCGGGATAGAGGGGGATGTAAAAGGGGTGGGGGAGTTGCATTACTGGTTAAGGAGAATATCACAGCTGTACTGCGGGAGGACACCTCAGAGGGGTCATGCAGCGAGGCAATATGGGTGGAGCTCAGGAATAGGAAGCGTGCAGTCACGATGTTGGGGGTTTACTACAGGCCTCCCAACAGCCAGCGGGAGGGAGAGGAGCAGATATGTAGACAGATTTAGGAAAGATGTAAAGGTAACAGGGTTGTAGTGGTGGGTGATTTTAACTTCCCCAATATTGACTGGGACTCACTTAGCGCTAGGGGCTTGGATGGGGCAGAATTTGTGAGGAGCATCCAGGAGGGCTTCTTGAAACATTATGTAGATAGTCCAACTGGGGATGGGGCCATTCTGGACCTGTTGTTGGGGAATGAGCACGGCCTGGTGGTCGAAGTTTCAGTGGGGGAGCATTCCCGGAACAGTGACCATAATTCCATAACTTTTAAGGTACTTGTGGATAAGGATAAGAGTAGTCCTCGGCTGAAGGTGCTAAATTGGGGGAAGGCTAATTATAACAAAATTAGCCAGGATCTGAAGAATTTAGATTAGGGGTGGTTGTTTGATGGTAAAACAACATCTGACATGTGGGAGTCCTTCAAACGTCAGCTGATTAGAATCCAGGACCAGCATGTTCCTGTGAGGAAGAAAGACAAGTTGGGCAGGTTTCGGGAAGCTTGGATAACACAGGATATTGTGAGCCTCGTCAAAAAGAAAAATGAAGCATTTGTCAGGGCTGGATGGCTAGGAACAGACTTGAGGAATATAAAGACAGTAGGAAGGAACTTAAGCAAGGAGTCAGGAAGGCTAAAAGGGGTGATGAGAAGTCATTGGCAAACAGGTTTAAGGAAAATCCCAAGGCTTTTTATACATTTATAAAGAGCAAGAGGGTAACCAGGGAAAGGGTTGGCCCACTCAAGGACAGAGATGGGAATCTATGCGTGGAGCCAGAGGAAATGGGCGAGGTGCTAAATGAGTACTTTGCATCAGTATTCACCAAAGAGAAGGACTTGGTGGATGATGAGCCGAGGGAAGGGAGTGCAGATAGTCTCAGTCATCTCATTATCAAAAAGGAGGATGTGTTGGGTGTCTTGCAAAGCAATAAGAGAGATAAGTCTCCAGGGCCTGACGGGATCTACCCTAGAATACTGAGGGAGGCAAGGGAAGAAATTGCTGGGGCCTTGACAGAAATCTTTGCATCCTCATTGGCTACAGGTGAGGTCCCAGAGGACTGGAGAAAAGACAATGTTGTTCCTTTGTTTAAGAAGGGTGGCAAGGATAATCCAGGAAATTATAGGTAGGGAAATTATTGGAGAGGATTCTTCGGGACAGGATTTACTCCCATTTGGAAACAAACGAACTTATTAGCGAGAGACAGCATGGTTTTGTGAAGGGGAGGTCGTGTCTTACTAATTTGATTCCGTTTTTTGAGGAAGTGACGAAAATGATTGATGAAGGAAGGGCATTGGATGTTATCTATTTGGACTTTAGTAAAGCCTCTGACAAGGTCCCGCATGGCAGACAAAAGATGAAGTCACACGGGATCAGAGGTGAGCTGGCAAGATGGATACAGAAGTGGCTCGGTCATAGAAGACAGAGGGTATCAGTGGATGGGTGTTTTTCTGAATGGAGGGATGTGACTAGTGGTGTTCCGCAGGGATCAGTGCTGGGACGTTTGCTGTTTGTAGTATATGTAAATGATTCGGAGGAAAATGTAGCTGGTCTGATTAGTAAGTTTGCGGATGATGCAAAGGTTGGCGGAGTTGCAGATAATAATGGGGATTGTCAGAAGATACAGCAGGATATAGATCGGTTGGAGACTTGGGCGGAGAAATGGCAGATGGAGTTTAATCCGGACAAATGTGAGGTAATGCATTTTGGAAGGTCTAATGCAGGTGGGAGGTATACAGTAAATGGCAGAACCCTTAGGAGTATTGACAGGCAGAGAGATCTGGGCATACAGGTCCACGGGTCACTGAAAGTGGCAACGCAGGTGGAAAAGGTATTCAAGAAGGCATACAGCATGCCTGCCTTCATCGGACGAGGCACAGAGTATAAAAATTGGCATGTCATGTTGCAGCTGTACAGAACCTTAGTTAGGCCACACTTGGAATATTGCGTGTTATTCTGGCCGCCACACTACCAGAAGGATGTGGAGGCTTTGGAGAGGGTACAGAGCAGGTTTACCAGGATGTTGCCTGGTCTGGAGGGCATTAGTTATGAGGAGAGGTTGGAAAAACTCGGATTGTTTTCACTGGAACGACGGAGGTGGAGGGGCGACATGATAGAGGTTTACAAAGTTATGAGCGGCATCGACAGAGTGGATAGTCAGAAGCTTTTTCCCAGGGTGGAAGAGTCAGTTACTAGGCGACATAGGTTTAAGGTGCGAGGGGCAAAGTTTAGAGTGAATCTGCGAGGCAGGTATTTTACACTGAGGGTGGTGAGTGCCTGGAACTTGCTGCCAGGGGAGGTGTTAGAAGCAGATACGATAGCGACGTTTAAGAGACATCTTGACAAATGCATAAATAGGAAGGTAATAGAGGGATATGGGCCCCGGAAGTGCAGAAGGTGTTAGTTTAGGCAGGCATCAAGATCGGCGCAGGCTTGGAGGGCCGAATGGTCTGTTCCTGTGCTGTACTGTTCTTTGGTATTTGTTCTTGACTGTCGTTACAGTGTCCCTGGGTCCGTAACACGACCAACAAATGGAGCAGAGGCTGCAGAGATGGGAAGCTATGTAAAGTGAGAGGAGGAAGGGGCTCTGCCCTACCCTCCCTGGGTTTTCCAAGAGCAATTTTCCTTTGCACACCTAACCCAGGAGCAGTGTGTGAGGTAACTCTGATTCAATTAGGAGGTGGTCACAGAGCTGTGTCACCTCCTGCAACACGACCTGGAGCCTCACTGCGTGCAGTTCTGGTCGCCACATTACCAAAAGGATGTAGATGCTTTGGAGAGGGTGCAGAGGAGGTTGACCAGGATGTTGCCTGGTATGGAGGGCGCTAGCTATGAAGAGAGGTTGAGCAGATTAGGATTATTTTCATTAGAAAGACGGAGCTTGAAGGGGGACCTGATTGAGGTGTACAAAATCATGAGAGGTATAGACAGGGTGGATATCAAGAAGCTTTTTCGCAGAGTGGGGGATTGAATTACTAGGGGTCACGAGTTCAAAGTGAGAGGGGAAAAGTTTAGGGGGGATATGCGTGGAAAGTTCTTTACGCAGAGGGTGGTGGGTGCCTGGAACGCGTTGCCAGCGGAGGTGGTAGACGCGGGCACGATAGCGTCTTTTAAGATGTATCTAGACAGATACATGAATGGGCAGGAAGAAAAGAGATACAGACCCTTAGAAAATAGGCGAATGTTTCGATAGAGGATCTGGCTCAGCGCAGGCTTGGAGGGCCGAAGGGCCTGTTCCTGTGCTGTAATGTTTTTTGCTCTTTTGTTCTTTCTCACACCAGGGTGAGGACGGAGCTGTCAGTGGCTGTTAAAGTCACAGTTTAATTGAACTTCCATGTATCTGAATATTTCCAGGCAGGAGCAGGAGACATATCAAACATAGAGTCATAGAGAGTGATAGACACATTTATGGCACAGAAGATGGCCATTCGGCCCCTCGGTGCCCGCTCCCTGTGGAACAATCCAGTCAGTCCCACTCTCCCAGTCAGTCCCCGTATCCCTCCAAGATCATCTCCTTCGGGTGTCCATCCAGTATCCTTTTGAATTCATTGTCTCGAATGATGAAGTCCAAGATCTGATATGCTTCGCTAAACACTCTCCTAATATGTCCTGCCAATTTCAAATATCAATGCATATGCAGCCCCAGGTCGCTCTGTCCCTGCACAATCTTTAGAACTGTGTCATTAAGTCTATATTACCTTCCTATTCCTTCTGACAAAATACATCATCTCACACTCCGTTGTATGAAATTCCACCTGCCACTTCTCTGTCCATTCTGCTAGCCTATCTATATCCTGCTACAGGTGGTTTGCAACATCATCACTGTTTACCACACCTCCAAGATTGGTATCATCGGAAAATTTTGAAATTCTACTCTGTATTCCAAGATCCATGTAACTTATATATAGCAAAAAAACAAACAGTGGTCCTAAGCACTGACCCTTGGGGAACATCACTGTCTACCATCCTCCAGTCTGAAAAACAACCATTTAACACATTTCTCTTTTTTATGTCCTATGGACAATTTTTGATCCAATTAGATGCTATTCCATGATCTTCAATTTTGTTAGCCAAGCTTCTGTGTGTTTCTTCGTCAAATAATTTCATAAAATCCACGTAGACAACATCCACCACATTCCCTTCATCAACCTTCTCTGATTTTCTAAATAAATTCATTTAGTTCATCAAGCAAGATGTGCCTTTTAGAAATCCGTGCTGACAATCCTTAATTAACTCAACCTCTCCAAGTGTGTGTTGTCCTTTTCCCCTGATTATTGCTTCTAAAACTTTCCTCACAACTGATGTTAAACTAACTGGCCAGTAGTTACTAGGCCTGTGTGTTGTCCATTGATAATTCTGGGAAGTGAGGGTGACCATCTATGTCATCAATTTCTCCCTCAGCAGGGAGAAGCAGGATGAAAGATCCCGTGGCTTTGTCAGGATAGCGGGATTCCTGATGGTGTCGGTGGCTCTGCGGGGCCCCCATGTCAACCCCTGGGTTGAGGTACAGGGACTGAAATAACTCTCACTCCATCAATGTGCAGTTGGTGTGTGAGCATGCCCAGTCCATCATGTTGGTGAATGTCCACCATCCTGGCAGCAGCCACCATACCTTCATTCTGAAGCAGTCAGCCGGTCCCAACACATCGGGGCTCCATGAATAACCAGAATGTGGCTCCTTGGAGACAAAGGAACCCCCTCTAGACACAGCCCATGTTTCTACGCCCTCAATCCACCTCCCACCATCAACCATTAGTTACGCAAAAAGTGTGTGTATGATGTGAGCAATGGAGTCGCCAGGAACATGGTGGAACAGACCATCGGTGTGATGAAGCAATGCTTCCGATGTCTGAACCGCTCGGGGAGAGCCCTCCAGTACACACTGGAGCAGGTGTCTGAGTTCATGGTGTTCTGCTGCACCCTTCATATCATCAACATCATGAGGACACAGGCATTGGCACCAGGAATCCAGAGGCCACCTCAGGAGGAGGTGGGAGGGAAGATATTTCCTGGATGCCTTCGACCCAGACAAGCTGTCGGAGAGTCCCTGCTAAGATTCCAGTTCCCATAGGACAACTTCCCTTTCCAGCCATGAATTCCCCATTCTCCACCATTACACCCATCTGAGACGCCCCATCACAGTGTCCCCTTGGTCAGCATCCTGTAATAAAAACATCAGAGAATTATTACAGCACAGAAGGACCAATTCAGCCTTTCGTATCTGCACTGGCTCTCCGAAAGAGTAATTCACCTAACGCCGTTCCCTGCCTTCTTCCTGTAATCCTGCACATTATTCCTTCTCATATAACAGTCTATTCAGCTTTAATTTAACCTGTCTCCACCACACTCTCAGGCAGTGAATTCCAGACTCTAACCACACACTGTGTGAAAAAATATTTTCCTCAGGTCATCTTTGCTTCTTTTACCCATGACTTTAAATCTGTGCCCTTTCGTTCTCGATCCTTTCACGAGTGGGAACTGTTTCTGTCTATCTACTATATGCCGACACCTCAAGATTTTTGAAACCTCTAATAAATCACCTCTCAGCCTTCTCCGAGGAAAACAGTCCTAACTTCTCAAATCTATCTTCATAACTGAAAATCCTCATCCTGGGAATGATTCTGGTCAATCTTTTCTGCACTCTCTCCAATGTCCTCACGTCTTTCCTCAAGTGTGGCACCCAGAACTGGACGTAATACCACAGCTGAGGCTGAAATAGTGTCATATATAAGCTCAATATAACTTCCTTGCTCTTGTACTCTATGCCCCTATTAATAAAGCCCAGGATACTGCATGCTTTATTAAACACTTTCTCAACCTGTCCTGCCGCCTTCAATGACTTCTGCACATATACACACAGGTCTCGCTGCTCCTGAACACCCTATAGAATTGTATATTGTCACCCCATGTTCTTCCTACCAACATGAATCACTTCACATTTCTCAGTATTGAACTTCATCTGCCACCTCTCTGCCCAGTCCACCAACTTGTGTGTGTCCTTTTGAAGTTCTACACTATCCTCCTCACAGTTCACAATGCTTCCAACGTTCGTAACAGCTGCAAATTTGAAATTGTGCCCTGTACACCCAGGTTTCGGTCCTTAATATATATTAGGAAAAGCAGGATCCCAACACTGATCTCTGGGGAACTCCACCACAAACCTTCCTCCAGCCTGTAAAACATCCATTAACCACTACTCTTTGTTTCCTGTCACTTAGCTAATTTCGTATCCATGTTGCTACCGTCCCTTTTATTCCATGAGCTACAAGTTTGCTCACAGGTCTGTTGTGTGGCATTGTATCAAAAGGTTTTTGCATGCAGGGAATAGTTAAATGTCTGGAATGCACTGCTTGAGAATGGTGGAGGCAGGTTCATTTGAAACTGAATAAACCGTTATATGAAAGTCAATGTACACCACATCAACAGAATTGCCCTCATCAACTCTCTCTGATACCACCCCAAACATCTCCAGCAAATTAGTTAAACATGATGTTCTCTCAAGAAATCCATGCTGGCTTGTTTAATTAACTCGCATTTGTCCATGTGACTATTAGCTTTGTCCAAGATTATTTCTTTCTAGAAGTTTTCCCACCACCGAAGTTTAACTGACAGGCCTGTAGTTGCTGGCCTTACCTTTACACCCTTTTTTGAACAAGGGTGTAAAGTTTGCAATTCTCCAGTCCTCTGGCATCATCCCCAAGTCTAAGAAAGACTGAAAAATTATGTCCAGTGCCTCTGCGATTTTCACCCTCACTTTCCTCAGTATCCTTGGATACATCTCATCTTATCCTGGTGCTTTATTCAATTTAAGTCCAGACAGCCTATCTAATACTTCCTCTTTATCAATTTCTGACTTACCCCCTCTTTCAACATTGCCTGGGTTGCATCTTAGAATCATAGAAAGTTTATGGCACAGAGAGAGGCCACTTGGCCCATCGTGTCTATGCTGTCCAAAAAACGACCCATCCATTCTGATCCTGCCTTCCAGCATTTGATAGATTACAGCACTTGAGCTGCATATCCAGACACCTTTTGAATGAGTTGTGGGTTTCTGCCTCAACTACCCTTTCAGAAAGTGTGTTCCAGACTCCCACCACCCGCTGGGTGAAAAATAAAATCCGCAGCTCCCTTTTAATCTTTCTACCAATCACTTTAAGTCCATGCCCCCTCGTCACTGACCTCTTTGCTAAGGTGAATAGACGCTTCACCTCCACTCTATCCAGGCCCCTCCGGGTTTTGTACATTTCAATCAGATTTCCCCTCAGCCTTCTCTATTCCAAGGAGAACAAACCCAGCCTGTCCAATCTTTCCTCATAGCCGCATTTTTCCAGTCCTGGCAACATCCTCGTAAATCTCCTGTGTACCCTCTCTGGTGCAATTACATCCTTTCTGTAATGAGGTGAGCAGAACTGCACACAGTACTCAAGTTGTGTCCTAACCAATGAGTTATACAATTCTAGCATAACCTCCCTGCTCGTATATTCTATACCTCGGCTAATAAAGGAAAGGATTCCATATCTTCTTCCTTGGTAAAGACAGGTGGAAATTATTCATTTAGTACCTCAGCTATATCCTCTGCCTCCATGTGCAAATCGCCTTTATGGTCCTGAGTCCGCTCCATTGTTCCTTTTACTACCCTTTTACTATTTAGGTGCCTATAGAAAACTTTGGGATTTCCTTCAATGATCGCCTCTTTTCATGCTCACTCTTTGCTTCACTTATTTGCTTTTTCACTTACCCACTGGACCTTTAATATTCAGCCTGCTTCTCAATAGTGTTTTCTACCTGATGTCTGTTATATCAGACATAAACTTGTCAACTTTTCGTGCGGCCTTCAAAGATCTGTCTGAATACACACCAAGTCTCTCTGTTCCTATCTCCTCATTTAAACAATACCAATTTGTTTCTGTTGCCTTCCCTTGCACTTCCTACCCAAATGTCTCACTTCACACTTCACTGTGTTAAATTATATTTGCCATCCGCCAGCCCATTTCACCAGTCAGTCTTTGTCCTCCTGAAGTGTGTTACTATCCTTCTCATTGTTTATTAACATTTCTGCCTTTCCTGCCATCTGAAATATTTGACATTATCACCTCTGTACACAAGCCCATTGCATTAACATACAGCAACTGTGACACTGGGGAACCCCACTGTGTACTTCCCTCCAGACTGAACAACAACCATTCTCCACTTTTCTCTACTTTCTGTCACTGAGCTAATTTCCCGCATGCTGACATTGAAAATAAAAGAACAGACTTCCATTTATGAAACGCCTTTCATGACCACTGCATGTCCCAAAGCGATTTACAGCCAATGAATACTTCTTAAATCGAAGTCACTCTTGTAATGTAGGAAACAGGCAGACAATTTCTGCACTGCAAGATCCCACAAGCAGCAATGTGATAATGATCAGATCTGTTTTTGTGATGTTGATTGAAGGAAACATTTTGACCAGGACACCGGGAATAATTCCCCTGCCCTGCTTCGACATAGTGCGATGGGATCTTTAACATCCACCTGAGAGGGCAGACTGCAACTTGGTTTAAAGTTTCATTCGATAGACTGCACCTCTGACAGTGCAACACAACCTCAGTACTGCACTGCAATGTCAGCATTGATTCTTGTGATCAAGTCCTGCAGTGACACTTGATCCTGGAAGCTTGTGACTGAAAGGGGAGAGAGCTACAAACTGAGTCACAGCTGATATTGGTCCTTTTATCCCATGTGTTTCTAATTCGGTAACATGGCTTTTATGTGGTACTTTATCAAACTCCTTGTGAAAGGAGAGGAATATTGTGAAAGTCCTGGTGGGAACCATCATAGAATCATAGAATAGCACAAGCTGAATGAGGCCATTCGGCCCATCAAGTCTGTGCTGGCCCTTTCAAAGAGCAATCCAGTTAGTCCCACTCCCTGGCTCTTTCACTATATCCTTGCATTTTATCTCCTTCAGATATTTATCCAATTCTCTTTTGGGATCTACTATTGAATCTGTATCCATCAGTCTATCAGACAGTGCATTCCAAATCCAAACCACTCAGAAACAAAAATCCTCATATCTGCTTCTTTTACCAATCGCCTTAAATCTGTGTCTCTTGGACATTGGAAATAGTTTCTCTTTATTTAATTTATCTAAATCCTTCCGAATGTTAAACACCTCAAACAAATCTCCTCTGAAAGTTCTTTGCTCAAAGCAGAACAACCCCAGCAACATAACTGTAATCCCTCATACCCTGACAAATTCTAGTAAAACAGTTCTGTACCCTCTCCGAAGGCTTCATGTCCTCCCTAAAGTGTGGTTCCCAGTATTCGACACAAGACTCCAGGTGGAGCTGAAATAGTATTTTATATATGTTTCAAATAATGTCCTTGCTTTTGTTCTTTTTGCCTCTATTTATAAGCCCTAGGATCCCATATATTTATTAACTGTCAAGATAACCTTTCCTGCTACCTTCAAAGATTTGTGTACAAATCCCAGGTGTCTCTGTTATTTCACCACCTTTATAGTTGTACCATTTAACTTGTATTGTCTCTCCTCATTCATCCTTTCAAAATGTATTACCTCACACATCTGCAATGTCAATTAAATATTGAGAAGATTGAAGCCATTGCTTTCTGTCTCTGCTCCAAACATTTCCTAGTTACACACTCCATCCCTCTCCTTTGTAAATGTTTGAGACGAAGCCAAACTGTTCACAGACTTAGTTACATAGTTAACCCTGAGATATCTTGAGATGAGCTTCTGACCAAATATTCACACAATCACTAAAACGTACTATCTCCACCCCCGGTGGAGTTGCATTGCTGGTTAAAGAGGAAATTAACGCAATCGTGAGGCAGAATATTAGCTCTGACGATGCCGAATATGTATGGGTAGAGCTGAGAAACACTCAGGGGCAGAAAACGTTAGTGGAGGTTGTATATAGACCCCCAGACTGTAGTGCTGAATTTGGGAATGGCATTGGACAGGAAATTAGAGACACATGCGATAATGGAACATCTGTAATTATTGGTTTCTTGAATCTGCATATAGATTGGGCAAATCAAATTGGTCACAATACATTGTGGAGGAAATGCTGGAGAATATACGGGATGGTTTTCAGGACCAATTCTTTGAGCAACCAACTGGAGAACAGGACATCCTAGACTGGTTATTGTGCAATGAGAGTGTAATAATTGACAATCTAGTTGTGCGAGATCCCTTGGGGATGAGCGACCATAATATGATAAAATCCTTCATCACGATAGAGAGTGACCTAATTGATTCTGAGACTAGGGTCGTGAATCTTAATAAAGTAAGCTACGAAAGTATGAGGCATGAGTCGTTGATGATACATTGGGAAATGTTACTGAAAGAGATGACCCTGGATAGGCAAAGGCAAACATTCAAAGAGCGCATGGATGAACTGCAACAATTGTTTATCCCTGTCTGGCACAAAAGTAAAACGGAAAAGGTAGCCAAATCATGGCTTACAAGGAGAATTAGAGATAGCATTAGATCCAAGGAAGAGGCATATAAATTTGCCAGGAAAAACAACAGACCTGAGGATTGGGAGCAGTTTAAAATTCAGCAAAGGAGCACCAAGGGATTGATTGAGAAGGGAAAAATGGAGTATGAGAGTAAGCTTGCGGGGAGCATAAAAACTGACTGGACACGAATCTATAGGTATGTGAAGAGGAAAAGATTGGCGAAGACAAATGAAGGTCCGTTACAGTCAGAAACAGGGGAATGTATTATGGGAAACAAAGAAATGGCTGACCAACTAAATGCATACTTTAGTTCTGTCTTCACAAAGGAGGACGCCAATATCATACCAGAAGTGTTGGTGAATACAGGGTTTAGTGAGAGAGAGGAACTGAAAGATGTCAGTATTAGTAGAGAAATGGTGTTGGGGAAGTTGATGGTATTGAAGGCCGATAAATCCCCAGGTCCTAGTAATTTACATCCCAGAGTACTTAAGGAAGTGGCCCTAGAAATAGTGGATGCATTGGTGGTCATCTTCCAAGATTCTATGGACTCTAGAACAGTTCCTACAGATTGGAAGGTAGCTAATGTTACCCCACTATTCAAAAAGGGAGGTAGAGAGAAAGGAGGAAATTGTAGACCAGTCAGCCTGACATCGGTCGTGGGAAATATCCTGGAGTCCATTATCAAAGATTTTGCAGCAGAGCACTTGGAGAACAGTGGTAGAGTCGGACAGAGTCAGCATGGATTTATGAAAGAGAAATCATGCTTGATAAATCTACTAGCATTCTTCGAGGATGTAACTGGTAGAGTTGATGAGGTGGAGCCAGTGGATGTGGTTTATTTGCACTTTCAGAAGGCTCTCGCCAAAGTTCCACGTAAGGGTTTAGCGTGTAAAATTAACGCGCATGGGATTGGTGGTAGTGTATTGCGATGGATAGAAAATTGGTTGGCAGACAGGAAACAAAGCATTGGAACATACAGATCTTTTTCTGAATGGCAGGCAGTGATTAGTGGGGTACCGCAGGGACCGGAGCTAGGACCCCAGTTATTCACAATATATATTAATGATTTTGATGAGGAAACTAAATGTAATATCTCCAGATTTGCAGATGATACAAAATTGGGTGTGAGGGTGAGTTGTGAGGGGGTTGCAGAGAGGCTTCAGGGTGATTTGGACAAGTTGAGTGAGTGGGCAAATGCATGGCAGATGCAGTATAATGTGGATAAATGTGAAGTTATCCACTTTACTAGCAAAAACAGGAAGGAAACATATTATCTGAAGGGATATAAACTGAGGGAGAGTAATATGCAGCAAGACCTGGGTGTTCTCGTACACCAGTCACTGAAGGTAAGCATGCAGGTACAACAAGGCGGTCGAAAAAGGCGAATGTTATGTTGGCCTTCATAGAGACAGGATTCGAGTAGAGGAGCAGGGATGTGTTGCTGCAATTATGCAGAGCCTTGGTGAGGCTGCACTTGGAATATTGTGTGCTGTTTTGGTCTCCTTATCTGAGGAAGGCTGTTCTTGCTACAGAGGGAGTGCAGTAGAATTTTACCAGACTGATTCCTGGGGTGGTAGGACTGTCGTATGAGGAGAGATTGAGTCGGTTAGGACTATATTCACTGGAATTCAGAAGAGTGAGGAGGGATCTCATCGAAACCTATAACATTCTAACGGGACTTGATAGGGTAGATGCAGGAAGGATGTTCCCGATGGTGGGGGACTCCCGGACCAGGGCTCATAGTCTAAGGATACGGGGTAAAACTTTCAGGACTGAGATGAGGAGAAGTGTCTTCACCCAGAGTGTGGTGAGCCTGTGGAAAGCTGTCATCACGCCCATATCCAAGGGGGATTGGAATATTCTGGCTAGTGCCTCTGCTATTTACACCATTCCTTCCCTCAGCAACCCTCATACATCCCATCCAGACTGGGTAAATGTTCAACTTTATTGTGGTACAAAAAGTGTTGGTTTGAAAATGGTTAACTGAATCTGTTTGTTCCGTGACTGTGCATAATGTCAGTCTCCATGGACCCTAATTGCGTTTTCCATCTTCTATTAATAAGGGGCTTCTTTCAATATGTTATTCCATAGTCAGTGGGAGCATCAGCTCCGGCACTTACAGAGATCAGCTGCTCCAGAGAGATAGAGAGAGGATAGGTTAGAATCTGAGAACAAAAGACTGGAATGTTACAACAATGGGTCAGAATCTGAGAACAATAGATTGGAATGTTACAACAATGGGTCAGAATCTGAGAACAATAGATTGGAATGTTACAACAATGGACAGAATTTTATCCTCGGTTATTTACTCCCTTTCTACATATTATGATCGGATGTCATTAAACTTCCGTATCTATCTCGCACTGAAGATTATTCAATACATTTACTATCCCATCCTGGCTATCTTTGGTGTCCCTGGTAAGTCTCTATATCTGGCTATTAATTCTTTAAACCATGTTTAACTACATTACTGCTCCTGTAATTTACTCTGCCCTTCTTGCTGCCGTTGTTATGCCTGTTGAATATCTCCAGCTATTAGCTCTATTAACCATTGTCAACTGTATTACAGTTCTTGTCATTTACTCTCTCATCGTTGCTGCTGTTGCTGTCTCTATTTCAGGCTAGGAGATCTGTAAACCCTGTTTCAATGAAATACTGTTCTGTAATGTAAATTTGGGGAATACTGAAGCCAGTATCATTGGTCTCCATCACAAACTCCATCCCCTATCTGGGAAGCACATACTCCACTCTGCCCAATATCTGAGCTTGTACCAGACAGTTTACAACTTCTGTGTTATATTTAAACCTGAGCTGAGTTCATCTCCATATTCTGTCCATCACCACCCTGCCTACTAACTCCTCCGTAATATCACCCGTCTCCACTTCTGCCTCAGCCCATCTGCTGCATGAACCCTCATCCGTGTCACCGTTAAATCCACACTTGACTATTCCAATTCTATCCTGGTCACCCTCCCAGTTATAAACATCCATAAACCACAGTCCATCCAGCACTCTGCTGCCTGTATTCTAATTCACACCAAATCCCGATCACCCATCACCCCTGTGTTCACTGATCTACATTGGCTCCCAGTCTGGCAGCACCTTAATTTTAATCATTCCTGTGTTTGAATCTCTCCATGGCCTCACCCCTCCAGATAGTCCCATTTCCCTGTCCATTTCCCATATTCCTGCAACTCTTTTGACTTCAATCTTTTTTCAGTTCTCCTTTTAAAGTGAATTTATTTCCCTCTGTATCTGTCCAGAGCCACGATTTTAGACTCTGCAGCACTACTGGTGCTGACGGTACAGAAGCTGGGATCCATAAAATGATGAGAACCGCAGAGCCCACCACTGCTAGTGCACAATACCCCATGCTGGGCAGGGCTCCAGCAAACACGTATCATCTATGTTCGATTCGTGTGGTCTTCACTGCCGGCCACGTCTAGTGTGGCCTGCACAGTGTCCCAATCTGGGCGGGGCTCTAGCTCAATCGTACCGGATATGTGTTGTTCCTTTGAGGATGGATTTGAAAGTGATGTCAATGTACCATACCGGGAACTTTGATGTACGTCTTTGAAACTTGGTCTGTGCATGTCCACTGACCGCCTGTGTTAGTCACTCTCAGCTGAACATACATTCAGCAGCACGTGGTACCCCCTCTAGTCTTATTTAAAAGGACCAGACATCCAACTTACAGGTGACGGGCTTTTGACTTACTTCTGCTATTGTAAAGTTGGTGGAGGTTCTGTGGATGGTTTTCTGGAGGTTGTGTTGTGAGCTGCTGCAGACATTCAGGGAGGGCAGAGGATTTGGTGACCCAACTCTGGACGAGGTATGGGGACTGTAGTTACAGTGTCTCTGGGTCTGTAACATGACCAACACATGGAGCAGAGACTGCAGAGAGGGGATGCTCTGTAAAGAGGTAGGAGGAGGGGGCGCTGCCAACCCACCCCGGGTTTTCCAAGAGCAATTTCCCTACCTACACCTAACCCAGGAGCAGTGTGTGAGGTGACTCTGATTCAATCAGGAGGTGGTCACAGAACTGTGTCACCTCCTGTAACACGACCTGAAGCCTCTCACCAGGGTGAGGACGGAGCTGTCAGTGGCTGTTAAGGTCACAGCTTCATTGAAACTCTATGTATCTGGATCTTTCCAGGCAGGAGCCGGAGACATATCCAACATCCAGTCATAGAGAGCGCTAGGGTCATAGAGTCATTGTCTACCATCCTCCAGTCTGAAAAACAACCATTTAAAACATTTATCTTTTTGCTGTCCTTTGGACAATTTGTTTATCCAATTGGATGCGATTCCATGAGCTTCAATTTTGTTAACCAAGCTTTTGTTTGGTTCTTCATCAAATACTTTCATAAAATCCATGTAGACACCATCCACCACATTCCCTTCATCAACCTTCTCTGATCATGGAAATAAATTCAATTAGCTCAGACAAGCATAATCTGCCTTTTCGAAATCCGTGCTGACAATCCTTAATTAACTCAAACCTCTCCAAGTGTGTGTCGCCATTTTTCCCTTATTATTGTTTCTAAAACCTTAATCACCACTGATGTTACACTAACTGACCAGTAGTTGCGAGGCCTGTGTGTTGTCCAGTGATAATTCTGGGAGGTGAGGGTGACCGTCTATGTCATCATTTCTCCCTCAGCAGGGAGAATCAGGATGAGAGATCCCGTGGCTTTGTCAGGATAGCGGAATTCCTGATGGTGTAGGTTGCTCTTCCGGGCCCCCATTTCAATAGGGAGAGTCACAGGAACTGGAAGAACTCTCACTCCATTAATGTACAGTTGGTGTGAGAGCATGCCCAGTACATCATATTGGTGAATGTCCACTATGCTGGCAGCAGCCACCATACCTTCATTCTGAAGCAGTCAGCCGGTCCCAACACTTCGGTCCCCATGCTGATTCAGAATGTGGCTCCTCGGAGACAAAGGAATCCCGCTCTGGACACAGCTCATGTTTCTACTCCCCCAAACCACCTCCCACCGCCAACCAACATCACACAATTAACTTGTGTATAACGTGGGCAATGGTGTCACCAGGAATAGACCATCGGTGTGATGAAGCAATGCTTCCGATGTCTGAACCGCTCGGGAGGAGCCCTCCACTACACACTGGATCAGGTGTCAAAGTTCATGGTGTTCTGCTGCACCCTTCATATCATCACCGTCATGAGGACACAGTCATTGGCACCAGGAATCCGGAGGACACTTCAGGAGCTGGAGGAAGTAATAATGAAGCAGTCTGTGCCTGTAGGCAGCAAGACCTAGACAACATCCAGGCTTTGGCTGGTAAGTGGCAAGTGAAGCTCACGGCCACATAGGTGACAGGCAATGACCATTTCCAAGAAGAGAAACATAACCACCACCTCTTGACATTCAGGGGCAATGTCATTGCCGATTCCCTCACCTTCAACATTATGGGAGTGACCATTGACCAGAAACTGACTGGACCAGGCACAAAAATGCCATAGCTACTCGAGCCGGCTAGAGGTTGGGGCAAAAGGCAAGCGGCACACGTCCTGATTCCCCAAAGCCTTTCCAGGAACACTGCCCATTTGCCTGAATGGATGCAGCTCAAACAAAACTGTGTAAGCTTGACACTAGGATAGAACTAGGATTGGTACCCCATCCACTGGCTTAAACATTCACTCCCAACACCACTGGAACATTGTGGCTGCAGGGAGGATATTTCCTGGATGCCCTCGACCCGGACAATTCTTGCTAAGATTTCGGTTCCCATAGGACAACTTCCCTTTCCCACCATGGATCCCCCATTCTCCACCATTACACCCATCTGAGACGGCGCATTACAGTGTTATTACCGCACAAAAGGAACTATTCAGCCCGTCGTGTCTGCACCGGCTCTCCGCATGAGCAATTCACCTAATCCCATTCCCTGCCTTCTTCCCGTAACCCTGCACATTCTTTCTTCTCATATATCAGTTTATTCAGCTTTAGCATGTTTATAGATGTGGTCACCCCTCTGCTTAAGAGTATGCAGGGAGAGAGGGAATGGGTGATCACCAGACAGTCAAAAAGAATCAGGCAGGTAGTGCAGGTGACCCCTGAGTGCATCTCACTCTCCAACAGGTATTCAGTTCTGAATACTGAGGAAAGTGATGCTTCACCTGGAGAGGACAGCCAGAGCCAGGTCCATGGCACCACGGGTGGCTCAGCTGTAGAGTGGGATACAGGGATGACGGAAAGAGCCAGAGTGATCGGTGGTTCAATAGTCAGGGGAACAGACAGGCGTTTCTGTGACCACAAACGTGAATCCAGGATGGTGTGTTGCCTACCTGTTGCCAGGGTCAAGGATGTCACTGAGCGACAGCAGAGCATCCTGAAGGTGAAGCGGAACAGCCAGAAGTCATGGTTCACATCGGAACCAACGACATAGGTAGAAAGAGGAATGTTGTTCTGTGGTCAGAATTTGGGAGCAAGGGAAGAAATTGACAAGCAGGACGTCAAAAGTAGCAATCTCCGGATTACTCCCAATGCCATGCACAACTGAGCACAGAAATAGAAAGATAAGACAGATGGATGTTTGGCTGGAAATATGATGCAGAAAGGAGGGCTTCATATTCCTGGGACACTGGGACCGGCTCTGGGCGAGATGGGTCCTGTATAGGCCGGGGGATTTGCACCTGAACAGAGTCGGGACTGGGTTGCTTGTGGAACGTTTTGCTAGTACTGTTGGGGAGGGTTTAAACTAGTTTGGTAGGGGGATGGGGACCTGAGGGTAGACTCAGCTGGGACAAAATCAGAAATGAAAATGGAAGGCGGAAAATTAATGGATGAGTCTGGAAGACAGAGGAAACAAAGGTTATAAAATAAAGATGAAGAGCTTAGCGGTGCTCAAGGGTATCTATTTCAATGCAAGGGGTATAGCAAATAAAGCAGATGAGCTGAGGGCACAGATAGACACGTGGTAGTATGATATCATAGCTATTGCAGAAACATGGCTTAAGGAGGGACAGGAATGGCAGCTCAACGTTCCTGGTTACCGGGTTTTCAGACGCGATAGGGAAGGTGATAAGAAAGGAGGGGGAGTGACAATTTTGGTCAAGGTATCTATTGCAGCTGTGAGGAGGGATGATATGTTGGAAGGTTCATCAAGTGAGACCATATGGATTGAGCTGAGGAACCAAAAAGGGACAATCACACTGCTGGGAGTGTTATCTCGACAGCCAAATAGTCAGGGGGAGATAGAAGAGCAGATATGTAGGCACCTGTCTGAGAAGTGCAAGAACAATAGGGCAGTAATAGTAGGGGATTTTAATTACCCCAATATTAACTGGGATAATTTTAGTATGAAAAGAATTGAGGGAGCAGAAATCTTGGGGTGCATTCAGGAGAACGTTTTTGGCCTGGATGTAACAAGTCCAACAAGAGAGGGTGCCGTTTTAGACATTGTTTTAGGAAATGAAGATGTGCAGGTGGAAGGAGTAGTAGTGGGAGAGCATTTTGGTGGGAATGATCATAATTCAGTTAGTTTTAACATAATTATGGACCAGGACAAGAGATATATCAGCAGTTAGAGTTCTCAATGGGTCAAGGCTGATATTACTAAACTGTGGAGCGAAAGTGGACTGGAAACAGCTGCTTGAAGGTAATTCAGTCTCAGAGCAGTGGGAGGCATTCAAAGGGGAGATTCAAGAGGTTCAGGATAAGCATGTTCCCACAAAGAAAAAGGGTGAGTCGGCCAAATCTCGAGTCCCATGGATGTCAAGGTGCCGACAGGGTAGGATAAGACAGAAAAGGGAAGCATATATCCGACACTGAGAACTCAATACTACAGAAAGTTGTGAGGAGTTTAGAAAGTGGAGGGGTCAAATCAAAAAGGAAATTAGGAAAGGAAAGAGAGGGAATGAAATAATATTGGCAAGCAAAATCAAGGTGAACCCAAAGATGTTTTCTCAATACATTACGAGTAAGAGGTTAACTAAGGGGAGAGTAGGACCCATAATAGATCAGAAAGGTAACCTTTGTATAAGGGTGGAAGATATTGGTATGGTTCTTTATTGATCACTTTGCGTATGTCTTCAGAAAAGAGGGGGGATTTAGATATTGTCGTTAAGGAGGAGGAGTGTGAATTATTGCGTGTGATAAACATAGGGAGAGAGGAAGTATTAATGGGATTAGCATCCTTGAAAGTTGAAAAATAACCACAGCCGGATGAAATGTACCCCAGGCTGTTCGAAGAAGCAAGAGAAGAAATAGCAGAGGGTCTGCCCACCATCATTTTCCAATCCTCACTAGATACAGTTTTGGTGCTGGAGTATTGGAGAATTGCTAACATTGTACCTCTGTTTAAAAAGGGAGCGAAGGATAGTCTGAATAATTGCAGGCCAGTCAGTCTAACCTCAGTAGTGGGCAAATTATTGTAATCTATTCTGAGAGACGGGATAAACTGTCACTTAGAGAGGCACAGGTTTATCAAAGATAGTCAGCATGGAATTGTTAAGGGACGCTCTTGTTTGACCAAATTGATCGAATTTTTTGAAGATGTTACAGGGAATATAGATGAGGGTAGTGCAGTTGATGTGGTCTACATGGATTTTAGCAAGGCTTCTGACAATGTCCCACATGAGAAACTGGTTCAAAAAATAAAATCCAATGGCATCCAGAGAAATGCAGCAAGGCGGATACAAAATTGGCTCAGTGGCAGGAAATAAAAGGTAATTATTGACAGGTATTTTTGCGACTGGAGGACTGTTTCCAATATCATTCCACAGGGCTCAGTAATGGGTCCCCTGCTTTCTGTTGTCTATATTAAAGATTTAGACGTAAATGTAGGGGGTATGATCAAGACTTTTGCAGACGACACAAAGATTGGCCATGTTGTCGACAGCGAGAAGGCTGCAGGAAGATATTGACGGTCTGGTCAGATGGGCAGCAAAATGGGATTCGACCCGGATAAGTGTGAGGAGCTCAAACAAGCAAAGGAATATACGATTACTAGGACAATACTGAGACGTGTAGAGCAAGTAAGGAACTTTGGAGTGAATGCCCACATATCCCTGAAGATAGCAGGATAGGTCAATAAGGCAGGTAAGAATGCATATGGAATCATTTCCCTTTTTAGCTGAGGTATAGAATGTAAGAGCTGGGAGGTTTGGCTGGAACTGTATAAAACATTGGTTAGGCCACATCTTGAACACTTTGTGCAGTTCTGGTAACCACATTACAGAAAGGA
Organism: Heterodontus francisci; assembly: GCF_036365525.1. Lineage (NCBI taxonomy): Eukaryota > Metazoa > Chordata > Chondrichthyes > Heterodontiformes > Heterodontidae > Heterodontus > Heterodontus francisci. The sequence goes on along the minus strand of NW_027141861.1, from coordinate 2,852,198 downwards.
AGTAATTGCACGAGAGAGGGTACACAGGAGATTTATGAGGATGTTGCTTGGACTGGAAAAATGCAGCTATGAGGAAAATTGGATAGGCTGGGGTTGTTCTCCATGGAACAGAAAAGGCTGAGGGGAGATCTGATTGAAATGAACAACATTTTGTGGAGCCTGGATAGAGTGGAGGTGAAGGCTCTATTCACCTTAGCAGAAAGGTCAGTGACTAGGGGACATAGATTTAAAGTGATTGGTAGAACTTTCAGAAGGGAGTTGAGGAAAAACATGTTCACACAGAAATACAAAATTGTCTCAGTGACAGGAAACAAAGGGTAATTGTTGACGGGTATTCACTGGAGGACTTTCCCGTGGTTTTCCACGGGGCTCGGTACTGGGTCCCTTGCTTTTAGTGAGGGTCTGGAACTCACGTCCTGAAAGGATGGTTGAGGCAGAAACCCTCTACTGATTCAAAAAGAGTCTGAATGTGCACCACAAGTGTCATAATCTGCAGGGTTATGGATTACATGATGGAAGGTGGGATAAGAATAGGTGGATAATTTTTCGGCAGGCACAGACACGATGGGCCAAGTGGCCTCTTTCTGTGCCTTAAATTTTCAACGATTCTATGATTCTATAACACGAATCACGCTATCCTCGTTAACACTCACAATATGTCAACAAACTATCAAGATTATCAGCAATGATTTTCCATGAAGCTATCCCTGCTGCTTGTCATTTATTAAGATATGATTTTACAAGTAAGAAATATTTTTGTGCTGGGTTACGGCCTCCAGAATTTTCCAAGAATCAACATTTGACTGAGAGTTACAGGATTTATCTAACCTCCCTTTTTTAAACAGGGTGTAACATTTACAGCCCTCCAGTTCTCTGGCATCATTTTTTTTATTCATTCATGGGATGTGGACATCACTGGCCAGGCCAGCATTTATTGCCCATCCCTAATTACCCTTGAGAAGGTGGTGGTGAGCTGCCTTCTTGAACCACTGCAGTCCACGTGGGGTAGGTACACCCACAGTGCTGTTAGGAAGGAAGTTCCGGTATTTTGACCCAGCGACAGTGAAGGAACTGCAAGATAGTTTCAAATCAGCATGGTGTGTGGCTTGGAGGGGAACTTGCAGGTGGTGGTGTTTCCATACATCTGCTGCCCTTGCCCTTCTATGTGGTAGAGGTTGTGTGTTTTGAAGGTGCTGTCTAAGGAGCCTTGGTGTGTTGCTGCAGTGCATCTTGCAGATGGTACACACTGCTGCCACTGTGCGTCGGTGGTGGAGGGAGTGAATGTTGTGGATGGGGTGCCAATCATGATGCCGAGCTTCTTGAGTGTTGTTGGAGCTGCAGCCATCCAGACAAGCAGACGGAATTCCATCACACTCCTGACTTGTGCCCTGTAGATGGTGGACTGGCTTTGGGGAGTCAGGAGGTGAGTTACTCGCCTCAGGATTCCTCGCATATGACCTGCTCTTTTAGCCATGGTATTTATATGGCTATTCCTGTTCAGTTTCTGGTCAATAGTAGCCCCTGGGATGTTGATAGTGGGGGATTCAGCGATGGTAATGTCATTGAATGTCAACGGAGATGATTAGATTATCTCTTGTTGGAGATGGTCATTGCCTGGCACTAGTGCAGTGCGAATGATACTTGTCAATTATCAGCCCAAGCCATGATATTGTCCAAGTCTTGCTGCATTTCTGCACGGACTGCTTCAGTACTTTGGAGTCACGATTGGTCATGAAAATTGTGCAATCATCAGCGAACATCCCCACTTCTGACCTTATGATTGAAAGAATGTAACTGATGAAGCATCTGACGATAGTTAGGCCTAAGACACTACCCTGAGGAACTCTTGCGGTGATGTATTGGAGCTGAGCTGATTGACCTGCAACAACCACAACCATCTTCCTTTGCGCTAGGTATGACTCTAACCAGCAGAAAGTCCCCCCGCCCCCCCCCCGCCCCGCCCCGCCGATTCCCACTGACTCCATTTTTGCTCGGGCTCCTTGATGCCATACTCAGTCAAATGCTGCCTTGATGTCAGGGCAGTCACTCATACCACACCTATTGAGTTCAGCTCCTTTGTCCATATTTGAACCAAGGCAGTAATGAGGTCAGGAGCTATGTGCCCCTGGCGGAACGCAAACTGAGCGTCACTGAGCAGGTTATTGCTAAGCAAGTGCCGCTTGATGGCAGTGTCGATGACACCTTCCATCACTTTACTGATGATTGAGAATAGGCTGATGGGGCGGTAATTGGCCGGGTTGGACTTGTCCTGCTTTTTGTGTACAGGACATACCTGGGCAATTTTCCACATTGCAGGATAGAAGCCAATGTTGTAGCTGTACTGGAACAGCTTGATGGGGGAATGGAAGTTCTGGAGCACAGGTATTCAGTACTATTCCGGAATATTGTGACGGCTCATAGCCTTTGCAGTATCCAGTGCATTCAGTAGTTTCTTGATATCATGCGGAGTGAATCGAACCCTGAGAAACCGTACTGTATAGTCCCCTCCACCTCCAGTCTGAACAATGACTGTTCACCACTTCTCTCTGCTTTCTGTCCCTGAGTCAGTGTCATAACCACACCATCACTGTCACATTAATCCATGTCATAACAACTCTATGAAATGTCATTTGATCACAGGCCTACTGAAAATCTATATACAGAAGAGGATATACATGAGTAGGAGCGCAAGATGTTGTCAAGGTTCTTAATAAGTACTTTGTATCTGTCTTAACAAAAGTGGGGGTGGGGGCGATGCAGGTATTGTGGTTAAGGAGGAGGAGTGTGAATTATTGGATGTGATATACATAGGAGAGAGGAAGTATTAATGGGATTCGCATCCTTGAAAGTTGATAAATCACCAGGGCCTGATGAAATGTATCCTAGGCTGTCAAATGAAGTGAGAGAGGAAATAGCAGAGGTTCTGACCATCATTTTCCAATCCTCACTGGATGCAGGTGTAGTGCCAGAGGATTGGAGTACTGTTCACATTGTACCTCTTTAAAATGGAGCAAGAGATATACCAAACAATTGCAGGCCAGTCAGTGTTACCTCAGTAGTGGGAAAATGATTGTAATCTATTCTCAGAGACAGGATAAACTGTCACTTAGAAAGGCTCAGGTCAATCAAGGACAGTCAGCATGGATTTGATAAGGGAAGATATTGTTTGACCAACTTGATTGAATTTGTCGACGAAGTAGCAAGGATGATAGATGAGGGTAGTGCAGATGATATGGTCTCCGTGGATTTTTGCAAGGCTTTTGACAAGGTCCCATGTGGCATACTAGTTAAAAAATTAAATCGCATGGAATCCAGGGAAACGCAGATACAAAATTGGCTCAGTGACAGGAAACAAAGGGTGATTGTTGATTTAGAATTTAGAACATTACAGCGCAGTACAGGCCCTTCGGCCCTCGATGTTGCGCCGACCTGTGAAACCATCTGACCTACATTATTCCATTTTCATCCATATATCTATCCAATGACCACTTAAATGCCCTTAAAGTTGGCGAGTCTACTACTGTTGCAGGCAGGGCGTTCCACGCCCCTACTACACTCTGAGTAAAGAAACTACCTCTCACATCTGTCCTATATCTATCACCCCTCAACTAAAAGCTATGTCCCCTCGTGTTTGCCATCACCATCCGAGGAAAAAGACTCTCACTATCCACCCGATCGAAACCTCTGATTATCTTATTTGTCTCTATTAAGTCACCTCTCCTCCTCCTTCTCTCCAACGAAAACAACCTCAAGTCCCTCGGCCTTTCCTCGTAAGACCTTCCCTCAATACCAGGCAACATCCTAGTAAATCTCCTCTGCACCCTTTCCAAAGCTTCCACATCCTTCCTATAATGCGGTGACCAGAACTGCACGCAATACTCCAGGTGCGGTCTCACCAGAGTTTTGTACAGCTGCAGCATGACCTCGTGACTCCGAAACTCGATCCCCCTACTAATAAAAGCTAATACACCATATGCCTTCTTAACAGCCCCATTAACCTGGGTAGCAACCTTCAGGGATTTATGTACCTGGACACCAAGCTCTCTCTGTGCATCTTCACTACCAAGAATCTTCCCATTAGCCCAGTGCTCTGCATTCTTGTTACTCCTTCCGAAGTGAATCACCTCACACTTTTCCGCATTAAACTCCATTTGCAATCTCTCAGCCAAGCTCTGCAGCCTATCTATGTCCCTCTGTACCCTACAACATCCTTCGGCACTATCCACAACTCCACCGACCTTAGTGTCATCCGCAAATTTACTAACTAACCCTTCTACACCCTGTTCCAGGACATTTATAAAAATGACAAACAGCAGTGGCCCCAAAACAGATCCTTGCGCTAGACCACTAGTAACTAAACTCCACAATGAACATTTGCCATCAACCACCACCCTCTGAGTTCTTTCAGCTAGCCAATTTCTGATCCAAAGCTCTAAATCACCTTCAACCCCATACTTCCGTATTTTGTGCAATAGCCTACCGTGGGGAACCTTATCAAACGCCTTACTGAAATCCATATACACCACATCCACTGCTTTACCCTCATCCACCTGTTTGGTCACCTTCTCGAAAAACTCAATGAGGTTTGTGAGGCACGACCTACCCTTCACAAAACCGTGCTGACTATCGCTAATGAACTTATTCTTTTCAAGATGATTATAAATCCTGTCTCTTGTAACCTTTTCCAGCATTTTACCCACAACCGAAGTAAGGCTCACAGGTCTATAATTACCAGGGCTGTCTCTACTCCCCTTCTTGAACAAGGGGACAACATTTGCTATCCTCCAGTCTTCTGGCACTATTCCTGTCGACAATGACGACATAAAGATCAAGGACAAAGGCTCTGCAATCTCCTCCCTATCTTCCCAGAGAATACTAGGATCTCCTTGATGGGTGTTTTACTGACTTGAGGTCTGTTTCAAGTGGCTTTCCACAGGGCTCATTTCTGGATCACCTGCTTTTTGGAGCATATATTAACGATTGGAACGTAAATGTAGGGGCATGATCAAGATGTGTGCAGATGGCACACAAATTTGCCATGTGGTAGATAGCGAGGAGTATAGCTGTAAGCTGCAGTAAGATATTGATGGCAGAAAAGTGTCAAATGGAATTCAACCGGTTAAGTATGAAATGTGTATTTGAGGAGGTCAAACAAGGCAAAGGGATAGACAATTAATAGGAAAATGCTGAGAAGCGTAGAGGATGTGAGGGACCTTGAAGTCAATGTCCACTGATGTCCTGAATGTAGCAGGTCAGGTCGATAGGTGGTTAAGAAGGCATATGGAATCCTTTCCTTTATTAGCTGAGGTATAGAATACAAGAGCAGGGAGGTTATGCTGGAACTGTATAAATCATTGGTTAGGTCACAACCTGAGTACTCTGCAGTTCTGGTCACCTGATTACACAAAGGATGTAATTGCACTCGAGAGGGTACAGAGGAGATTTACAAGGATGTTTGCCAGGACTAGAAAAATGCAGCTACGAAGCAAGATTAGATAGGCTGGGGTTGTTCTACTTGGAACAGAGAAGGCTGAAGGCAGATCTGATTGAAATGGACATAATTTTGAGGGGCTTGGATAGAGTGGAGATGAAGAGTCTATTCACCTTAGCGGAGAGATCAGTGACTAGGGGGCAGTGACTTAAAGTGCTTGATAGAAGGATTAACTGGGAGTTGAGGAGAAACCTGTCCACCCAAAAATACAAAATTGGCTCAGTGGCAGGAAACAAAGGGTCATTGTTATAATAAAAGCAAAATACTGCGGAAGCTGGAAATCTGAAGTAAGAACAATAAATGCTGGAAATACTCAGCAGGTCTGGCAACATCTGTGGAGGGAGAAGCAGAGTTAAGTTTTCAGATCAGCGATGAAGGGTCACGGACCTGTCACGTTAACTCTGCTACTCTCTCCACAGATGCTGCCAGACCTGCTGAGTATTTCCAGCATTTCTTGTTTTTATTAAAGGGTAGTTGTTGACAGGCATTTTACTAACCGGAGGACTGTTTGCAGTGGCGTTCCATAGGGTTCAGTATTGCATCCCCTGTTTATAGTGAGGGTCCAGAACTTACTGCCTGAAAGGATAGTTTAAGCAGAGTCCCTCCACTCAGTGAAAAGGAAACTGGATGTTCACCTCAACTGTCATTATCTGCAGGGCTGTGGATCAAATGCTGGAAGGTGGGATTAGAGTTGGTGGATCATTTTTCGGCCGCTGCAGACACAATGGCACAAGTGGCCTCTTTCAGTATCTTAAACTTTCTATGATTATATTACGTGAAACACTCACTGTTACGTCCTCAACGAACTTGATGAAGATTATCAGGAATGATATTTCATTCACCTTTCCGTGCTGCTTGTCATGTATCAAAAGTTGTATTACAAGCAAGATATATTTTTGTGCTGGGTTATGACCTCTAGAAGTTTCCAACAACCAACATTAGACTGATGCTTACAAGGTTTACCCAACCTCTCCTTTTTAAACAGGGTGTAACATTGACAATCCTCCAGACCTCTGGCATCACTCCCATATCCAAGGAGGACTGAAAGATTTTGTCCTGTGCCTCTGTCATTTCCACCATTTCTTCCCTCAGTAACTCTCATAATTCCCATCCAGACTGGCTAAATGTTCTACTTTATTATAGTACAAAAAGTGTTGAATTGAAAGGGGTTAACTGAACCAGTTTGTTCAGTGACTGTAATTAATGCCGGTCTCCATGGACCCTAATGGTGTCACTGGAGGGTTTCCCTCTTCTATTAATACAGGCCTCCTTTCAATGTGTTTTCTGAAAGTGTCAGCGGGAGCATCAGCTCCGGCACTCAAAGGGATCCGTGGCTGCAGAGAGATGGTGAGGAGATATCAGAATCTGAACAATAGATTGGAATGTTACAACAATGGGTCCAAATAGGAGAACAATAGATTGGAATGTTACAGCAATGGGTCAGAATCTGAGAACAATAGATTGGAATGTTACAACAATGGGTCAGAATCGGAGAACACTGGATTGGAATATTACAACAATGGGTCAGAATCTGAGAACAATAGATTGGAATGTTACAACAAGTGACAGGAGTTTATCCGATTGGTTTGACTATCTTACTGCGGATTATTATTGGATAACATTAGAATTGCGGATCGCTTATGCTCTGAAGATGATTCAATTTATTTACTATCCCATCCTCGCTACTATTGGTGTCCCTGGTAAGTCTCTGTATCCAACTATTAGATTCATAAACCATATTTCACTGATTTAGTGTTCTTGTCATTTAAATCGTGAGAAGACTGAAACCATTGTCTTCAGTTTCTGTCACAAGCACCATTCCCTGTCCATGATCTGCATCCCCCTCGCTGGCCATTGTCTGAGGCTGAACCAGGAAGTTTACAACCTCTGGTATCTATTTAATGCTGAGCTGAGTTCATCCCCATATTCGCTCCATCCCCAGCCCAGCCAATTGTTATGGCCAGGTGAGGAGGGGTCAGAGTGGGTCTTCTTTATTTGACTGCAATAGTGTTTGTCCTTTATAAACAGTGCAATAGTAACGTCTCATTGAGTGTTTTACATTTTACCTTTGGTGTGATGGTGAAGGAACTGATTGGACAGGTTCTCCTGAGTTTAAACATGAAAGAGGTGAGTTTATTATACTTAACAATATAAACCCGATCTAAATAAAATCATTAAAAAAAACACAACACACAGTTACGTACACACTCACACGAGAATCACACACACACACACAAATAGATTACAGAGTGAGAAGTAAATTTGTGGTTGGATTTGAGTCCAGAATAAATTTTAAAAAAAAACTCATTCTGTGATGTTGGGCGATTCCGTGGTCTTCCAGCTGAAGTTATATTCTTGACGTCTTTTGCTTGTCGAAGTGCAGTTTGTGGCTGGTCCACATTGCTCAGGGTTTTCCTTGAGGCAGACTTGTAGGTGGCTTTCTTCCCCTGGTTACTCTGTCTGTAGCAATCCGTGGCATGAGGGGCCCACAGTCACATGTGATTTTCAAACTTGTGATGTTAGGAGGAGAGAGAGACGGAGAGAGAGAGGTGGGGGGAGTACGGGGTGGAGGGGGGGGGGGGGCGGTGGTCACAGCCCTTCTGCTTCTGCACAGTTTGAATCATTGGCTTGTCTGTTTTTGTCCAGGGGAAACGCCCAGCTTTCACAGAGTTGGGCAGAAGGTCTCATGACTGCCTCAGTGCATTCTCTGGACCCTTCTAATGTGATTCAAAGTTAGAAACTTCTATCTCCCCAGGGTTCAGGATGCCAGTATATATACTTGGAGGAGTTTGCACTTTGAAATTCAATGTGTCAGAGTAGCCTTGTATGCCGTGTTAATGAATGTAATCTTAGGTCATTCAATCACTGGAGCAAGCCAATGATATAGGTCCAGGCTCATCAGACATGTGGCTCCTGTCGTAGGCCTTGGAATGTGAAAAGGTGTTCCAGATGCCAATTGCGGTGGCCATCTTGGCTGCCAGCTTTTTCAAGGTTAACGGTAGGATGTTTTCTATCAAAAATTTAGTGTAAGTTTCCAATCGATGAATTAAAATTCCTCATTTGGCATATTGTGCTATCGTGACACCGGCATAGCACATGGAAAGAAATGTGATAATAGGAACATTTCATTGCAGAATTGTGGGAAGAAAACGGAAGAAATACACATGCATTCTCAATAATCACTTCTCAAATTCACACATTAATCTCAGAATTACTGCAGCTGACATTGTCTGTTACAGCTGTACTGATTTAAATATTTTTGGCATTTTGTCTGGGATGGTCATGTGTCGGTTTCGACCTTGGACAATGCATCACCAATTGCTTGTTTTCCTTTTCTCTCCTCTAATGAAGTTTTAACTACTCAGGTACTATGCACCTTGATACTCTTTCTCCCAAAACCGACAGTGTGTAATAAATTGTTTTTTTTTGCCCCTGTGAGGTGTCCGAGATTTCCTCTGGGCCTTTGTTCTAGCTGAGTTCTGCTTTGAAATTGTTGGGTTTGATTAGCTTTGTGTTTGGGATCTGATCATTGGGTTCTTCAGAGGGTAGATCCACACTGACCTTACTTTTAGCTTTCTGGTGAGGTACACAAGTGCTGTTTACTTGAGGGTATTTTCCCTTCACTTTTTACTTAACTATGGGAAGGAACTTTCTTTTATCTACCCTATGTCTTTTGCGACATTACTGCGCACAGGTGTCTGTCCAGCTTTCACTGCACTCTCCAGCTGCACTTCGACTAGGTGAGGCATCTCCCTCACCATTGACATGCCTTTTTGGGACCTTTCCTTGTCCTTGCACGTTTCTGTAAATGCTGTGAGCAGCCTTTTTAAGTTGCCTCTTTGACCTGCATTTAATGAGGAGAGTGTGTGGTCCAATTTATCTAACATTTCAGGGTTGGCAAATCGTAGAGTGGGGGGGTTCCAGTTGGGAATTCTCCTGGCCATCCTCTAACCTGTCCTCACTGTCCTTTTCAATCCTCCCCTCCTGACTGTCTGACAGATCTGTACTTGTCTGTCCCCTCCACAGCATTTACTTTTTTTCCTTTGGTCTGGGATGTCAATTAAATAATTTATCTGACTATTCCTTTTGCCACTCGATATGGACCACTGAACTGGGCTTTAAGGGGTTCGCCGTGCATTGGGAGTATTAACAATACATGGTTTCTGGGATGACATGTTCTAGCCTTGGCATTTCTATCTGCTTACCTTTTCATAGCTGCCTGTGAGATCTTTTGCTGTTACTGAGCCATTGCACAGCCTCTCGTGAGCCGCTCCCAGAGCACGGAAATGTGGTCTAACATGGAAGACTCATCCCTGTGTCCCAAAAACGTCTTCTTGATTAATTTAAGAGGACCACTCACCTCGTGTCCATAAACTAATTCAAAGAGACTAAAGCCAGTGGAATCATTAGATAAGTCTCGGTAACCAGCAGGAGAAATCCCATCCCTTTGTCCCAGTCATGGGATTGCTCATTGCAGTATGGACTGATCATTGTCTTTAGGGTCTGGTGGTACTGCTCCAAAGCCCATTGTGACTGTGGATAGTAGGCTGAGGACTTTATTTAATTACTTATTTTATTTATTTAGAGATGCAGCACTGAAATAGGCCCTTCAGCCCACCGAGTCTGTGCCAACCATCAGCCACTCATTTATACTAATCCTACATTAATCCCATATTCCTACCACATCCCCACCATCCCTCAACTCCCCTACCACAAACCTATACTAGGGCCCTATCAACCTGCAAGTCTTTGGCTGTGGGAGGAAACCGGAGCACCTGGTGAAAACTCACGCGGTCACAGGGAGAACTCGCAAACTTCGCACAGGCAGTACACAGAATCAAACCCGGGTCGCTGGAGCTGTGAGGCTGCGGTGCTCCAGATTACGCATGACCTTTTCAAAAATACTGGACATGAAATGTGTGCCCTGATCCGACTGGATCTCAGCAGGAAGCCAATATAGTGTAAAGAATTGAGATAGCCCCTTCACCACTTCTTTGGCAGAGATAGTTCTTCGGGCGAATGGCCTCAGGGAATCGGGTCACCACATCCATAATGGTGAGAAGATACTGGTCGTCCCGTTATATTTTCAGCAGGGGTCCCACACAATCTACCAGCATTCTGCTGAAGGGTTCTCACAACCTGGCACGTGAGACCAATTTTACAGAACTCCACCACATCTTTGTGGAATTGTGGCCAGTCAAAATGCTGTCTTCTGCGGTCTTCGATTTTTAATATCCTGACATGTCCATCCATTAGAAGTTCGTGGGCCATTGTTAATATTTCTTTAAGGGACTTCAGCGGCACCACTATCTGGAGAACCACTGTCCACTCTTCATCCGCTGTTCTGTGAGGAGGTCTCCACTTCCTCATTAGCTCCTCATTCTTTAAATAGTAACAGTCTGCAACTCCCTCTGCTTCAGTTTTGGTTTGGAAAGTCTGTGCTATTTTTTAACACTGGGTCGGGATGTGGAGCCACAAAAAAGGAAGAACTGTTTCACACATCCTTTGGGTCCTCTAACTTCCCAACGAAGGTTTCAGACAACCAGACAGTAGGGTCATCCGTCTGCAGTGTCAGTTCAGGGGATTGTTTGGCCATGGACCGAGTCACCACACAATCAGGGATTTCTGCTGTAACTACCCTGTCTGCCGGACCTCTTTTGGTCTCTCTAGAACTACTGGGGAAGCTGCCACCTTTTCCCCTGTCAGATCATTACCCAGGAGCAGTTCGACCCATCAATCAGTAAACTAGGGACAATCCGCATGGTAAAGAGTCATGAAACTGGGTCAAACTCCAAGTACACCGGATATAAGGGTATGGACATATACTGTCTTCCGACACCATTCACTAACGCTCTAGCATTCACTGCACTTTCTTTGTCCCAGCAGAAGGGATTGACAGGCCCCTGCATCCATGAGTATGACTATTGGTTTAATTCCCTCACTCAAGGGGTGTGGTTTCACCTTTCCTTCGGATACAAATTCCTGGTAGCTCTCAAGGATTTTGCTTATTCCCCCCCCCCGCCCCCTCTCTGTGGTAGGTCTGACTGGGTCTGGGTCTGACTTACTGGGTCTGACTGCCGCAGTTGGAGGCACAGCCTGATCTGTTGTGATTTCCATCAGGGCCCTTTTTCCTGCTATGATCTGGTGGACCCTGATTAATCCTCCAGGTTTTCCCCGTCACTTGCATCATTCAGCTCGATGGCGACCTACCTTATTACACTGGAAACACACAGGTCTTTGGCCGTTTCTCCTGCTCTCAGTACCATCCTATTTGACCTGAGGATGGGCCCCCGTGTGTCCAGCTTTTCCTCCTTGCCCTTGGCTGTTCGGGTTTCTATAACCCCCCAGACCTTTTATTCTCGGGTCTTTGTGGTGACCAGGGAAGTGTTTCCCATTGGGGCTACGGCCTTGTGTGCAAGGGAAAATTCATCACCAGAATTGCAACTTGTCTAGCTCTTTGAACCCTTTGTTCCTCTTTGTGGGTTTTAATGGGAGGGGGAGCGAGTTTGTGAACTCCTTGTGATGGATCACCACTCTGAGGTTTCGATATGTGGGCTTTAATTTGAGTGTTTCTATCCACTGGTCAAAAGTAAACACAAAAACTGACTTTAAATATTCTTTAGCTACCTAAAAATGAAACATTTGGCGAAGACAAATGTGGGTCCAATACAGGCAGTGTCAGGGGAATTCATAATGGTGAATAGAGAAATGGCAGTGAAACTAAATGATTACTTTGTGTCTGCCCTCATTGAGGAAGATACAAGGAAATTTCCAGAATTAGAGATCCAAGGGATTAGGGAGAATGAGGACATGAAGGAAATTAATATTAGTAAGAATGTTGTATTGGAGAAATTAATGGGGCTGAAGTTTGATGAGGCGCCAGGATCTGATATTCTGCATCCCAGGGTGTGGGAAGAGATAGCTATGGAGATGGTGGCTGCATTGGTGATCATCTTCAAAAATTCTATAGATTCTGGAGCGATTCCTGCAGATTGGAAGGTAGCAAATGTCACCCCACTATTTAAGAAGGGAGGGAGAGCGAAAACAGGGAATTATAGACCTGCTCTCATACATCAGTCGTTGGGAAAATGCTGGGAGTTTATTATAAAGGATGTGATAAATGGACAGTTGGATAATAATCTGTTTGGGCATCGCAAACATGGATTTATGAATGAGAAATCATTTTTGGCGAACCTGTTGGAGTTTTATTGGGGATGTTACTAACAGAATTGATAAAGGGGAGTCGGTGGACGTGTTATACTTGGATTTTCAGATGGTTTTTGATAAAGTACCCCACAGGAGGTTGGTTAGCAACATTAAAGCACATGGGATAGGAGGTAATATACTGGCATGGATTAAAGATTGGTTAACAGGCAGAAAACAGAGAGTAGGAAGAAACGGGTCGTTCTCACTTTGGCAGCTGTGACTATTTGGGGACCGCAAGGATCAGTACTTGGGCCCCAGCTCTGAACAATATATGTCAATGATTTGGATGTGGGGACCAAATGTAGTATTTCCAAGTTCGCAGATGACACAAAACTAGGTGGGAATGCATGTTGTGAGGTAGATGCAATGCGTCTTCAAGGGGATTTGGACAGACATAGTGACTGAGTAAGAACATGGCAAATGGAATGTAATATGGGCAAATATGAGTTATCCACATTGGTAAGAGGAACAGATGTGCAGAGTATTTCTTAAATTGTGAAAAATTAGGAAGTGTAGATGTACAAACGGACCCGGGTGTCAGTAAATCACTGAAAAAGATGCAGGTGCAGCAAGCAATTAGGAAGGCGAATAGTCTGTTCGCCATTATCAGGAGATGATTTGAGTACAGGAGTACTGAAGTCTTGCAGCATGTGTATAGAACCTTGCTTAGACCACACCTGGAATATTATGTGCATTTTGGGTCACTTTACTTTAGGAAGGATATTTTTGCCATAGAGGCAGTGCAATGAAGGTTCACCAGACTTGTTCCCGGGATGGCGGGACTGTTCTATGAAGAGAGATTGGGGAAACTGGGCCGGTATTCTAGAGAGTTTCAAAGAATGTGTCTGGATCTCATTGAAACGTATGAAATAATTAAAGGGATAGACAGCGTAGACGTATGTACGAAAATTCCCCTGGTTGCGGAGTCTGGAACTAATGGATACAATTTCGAAATAAGGGGGAAGCCATTTAGGACAGAGACGAGGAGTAAACTTTGACTCAGAAGTTTCTGAATCTTTGGAATTCTGCATCCCAGGCGGATGTGGAATCTCAGTCGTTGAGTATATTTAAAGTATAGATTGACAGATTTCTAACTGCAGATGACAAAAATGGGATATGGAGATTATTTGTGGAAAAGGCATTGAAGTGGATGATCAGCCATGGTCATATTGAATGGTGGAGCAGCCTCGATGGGCTGAATGGCCTACTCCTGCTCCAATGTCCATATGTTCGGAAGCTGCTTAACACTTTCAAACTCGAGGTCAGTTTAGTCAGGCTACTTTCTGAGGGTTTGGAATGTTTGACGGTACACTTCCAGTACTATTTCATGTACACCCAGGATAGCAATTTTAGTCATCTCATAATCTGATGAACTTTCATCTGGCAACAGTGAATAAATCTCATGGGATTTTCCTGTTACTTTGTTTTGTAAAAACAGTGTCCAGCTCTCTGACGGCCATTTCAGTTGCATTACAAGCTTTTCACAATTGACGAAAAATTCTGCCACATCCTCCTCATTGAACTTTGTCATGAACTGGGAGAACATTAAGAGCTCAGTACATGGTCCTGAGCTAGGGGCAGCTCCCACACTAGCTGTGCCTTCAGTGGGTGTATGGGTCTTCCTCTAGTTGTTTGAGCTGCCTTAACTCCCTTTCCTCCTTCTCATTCTGGAACACTCTGACTTTTTCCCTTTCGTGACACTCACTCTGTTCTTTCTCGCTCTCTCTGGAATTCTAATTCCAGTCTATTCTGTTCTAGTTCTACCTTAGCTAACATTGCTTTATCTGTTAGTGATTCTAACCCTGTTTGAGTCTTCAGCTTCAAGTGAAATATGGTTGGCCAAAAGTCTTAGGATTTCGGGTTTCCTACCTTTTGGACGGATAGTAATCCCTAACTGTCCAGCTACATTACTCAACTTTTCAACAGACAGGCGTTTTGACCTGTACCAAGTTACTTCACTCTGTATGCAACTCCTTTCTTGGGAATGTAACTCCTTTAGTAAGAAAGGGAGGGAAACAGAAAACAGGAAACTACAGGCAAGTTAGCATCACATCTGTCTGAGGTAAAATGTTAGAAGCTATTATTAAAGACAGTGTAGCCGGCACTTAGAAAAATTCAACGTAATCAGGCAGAATCAAAATGGTTTGATGAAAAGGAAATCATGTTTAATCAATTTGTTGGAGTTCTTCGAAGAGGTACCATGTGCTGTGGAGAAAGGGGAACCGGTGGATGTACTGTACATAGATTTCCAGGAGGCAATTGATAAGGTGCCACATCAAAGGTTTTGTGAAAATAAAAGCTCATGTTGAAGGGGGTAACATGTTGGCATGGATAGAAGATTGGTTAGCTAACAGAAAACAGGCAGTAGGCATAAACGGGTCATTTTCTGGTTGGCAAGATGGAACGAGTGGTGTGCCACAGGGATCAGTGCTGAGACCTCAACCTTTTACAATTTATATAAATGACTTGGATGAAGAGACCGAAGGCATGGTTGCTAAATTTGCTGATGACACAAAGATGAGTAAGAATGTAACATGGCAAGGGGACATAAGTAGGCTGTAAATGAATGTAGATAGGTTAAGTGTGTGCGTGAAGACCTGGGAAATGGAGTATAATATGGGAAAATGGGAAATTGTCCATTTTGGCAGGAATTATAAAAAAAGAAGCATATTATCTAATGGTGAGAGATTGCAGAACTCTGAGATGTAGAGGGATTTGGGTGTCCGTGTGCATGAATCCCAAAAGGTTAGTATGCATGTTCAGAAAGTAATTAGGAAAGCTAATAGAATGTTATCGTTTATCGTAAGGGTAGTTGAATACAAAAGTAGGGATGCTATGCTTCAGCTATGGAGGGCATTGGTGAGACCACATCTGGATTACTGTGTACATTACTGGTCTCCTTATTTAAGGAAGGATGTAAATGCATTGGAAGCAATTCAGAAAAGGTTTACCAGACTAACACCTGGAATGAGTGGGCTGTCTTATGAGGGAATATTGGACAGGCTCGGCTTATATCCACTGGAATTTAGAAGGGTAAGTGGCGACTTGATTTGAACATCTAAGATCTTGAGCAGTCTTGACAGGGTGCATGTGGAAAGATGTGTGTATCTTGGTGTATCTAGAATTAGGGGTCACTATTTAAAAATGAGGGGTCGCCCATTTAAAACAGAGATGAGGAGAATTTTTTTTCTCTGAGGGTTGTGAGCCTTGGGAATTCTCTTCCTCAAAAGGCAGTGGAAGAGACTCTTTAAGTGCGTGTAAGGCAGAGATAGATAGATTCTTGACAAGCAAGGGGGTGAAAGATTATCGAGGGTAGGTGGTAATGTGGAGTTGAGGTTTCAATCAGATTGGTCATGATCTTACTGAATGTCAGAGCAGCCTTGAGGGGCCGAGTGGCCTCCATCTGCTCCTAATTCATATGTTCATATGTTCGTATGCTCTGTCTTCGAACGTGGGCATTTCAGTGTTCCAGCAGTGAAAGCCACAATAAAACCTTCATTGACATTTTAAGTTTTTCTCAGGATCAATTGTTTGTCCCTACTTCCGATTTCTCATTTGTTGTTGGTTTACGATCACTGGAACCTCCAGATTTCTGTGACAGCCAGGTGAGGAGGGGTCCCAGGCTCCCCTCTTGTCTTATATCTTATTTCACCACAACAGAGTTTATTCCTTTTTAGCAGTGGACGTGCTGACCAACTCAGTGAGTGTTTTACCTTTTATCTTTGATGTGATCGTGAAAGAGCCAATAGGAGAGGTTTTCCTGAGCTTAAACAAGAGGTGAGTTTATTAGACTTAACAATCTAAGCTGTATCTAAATAAAATATTAAGAATATACGCTACACATTCACGCACACACTCACTCGAGAATCACACACAGATAAATTAGAGTGAGAAATAAATTTGTGATGGATTTGTGTCCAGAATGAATAAACTTTAAAGAAAAACGTCTGTGAAGTTGGATAAATCTCTGGTCTGCATTTTCCCACCTTTAGTTATGTCATCTGCAAGAGTTGAAATTATGTTTTTTTTTACGTATACGTTTGTGTCATTTATATATCTATCTATATGCCAGGAACAGCACTGGTTCTAATACCAAAACCTGCGAAACAGCACTGCATACTCCCCCTCCCCCAGTCTGAACAATGTCTGTTCACCACTTCTCTCTGCTTTCTGTCCCTGAGTCAGTATCATATCTACACTGTCACTGTCACATTAGTCCATATGTTCCATTTTTCATGACAAGTCTATGTAATGGCATTTAATCACCGGCCTTTTGAAAGTCTGTACACATAACACAAAACATGTTGTCCTCATCAACAGTCACAGTTATGTCATCAACGAACTTGATTAAGATTATCAGACATGATTTTCCATTAACCTATCCGTGCTGTTTGTCATTTATAATCCCATATTTTCACAAGAAAGATATATTTTTGAGCTGGGTTCTGGCCTCTTGTAATTTCCAACCACCGACATTAGACTGACTGACAGGATTTATCTAATCTCTCCTTTTGTAACAGGGAGTAACATTTACAGCCCTCCAGTCCTCTGTCGTGACTCCCATATCCAAGGAGGATTGGAAGATTCTGACCAGTGCCTCTGCTATTTCCACCATTCCTTCCCTCAGCAACCGTCTCCATTGTTTTATCAAAGAACTGCATAAAGTTCAGTTTTCCTAATCTGTCTATTGAATGACACTTTATCAAACACATTTTGAAAGTCTATAAATATAACTTAAATCACACCACCCTCATCAACCGTCTCCATTGTTTCATCAAAGAACTCCATCAAGTTTAACTCACCACCACCTCTCTCCTCTCCTCCACTGTTGTTAAATTATCAAACTGCTTATCTGATATCCAGTACAGGATGAGCATAAATATCCTCCAATTAAATATTGGGAAGATTGAAGCCATTGTTTTCACTGCCTACTCCAACTCTGTTCCCTTGCTATTGATTCCATCCCTCTCCCTGCTAACCGTCTGGGATTCAGACAGTCTGTTTACAACCTTGGTGTCATATTCGGGACAACATTAATAGGCACATGGACAAATGTGGGTTAATTAAGGAAAATCAGCATGGATTTGTTAAGGGAAAATGGTGTTTAACAAACTTACTGGCGTTTTTTGAAGAGGTAAAAAGGAAGCCTGATGAGGGCAATGCTGTGATGTGGTGTAAATGGAATTCCAAAAAGCATTTGATAAAGTGTCACACAACAGACTTGTGAGCAAAGGTACAGCTAATCAAATAAAAAGGACAGTAACAACATGAAACTAAACTGGTTGAGTGACAGGAAACAGAGATTAGTGATTAATGGATGCTTTTCGGGCTGGAGAAAAGTTTGTAGTGGAATCAAAACAAAATACTGCAGATGCTGGAAATCTGAAATAGAATCAGAAAGTGCTGGAAATACTCAGCAGTGTCTGTGGAGAGAGAAACAGAGTTAATGTTGCAGGCTTGTGAGCTTCCATCAGAACTGGCTTAGGTTAGAAATGTAATAGGTTTTAAGCAAGTGAAGCGGGAGTGGAGGGTGTAAACACAAGAACAGAAATGTAGTCATGAGAGCGGGGGTGGGGGATGGAGTGTGTTGAAATGACAAGCGAGCGGAAGCTCGTGGTCATGCTTTTGGACTGAGTGGAGGTGTTCCACAAAGCGGTCACCCAATCTGCGTTTGACGTGCTGTGGTGTTCCAGTGAACATCAATGCCAGCTCGAGGAACAGCACCTCATTGTCCATTCTACAGACTTCTGGAGTAAACATTGAGTTCAATAATTTCAGAGAATGACTGGTCCATTTTTATTATTATTTTGTTTCATCAGTTTTTTTTTACCATGTGCCAGACTTAAACTGGGATTTTTATGTTGGTGCTTTTAGCTCGGGCTGTTCATTATACTGTCATTTATCACCTGCTCTGCACTAATGCTTTGTCTTTCACCACACCATGAGCACACTTTCTTTGCCTTTGCCCCATGACCTCCTGGTCAGTTAATCTCTCTGATCCTCTGTTCTATCAACACCCCTTTTGCTCCATTTTGCCCCATCCCTGCTTTATCTGCTTCAAACTTGATATTTCTGACCTTTTCCAGTTCTGATGAAAGATCACAGACCTGAAACATTAACTCTGTTTCTCTCTCTCAACTCAGATGGTGCCAGACCTGTTGAGTATTTCCAGCACGTTAAGTTTTTTTATTTAAGATTTGTGGTGGAGTTCCCCGGGGATCAGTGTTAGGACCCTTTTTCTTCCTGACATATATTAATGACCTGGACCTTGGTGTACAGGGCACAATTTCAAAGGTTGTAGATGATGCAAAACTTGGAAACATTGTGAACTGTTAGGAGGATACCATAAAACTTAAAAAGGACATAGACAAATTGGTGGAATGGGCAGACTGGTGGCAGATGAAGTTCAATGTGGAGAAATGTGAAGTGATTCATTTCGTAGGAAGGACATGGAGGGAAAATATAGAATAAAGGTTACAATTCTAAAGGGGGTTCAGGAGCAGAGGGACCTGGGTGTATATGTGCATCGGTCATTGCAGGTGGCAGGACAGGTTGAGAGAGTTTTTCATAAAGCCTACAGTATCCTGTTGCATGGAATACAAGAGCAAGGAGGTTGTTTTGAACTTGTATAAGACACTAGTTCGGCCTCGGCTGCAGCGTTACGTGTAGTTCTGGGCACATTAGATAACGTGAAGACATTGGAGAGTGTGAAAAAACATTCACAAGAATAGTTCCAGGGATGAAGAATACCAGTTAAGAAGATAGACTGGAGAAGTTGGAACATTTTCCTTGGAGAAGAGAAGGCTGAGAGGAGAGTTGATAAACGTCTGCAAAATTATGAGGTGTCTGGACACAGTTGATAGGGAAAAACTGTTCCCACACCTGAAAGGATCGAAAACGAGAGGACAAAGAATTAAAGTAATTGGTAAAAGCAGCAGAAGTGACATGAGGAAAACATTTTCATACAGCGAGTGTTAAGGTCTGGAATGCACTGCCTGAGAGTGTGGTGTAGGCAGATTCAATCGAGGCATTCAGGAGGAAATTGGATAGTTATCTGAAAAGGAAGATTGTACAGAGTTACAGGGAGAAGGCAGGGGAGTGACACTAGATGAATTGCTCTTTTGGAGAACCAGTGCAGACACGATGGACAGAATGGCCACCTTCTGTGCTGTAACAATTTTGTGACTCTGTGGCATTCGACCACAAAATGAGCTTCCAACCTTATATTCGTGCCATCACTATGACGACGTATTTCCACCTCAATAACATCGCCCAACTTCACCCCTGTCTCAACTCATCTGCTGGTGAAGCTCTCCTTCATGCTTTCATTACCTGTGGACTAGACAATTCAAACTCATTCTCCCACATTCTACTATCTGTAAACTCGAGGTCATCTAAAACTCTGCTGCCTGTGTGTTAACTCACAACAAGTCCCATTCCCCGATCACTGACCTACATCAGCTCACAGTCAAACAATGTCTTGATATTAAAATTCTCAACACGTTTTCAAATCCCTCCATTGCCTCATCCCTCACTATCTCTGTAATCTCCTCCTGCCCGACAACCCTCTGATATATCTCTGCTCCTCTAATTCTGGCCTCTTGTGCATTCCTGATTTTAATTACTCCACCATCGCTGGCCGCACCTTCAGTTGCCTCGGTCCAGAGCTCGGGAATATCCTCCCTACACAGCTCTACCTCTCCACCTCACTTTTATCCTTTCAGACACTCCTTTAAAAGTTGCCTCTTTGACCAAGCTTTTGGTCTCCTAACCTAATATCTGCATTTGTGGTTCAGTGTTATACTTTGTTTCATAATGCTGCTGTGAAGTACCTTTGGATAAGTTCTTGTTGAAGTTTTCCAGACATGATTTGTCATTAGCATATCCGTGCTGCTTGAAATTTATTATGCTGTGCTTTTCCAACCAACGAATATTTCTGTTCTGGGTTGTGAAATTTCCCCACCACTGACGTCAGATGGACTGGACACTACAGGGTCTACTCCATCTCTCCATTTGTAATCAGGGTGTAACATTTACAACCCTCCTGTCCTCTGTCACCATTCCCATATCCAAGGAGAATTGAAAGATTCTGTCATGTGCCTCTACCAGTTCCACCATTCCTTCCTTCAGCAATCCTTATACATCCCATCCCTACTGGATAAATGTTCTATTTTATTCTGGTACAAAAGGTGTTGGATTGAAAGGGGTTAACTGAAACTGTTTGTTTAGTGACTGTAATTAATGTCAGTCTCCATGGACTCTAATTGTGTCACTGGAGGGTTTCCCTCTTCTATTAATAAGGGACTGCTTTCAATGTGTTATTCCATAGTGTTAGCGGGAGCATCAGCCCCAGCACTAACAGGGATGAATAGCTCCTGAGAGAGGGAGAGGATAGATCAGAATCTGAGAACAATAGATTGAAATGTTACAACAATGGATCAGAATCTGAGAACAATTGACTGGAATGTTACAACAATGGTACAGAATCTCAGAACAATAGACTGGAATGTTACAACAATGGGCAGGAGTTTCATCTGGGAGTTTGACTCTCTTTCTGCAAATTATGGTCGGTTCTCATGAGACTATCGGATCTTTCTCGCATTGAAGATTATGCAACACTTTTACTATCCCATCCTTGCTATTATCGGTGTCCCTGGTAAGTCTCTCCATCTAGCTATGAATGTTATAAACTAAGTTTAGCAACATTAATGTTCTTGTCATTTACTCTGCCCTCCTTGCTGCATTTGTTATCCCTGGCAAAACTCTATCTCCGGCTATGAGATCGATAAACCATTGCTACTTGTATTAGAGTTCATGGAAGTTACTCTACCATCTTTTCTGCTGTTGCTTCCCCTGCTAAGTCCCTATTTCCCGCTAAGTGATCTGTTAACTCTGTTTCACTGAAATAATGTTCTTTCAATTTAAATTTTGGGAAGAGTGGAGCTCGTGCCATCAGTCTCCATAGGAAATTCTGTCCATATCCTTGAACACGTTCCCCTAACTGGCTAATATCTGAGGTTCAAACAGACAGTTTGCATCCTCTGCGTTCTATGTAACCCTGAGCTGAGTTCTGACCCCTTAATCTCTCCAGGAACAAACCCTTCCGACTACCAGCTCTGTAATATCACCCGTCTGCCTCAGCTCATCTGATACATAAATCCTCATCTGTGCCCTTGTTAACACAGATAGAAACACATAGAAACACACGTAGAAAATAGGAGCAGGAATAAGCCATTCGGCCCTTCGAGCCTACCCAGCCATTCATTATGATCATGGCTGATCATCCAACTCAATGACTTGTTCCCGCTTTCCCCCCATATCCTTTGATCCCTTTCATCCTAAGAGCTATACCTAACTGCTTCTTGAAAACATGCAATATTTTGTCCTCAACTGCTTCCTGTGGTAGCGAATTCCATAGGCTCATCACTCTCTGGGTGTAGGAATTTCGCATCTCAGTCCTGAAAGGTTTACTTCATATCCTTAGACTATGACCCCTGGTTCTGGACTCCCCCACCATCGGGGACATCCTTCCTGTATCTGCTTTGTCAAGTCCAGTTAGAATTGTATAGGTTCCTATGAGATCCCCCCATCATTCTTCTGAACTCCAGCGAACATAATCCAAACCGACTCAATCTCACCTCATACATCAGTCCCGCCATCCAGGGAATCAATCTGGTAAACCTACAGCAAGAACATCCTTCCTTAGATAAGGAGACCAAAACTGCACACAATATTCCACGTGTGGCCTCACCATGCCCTGTATAATTGCATCCCTGCTCCTGTACTCGAATCCTCTCGCTGTGAAGGCCAACATACTATTTGCCTTCTTTACTGTCCTTTGCACCTGCATGCTTACCTTCAGTGACTGGTGTACAAGTACACCCAGCTCTCCTTGCATATTCCCCTCTCTCAGTTTATAACCATTCAGATAATAATCTGCCTTCCTGTTTTTGCTACCAAAGTGGATAACCTCACATTTATCCACATTGTACTGCATCTGCCATGCATTAGCCCACTCACTCAACTTGTCCAAATCTCCATGAAGCCTCTCTTCATCCTCCTCACAACTTACCATCCCACCCAGTTTTGTGTCTTGTGCAAATTTGGAGATATTACATTTATTTCCCTCATCGAAATCAGTAATATATATTGTGAATAACTGGGGTCCTAGCACCGATCCCTATGGTACCCAACTGGTCACTGCCTGCCATTCGGGAAAAAAAAGACCCATTTATTCCTGCTCTCGGGTTTCCTGTCTGCCAACCAATTTTCTATCTATCACAATACACTAGCACCAATCTCATGTGCTTTAATTTTACACGCTAATCTCTTATGTGGGACTTTGAAGAAAGCCTTCTGAAAGTCCAAATAAACCACATCCACTGGCTCCCCCTCATGAACTCTACTGGTTACATCCTCGAAGAATTCTTGTAGATTTGTCAAGCATGATTTCCGTTTCGTAAATCCATGCTGACTCTGTCCGATTCTACCACTTTTCTACAAGTGTTCTGCTATAAAATACTTGATATTGAACTCCAGAACTTTCCCCGCTACCGACGTCAGGCTGACTGGTCTATAATTCCCTGCTTTCTCTCAACCTCCCTGGGGTTACTTTGGCTACTCTCCAATCTGTAGGAAATGTTCCAGAATCTATAGAATCTTGTAAGATGACCACCAATACATCCATTATTTCTGGGACCGCTTCTTTCAGTACTCTGGGATGTAGATTATCAGGCCCTGGGAATTTATCGATTCAATACCATCAATTTCCCCAACACCATTTCTCTACTAATACAGATTTCCTTAAGTTACTCTCTCTCACTAAACCCCGTGTTCCCCAACATTTCTGATATGATATTTGTGTGCTTATTTGTGAAGACAGAACCAAAGTATGCATTTAGTTGGTCAGCCATTTCTTTGTTCCCCATAATTAATTCCCCTGTTTCTGATGGTAAGGGACCTACATTTGTCTTGACCAATCTTTAAATCTGTTAAATCCACTCTTGACTATTCCAATTATATCCTGGTCACCCTCCCAGTTATAAACCTCGATAAAGCACAGCCCATCTAGAACCTGCTGCCTGTAAACTAATTCACATCAAATCCTGATCACCCATCACCCCAAATCCTGATCACCCATCACCCCTGTGCTCACTGATCTACTTTGGCTCCGGGACCGGCAGCACCTTAAATTTAATATTTTCATTCATGTGTTTGAACCTCACCTTCAATTAGTCCCATTGCCCTGTCCATTCCCATATTCCTGCCTACAAGTCTTTTCTTCAATTCCCATTTAAAAGAAGGCTTCTTTCCCTCTGTTTCTGTCTATGGCAGGTATTCTCAGCACAGCAGTGTCACTGGGCCCAATGCCATGGACGTTTGGATCCATGAAATTGTATGAGCTGAGCTGCCGGTCACTTCCAGTGCTCCAGGCTGGACAGGGCTCTTGTCCCTGTTCACCAAGTATGTGCTGGTAGTGTGCAGAGGGATCTGATCTGACACCAATCAGCCATTCCAGCAGCTTTGCTATACGTCTTTGAAACGAATGGTGCGGGCGGGGTGGGGGTACATTGAGCGGTGTGAGAGGTTGCTGGCGTTGAGTGTATGAGATGCCATGTGGAGACGAATTCACTGACATTGACCAACAGTGTGAGCTCATTAAACTTCTTCTGGCACTGCTGCCAGGTCCTCGGGGCCAGACCTCTTGCATTGACCTCCCTGGCCACCTGCTCCCATTCCCTTCGGAAGACGTTCCTTAAGGGTCTCCGCCCCACCCCACAGAAACAAGGCCTCTCTCCTACGGTCACCCTCCATGACTAAGGCCTCCAGCACCACAGCTGTGAACAGCAGAGCCCTCTTTCTGTCCTTGTATTCCATTTACCTCGTCTCCAACTGCAGCATTCACAGTCAGCAGCAGCAGCCTTCTGTGATTCAGTACAGCTTCCCTTTAAGAGGGACAGACTACCTTTAAGAGCTGAATCCTGGCTGAAGCACGTGCCAGCCTCACACACAGTTAGGTCCCTGTTAAGCTTACAGACAGACAGCAGTGCGTGTCACCCTGGGCAGCACGTAGTATTCATGAAAATGAGGAGACAGCAGGAAGCTTGTGTGTCACCTGCCTCAACAGGAATGGGCACGGGCAGATCACGAATCACAATCCCTACCCCTGAAAACTGGTCCAAACGTCTCTTCCACTCTGTCTCTATTTTCCTTCCCCTCTTTCACCCTTTCTCCCTCTCTCTCTGTGTCTCTTGTTCATATAATCAGAGATTGATGCAGCACAGAAGGAGGCTATTCGGTCCGTTGTGTCAGTGCTGTCTCTTTGAAAGAGATATCTAATTAGTTCCACTTCCTCCTCTTTCCCCAGACTCCTATTGTTTTTTTTTCCTTGTCAAGTTTTTGTTAAATTCCCTTTTGAAAGATATCATTGAATCTGCTTCTATCATGATTTCAGGCAGTCAAATCCAGATCACAACCATAGAACGACAGGCCCAAATATCCATGGAAAGGTTACGGCACAGAATAAAGTTATTCAGCCCATCGTGTCTCTGCTGGCTGAAAAAACTAGTCACCCAATCTAATCCCATCTTCCATCCGCTGGTCCATGACCTTGCCAGTTACAGCACCTCAGGTGTAGGTCCAGGTACCTTTTAAAATAATTGATGGCTTCTGGCTCCATCACCGTTCCTGGCATTGAATTTCAGACACCCACCACCCTCTGGGTGAAAAGGTTTTTCCTCATGTCCCCTCTGATCCGTCTACCAATCACTTTAAAACTGTGCCCCCTAGTAATTGACCTCTCTGCTAGGGGAAACATGTCCTTCCTGGCTACTCTACCTGGGCCCCTCATAATTTTGTACACCTTAATTAAGTCACCCCTCAGTCTCCTCTGTTCTAAAGAAAACAATCATAGCCTATCCAATCTTTCATCATGGATGCAATGTTCCATCACTGGCAACATTCTTGAAAATATTCGCTGTACTCTCTCCAAAGCAATTATGTCCTTCCTGTCATGTGGTGACCAGAACTGTACACAATACTCCAGCTGTGGCCTAACCAGTGTTTTATACAATTCCAGCATTACATCCCTACTTTTGTATTCTATATATCGGCCAGTAAAGGAAAGCATTCCATATGCCTTCTTCACCTCTCTGTCTACCTGTCCTGCCACCTTCCAAGACCTGTGGACATAAATTCCAAGGTCTCTAACTTCTTCTACCCCTTTCACTATCCTCCTGTCTGTTGTGTATTCCCTCGCTTTATTTGCCCTTCCCAAATGCATTACCTCACAGTTCCCCAGATTGACTTCCATTTGCCACTTTTCCATCCACTCAACCAAACCATTTAAACCATTGATATCATTTTGGAGTCTGCAGCTATCTTCTTCACTATTAACTACATGACAATTTTTGTGTCATCAGCAAAGTTTCCAATCATACCTCCCGGATTTAAGTCCAAATCATTAATATACATCACAAATTGCAATGGACCCAACACTGAGACCTGTGGAACGCCACTGGAGACCGCTTTCCATTCGCAAAAAACATCTGTCGACCATTACCTTTTGTTTCCTGACATTGATCCAATTTTGGATCCAACTTGACACATTCCCCTGTATCTCGTAAGCTTTTACTTTTCTGAACAGTCTGCCACGTGGGACTTTACTAAAATCCATGTCGACCACATCCACTGCACTACCTTTATCAATCTTTCTTGCTACTTCCTCACAAAACTTAATTATGTGATTAAGGCAAGACCTTCCATTAACAAATCCATGCTGACTATCCCAGATTAATCTTTGCCTTTCTAAGTGACAGTTTATCGTAGCTCTGAGAATTGATTCTAATAATTTGCCCACCGATATCCGACTAAAGGCCTGCTCGGGTCTGGAAATAAAACCCGACCGAACCCGACAGAACAACATCGGACCCCAGTCCGAGCCGGCCCGAGCCTGACCCGACCATATTGCACTGACTGTACGTAGCATTTTTGGATGGAATGGAAGGAAGCTGCAGCATGAGCGTGGTTGCATCATAGAGGTACTCACTTGCTCACTGCGCAGACTCAGAGTCTGTGGAGTCCAGATGCACGTTTCCCTCCTTGACGTCCCAGACTCCCAGCTCAGGCAGGCTTTTCAAATTTTGATGCTTACTTACTCTACTTCCCTTTTCCTCACAGCCGATCCAAATGTAGTACTGTGTGTGTCCGACCCAACCCGAGTCCGAAAGCCGGATCCGGAAGAGCGATCCGATCCGTCCCGAACCCGACATATGTCGTCGGGTCTTGTCCGGTTTTGGTCGGGTAGCTGGCCTTGAGCTCAGACTGAAACGCCTATAATTATTTGGCTTATCCTTGGCACCATTTTTAAACATTGGTATTACGTTCACAGACCTCCAATGGTCTGGTACCTCTCCTGTATCTAGTGAGAATCTGAAGATGATCCTCGGAGCATCTGCTATTTCCTCCCTGGCTTCCTTTAATAGCTTGGGATACAATTTATCTGGTCCTGGCGATTTATCCACTTTCAAGGATGTCAGAACCTCTAGTACTTCCTCTCTCATTGTTCTTATCATATCTAATATGTCACAGACCTCCTCTTTAGCTATAATGTCTGCATCATCTCTCTCCTTTGTGAAGACAGAGACTCAGTAAGGACCCTGCCCACATCTTCTGCATCCACGCATAAACTACCTTGTACATCTCTGATATGCCCTCTCCTCTCCTTAGTTATCCTTTTATTCCTAATGTACTGATAAACCATCTTTGGGTTTTCCTTGATTCTACCTGCCAATATTTTTGACGTCCTCTCTTTGCTTTTCTAATTACCTTTTTTACTTCACCCCTGCACATTCTTTACTCCTCTCGGCTTTCTAAAGTAGTGTTTGTTTGTGACTGTCATAAGCATCGTTTATTCTGATTTATCTTACCCTGTATGTTTCCAGATAACCGGGGGCTCTAAATTTGACAACACACTGTGCAAGAAAATTCTCTTCATTTTGCCTCTGATTCTTTGCCCATTACCTTAAATCTGCATAATTTTAATGATGTTGTGAGCACAGTCCTAGCAAATACAGACCAGTTAGTTTAACATCAGTGGTGGGTCATGTTTTACAAATAATAATTAGAGAAGAAATCAACAGAAACTTGGAGGGGTTTGAGTTAATGATGGATGGCAAGCACGTATTTGTAGGAACATAAGAGCAGGAGTAGACCATTCAGCCCATCGACCCTGCTCCGTCATTCAATTAGATCATGTCTGATCAAAAGTGAAGAAATTCTTCTTCATCTCAGTCTTAAATTGCTTACCCCTTTCTCTGAGATTATGTCCCCTGGTTCAAGACTCACCACCCAGGGGTGGATCTGCATCCACCCCGTCACCCCCTGTAAAAAATTTGCATGAGATCACTTCTCATTTTTTGAAAGCCGGGAGAATACAGGCCCAGTTTTCTCAATCTCTTCTCATCCGACAATCCTGCCATCCTAGGGATTGCTTGCTGAACCTCAGTTTCACTACCTGCATGGCAAATATATCCTTCTTGAGACAAGGAGACCAAGACTGTACACAATACTCCGGGTGCAGTCTCACCAAATGTGTATACAATTGCAGCCAGACATCTTTACTCCTGTACTCAAAAACCCTTGAGATGGAAGCCAACATACCATTTGCCTTCCAAACTGATTGGTGCACCTGCACACTGGCCTTTAGTGACTCATGAACAAGAAGACCCAGGTCCCTTTGGAAATCAACACTTCCCAACTTCTCACCAGTCAAAAAATATACTGTCTTTCTGTTTTTGTTTTACTGTAGTGGATCACTTGATACTTATTCATATTATATTCCAGCTGCCATATTCTTGCCCATTCTCTTCGCCAGCCAAATCCGCTTGAAGCCTCCTTGCATCCTCCTCACCACTAACTTTCCCACCTAGTTTTGTATCATCAGCAAATTTGTAAATATTACATTTGGTCCCCACATCCAAATCATCTATATAGATTGTGAACAGCTGTGGCCCTAGTACTGATCCTTGTGGTATCCCGACTCGTAACAGTCTGCCATCCTAAGAATGACCCGTTTATTCCCATTCTCTCTTTTCTTCATGTTAACCAATCAATCCATGCCAGCATATTACCCCAATCACATGTGCTGTAATTTTGTTTACTAACCTCCAGCATGGGATCTTATCAAAAGTCTTCTGTAAATCCAAATGCACCACACCCACTGGTTCTCCTTTAATAATGCTGCAAGTAATATCCTCAAAAAACTTCAACAGATTTGTTACACATGATACCCCTTTCATAAATCCCCTTTGACTCTGCCAATTTTATCATTATGTTCTAAGTTCCAGTTATCACATCCTTTACAATAGATTCTCAGATTTTTCCTATTACTGATGTTAAACTAACAGGTGTGTAGTTCTCATTCTCCCTCTCCCACCCTTCTTAAATAGTGGGGTTAGATTTGCTACATTCCAGTCTTCAGGATCTCTTCCAGAATCTATAGAAGGTTGAAAGATACCAACCAATACATCCACCATCCCGATTGCCACCAGTTGTTGGGAAAATGCTGGGACTCTATTCCAGAGGATGTGTTAAATGGACAGTTGGATAATAATCTGCTTGGGCATCGTAAACATGGATTTATGAATGAGAAATCATCATTGACGAACCTGTTGGAGTTTTATTGAGGCTGTTACTAACCGAATTGAGAAAGGGGAGTTGGTGGACGTGTTATACTTTGATTTTCACAAGGTTTTTGATAAAGTCCCCCACAGGAGGTTGGTTAGCAACATTAAAGTACATGGGATAGGAAGTAAATACTGGCATGGATTAAAGATTGGTTAACAGGCAGAATACAGAGAGTAGGAAGAAACGGGTCATTCTCACTTTGGCAGGCTGTGACTGGTTGGGTACCGCAAGGATCAGTACTTGGGCCCCAGCTGTTAACAATATATGTCAATGATTTGGATGTGGGGACCAAATGTAGTATTTCCAAGTTCGCAGATGACACAAAACTAGGTGGGAATGCTTGTTGTGAGGTAGATGCAATGTGTCTTCAAGGGGATTTGGACAGACATAGTGACTGGGCAAGAACATGGCAAATGGAATGTAATATGGGCAAATATGAGGTTATCCACATTTGGTAAGAGGAACAGATGTGCAGAGTATTTCTTAAATAGTGAAAAATTAGAAAGTGTAGATGTACAAACGGACCCGGGTGTCAGTAAATCACTGAAAACTAACATGCAGGTGCAGCAAGCAATTAGGAAGGCTAATGTTCTGTTAGCCTTTATCACAAGATGATTTGAGTACAGGAGTTGTGAAGTCTTACTTCATGTGTATAGAACCTTGTTAGACCACACCTGGAATATTGTGTGCATTTTGGCTCACTTGACTTTAGGAAGGATATTATTGCCATAGAGGGAGTGCAATGAAGGTTCACCAGACTTGTTCCCGGGATGGCGGAACTGTTCTATGAAGGGAGATTGGGGAAACTGGGCCGGTATTCTAGAGAGTTTCAAAGAATGTGTCGTGATCTCATTGAAACGGACGAAATAATTAAAGGGATAGACATCGTAGATGCATGTGCGAAAATTCCCCTGGTTGCGGAGTCCAGAACTAATGGATACAATTTCAAAATAAGGGGGAAGCCATTTAGGACAGAGATGAGGAGAAAACTTTGACTCAGAGGTTTCTGAATCTTTGGAATTCTGCATCCCAGGCGGATGTGGAATCTCAGTCGTTGAGTATATTTAAAGTATAGATTGACAGATTTCTAACTGCAAATGACAAAAATGGGATATGGAGATTATGTGTGAAAAAGGCATTGAAGTGGATGATCAGCCATGGTCATATTGAATGGTGGAGCAGCCTCGATGGGCTGAATGGCCTACTCCTGCTCCTTTGCCCCTATGTTCGGAAGCTGCTTAACTCTTTCAAACTCGAGGTCAGTTTAGTCAGGCTGTTTTCGGAGGGTTTGGAATGTTTGATGGTACACTTCTGGTACTATCTCATGTACACCCAGGATAGCAATTTTAGTCATCTCATAATCTGATGAACTTTCATCTGGCAATAGTGAATAAATCTCATGGGATTTTCCTGTTATTTTGTTTTGTAAAAACAGTGTCCAGCTCTCTGACGGCCATTTCAGTTGCTTTACAAGCTTTTCAAAAGTGACGAAAGATTCTGCCACATCCTCCTCATTGAACTTTGTCATGAACTGGGAGAACTTTAAGAGCTCAGCACATGGTCCTGAGCTAGGGGCAGCTCCCACACTAGCTGTGCCTTCACTGGGTGTATGGGTCTTCCTCTAGTTGTTTGAGCTGCCTTAACTCCCTTTCCTCCTTCTCCTTCTGGAACACTCTGACTTTTTCCCTTTCGTGACACTCACTCTGCTCCTTCTCGCTCTCTCTGGAATTCTAATTCTAGTCTATTCTGTTCTAGTTCTACCTTAGCTAACATTATTCTATCTGTTAGTGATTCTAACCCTGTTTGAGTCTTCAGCTTCAAGTGAAATATGTTTGGCCAAAAGTCTTAGGATTTCGGGTTTCCTACCTTTTGGACAGAGAGTAATCCCTAACTGTCCAGCTACATTACTCAACTTTTCAACAGAGAGGCGTTTTAACCTGTACCAAGTTATTTAACTCTGTATGCAATTCCTTTATTGGGAATGTAACTCCTTTAGGAAGAAAGGGAGGGAAACAGGAAACTACAGGCAAGTTAGCATCACATCTGTCTGAGGTAAAATGTTAGAAGCTATTATTAAAGACAGTGTGGCTGGCACTTAGAACAATTCAACGTAATCAGGCAGAATCAAAATGGTTTTATGAAAAGGAAATCATGTTTAATCAATTTGTTGGAGTTCTTTGAAGAGGTAACATGTGCTGTGGAGAAAGGGGAACCGGTGGATGTACTGTACATCGATTTCCAGGATGCAATAGATAAGGTGCCACATCAAAGGTTTTGTGAAAATAAAAGCTCATGATGAAGGGGGTAACATGTTGGCATGGATAGAAGATTGGTTAGCTAACAGAAAACAGGCAGTAGGCATAAATGGGTCACTTTCTGGCTGGCAAGATGTAACGAGTGGTGTGCCACAGGGATCAGTACTGGGACCTCAACGTTTTACAATTTATATAAATGACTTGGATGAAGAGACCGAAGGCATGGTTGCTAAATTTGCTGATGAGACAAATATGAGTAAGAAAGTAACATGTGACGGGGACATAAGGAGGCTGTAAATGAATATAGATAGGTTAAGTGAGTGCGTAAAGACCTGGTAAATGGAGTAAAATGCGGGAAATTGGGGAATTGTCCATTTTGGCAGGAAGTATACGAAAAAGAAGCATATTATCTAATGGTGAGAGATTGCAGAGCTCTGAGATGCAGAGGGATCTGGGTGTCCGTGAGCATGAATCACAAAAGGTTAGTATGCATGTTCAGAAAGTAATTAGGAAAGCTTATAGAATGTTATCGTTTATCGTAAGGGCAATTGAATACAAAAGTAGGGATGTTATGCTTTAGCTATAGGGGGCATAGGTGAGACCACATCTGGAGTACTGTGTACATTACTGATCTCCTTATTTAAGGAAGGATGTAAAAGCATTGGAAGCAATTCAGAAAAGGTTTACCAGACTAATACCTGGAATGAGTGGGCTGTCTTATGAGGGAATATTGGACAGGCTAGGCTTATATCCACTGGAATTTAGAAGGGTAAGTGGCGACTTGATTTGAACATCTAAGATCATGAGCGGTCTTGACAGGGTGCATGTGGAAAGATGTGTGTATCTGGGTGTATCTAGAATTAGGGGTCACCATTTAAAAATGAGGGTCGCCCATTTAAAACAGAGATGAGGAGATTTCTTTTTTCTCTGAGGGTTGTGAGCCTTTGGAATTCTCTTCCTCAAAAGGCAGTGGAAGAGACTCTTTAAGTGTGTGTAAGGCAGAGATAGATAGATTCTTGATAAGCAAGGGGGTGAAAGATTATCGAGGGTAGGTGGTAATGTGGAGTTGAGGTTTCAATCAGATTGGTCATGATCTTACTGAATGGCAGAGCAGTCTTGAGGGACCGAGTTGCCTACACCTGCTCCTAATTCATATGTTCATATGTTCGTATGCTCTGTCTTCGAACGTGGGCATTTCAGTGTTCCAGCAGTGAAAACAACAATAAAGCCTGCATTGACATTTTAAGTTTAGTCTACTTCAACGCCAGGAGTATCCGGAATAAGGTGGGTGAGCTTGCAGCATGGCTTGGTACCTGGGATCTCGATGTAGTTACCATTCTGGAGACATGGGTAGAGCAGGGGAAGGAATGGATGTTGCAGGTTCCGGGATTTAGATGTTTCAGTACGAACAGAGAAGATGGTAAAAGAGGAGGGGGTGTGGCATTGTTAATCAAGGAGAGTATTACAGCGGCAGAAAGGACGTTTGAGGACTCGTCTACTGAGGTAGTATGGGCCGAGGTTAGAAACAGGAGAGGAGAAGTCACCCTGTTGGGAGTTTTCTATAGACCTCCGAATAGTTCCAGAGATGTAGAGGAAAGGATAGCGAAGATGATTCTTGACAGGAGCGAGAGTAACAGGGTAGTGGTTATGGGGGACTTTAACTTTCCAAATATTGACTGGAAATACTATAGTTCGAGTACTTTAGATGGGTCTGTTTTTGTCCAGTGTGTGCAGGAGGGTTTTCTGACACAGTATGTAGACAGGCCAACCAGGGGCGATGCCACATAGGATTTGGTACTGGGTAATGAACCTGGCCAGGTGTTAGATTTAGATGTAGGTGAGCACTTTGGTGATAGTGATCACAATTCGGTTAGGTTTACCTTAGCGATGGGCAGGGACAGGTATATACCGCAGGGCAAGAATTATAGCTGCGGGAAAGGAAATTATGATGCGATTAGGCAAGATTTAGGATGCGTAGGATGGGGAAGGAAACTGCAGGGGATGGGCACAATCGAAATGCGGCGCTTATTCAAGGAGCAGCTGCTGCGTGTCCTTGATAAGTATGTACCTGTGAGGTAGGGAGGAAGTTGTCGAGCGAGGGGGCCGTGGTTTACTAAAGAAGTTGAAGCGCTTGTCAAAAGGAAGAAGAAGGCTTGTGTTAGGATGAGACGTGAAGGCTCAGTTAGGGCGCTTGAGAGTTACAAGCCAGCCAGGAAGGATCTAAAGGGAGAACGAAGAAGAGCAAGGAGAGGACACGAGAAGTCATTGGCGGATAGGATGAAGGAAAACCCTAAGGCTTTCTATAGGTATATCAGGAATAAAAGAATGACTGGAGTTAGATTAGGGCCAATCAAGGATAGTAGTGGGAAGTTGTGTGTTGAATCAGAGGAGATAGGGGAAGTGTTAAATGAATATTTTTCGGCAGTATTTACAGTAAAGAAAGAAAATGTTGTCGAGGAGAATACTGAGATTCAGACTACTAGGCTAAATGGGATTGAGGTTCACAAGGAGGATCTGTTAGCAATTTTGGAAAGTGTGAAAATAGGTAAATCCCCTGGGCCAGATGGGACTTATCCTTGAATTCTCTGGGAAGCCAGGGAGGAGATTGCAGAGCCTTTGTCCTTGATCTTTACGTCGTCATTGTCGACAGGAATAGTGCCGGAAGACTGGAGGATAGCAAATGTTGTCCCCTTGTTCAAGAAGGGGAGTAGAGACAGCCCTGGTAATTATAGACCTGTGAGCCTTACTTCGGTTGTGGGTAAAATGTTGGAAAAGGTTATAAGAGACAGGATTTATAATCATCTTGAAAAGAATAAGTTCATTAGCGATAGTCAGCACGGTTTTGTGAAGGGTAGGTCGCGCCTCACAAACCTTATTGAGTTCTTCGAGAAGGTGACCAAACAGGTGGATGAGAGTAAAGCAGTGGATGTGGTGTATATGGATTTCAGTAAGGCGCTTGATAAGGTTCCCCACGGTAGGCTATTGCAGAAAATACGGAGGTATGGGGTTGAAGGTGATTTAGAGCTTTGGATCAGACATTGGCTAGCCTAAAGAAGACAGAGGGTGGTGGTTGATGGAAAATGTTCATCCTGGAGTTTAGTTACTAGTGGTGTACCGCAAGGATCTGTTTTGGGGCCACTGCTGTTTGTCATTATTATAAAGGACCTGGAAGAGGGTGTAGAAGGGTGGGTTAGTAAATTTGCGGATGACACTAAGGTCGGTGGAGTTGTGGATAGTGCCGAAGGATGTTGTGGGGTACAGAGGAAGATAGATAGGCTGCAGAGCTGGGCTGAGAGATGGCAAATTGAGTTTAATGCGTAAAAGTGTGAGGTGATTCACTTTGGAAGGAGTAACAGGAATGCAGAGTACTGGGCTAATGGGAAGATTCTTGGTAGTGTAGATGAGCAGAGAGATCTTGGTGTCCAGGTACATAAATCCCTGAAAGTTGCTACCCAGGTTAATAGGGCTGTTAAGAAGGCATATGGTGTGTTAGCTTTTATTAGTAGGGGGATCGAGTTTCGGAGCCACGAGGTCATGCTGCAGCTGTACAAAATTCTGGTGAGACCGCACCTGGAGTATTGCGTGCAGTTCTGGTCACCGCATTATAGGAATGATGTGGAAGCTATGGAAAGGGTGCAGAGGAGATTTACTAGGATGTTGCCTGGTATGGAGGGAAGGTCTTACGAGGAAAGGCTGAGGGACTTGTGGTTGTTTTCGTTGGAGAGAAGGAGGAGGAGAGGTGACTTAATAGAGACATATAAGATAATCAGAGGTTTCGATAGGGTGGATCGTGAGAGTCTTTTTCCTCGGATGGTGATGGCAAACACGAGGGGACATAGTTTTAAGTTGAGGGGTGATAGATACAGGACAGATGTTAGAGGTAGTTTCTTTACTCAGAGAGTAGTCGGGGCGTGGAACGCCCTGCCTGCAACAGTAGTAGACTCGCCAACTTCAACTGCATTTAAATGGTCATTGGATAGACAGATGGATGAAAATGGAATAGTGTAGGTCAGATGATTTCACAGGTCGGCGCAACATCGAGGGCCGAAGGGCCTGTACTGCGCTGTAATGTTCGAATTCTAATTCTAAAAAAAAAGTTTTTTCTCAGGATCAATTGTTTGTCCCTACTTCCGATTTCTCATTTGTTGTTGGTTTACGATCACTAGAACCTCCAGATTTCTGTGACAGCCAGGTGAGGTGGGGTTCCAGGCTCCCCTCTTGTCTTATATCTTATTTCACCACAACAGAGTTTATTCCTTTTTAGCAGTGGACGTGCTGACCACCTCAGTGAGTTTTTTACCTTCTCTCTTTATTGTGATCGTGAAAGAGCCAATAGGAGAGGTTTTCTTGATTTTAAACAAGAGGTGAGTTTATTGTACTTAACAATCTAAGCTGTATCTAAATAAAATAATAAAAATATACGCAACACATTCACGCACACACTCACACGAGAATCACACACAAATAAATTAGAGTGAGGAATATATTTGTGATGGATTAGTGTCCAGAATAAATAAATTTTAAAGAAAAACGTCTGTGAAGTTGGATAATTCTCTGGTCTGCATTTTCCCACCTTTAGTTATGCGTTTCATGTCATCTGCAAGAGCTGAAATTATGTTTTTTTTACGCATACGTTTGTGTCAGTTATATATCTATCTATATGCCAGGAACGGCACTGGTCCTAATACAGACTCCTGAGAAACAGCACTGCATACTCCCCCTCCCCCAGTCTGAACAATGTCTGTTCACCACTTCTCTCTGCTTTCTGTCCATGAGTCAGTATCATATCCACACTGTCACTGTCACATTAGTCCATATGTTCCATTTTTCATAACAAGTCTATGAAATGTCATTTGATCACCGGTCTTTTGAAATTCTGTGCACATAACACAAAACATGTTATCCTCATCAACACTCACAGTTATGTCATCAACGAACTTGATCAGGATTATCAGAGATGATTTTCCATTAACCTATCCGTGCTGTTTGTTATTTATTATCCCATGTTTTTCCAAGAAAGATATATTTTTGTGCTGGGTTCTGGCCTCTAGTAATTTCCAACCACTGACATGAGACTGACTGGTCAGTAATTACAGGATTTATATAATCACTCCTTTTGTAACAGGGAGTAACATTTACAGCCCTCCAGTCCTCTGTCATGACTCCCATATCCAAGGAGGATTGGAAGACTCTGACCAGTGCCTCTGCTATTTCCACCATTCCTTCCCTCAGCAACTGTCTCCATTGTTTTATCAATCACTGCATAGGGTTCAGTTTTCCGAATCAGTCTATTGAATGTAACTTGATCAAACACCTTTTGAAAGTCTATAAATATAACTTAAATCACACCACCCTCATCAACCCTCTCCATTGTTTTATCAAAGAACTCCATCATGTTTACCTCACCACCACCTCTCTCCTCTCCTCCACTGCTGTTAAATTATCAAACTGCTTATCCGATATCCAGCACTGGATGAGCAGAAATTTCCTGCAATTAAATATTGTGAAGATTGAGGCCATTGTTTTCCCTGCCCAGTCCAAATCTGTTCCCTTGTTATTGATTCCATCCTTCTCCCTGGTAACAGTCTCAGATTCAGACAGTCTGTTTGCAACCTTGGTGTAATATTTGGGACAACATTAATAGGCATATGGACAAATGTGGGTTAATTAAGGAAAACCAGCACGGATTTGTTAAGGGAAAATGGTGTTTAACAAACTGGCTGGAGTTTTTTGAAGAGGTAAAAAGGAAGCTTGATGAGGACAATGCTGTTGATGTGGTTTAAATGGAATTCCAAAAAGCATTTGATAAAGTGTCACACAACAGACTTGTGAGCAAAGTTATAGCTCATCGAATAATAAAGGACAGTAGCAACATGAAACTAAACTGGTTGAGTGACAGGAAACAAAGATTAGTGATTAATAGATGCTTTTCGGGTTGTTGAAAAGTTTGTAGTGGAATCAAAACAAAATACTGCAGATGCTGGAAATCTGAAATAAAAACAGAAAGTGCTGGAAATACTCAGCAGTGTTTGTGGAGAGATAAACAGAGTTAATGTTCCAGGCTTGTGACCTTTCATCAGAACTGGATTAGGTTAGAAATGTAATAGGTTTTAAGCAAGTGAAGCGGGAGTGGAGGGTGTATAAACAAGAACAGAAATGTAGTCATGAAAGCGGGGGTGTGGGATAGAGTGTGTTGAAATGACAAGCGAGTGGAAGCTCGGGGTCATGCTTTTGGACTGAGCGGAGGTGTTCCACAAAGCAGTCACCCAACCTGTGTTTGACCTGCTGTGGTATTCCAGTGAACATCAACGACAACTCGAGGAACAGCACCTCATTGTCCGAATAGGCACTCCACAGACCTCAAGACTGAACATTGAGTTCAACAATTTCAGAGCATGAATGGTCCATTTTTATTATTTGTTTTATCAGCTTGTTACCATGTGCCAGACTTAAACTGGGATTTTTATATTGGTGCTTTTAGCTCGGGCTGTTCATTATTCTGTCATTTAACACCTGCTGTGCACTAATGCTTTGTCTTTCACCACACCATGAGGACACTCTCTTTGCCTTTGCCCCACGACCTCCTGGTCAGTGAATCTCTCTGACCCTCTGTTCTATCAACACCCCTTCTGATCCAGTTTGCCCCATTCCTGCTTTATTTGCTTAAAACCTTTTACATTTCTAACCTTTTCCAGTTCTGATGAAGGGTCACTGACCTGGAACATTAACTCTGCTTCTCTCTCTACTCAGATGCTGCCAGACCTGCTGAGTATTTCCAGCACTTTTCGTTTTTTATTTAAGATTTGTAGTGGAGGTCCACAGGGATCAGTGTTTTGACCCTTTCTCTTCCTGACATATATTAATGACCTGGACCTTGGTGTACAGGGCACAATTTCAAAGTTTGTAGATGATACAAGACTTGGAAGCATTATGAACTGTTGGCAGGATAGTGTAAAACTTCAAAAGGACACAGACAAGTTGGTGGAATGGGCAGACAGATGAAGTTCAATGTGGGGAAATGTGAAGTGACTCATTTCGTAGGAAGGACATGGAGAGAAAATATAGAATAAAGGTTACAATTCTAAAAGGGGGTTCTGGAGCAGAGGGACCTGGATGTATATGTGCATCGGTCATTGAATGTGGCATGACAGGATCAGAGAGCAGTTAATAAAGCCTACAGTATCCTGTAGCATGGAATACAAGAGCAAGGAGGTTTATTTAAACTTGTATAAGACACTAGTTCGGTCTCAGCTGCAGCG
Source organism: Heterodontus francisci (assembly GCF_036365525.1). NCBI lineage: Eukaryota > Metazoa > Chordata > Chondrichthyes > Heterodontiformes > Heterodontidae > Heterodontus > Heterodontus francisci. The sequence continues at coordinate 2,813,301 of NW_027141861.1, read as the reverse complement.
TTACGTCTAGTTCTGGGCACATTAGATAACATGGAAACATTGGAGAGTGTGAAAAAAACATTCACAAGAATGGTTCCAGAGATGACGAATATCAGTATTGAAGATAGACTGGAGAAGTTGGAACATTTTCCTTGCAGAGGAGAAGGCTGAGAGGAAATTTGAAAAAGGTCTGCAAAATTATGAGGTGTCTGGACAGAGTGGAAAGGGAAAAACTGTTCCCATTCCTGAAAGGATCGAAAGCGAGATGACAAAGAATTAAAGTAATTGGTAAAAGCAGCAGAAGTGACATGAGGAAAACATTTTCATACAGCGAGTGTTAAGGTCTGGAATGCACTGCCTGAGAGTGTGGTGTAGGCAGATTCAATCGAGGCATTCAGGAGGAAATTGGATTGCTATCTGAAAAGGAGGATTGTACAGAGTTACACGAAGAAGGCAGGGGAGTGACATTAGATGAATTGCTCTTTTGGAGAGCCAGTGCAGACACGATGGACAGAATGGCTACCTTCTGTGCTGTAACAATTCTGTGACTCTGTGGCATTCGACCACAAAATGAGTTTCCAACCTCATATTCGTGCCATCACTAAGACAACCTATTCCCACCTCAATAACATCGCCCAACTTCACCCCTGTCTCAACTCATCTGCTGCTGAAGCTCTCATTCATGTTTTCATTACCTGTAAACTAGACTATTCCAAGTCATTCTCCCACATTCTACACTCTGTAAACTTGAGGTAATCTAAAACTCTGCTGCCTGTGTCTTAACTCACAACAAGTCCCATTCCCCGATCACTGACCTACATCACCTCACAGTCAAACAATGCCTTTATTTTAAAATTCTCAATCATATTTTCAAATCCGTCCATAGTCTCACCCCTCACGAAAACTGCAATCTCCTCCTACCCAACAACCCTCTGAGATATCTCTGCTCCACTCATTCTGGCCTGTTGTGCATTCCTGATATTAATTACTCCCCCATTGCTGGCCGCACCTTCAGTTGCCTCAGTCCCGAGCTCTGGAATATCCTTCCTATACAGCTCCACATCTCCACCTCACTTTTATCCTTTAAGACAGTCCTTTAAATCTACCTCTTTGACCAAGCTTTTGGTCTCCTAACCTAATATCTACATTTGTGGTTCAGTGTTATATTTTGTTTCATAATGCTGCTGTGAAGTACCTTTGGATAAGTTCTTGTTGAAGTTTTCCAGACATGATTTGTCATTAACATATCCGTGCTGCTTGAAATTTATTATGCTATGTTTTTCCAACCAACGAATATTTCTGTCCTGGGTTGTGAAATTTCCCCACCACTGACGTCAGATGGACTGGACAGTACAGGGTTTGCTCCATCTCTCCATTTGTAACCAGGGTGCAACATTTACAACCCTCCAGTCCTCTGTCACACTCCCATATCCAAGGAGAAATGAAAGATTCTGTCAAGTGCCTCTACTATTTCCACCATTCCTTCCCTCAGCAATCCTTATACATCCCATCCCTACTGGGTAAATGTTCTATTTTATTGTGGGACAAAAAGAGTTGGATTGAAAGGGGTTAACTGAACCTGTTTGTTCAGTGACTGTAATTAATGTCATTCTCCATGGACTCTAATTGTGTCACTGGAGGGTTTCCCGCTGCTATTAATAAGGGACTGCTTTCAATGCGTTATCACATAGTGTTAGCGGGAGCATCAGACCTGGCACTAACAGGGATCAGCAGCTCCAGAGAGAGGGAGAGGATAGATCAGAATCTGAGAGCAATAGATTGAAATGTTCCAACAATGGATCAGAATCTGAGAACAATTGACTGGAATGTTACAACAATGGGTCAGAATATGAGGACAATAGATTGGAATGTTACAACAATGGTTCAGAATCAGAGAACAATAGACTGGAATGGGAGGAGTTTCATTTGGGAGTTTGACCGTTTTTCTGCCAATTATGATCGGATCCCATTAGAGTATCGGATCTATCTCGATTGAAGATTATGCAACACATTTACTATCCCATCCTTGCTATTATCAGTGTCCCTGGTAAGTCTCTCTATCTAGCTATGAATGTTATAAACCAAGTTTAGCAACATTACTGTTCTTGTCATTTACTCTGCCCTCCTTGTTACTTTTGTTATCCCTGGCAAAACTCTATCTCCAGCTATGAGCTCGAAAACCATTGCTACTTGTATTAGAGTTCATGTAACTTACTCTACCGTGTTTTCTGCTGTTGCTTCCCCTGCTAAGTCCCTATTTCCCGCGATGTGATCTGTAAACCGCGTTTCACTGAAATAATGTTATTACAATTTTAATTTTGGGAAGAGTGGAGATCGTGCAATCGGTCTCCTTCAGAAATTCTGTCCATATCCATGAACCACGTACCCCTAACTGGCTAATGTCTGAGGTTGAACCAGACAGTTTGCATCCTCTGCGTTCTATTTAACCCTGTGCTGAGTTCTGACCCCTTATTCTCTCCATCACCTGCCCTGCCTATTACCAGCTCTGTAATATCATCCGTCTGCCTCAGCTCATCTGCTACATAAACCCTCATCTGTGCCCTTGTTAACATAGAAACATATAAAATAGGAGCAGGAGTAGGCCATTCGGCCCTTCGAGCCTACCCCGCCATTCATTATGATCATGGCTGATCGTCCAACTCAGCAACCTGTTTCCGCTTTCCCCCCATATCCTTTGGTTTCTTTCATCCTAAGAGCTATATCTAGCTCCTTCTTGTAAACATGCAATGTTTTGGCCTCAACTGCTTCCTGTGGCAGCGAATTCCACTGACTCATCACTCTCTGGGTGTAGAGATTTCGCATCTCAGTCCTGAAAGTTTTACCCTGCATCATTAGACTATGACCACTGGTTCTGGACTCCACCACCATCGGGGACGTCCTTCCTGTATCTGTTCTGTCAAGTCCTGTTAGAATTTTATAGGTTCCTATGAGATCCCCCATCATTCTTCTGAATTACAGGGAACATAATCCTAACCGACTCAATCTCTCCTCATACGTCAGTCCCGCCATCTAGGGAATCAGTCTGGTAAACCTACAGCAAGAACATCCTTCCTTAAATAAGGAGACCAAAACTGCACACAATATTCCAGGTGTGTCCTCACCAAGGCCCTATATAATTGCAACAAGACATCCCTGCTCCTGTACTCGAATCAGCTCGCTGTGAAGGCCAACATACCATTTACCTTCTTTACTGTCCTTTGCACCTGCATTCTTACCTTCAGTGACTGGTGTACGAGAACACCCAGCTCTCCTTGCATATTCCCCTCTCTCAGTTTATAGCCATTCAGATAATAATCTGCCTTCCTGCTTTTGCTACCAAAGTGATTAACCTCACATTTATCCACATTGTGCTGCATCTGCCATGCATTAGCCCACTCATTCAATTTGTCAAAATCACCCTGAAGCCTCTCTGCATCCTCCTCACAACTCACCCTCCCACCCTGTTTTGTGTCATCTGCAAATTTGGAGATATTACATTTAGTTCCCTCATCGAAATCAGTAAGATATATTGTGAATAGCTGGGGTCCTATCACCAATCCCTATGGTACCCCACTAGTGACTGCCTGCCATTCGGAATAAAATACCCATTTATTCCTACTCTTGAGTTTCCTGTCTGCCAACCAATTTTCTATCTATCACAATACACTAGCACCAATCTCATGCGCTTTAATTTTATACGCTAATCTATTATGTGGGACTTTGTCGAAAGCCTTCTGAAAGTCCAAATAAACCACATCAACTGGCTGTCCCTCATCAACTCTACTAGTTACATCCTCGAAGAATTCTTGTAGATTTGTCAAGCGTGATATCCCTTTCGTAAATCCATGCTGACTCTGTCCGATTCTACAACTTTTCTACAAGTGCTCTGCTATAAAATCTTTGATAATGGACTCTAGAACTTTCCCCACTACCGACGACAGGCTGACTGGTCTATTATTCCCTGCTTTCTCTCAACCTCCCTGGGGTTACATTAGCTACATTCCAATCGTTAGGAAATGATCCAGAATCTATAGAATCTTGGAAGATGACCACCAATGCATCCATTATTTCTAGGACCACTTCCTTCACTACTCTGAGATGTAGATTAACAGGCCCTGGGAATTTATCGGCCTTCAATACCATCAATTTCCCCAACACCATTTCTCTACTAATACAGATTTCCTTAAGTTCCTCTCTCTCACTAAACCCCGTGTTCCCCAACATTTCTGGTATGATAATTGTATTCTCCTTTGTGAAGACAGAACCAAAGTATGCATTTAGTTGGTCAGCCATTTCTTTGTTCCCCATAATTAATTCCCCTGTTTCTGACTTTAATGGACCTACATTTGTCTTCACCAATCTTTAAATCTGTTAAATCCACACTTGACTATTCCAATTCTATCCTGGTCATCAGTTATAAACCTCCATAAACCACAGCCCACCCAGAACTCTGCTGCCTGTAAACTAATTCGCACCAAATCCTGATCACCCATCACCCCAAATCCTGATCACCCATCACCCCTGTGCTCACTGATCTACATTGGCTCCGGGACTGGCAGCACCTTAAATTTAATATTCTCATTCTTGTGTTTGAATCTCACCCTCAATTAGTCCCATTCCCCTGTCCATTCCCATATTCCTGCCTTCAAGTCTTTTCTTCAATTCCCATTTAAAAAAGGCTTCTTTCCCTCTGTTTCTGTCTTTGGCAGGTATTCTCAGCTCTGCAGTGTCACTGGGCCCAATGCCATGGAAGTGTGGATCCATAAAATGGTATGGGCTGAGCTGCCGGTCACTTTCAGTGTTGCATGCTAAACAGGGCTCTAGTCTCTGTTCACCAAGTACGTGCTGGTAGTGTGCAGAGGGATCTGATCTGACACCAATCAACCATTCCAGCAGCTTTGCTATACGTCTTTTAAACTAAGTGATGGGGGTGTGGTACATTGAGCTGTGTGAGAGGTTGGTGATGTTGGGGGTAGGAGATGCCATGTGGCGATGAATTCACTGACATTGACCACCCGTGTGAGCTCATTAAACTTCTTCTGGCTCTGCTGCCAGGTCCTTGGGGCCAGATTCTTGCATTTGACCTCCCTGACCACCTGCTCCCATTCCCTTCGGAAGACGTTCCTTAAGGGTCTCCGCCCCAACCCACAGAAACATGGCCACTCTCCTCTGGTCAGCCTCCGTGACTAAGGCCTCCAACACCACATCCGTGAACAGCAGAGACCTCTCTCTGTCCTAGTATTCCATTTGCCTTGTCTCCAACTGCAGCATTCACAGTCAGCAGCAGCAGCCTCCTGTGATTCAGTAAAGCTTCCCTTTAAGAGGGACAGACTACCTTTAAGAGCTGAATCCTGGCTGAAGCACGTGCCAGCCTCACACACAGTTAGGTCCCTGTTAAGCCTGCAGACAGACAGCAGTGCGTGTCACCCTGGGCAGCACGTAGAATTCATGCAAATGAGGAGGCAGCAGGAAGTTTGTGTGTCACCTGCCTCAACAGGAATGGGCACGGGCAGATCACGAATCACAATCCCTACCCCTGAAAACTAGTACAAGCTTTACTTTCACTCTGTCTCTATTTTTCTTCCCTTCTTTCAACCTTTCTCCATCTCTCTCTGTGTCTCTTGTTCATATAATCAGAGATTGATGCAGCACATAAAGAGGCTATTCGGTCAGTGCTGTCTCTTTGAAAGAGATATCTAATTAGTTCCACTCCCTCCTCTTTCCCCAGACTCCGATTGTTTTTTTTCCTTGTCAAGTTTTTGTTAAATTCCCTTTTGAAAGGTATTATTGAATCTGCTTCCACCATGTTTTCAGGCAGTGAATTCCAGATCCCACCCACAGACAGATTGGACCAAATATCCATGGAAGGGTTAACGCACAAAAGGAGGCTATTCAGCCCAATGTGTCTCTGCTGGCTGAAAAAACTAGCCGCCCAATCTAATCCCATCTTCCAGCCGCTGATCCATGGCCTTGCCAGTTGCAGCACTTCAGGTGTAGGTCCAGGTACCTTTTAAAATAATTAATGGTTTTTGCCTCCACCTCCGTCCTGGCAGTGAATTCCAGACACCCACCACCCTCTGGGTGAAAAGGTTTTTCCTCATGTCCCCTCTGATCCATCTACCAATCAATTAAATCTGTGCCCTCTGGTAATTAACCTCCCCACTAGGGGAAACAGGTCCTCCCTGGCTACTCTTTCTGGGCCCCCTCATAATATTGTACACCTCAATCAAGTCACCCCTAAGTCTCCTCTGTTCTAAAGAAAACAATCTTAACCTATCCAATCTTTCATCATGGATGCAATTTTCCATCACTGGTAACATTCTTGAAAATATTCTCTGTACTCTCTCCAAAGCAATTATGTCCTTCCTGTAATGTGGTGACCAGAACTGTACACAATACTCCAGCTGTGGCCTAACCAGTGTTTTATACAATTCCAGCATTACATCCCTCCTTTTGTATTCTATATATCCGCCAGTAAAGGAAAGCATTCCATATGCCTTCATCACCTCTCTGTCTACCTGTCTTGCCACCTTCCGGGACCTGTGGACAAACACTCCAAGGTCTCTAACTTCTTCTACCCCTTTCAATATCCTCCTGTCTGTTGTGTATTCCTTCACTTTATTTGCCGTTCCCAACAGCATTACCTCACAGTTCCCCAGATTGACTTCCATTTGCCCCTTTTCCGCCCACTCAACCAAACCATTTAACCATTGATATCATTCTGGAGTCCACAGCTATCCTCTTCACTATCAACTACATGACCAACTTTTGTGTCATCAGCAAATTTTCCAGTCATGCCTCCCACATTTAAGTCCAAAGCATTAATATCTATCACAAATTGCAAGGGACCCAACACTGAGACCTGGGAACGCCACTAGACACCGCTTTCCATTCACAAGAAACATCTGTCGACCATTACCCTTTGTTTCCTGACATTGGGCCAAGTTTGGATCCAACTTGCCACATTCCCCAGTATCTCATGAGCTTTCACTGTTCTGATCAGTCTGCCATGTGGGACCTTTTCAAACGCCTTACTAAAATACATTTGGACCACATCCACTGCACTACCTCTATCAATCCTCAAAACTTAATTGTGTTAGTAAGACAAGACCCTCCCTTAGCAAATCCATGCTGAGTATCCCTGATTAATCTTTGCCTTTGTAAGTGACAGTTTATCGTTGCTCTGAGAATTGATTCCAATAATTTGCCCACCGATGTCCAACTAAAGGCCTGCTCGGGTCTGGAAATAAAACCCGACCGATCCTGACAGAACAACATCGGACCCGAGCCTGACCCTACCATATTGCACTCACTGGACTTAGCACTTTTGGATGGAATGGGAGGAAGCTGCAGCATGAGCGCGGTGACATCATAGAAACACTCACATTCTCACTGCGCAGACTCAGAGTCTGTGGAGTCCAGATGCACGTTTCCCTCCTTGACATCTCGGACTCTCAGCTGAGGATGACTTTTCAAACTATAATGCTTACTTTCTCAACTTCCCTTTTCCTCCCAGCCGATCAAAAGGTAGTACTGTGTGTGTCTGACCCAACCCGAGCCCGAAAGCCGGATCCGGAAGAGCGACCCGAACCCGACATATGACGTCGGGTCTCGTCGGGTTTGGGTCGGGTAACAGGCCTTTAGGTCAGACTGACCAGCCTCTAATTATTTGGCCTATCCTTCGCACCATTTTTAAACACTGGCACGATGTTCACTGACCTCCAATCGTCTACTGCCTCTCCTGTATCTAGTGAGAATGTGAAGATGATCCTCAGAGTATCCACTATTTCCCCCCTCGCTTCCTTTAACAGCCTGAGCTACGATCCATCCGGCCCTGGCGACTTATCCACGTTCAAGGATTTCAAACCCTCGAGTACTTCCTCTCTCATTATGCTTATTGTATCTAATATTTCACACTCCTCCTCTTTAACTACAATTTCTGCATCATCCCTCTCTTTTATGAAAACGGAGACATAAAATCCACTAAGGACGCTGCCAACATCTTCTGCATCCACGCACAAACTACCTTTTACATCTCTGATAGGCCCTCCCCTTTCCTTAGTTATCCCTTTATTCTTAATGTACTGATAAAACAACTTTGGGTTTTCCTTGATTTTACCTGCCAATATTTTTTCATGCCCTCTCTTTGCTTTCGTTTTTTTACTTCACCCCTGCACTTTCTTTACTCCTCTCAGCTTTCTGAAGTATTATTTGTTTGTGCCTGTCATAAGTTTTCTTTTATCTGATTTATGTATGTTTCTAGATAACTGGGGGCTCTAAATTTGGCAACTCACTGTGTAAGAAAATTCTCTTCATTTTGCCTCTGGTTCTTTGCCAATTACCTTAAACCTGCATCATCTTCATGATGATGTGAGCACAGTCCTAGCAATTACAGACCAGTTAGTTGAAAATCAGTAATGTTTTACAAACAATAATTAGAGAAGAAATCAACAGAAACTTGGAGAGGTTTGAGTTAATGAAGGAAAACAATCACGTGTTTGAAGGAACATAGGAGCAGGAGTAGGCCATTCAGCCCATCGACCCTACTCCATCATTCAATTAGAATCCTTAAACACGGGTGATGTCCCGGAGCATTGGAGAATTGCTAATATTGTCCCCTTGTTTAAGAAGGGTAGCAGGGAAAATCCAGGTAATTATCGACCGGTGAGCCTGACGTCAGTGGTAGGGAAGCTGCTGGAGAAGATACTGAGGGATAGGATCTATTCCCATTTGGAAGAAAATGGGCTTATCAGTGATAGGCAACATGGTTTTGTGCAGGGAAGGTCATGTCTTACCAACTTAATAGAATTCTTTGAGGAAGTGACAAAGTTGATTGATGAGGGAAGGGTTGTAGATGTCATATACATGGACTTCAGTAAGGCGTTTGATAAGGTTCCCCATGGTAGGCCGATGGAGAAAGTGAAGGCGCATGGGGTCCAAGGTGTACTAGCTAGATGGATAAAGAACTGGCTGGGAAACAGGAGACAGAGTGTAGCAGTGGAAGGGAGTTTCTCAAAATGGAGATGTGTGACCAGTGGTGTTCCACAGGGATCCGTGCTGGGACCACTGTTGTTTGTGATATACATTAATGATTTGGAGGAAAGTATAGGTGGTCTGATTAGCAAGTTTGCAGACGACACTAAGATTGGAGGAGTAGCAGATAGTGAAGGGGACTGTCAGAGAATACAGCAGAATATAAATAGATTGTAGAGTTGGGCAGAAAAATGGCAGATGGAGTTCAATCAGGGCAAATGCGAGGTGATGCATTTTGGAAGATCCAATTCAAGAGTGAACTATACAGTAAATGGAAAAGTCCTGGGGAAAATTGATGTACCGAGAGATTTGGGTGTTCAGGTCCATTGTTCCCTGAAGGTGGCAACGCAGGTCAATAGAGTGGTGAAGAAGGCATACGGCATGCTTTCCTTCATCGGACGGGGTATTGAGTACAAGGGTTGGCAGGTCATGTTACAGTTGTATAGGACTTTGGTTCGGCCACATTTGGAATACTGTGTGCAGTTTTGGTCGCCACATTACCAAAAGGATGTGGATGCTTTGGAGAGGGTGCAAAGGAGGTTCACCAGGATGTTGCCTGGTATGGAGGGCACTAGCTATGAAGAGAGGTTGAGCAGATTAGGATTATTTTCATCAGAAAGATGGAGGTTGAGGGGGGACCTGATTGAGGTATACAAAATCATGAGAGGTATAGACTGGGTGGATAGCAAGAAGCTTTTTCCCAGAGTGGGGGATTCAATTACTAGGGGTCACGAGTTCAAAGTGAGAGGGGAAAAGTTTAGGGGGGATATGCGTGGAAAGCTCTTTACGCAGAAGGAGGTGGGTGCCTGGAATGCGTTGCCAGCGGAGGTGGTAGACGCGGGCACGATAGCGTCTTTAAAGATGTATCTAGACAGATACATGAATGGGCAGGAAGCAAAGAGATACAGACACTAATAAAATAGGCGACATGTTTAGGTAGAGGATCTGGATCGGCGCAGGCTTGGAGGGCCGAAGGGCCTGTTCCCGTGCTGTAATTTTAATTGTTCTTTGTTCCAGATCATGTCTGATCATCTACCTCAACGCTACTTTCCCGTGCTATCCCTGTATCCCTTGATGTGATTTGTCTCCCTAAATCCATTGATTTCTGTCTTGAACATGCTCAGTGTTGATCTTCCACAGCCTCTGTGGTGGTGAATTCCAAAGATTTACCTCCCTCTGAGTGAAGAAATTCTTCTTCATCTCAGTCTTAAATTGCTTACCCCTTATTCTGAGATTATGTCCCCTGGTTTAAGACTCACCACCCAGGGGAAACATCCGATCTGCATCCACCCCGTCACCCCCTGTAAAAATTTTGTATGAGATCACTTCACATTTTTTGAAACTCGAGTGAATACAGGCCCAGTCTTCTCAATCTCTCCTCATAAGACAATCCTGCCATCCCAGGGATAGTCTGCTGAACATCAGTTGTACTCCCTGCAAGGCAAATATATCCTTCTTTAGACAAGGAGACCAAGACTGTAAGCAATACTCCAGGTGCAGTCTCACCAAGGCTGTATACAATTGCAGCCAGACATCTTTACTCCTGCACTCAAAACCGCTTGAGATGGAAGCCAACATACCATTTGCCTTCCAAACTGTTTGGTGCACCTGCACACTAGCTTTTAGTGACTCATGAACAAGGACACCCACGTCCCTTTGGAAATCAACACTTCCCAACCTCTCCCCAGTCAAAAAATATACTGTCTTTCTGTCTCTGTTTTACCGGAGTGGATCACTTGACACTTATTCATAATATATTCCAGCTGCCATGTTCATGTTCGTTCACTTATCCTATCCAAATCCGCTTGAAGCCTCCTTGCATCCTCTTCACAACTTACTTTCCCACCTAGTTTTGTATCATCAGCAAATTTGCAAATATTACATTTGATCCCCACATTCAAATCATTTATATAGATTGTGAACAGCTGTGGCCCTTGTGCTGATCCTTGTGTTACTCCCACTCGTAAGAGCCTGCCATCCTGAGAATGACCCGTTTATTCCTACTCTCTCTTTTCTGCATGTTAACCAGTTCTTAATCCATACCAGTATATTACTCCCAATCCCATGCGTTGTAATTTTGTTTACTAACCTCCTGTGTGGGACCTTATCAAAAGCCTTCTGTAAATCCAAATACGCCACATCCACTGGTTCTCCTTTAGTAATGCTGCAAGTAACATCCTCAAAAGACTTCAACAGGTTTGTTGCACATGATACCCCTTTCATAAATCCACGTTTACTCCGCCAATTTTGCCATTATTTTCTAAGTGTCCAGTTATTACATCCTTTACAATAAATTCTAACATTTTCCCTATTACTGACATCAAACTAACAGGTCTGTAGTTCTCATTCTCCCTCTCCCACACTTCTTAAATTGTGGGGTTACATTTGCTACTTTCCAGTCTTTAGGATCTCTTCCAGAATCTATAGAAGTTTGAAAGATACCAACCAATACATCCACCATTTCTATTGCCACCTCCTTCAACACTCTGGGATGTAACTCATCTGGTCCAGGGATTTATCAACCTTCAATCCAGTTAACTTTGCAAGTACTACCTCTTTACCAACACTAAATTGCCAATTTGCCCCTCGTACCTTCATAGTTTCCCTTTATCAGGTTTAACACCCTAGTTTCAAAATTAACATATTCAAATGGAATGTGAAATTTTATCATAATATAGCCATTATTTCGCAAAAGCCCATTTACAGCAATGTTATTAACTAACACTTTCTCGTTCCATAAAATAGCCCGATTCTTAGTTAATCCTTCAATGTACTTCTCCAGAAACCCATCTCTTACACACTCCAGTAAAGGCAGATCATACTTCACTCATTTAGTTGAAGGTTTTGATGAAGTAACAGAGACGGTTGATGAAGGGAATGCCGTGGATGTTGTGTATATGTATTTTAGGAAAATGTTTAATAAGGTACCACGTAAAAGGCTGGTTAGCAAAATTGAGGCTCATGGAATAAGAGGATCATTGTCAAATTGAATTAAGGACAGAAAACAGCGAGTGGTAATAAATGGTTGTTTTTAAGTGTGGAGATTGTTAGACAGTGGGTGTTCCCCAAAGGTCAGTGTTGGGACCATTGCGTTTTTGCGATATATAAATGACTTAGATATTGGAATGCAGAGTAGAATCTCCAAATTTGCCTAAGACATCAATTTTGAGATTTCTGAGCCAGTTCCAATGCTGATCACATGTCTTTGAGTGTACATTCTCTCTCTCCAGATCTTTTTCACAAATTCTTACCCAGACTTCGCAATAACCACAGGCATTTGACTGATTGTAATCCCTCTCTGTCTCCAAAGCTCCTACACATTCCCAGCAATGATCGCTCAACTGAGTTTGACATTACTCACAAACCAAGTAAACTAAGCCTATGATCCCGATCTCTGTGATCCCTCTCCGACACCACTGTAAGATCTGATCAACGGTCACAGATTAACCAAAAGGAGGGAAAAGGTTCACAAGCAGTTAATTAAGTAATGACAGTTCAAATACAGGACATAATCTAATTAGAAACAGCAGACATATGACCTGTAACAGGTGAAAAAGTCTTTCTGGCTACGGATTAGTTGTTGGAAGCTAGTATCAAATATGTTATAGCAGGGCACGTAGAGAAATTCAACGTGATCAGGCAGAATCAACACGGTTTTGTGAAAGGAAAATCATGTTTAACCAATTTATTAGCGGTCTTTGAAGAAATAACATGTGCTGTGGATAAAGGGGAGCCGGTGGATGTACTGTACTTAGATTACCAGAAGGCATTTGATAATGTGCCACATCAAAGGTTATTGTGGAATATAAAAGTCCATGGTATAGGGGGTGACATATTGGCATGGATAGAAGATAGGCTAGCTAACAGGAAACAGAGAGCAGGCATGAATTGGTAATTGTCCGGTTGGCAAGATGTAATGAATGGTTGCCACAGGGATCAGTGCTGCGACCTCAACCTTTTACAATTTATATAAATGACTTGGATGAAGGGTCCAAAGGTATGGTTGCTAAATTTGCTGATGACACAAAGATAGGTCAGAAAGTACGCTGTGCAGAGGACATAAGGCGGCTAAAAAGGGATGTAGATAGGTTAAGTGAGAGGGAAAAGATATGACAAATGGTGTATAATAGGGGGAAATGTGAAGTTGCCCATATTGGCAGGAAGAATTAAAAAAAATAAACACAATATCTGAATGGTGAGAGACTGCAAAGCTCTGGGATGCAAAGGGATCTGGGTGTCCTAGTTCATGAATCACAAATGTTAGCATGAAGGTTCAGCAAGTGTTTAGGAAAGCTAATAGAACTGCTTATTGGGAGAGCAGTTGAATGCAAAGGTAGAAAGGCTATGTTTCAGTTGTACAGGCATTGATGAAACTGCATCTGAAGTATTGTGTACAGTACTGGCCACCTTATTTAAGGAAGGATGTAAATGCGTTGGACGCAGTTCAGAGAAGGATTTCTAGACTAATACCTGGAATGGGTGTGCTGTCTTATGAGGAAAGGCTGCAGAGGCTAGGCGTACATCAGCTGGAGTTTAGAAGTGTAAAAGGCGACATATAAGATCCTAAGGGCGGGGGGTGGGGGGAGGGGGGCAGAACAAGTGAGGGCGACAGAGAGAGAAACAGAAAAAGATAGAGAGTGAGGGAAAGAGAGAGGTCACATCAGCTCATCTGCTGCTGAAACCCTCATCCATGCCTTTGTTACATCGAGGCTTGACTATTCTAACACACTCTTGGCTGGTCTCCCACATTCTACTCACTGTAACCTTGTGGTAATTTAAAACTCTGCTGCCATCTTCTAATTTACATTAAATTCTGTTCACCCAACATCCTTGTGCTCACTGACCTACATTGGCTCTTGCTCCAGTCACACCTCAAATTTAATATTCTCACTCATATTATCAAATGCCTCCATGGCATCACCCCTCTGATTATCCTAATCCCCTGCCCATTTCCAATATTCCTGAAGCTTGTTTATCTTAAAGTGTTTTGCTAATTCCCTTTTTAAAGTGAGTATATTTCCCTCTGTTTCTCTCCCTGAACACACATTTCATCTGTGCAGCTCCACTGGTGCTGTGGAAGTTTGGATCCATAAAATGGTGTGAGCTGCACAGCCGGTCACATCCAGCACATTGTACAGGACACCCAGGCTGGCCGGGGTGCTAGCGTGGGCGCAACGTGTGTGTGTCTGTAGCGTGAGGAGGGGTCATAATATGGTGTCAATCAGCCATTCCAGCAGCTTTGTTGTACGTCTTTGAAACTTGTTCTGTACATGTTCATTGACCGCCTGTGTTAGTCACTCTCAGCTGAACATACATTCAGCAGCACGAGGAACCCCCTCTAGTGTTATTTAAAAGGACCTGGCATCCAACTGACAGGTGAGGGACTTTTGACTGACTTCTGCTATTGTACATTTAGTGGAGGTGCTGTGGATGGTTTTCTGGAGGTTGTGTTGTGAGCTGCTGCAGATATTCAGAGTGGACAGAGGATTTGGTGACCCAAATGTGGACGATATAGGGGGACTGTAGTTACAGTGTCTCTGGGTCAGTAACATGACCAACAAATGGAGCAGAGGCTGCCGAGAGGGGAAGAAATGTGATAATGATCAGATCTGTTTTTGTGATGTTGATTGAAGGATAAATATTGACCAGGACAGCGGGAATAATTCCCCTGCTCTGCTTCTACATAGAGCGATGGGATATTTAACATCCATCTGAGAGGGCAGATGTGGCCTTGGTTTAACGTTTCATTCGAAAGACGGCACATCTGACAGTGCGACACTCCCTCAGTACTGCATTGCAGTGTCAGCCTTGATTCTTGTCATCAAGTCCTGCAGTGACCCTTGATCCTAGAAGCTTGTGACTGAAAGGTGAGAGAGCTACAAACTGAGCCACGGCTGACATTGGTCCTTTAATCCCGTGTTTCTAATTTGGTAACACGGCTGTTATGTGGTACTTTATCAAACGCATGTTGAAAGGATAGGGGTATTGAGAAAATGCAGGCAGGAGCAATCATAGAAACACATAATAGCATTGCATTGAATGAGGCCATTTGGTCCATTTATTCTGTGCTGGCCCTTTTGAAAAGCTTCCAGTTCGTCCCACACCCTGGCTCTTTCCCAGATCCTTCCTTTTATTCTCCTTAAGATATTTATGCATTTCCCTTTTGGAATCTACTGTTGAATCTGTTTCCTTCAGCCTATCAAACAATACATTGCAAATCCCAAACACCCATCGTCTAAAAAAAATCCTCGTGTCACCTCTGCTTCTTTTTTCCAATCACCGTAAATCTGTGTCCTCTGGTTAATGGCCCCTCACACATTGGAAACGGTTTCATTTTATTTAATTTATCTAAATCCTTCATAATGTTAAACATGTCTATCAGATCTTCTTTTAAATTTCCCTGCTCTGAGGTAAACAATCCCAGCTACATAACTGCAATCCCTCATCCCTGGAAAAGTTCCAGTAAAACTCTTCTGTCTCCTCTCCAAACGTTTCCTGTCCTTCCTAAAGTGTGGTTCCCATATTGGACACAATACTCCAGGTGGAGCCGGACTCGTCTTTTCTATAGGTGTAACATAACATCCTGACTATTCTACTCTGTGTCTGTATTAATAAAGCCTAGGAATCTATTTGCTTCGTTAACTGTTTGTTAACCTGTCCAGCTAACGTCAAAGATTGTACACAAACACCCCATGTCTCTCTGTTATTCTCACCACCTTTAAAGTTGTGTCATTTACCTTGTATTATCTCTCCGCATTCATCCACATGCAGCTCACCATCACCTTCTCAAGGGCAATTTAGGGATGGGCAATAAATGCTGGCCCAGCCAGCGACACCCACAATCCATGAATAAATAATATCAACAAAATCTTCCCACAAAGTATCACCTTACATATCTGCCATGCCAATTAAATATTAGGAAGAATGAAGCCACTGTTTTCAAACCCCACATCAAACATTTCCTAGCAACAGACTCCATCCCTCTACTTGCCAACTCTTTGAGACTAAACCAAACTGTTCACAAAGTGATGTCATAGTTGACCCTACAATGAGCTTCCTGCTAAATATTCACACTATCACTAAAACAGCCTATTTCCACCTCTGTATCTTCAGCCAGCTTTGCCCGTCTCTCAGCTCTTCTGCTGATAAAACACCCCCCCCTCCCCCCTTGCCTGTATTACCTGTAGACTTGACTATTCCAACACACTCCTGGCTGTTCTCCCACATCCTACCCTCCATAAACTTGAGGTGATCCAAAACACTGCTGCCTAACTCACACCAAGTCCTATTCACCCATCACCCTCTGTACTCACTGACCTACATTGGATCCTGGCCAGCAACTCCTCAATTGTAAAACGCTCAGCCTTCTTTTCAAATCCCTAAACAGAGTGAGATGCTAGGCCCTTTCAGAGGGCAGTTGCGAGTCAATGCCATTGCTGTGAGTCTGGAGTCACATGTAGGCTAGACCAGGAAAGGACGGCAGATTTTATTCTCCAAAGGACATTAGTGAATCAGAAGGTGTTTAATTTTAAAAATCGCTAATAGTTTCATGGCGCCATGACTGAGACTAGCTTTCTATTCCAGATTTTAACACACTCGTGGCTTGTCTCACACAATCTACTCTCTGTAAACTTGAGGTCATCCAAACTCTGCTGCTCTTGTGTTAACCCGCACCAAGTCCCGTTCCCAATCACTGACGTACATCAGCTTCCAGTCAGGCCATGTATTGACTTTGAAATTCTCAACCGTGTTTCCAACTCTCTCCATTTTCTCACCCATCCTTATCTCTGTAATCTCTACCAGCCCCACAACCCTCCAAGATATTTACACTCCTCTAATCCTGGGCTCTTGTGTATGCTTGATTTTCATCATTGCACCACTGCCAGCCAGGTCTTCAGCTGCCGAGGCCCAAAGCTCTGGAATTCCCTCCCGACACCACTTTTTTTATTATTGTGTGAGATGTGGGCTTCGCTGGCAAGGCCAGCATTTGTTCCCATCGCTAATCGCCCTGACAATTGAGTGACTTGTTTGGACATTTCACAAGGCAGTTCAGAGTCAACCACATTGCTGTGGGTCTGGAGTCAGATGTAGGCCAGATCAGGTAAGGACAGCAGATTTTCTTCCCTAGCGGACATTAGTAAATCCGATCGGTTTTTACACCAGTCAATGATAGATTCGTGACACCATTACTGAGAATAGCTTTCATTTCCAGATTTTTATTAATCAGTTGAAATTATTAATTGATTGAATTTTAATTCCCACCAGCTGCCATAGTGGGATTTGAACCGAGGGCATCAGCCTGTACCTCTGGGATTCTAGTTCAGTGACATCGTCATTATACCACTGTCACTGCTTCTATGCCTCACTTTCCTCCCTTAAACCACTACTTAAGACATTCTGCTTTGACCAAGAAATGTAAGTTGCTGTTGTTGAGCTTTGCTAGACATGATTTGTCATTACCATATCCCTGCTGCCGTCCATTCATTGTCCGGTGTTTTTTTTCAAGCAACGAATGCTTTTGTCCTGGGCTGTGAACTCCAGAAATTTCCCACCAGCGACGTTAGACTGACTGGTCAGTAATCACACGGTTTACCGCATCTCTCCTTTTTTAAAACAGTGTGTAACATTTAGAACCCTCCTGTCTCTGGCACCAGTTTCATACCCAAGGAGGGTTGGAAGATTCTGGCCAGTTCCTTCCCTCAGCACCCCCCACACATCCAATTCAGACATGTTCTACTTTATTAGAATTAAAATTAGAACATTACAGCGCAGTACAGGCCCTTCAGCCCTCGATGTTGCGCCGACCTGTGAAACCATCTGACCTACACTATTCCATTTTCATCCATATGTCTATCCAATGACCACTTAAATGCCCTTAAGGTTGGCGAGTCTACTACTGCTGCTGGCAGGGCAGGGCAAAAATTGGTGGATTGAAAGGGGTTAACTGAAATTGTTTGTTCAGTTACTGTTACTAATGTCAGTCACCATGAACCCCACATTTGTCACTGGAGGGTTTCCAGCTTCTATTAATGCAGGACTCCTCTCAATGTGTTATTCCCAGCAGCTTCCCGGCACTTTCAGGATCAGCAGTTCGAGGGAGAGAGAGAGAGTAGATCAGAATCTGAGAACATTAGATTGGAATGTTATGACAATGGGTCAGAATCTGAGAACAGTAGATTGGAATGTTACTACAATGGGAAGCAGGAGTTTCTCCTCTTGGTTTGTCCTAGTTACTGCAGATTATTTTTGGCTAACATTAGATGAGCGGATCTATTATGCACTGAAGATGATTCAAACGATTTATTATCCCATCCTCGCTATTGTTGGTGTCCCTTGTAAGTCTCTTTATCCAACGTTTAGAACTATAAATCATATTTCACTGATTTAATGTTCTTGTCATGCAAATCTTGGGAAGTCCAAAGACATTGCATTCAGTCACTGTCACAAACTCCATTCCCTATCTACCATCTGCATTCCCCTCACTGACCAATGTCTGAGGCTGAAATAGACTGTTTGCGACCTCTGGCATCCAGTTGACTCTGAGCTGAGTTCATCTCCACATTCTCTCCATCACCCACCCTGCCTACAACCACCTCTGTAATATCACCCGTCTCCACCTCTGCCTCAGCCCATCTGCTGAATAAATACTCATCTATGCCTTTCTTAAATCCACACTTGACTATTCCAATTCTATCCTTGACACTCTCCCAGTTATAAACCTCCATAAACCACAGCCCTTCCAGAACTCTGCTGCCTGTATCCAAACTCACAGCAAATCCTGATCACCCATCACCCCTGTGCTCACTGATCTACGTTTCTTCCTGGTCTGGCAGCACCTTAATTTTTATATTCTCATTCTTGTGTTTGAATCTCTCCATGGCCTCACCCCTCCAATTAATCCCATTCCCCTCTCCAGTCTCATATCATTGTAATCTTATGCCTTTGAGGTTTTTTTTCCAATTCCGTTTTGAAAGTGATTTTCTTTAGCCTCCCTGTCTCCTGCGGCTGTGATTTTTACTCTATGGCACCACTGGTGCCAATATTACAGAAACCTGGATCTGTAAAATGATGTGAATGGAACAGGCAACCACTTCTAGTTGGCCAGCACAGTGCCCCATGCTGTGCAGGGATGTAGCCTGTGTATACTGTGCATTTGCTGTTAGTCTGAGGAGGGGTTTGAAGTGACGTCAATGTCCCATTCCAGCAGCTTTGATGTACGCCTTTGAAACTTGGTCTGTGCATGACCACTGACCGCCTGTGCTACTCACTCACAGCTGAAGATACATTCAGAAGCATGAATAAACCCTTCTACTGTTTTTTAAAAGGACCAGGCATCCTGGTCCAGAATATTGAGGGGTATATGACATTCAAGAAGAATAGGAAGCTAGGTAAAGGTGGAGGGTTAGCAATGTTAATCAAGGATGGTATTGGTGCATTAGTTCGAGATCAACATGTTACAGGAGATCAGGGTGTCGAATCGGTTTGGGTGGAGATGAGGATTAGCAGGGGAAATAAGTGCCCAGTGGGAGCGGTCAACAGGTCTCCTAACAGTAATCGCAATATAAAACATATTATACAAGAAGAAATATCGTTTGCTTATGATAGAGGTCCGGCAATAATCATGGATGATTTTAATCTACATATAAACTGGAAAAATCATATTTGGAATAATAGCCTGGATGAGGAGTGCATAGAATGTTTTAGAGATAGTTTCTTTGAGCACCACGTTCTAGACACAATCAGAGAGCAGGTTAAATTAGTTTTGATATAGTGTAATGTGACAGGATTAATTAATGACCTCAGAGGAAAGGCACCTCTAGGTAGCAGCGACCACATTATTACTGAATTTTACATCCAGTTTGAAAGTGAGACGAGTGGGTCTAAGACTAGTACTTTAAACTTGAATAAGGGACAGTATTTGGGCATGAAAACTGAGCTAGCTGAAGTGAACTGGGTTACTAGGCTTGGAGGTAGATAATTAGAGAAGCAGTGGCAGAAATTTATGGGGATATTTCAAAATACTCCAGAATAAGTATATTCCTACTATAAGGGGAAGGAGCCACAGTCTGCGGTTAACTAACGAAGTTAAGGAAAACATGACACTGAAGTTAAAGGCATATCATTGTGCAGAAATGAGTGGCAGTTCCAATGATTGGTCAGAATATAAAGAACAGCAGACAATGACTAAAGGGTTAATCAGGAGAAAGACATTAGAGTATGAGAGGAAGCTAGCTAGAAATGTAAAAATGGATAGCAAGAGTTTCTACAGGTATTTAAAAAGGACAAGAATAAGTAAAGAGAGTGTTCCTCCTCTGGACAGTGAGAATGCAAAGTTAGTAGTAGATAATAAGGAAACGGTGGATGCAATGAACAAATATTCTGCTTCGGTCTTCACTATAGAGGATGCACGAAACATGCCAGTAATATCTGTAAATCAGGAGGTGGAAGGAAGAGAGGACCTTGGTGAAAATACAATCACCAGGGAATCTTTACTGAGCAAACTTATGGAGTTGCGGGCTGACAAGTCCCCGGGTCCTGATGGACTTCATCCTAGGGTCTTAAAAGATGTGGCGAATGAGGTAGTAGATGTGTGGGTGTTATTTTTTCAAAATTCGCCAGACTCTGGAAAGATTCCATCTGACTGGAAAGTAGCAAATATAACCCCTCTATTCAAGAAGAGGGGGAGGCAGAAAACAGGCAACTATATGTTAGTTAGCTTGACATCTGTTATGGGGAAGGTGTTAGAATCGATCACTAAGGAGGCTTTCGCTGGGCACTTAAGAAAAACCCAAGGTAATCGCGAATAGACAGCATGGTTTTGTGAAAGGGAAATCATCCTGCACTAATTTATTGAAGTTCTTTGAAGGAGTAACATGCAATATGGATAAAGGGGAGCCCTTTGACCGACTGCGCTTGGATTTCCAGAAGGCATTAGACTGGATGTCACATAAAAGGTGATTGTGCAAAGTAGGAGCTCATGTGTAGGGGGTAACATATTAGCTTGGATCGAAGATTAGCCAGTTGCAGCAAACAGAGGGTCTGCATAAATGGGTCATTTTCAGATTAGCAGGATGTGACAAGTGGAGTCCATCAGGGGTCTGTGCTGGGGCCTCAACTTTTTACAATTTATATTAATGACTTAGATGAGGGAAGCGATGGCATGGTAGCTAAATTTGCAGGTGGCACAAAGATAGATAGGAAAGTATGTTGTGAAGAGGACATAAGGAGGTTGCAGACCGATAAAGATAGGTTGCATGAGTGGGAAAACAATCTGACAGATGGAGTATAATGTGGGAAAATGTGAAGTTGTTCACTTTGGTAGGACGCTGCAAAATTCCGAGGTGCTTAGGGATCCAGGTGTTCTAATGCATGAGTCACAAACAGTTAGTAGGTAGATACAGCAAGTAATAAAGAAGGCGAATGGAATGCTATCCTTCATTACAAGAGGAATTGAAAATAAAAGTCAGCATGTGATGCTTCAGTTATACAGGGCATTGGTGAGACCACATCTCGAATAATTTCTCGAGTTTTGGTCTCCTTAATTAAGGGAGGATGTGAATACTTTAGAGGCGGTTCAGAGGTAGTTTACTAGAGTGATAATAGGAATGAGCGGGTTGTCTTATGAGGAAAGGTTGGACAGACAGGCTTGTTTTCACTGGAGTTTAGAAGAGTGAGGGGAGACTTGATTGAGGTTTACAAGAATCTGAAAGGTCTTGACAAGGTGGAAGTGGAAAGGATGTTTCCTCTTGTGGGTGAGTCGAGAACTTGGGGCCACTGTTTTGAAATTATCGGTCGCCTTCAGGACAGAGATGAGGAGAACATTTTTCTCTCAGAGGTTTGTGTGACTTTGGAACTCTCTGCCACTGAAGGTGGTGGAGATGGGGTCATGAAATATTTTAAAAGTGGAGGGAGAAAGATTCATGTTAGTCAAGAGAATGAAAGGTTATCAGGGTAAGATGGGAGTTAGAATTCAAAACACAACCAGATCAGCCATGTTATTATTGAATTTCAGAGCAGGCTTGAGGGGCCGAATGGCCTACTTCTGCTCCTCATTCCTATGTGTGTACGTTTGCACTCAACTTACAGGTGAGGGGCTTTTGACTTATTTCTGCTATTGTAAAGTTAGTGGAGGTGCTGTGGATGGTTTTCTGGAGGTTGTGTTGTGAGCTGCTGCAGATATTCAGGGACGACAGAGGATTTGTTAATCCAACTCTGGTCAAGGTATGGGACTGCAGTTACAGTGTCTCTGGGTCTGAAACATGACCAACAAATGGAGCAGAGGCTGCAGAGAGGGGAAGCTCAGTAAAGAGGGAGGAGGAGGGGGCTCTGCCATCCCCATCCTGGGTTTTCCAAGCGCAAAGAGAGCAGTGGTCCCAATACCGAACATAGAACATAGAACACAGAACAGTACAGCACAGTACAGGCCCTTCGGCCCACGATGTTGTGCCGAACCTTTAACCTACTCTAAGATCAAACTAACTACCTACCCTTCATTCTTCTATCATCCATGTACCTATCCAAGAGTCGCTTAAATGCCCCTAACGTATCTGCTTCTACTACCACCGCTGGCAGCGCATTCCACGCACCCACCACTCTCTGTGTAAAGAACCTACCTCGGACATCTCCCTGAAACCTTCCTCCAATCATCTTAAGATTATGCCCCCTGGTGATAGCCCTTTCCATCCTGGGAAAATGTCTCTGACTATCCACTCGATCTATGCCTCTCATCATCTCTATCAAGTCACCTCTCATCCTTCCTCGCTCCAATGATAAAAGCCCAAGCTCCCTCAATCTTTCTTCGTAGGACATGCCCTCCAGTTCAGGAAGCATCCTGGTAAATCTCCTCTGCACACTCTCTAAAGCTTCCACATCCTTCCTATAACCTATAATGAGGCGACCAGAACTGAACACAATATTCCAAGTGTGGTTGAACCTTACAGAGCTGCAGCATAACCTCGCGGCTCTTAAACGCAATCCCCCTGTTAATGAAAACCAACACACCATACGCCTTCTTAACAACCCTATCAACTTGGGTGGCAACTTTGAGCGATCTATGGACATGGACCCCAAGATCCCTCTGTTCCTCCACACTAACAAGAATCGTGTCTTTAAGCCTGTATTCCGCATTCAAATTCGACCTTCCAAAATGAATCACTTCACACTTTTCCAGGTTGAACTCCATCTGCCACTTCGCAGCCCAGCTGAGGAACACCACTGTATACTGCCATCGAGTCTGAACAACAACTTTTCACCACTTCTCTCTGTTTACTCTTCATTAGCCAATGTTATATTGACACTGGACTAGTAACCAGAGACCCAGGGTATTCCTCTGGGGACATGGGTTCGAATCCCACCACAGCAGAAGGTGGAATTTGTAAGTAATAAAAAAAAATGTGGAATTAAAACGAGTCTAAAGATGGCCAAGAAACCATTGTCGATTGTTGTAAAAACCCATCTGGTTCACTAATGTCCTTTAGGGATGGAAATCTGATGTCCTTACCTGGTCTGGCCTATATGTGACTCCAGACCCACAGCAATGTGGTTACCTCTTACATGCCCTCTGAAATGGTCTAGCAAGCCACTCAGTTGTAACTAACCGCTACAAAGTCTATAAAAAGGAATGAAACTGGACGGACCACCCGGCATCGACCTAGGCACCGGAAACGACAATGGCAAACCCAGCCCTGTCGACCCTGCAAAGTCCTCCTTACTAACATCTGGGGGCTTGTGCCAAAGTTGGGAGAGCTGCCCACAGACTAGTCAAGCAACAGCCTGACATAGTCGTACTCACGGAATCATACCTGACAGACAATGTCCCGGGTACGTCCTGTCCCACCGGCAGGACAGACGCAGCAGAGGTGGTGGCACAGTGGTATACATTAGGGAGGGAGTTGCCCTGGGAGTCCTCAACATCGGCTCCGGACCTCATGAAATCTCATGGGATCAGGTCAAATATGGGCAAGGTAACCTCCTACTGATTACCACCTCCCGCTCTCCCACAGCTGATGACTCAGTACTCCCCCATGTTGAACAGCATTTGGAGGGAGCACTGAGGGTGGCAAGGGCACAAAATGTACTCTGAGTGGGGGAATTCAATGTCCATCACCATGAGTGGCTCGGTAGCACCACTACTGACCGAGCTGGCCGAGTCCTAAAGGACATGGCTGCTCGACTGGGTCTGCGGCAGGTGGTGGGGGAACCAACACGAGGGAACAACATACTCGAACTCGTCCTCACCAATCTGCCTGCCACAGATGCATCTGTCCATGACAGTATTGGTAGGAGTGACCACCGCACAGTCCTTGTGGAGACGAAGTCTCACCTTCACATTGAGGATACCGTCCATCATGTTGTGTGGCACTATCACCGTGCTGAATGGGATAGATTTCGAACGGATCTAGCAATGCAAAACTGGGCATCCATGAGGCGCTGTGGGCCATCAGCAGCAGAATTGTACTCAACCACAATATGTAACCTCATGGCCCGGCATATCCCCCACTCTACCATTACCATCAAGCCAGGAGACCAACCCTGGTTCAATGAAGAGTGCAGGAGGGCATGCCAGGAGCAGCACCAAGCATATCTCAAAATGAGGTGTCAAGCTGGTGAAGCTACAACCCAGGACTACTTGCATGCCAAACTGAGTAAGCAGCATGCGATAGACAGAGCTAAGCGATTCCATAACCAACGGATCAGATCTAAACTCTGCAGTCCTACCACATCCAGCCATGAATGGTGGTGGACAATTATACAACTAACTGGAGGAGGGGGCTCCACAAATATCCCCATCCTCAATGATGGGAGAGCCCAGAACATCAATGCGAAAGATAAGGCTGAACATTTGCAACAATCTTCAGCCAGAAGTGCCGAGCTGATGATCCATCTCGGCCTCCTCCTGAAGTCCCCAGCATCACAGAAACCAAACTTCAGCCAATTCGATTCACCCACGTGATAACAAGAAACGGCTGAAGGCACTGGATACTGCAAACGCTGCGGGGCCTGACAACATTCCGGCACTAGTATTGAAGACCTGTGCTCCAGAATTTGCAGCACCCCTAGCCAAGCTGTTCCAGTACAGCTACAACACTGGCATCTACCCTGCAATGTGGAATATTGCCCAGGTATGTCCTATACACAAAAAGCAGAACAAATCCAACCCGGCCAATTACCGCCCCATTAGCCTACTCTCAATCATCAGTAAAGTGATGGAAGGTGTCATCAACAGTCCCATCAAGCGGCACATGCTTAGCAACAACCTGCTCAGTGATGCTCAGTTTGGGTTCTGCCAGTTCCACTCGGCGCCTGACCTTCTTACAGACTTGCTTCAAACATGGACAAAAGAGCTGAACACAAGAGGTGAGGTGAGAGTGACTTCCCTTGACATCAAGACAGCATTTGACTGAGTATGGCATCAAGGAGCCCGAGCAAAACTGAGGTCAATGGGAATCAGGGGGAAAACCCTCCGCTGGCTGGAGTCATACCTAGCCCAAAGGAAGATGGTTGTGGTTGTTGGAGGTCAATCATCTGAGCTCCAGGACATCACTGCAGGAGTTCCTCAGGGTAGTGTACTATGCCCAACCATCTTCAGCTGCTTCATCAATGACCTTCAATCA
Source organism: Heterodontus francisci (assembly GCF_036365525.1). Classification (NCBI taxonomy): domain Eukaryota; kingdom Metazoa; phylum Chordata; class Chondrichthyes; order Heterodontiformes; family Heterodontidae; genus Heterodontus; species Heterodontus francisci. The sequence continues at coordinate 2,787,676 of NW_027141861.1, read as the reverse complement.
TAAGGTCAGAAGTGGGGATGTTCGCTGATGATTGCACAATGTTCAGCACCATTTGCGACTCCTCAGATACTGAAGCAGTCCGTGCAGAAATGCAGCAAGACCAGGACAATATCCAGGCCTGGGCTGATAAGTGGCAAGTAACATTCGTGCCACACAAGTGCCAGGCAATGACCATCTCCAACAAGAGAGAATCTAACCATCTCCCCTTGATATTCAATGGCTTTACCATCGCTGAATCTCCCACTATCAACATCCTAGGGGCTACCATCGACCAGAAGCTGAACTGGAGTAGCCATATAAATACCGTGGCAACAAGAGCAGGTCAGAAGCTAGGAATCCTGAGGCGAGTAACTCACCTCCTGACTCCCCAAAGCCTGTCCACAATCTACAAGGCACACGTCAGGAGTGTGATGGAATACTCTCCACTTGCCTGGATGGGTGAAGCTCCAACAACACTCAAGAAGCTTAACACCATCCAGGACAAAGCAGCCCGCTTGATTGGCACCCCATCTACAAACATTCACTCCCTCCACCACTGATGCACAGTGGCAGCAGTGTGTACCATCTACAAGATGCACTGCAGCAATGCACCAAGGCTCCTTGGACAGCACCTTCCAAACCCACGACATCTACGAACTAGAAGGACAAGGGCAGCAAATACATGGAAACACCACCACCTGCAAGTTCCCCTCCAAGTCACACATCATGCTGACTTGGAACTATATCGCCATTCCTTCACTGTCACTGGGTCAAAATCCTAACAGCACTGTTGGTTTACCTACCCCACATGGTCTGCAGCGGTTCAAGAAGGCAGCTCACCACCACCTTCTCAAGGACAATTAGGGATGGGTAATAAATGCTGGCCTGGCCAGCGACGCCCACATTCCGTGAATGAATTTTAAAAAAAACTCTGTCATTGCCCCTTTAATCCATAGGGTTCAGTTTCGTTAAGCTGTCTATTGAATGACACTTGATCAAACACAGTTGAAAGTCCATATAAATATAACTTCAATCACACCACCCTCATCAAACCTCTCCATTGTTTCATCAAAGACCTCCATAAAGTTTACCTCACCATCACCTATCTCCACTTCTCCACTGTTGTTTAATTATCAGAGTACTTATCCGACACCCAGTACTGGATGAGCAGAAATGTCCTCCAATTAAATATTGGGAAGACTGAAGCCATTGTTTTCACTCCCCACTCCAACTCTGTTCCCTTGCTATTGATTCCATCCCTCTCCCTGGTAACAGTCTGAGATTCAAACAGTCAGTTTGCAACCTTGGTGTCACATTTGACCACAAAATGAGCTTGAACCTCATTTTCAGGATATCATTACAACCGTCTATTTCCACCTCGGTAACATCGCCAACTTCATCCCTGTCTCAGTCCATCTGCTGCTGAAACTGCACAGCGCTCCAAACCGGGCAGGGCTCTAGTACAGTCAGCACCGTGCCCCATGCTGGACAAGACTCTAGTGTGGTCAGCACTGTATCCCATGCTGGGCAGGAGTCAAGTGTGGTCAGCACAGTGCCCCATGCTGGACAGTGCACTAGTGTGGTTAGCATAGTGTCCCATGCTGGGCAGGACTCCAGTGTGATCAGCACAGTGCCCCATGCTGGACAGTGCACTAGTGTGGTTAGCGTAGTGTCCCATGCTGGACAGTGCACTAGTGTGATCAGCACAGTGCCCCATGCTGGACAGTGCACTAGTGTGGTTAACATAGTGTCCCATGCTGGGCAGGACTCCAGTGTGATCAGCACAGTGCCCCATGCTGGGCAGGGCTCTAGTGTAGTTAGCATAGTGTCCCATGCTGGGAAGAGATCTAATGTGGTCAGCACCGTGCCCCATGCTGGACAAGACCCTAGTGTGATCAGCACTGTAACGCATTCAGGGCAGCGCTATATTGTGGTCTGCACAGTGCAACATGCTGGGAAGGGATCAAATGTGGTCAGCACAGAGCCGCATGCTGGGAAGGGATCTAATGTGGTCAGCACAGTGCCGCATGCTGGGAAGGGATCTAATGTGGTCAGCACAGTGCCGCATGCTGGGAAGGGATCTAATGTGGTCAGCACAGTGCACCATGCTAGGTAGGGCTCCAGTGTGGTCAGCACTTGCCTCCTCGTGCTGGGCAGGACTCCAGTGTGGTCAGCACAGTGCCCCATGCTTTACAGTGCTCCAGAGAGGTCAGCACAGCGCCCCATGCTGGGAAGGGATCAAATGTGGTCAGCACAGTGCCCCATGCTGGAAAGATTCTATTGTGGTCAGCACAGTGCCCCATATTGGACAGGGATCTAGTGTGGTCAGCACAGTGCCCCATGCTGGAAAGACGCTAGTGTGTTCAGCACAGTGCCCCATGCTGGAAAGATTTTATTGTGGTCAGCACAATGCCCCATATTGGACAGGGATCTAGTGTGGTCAGCACAGTGCCCCATATTGGACAGGGATCTAGTGTGTTCAGCACAGTGCCCTATGCTGGAAAGATTTTATTGTGGTCAGCACAGTGCCCCATATTGGACAGGGATCTAGTGTGGTCAGCACAGTGCCCCATATTGGACAGGGATCTAGTGTGGTCAGCACAGTGCCCAATGCTGGAAAGATTTTATTGTGGTCAGCACAGTGCCCCATATTGGACAGGGATCTTGTATGTTCAGCACAATGCCCCATGCTGGGTAGGGCTCGAGTGTGATCAGCACAGGGCGCCAGTGTGTCTATGAGAGTCCCCCATGATGTGCAGCGCTCTGGTATGGTCAGCACAGTGCCCCATGTTGGACACGGGTCTAGTGTGGTCAGCACAGTGCCCCATGTTGGACAGTGATCTAGTGTGGTCAGCACAGTGCCCCATATTGGACAGGCATCTTGTATGTTCAGCACAGCGCCCCATGTTGGATAGGGATGTAGTGTGGTCAGCACAGTGCCCCATGTCGGACAGGGATTTGAGTGGTCAGCACAGTGCCCCATGTTGGACAGGGATCTAGTGTGGTCAGCACACTGCCCCATGTTGGACAGGGATCTAGTATGGTCAGCACAGTGCCCCATGTTGGACAGAGGTCTAGCGTGGTCAGCACAGTGCCCCATATTTGACAGGGATCTATTGAGTTCAGCACAGTTCCCCATATTTGACAGGGATCTATTGAGTTCAGCACAGTGCCCCATGCTGGGCAGAAGTCTAGTGGGGTGATCACAATGCCCCATGCTGGGTAGGGCTCGAGTGTGATCACCACAATGCCCCATGCTGAACAGTGCCCAAGTGTGCCCATGGCAGTCCCCCATGATGTGCAGGGCTCTAGCATGGTCAGCACAGAGCCCCATGCTGGACAGGCAGCTAGTGTGGTCAGCACAGTGCCCCATGCTGGACAGGGATCTAATGTGTTCAGCACAGTGCCCCATATTGGACAGGGATCTAGTGTGTTCAGCACAATGCCCCAGGTTGGACAGGGATCTAGTGTGTTCAGCACGATGCCCCATTTTGGACAGGGCGCTCGAGTGGTCAGCACAGTGCCCCATGCTGGACAGGACTGTAGTGTGATCAGCACAGTTCCCCATGCTGTGCAGGACTGTCGTGTGATCAGAACAGTGCCCCATGCTGGACAGGGCTCTAGTGTGGTCAGCACAGTGCCTCATGCTGGACAGGACTGTAGCGGGATCAGCACGTTGCCCCATGCTGGACAGGGAACTCGAAGGGTCAGAACAGTGCCTCATGCTGTACAGGACTGTAGTGTGATCAGCACAGTGCCCCATGCTGGACAGGACTGTAGTGTGATGAGCACAGTGCCCCATGCTGGACAGGGCTCTAGTGTGGTCAGCACAGTGCCTCATGCTGGACAGGACTGTAGTGTGATCAGCACAGTGCCCCATGCTGGACAGGGCATTAGTGTGGTCAGCACAGTGCCCTATGTTGGACAGGACTGTAGTGTGATCAGCACAGTGCCTCATGCCGGACAGGACTGTAGTGTGATCAGCACTGTGCCTCATGCTGGTCAGGGGTCTAGAGTGGTCGGCAGAGTGCCCCATGCAGGGCAGGACTGTAGTGTGATCAGCACAGTGCCTCATGCTGGAAAGGACTGTACTGTGATCAGCACAGTGCCCCATGCTGGGCATGTCTCTCGTGTGGTCAGCACATTGCCCCATGTTGTGCAGGACTGTAGTGTGATCAGCACAGTACCCCTGCTGGGCACGTCGCTAGTGTAGTCAGCACAGTGCTCCATTTTGGGCAGGTCACTAGTGTGATCAGCACATTGCCCCATGCTAGGTAGGGCTCCAGTGTGGTCAGCACAGTGCCCCATGCTTTACAGTGCTCTAGAGAGGTCAGCACAGCGCCCCATGCTGGGAAGGGATCAAATCTGGTCAGCACCATGCCCCTTGCTGGAAAGACGCTCGTGTGGTCAGCACAGTGCCCCATGCTGGAAATATTCTAGTGTGGTCAGCACAAAGCCCCATGCTGGGCAGGGTTATAGTGTGGTCAGCACAGTGCCCCATGCTGGGCAGGGTTCTAGTGTGGTCAGCACAGTGCCCTATGCTGGTCAGGGTTCTAGTGTGTACAGCACAGAGCCCCATGCTGGGCAGGGTTCCAGTGTGTACAGCACAGAGCCCCATGCTGGGCTGGGTTCTAGTGTGGTCAGCACAGTGCCCCATGCTTTACAGTGCTCTAGAGTGGTCAGCACAGTGCCCCATGCTGGAAAACCGCTAGTGTGGTCAGCACAGTGCCTCATGCTGGAAGGATTCTAGAGTGGTCAGCACAGTGCCCCATGCTGGGCAGGGTTCTAGTGTGGTCAGCACAGTGCCTCATGCTGGACAGGACTGTAGTGTGATCAGCACTGTGCCTCATCCTTGACAGGACTCTCGAGTGGTCAGCACAGTGCCCCATGCTCGGCAGGACTGTAGTGTGATCAGCACAGTACCTCAAGCTGGACAGGACTCTGGTGTGGTCAGCACATTGCCCCATGCTGCAGAGGCCTGTAGTGTGATCAGCACAGTGCCCCATGCTGGGCAGGTCTCTCGTGTGGTCAGCACAGTGCCTCATGCCGGACAGGACTGTAGTGTGATCAGCACTGTGCCTCATGCTGGACAGGGGTCTAGAGTGGTCGGCAGAGTGCCCCATGCAGGGCAGGACTGTAGTTTGATCAGCACAGTGCCTCATGCTGGAAAGGACTGTACTGTGATCAGCACAGTGACCCATGCTGGGCATGTCTCTCGTGTGGTCAGCACATTGCCCCATGTTGTACAGGACTGTAGTGTGATCAGCACAGTGCCCCTGCTGGGCACGTCGCTAGTGTAGTCAACACAGTGCTCCATTTTGGGCAGGTCACTAGTGTGATCAGCACATTGCCCCATGCTAGGTCGGGCTCCAGTGTGGTCAGCACAGTGCCCCATGCTTTACAGTGCTCAAGAGAGGTCAGCACAGCGCCCCATGCTGGGAAGGGATCAAATGTGGTCAGCACAGTGCCCCATGCTTTACAGGCCTGTAGTGTGATCAGCACAGTGCCTCATGCTGGAAAGGACTATTGTGTGATCAGCACAGTGCCCCATGCTAAGCAGGACTCCAGTGTGGTCAGCACAGTGCCCCATGCTTTACAGTGCGCCAGAGAGGTCAGCACAGCGCCTCATGCTGGACAGGGATCTAGTGTGGTCAGCACAGAGCCCCATGCTGGACAGGACTGGAGTGTCATCAGCACAGTGCCCTATGCTGGAAAGACGCTAGTGCGGTCAGCACAGTGCCCCAAGCTGGGCAGGTCTCTAGTGTGGTCAGCACAGTACTCCATGTTGCGCAGATCACTAGTGTGATAAGCACATTGCCCCATGCTAAGCAGGACTCCAGTGTGGTCAGCACAGTGCCCCATGCTTTGCAGTGCGCCAGAGAGGTCAGCATAGAGCCCCATGCTGGGAAGGGATCAAATGTGGTCAGCACCGTGCCCCCTGCTGGAAAGACGCTAGTGTGGTCAGCACAGTGCCCCATGCTGGAAAGACGCTAGTGTGGTCAGCACAGAGCCCCATGCTGGTCAGGGTTATCGTGTGGTCAGCACAGTGCCCCGTATTGGACAGGGATCTCGTGTGTTCAGCACAATGCCCCAGGTTGGACATGGGTTCCAGTGTGCTCAGCACAATGCCCCATGCTGGACTGGGCACTAGCGTGATCTGCACAGTGCCCCATGCTGGGCTGGTCGTTAGTGAGGTCAGCACAGTGCCCTATGCTGGACAGGACTGTCGTGTGATCAGCACAGTGCCCTATGCTGGACAGGACTGTCGTGTGGTCAGCACAGAGCCCCATGCTGGACAGGACTGGAGTGTCATCAGCACAGTGCCCTATGCTGGACAGGACTGTCGTGTGGTCAGCACAGAGCCCCATGCTGGACAGGACTGGAGTGTCATCAGCACAGTGCCCTATGCTGGACAGGGCTCTAGTGCGGTCAGCACAGTGCCCCATTCTGGACAGGACTTTAGTGTGGACAGCACAGTGCCCCGTGCTAGCCAGGGCTCTAGTGTGGTCAGCAATGTGCCCGATGCTGGACAGGACTGTAGTGTGATCAGCACAGTGCCCCATGCTGTACAGGGCTCTCGTGTGGTCAGCAATGTGCCCGATGCTGGACAGGACTGTAGTGTGATCAGCACAGTGCCCCATGCTGGACAGGGCTCTCGTGTGGTCAGCACAGTGCCCCATGGTGGACAGGACTGTAGTGTGATCAGCACAGTGCCCCATGCTGGACAGGGCTCTAGTGTGGTCAGCACAGTTCCCCATGGTGGTCAGGACTGTAGTGTGATCAGCACAGTGCCCCATGCTGGACAGGGCTCTAGTGTGGTCAACACAGTGCCCCATGCTGGACAGGGCTCTAGTGTGGTCAGCACAGTGCCCCATGGTGGACAGGACTGTAGTGTGATCAGCACAGTGCCCCATGCTGGACAGGGCTCTAGTGTGATCAGCACAGTGCCTCATGCTGCACAGGGCTCTCGTGTGGTCAGCACAGTGCCCCATGGTGGACAGGACTGTAGTGTGATCAGCACAGTGCCCCATGCTGGACAGGGCTCTAGTGTGGTCAGCACAGTGCCCCATGCTGAACAGGACTGTCGTGTGATCAGCACAGTGACCCATTCAGGGCAAAACTCTAGTTTGGGCAGCACATTGCCCCATGCTTGGCAGGGCTCTAGTGTGATCAGCACAGTGCCCCATGCTGGGCTGTGTTCCAGTGTGGTCAGCATGGTGCCCGATGCTGGGTAGGGTTCGTGTGTGGTCAGCTCCGTTCGCATTTGCTGGGTAGGGTTCCAGTGTGGTCAGCATGGTGCCCCATGCTGGGCAGGGTTCTAGTGTGGTCAGCACTGTGCCCGATGTTGTGCACGTCTGTAGTGTGGTCAGCATAGTTACCCATGTTGGACAGGGCTCTCGTGTGGCCATGACATTCCTCCATTTTGGGCAGGGCTCTAATATGGTCAGCACTGTGACCCATGACGGGCAGGGCTTTGGTGTGGTTAACACAGTGCCGCATACTGGACAGGGCTCTAGTGTGGTCATTACATGTCCCATGTTGTGCCAGTATCTCGCCCAGGCTAATTGACCATGTGCTGTTAGTGTGAGGAGGGATTTGAATTGACATCAATCAACCATTCCGTCATCTTTGCCAGACGTCTTTGTAGCTTCGTCTGTGCACGTCTAATGTCCGCCTGTGTTAGTCACGCTCAGCTGAACATACATTCAGCAGCACGAGTGTTTTGTAAAAGGACCAGGCATCGTCCCGTGTGCGGAGTGGTGTGAATTCCGCCCACTTCAGGTGGTGGTCCGAGCACGGAACCAGCCACTTGGAGGCCACCGAGACGCAGGAGGCGTATGCCTGTAAAATGTAGAGGCGGTCAATTCCGGTACCCTTCTTCTGAGTCCTCCAGACAAAAGCACTGGAGTTGGGATGGAGATTCCACCAGGCGTCCACTAAGTTGAGGTAGTTGATCCATCAAGTCACCCTGCTACTCCAGGAGCCAGGTGGCTTCATCTCCCGGAACGGTGTGGGTTTCCTGCATAAAACCCATCACAACTCTCCCTTCCCTGAGGACTGTGAGATTGTGAAAACGGCTGAGAGACACCCTGCTGCTGTTGATGTTGAGGCTGGCTATAAATATCTTCATGTCAAAAATACCACCATCCTGTCACCAATACCTTACTGTGAGGAGAGAGTGGAACTGCTCATCGCCTTGCACTCCCCCAGCAATCCAGAGAGGAACACATTGAACAGGCATCGCACGACCTTTTTCATGTCTGCACATTTGCAACCCTCCTTGAGGGCAAGACGGACAGACCTGATGATCAGCGCCAGCTACACACACTGGTCAAGGGGCAGCTGAACTTTATTGTGACAATCCCTGCAAACAGCTAGGAAGTCCCGGAATTCGGCAATGGGGATGAGAGGAGACTCGGTAGGAGGCAGGAGGGAGTCCACCATCTCCCTGGCAATGGATTCAAGATCGTCCTCCGTGCCCCTCACCGAGACTCCATTATCCTCCGGGCCGTCACCGCCAGTGGCCGACACACCCACAACACAATGTGGTGTGGACATCCCGGCCACGCCAGCGAGTCTCACCTCCCTCATGATCACATCCCCAGGATCGGTGGTGGAGGAGTCATTCCTATATTCCTCTGGGGAAACTGGGAATATGAGTGCCTGTGGTTGAGGACAGCCTCTCCCCCTCAGTGCCCGGGCTTGTGATCAGCCTCGGGGGAGGCAGTTGTTTCTTGACTCTGGAAATCCAGCCGGAGCGGGACCCGAGGTAGAGAGAGGAGGCCATCTCCCACCCTGCCAGCGACACAGTACCAGCAGACAGAGCACTGTTAACATTATTCAAATCAACCTCCGGGTCGGATCCATCCTGGATGACAGCAACAGGCGCCGAAAGCGTTGACCCTCACAGGTCTCAGCCCCACCCAGGACACCGGACCCAGTGGGAGATGGAATGATTTCTCCTGGTGGTTCCACAGGCTCCCCCATCAGGAGAGGGGCCCTTCACCACTCCCCCACCCCCACCTCGGGTGTTGCGAAAGGTACAGAGGCTTCCGTACCCACTCCGTTTTGTGGGATAGAAAGCTGTGACTTAGGGCTCGAGCCCCAATGGTGCTGGTAGTGCGGGGAGTCCGAGGACCCGCCAGGAGACTGACCCTGTTCCTCTCGGCAATCTGCTGTGGAGGGATGCATCCTCCTCTTATTCCGGGAGAGGTGAGGAGGTTCAGAGACCTCAGTCTCACGAGACGTCTATGTTTATACCTCCACACCCTCAACAGTGTGGAGGGAGATTTACTCTCGATCTAACCCTCAGGCCCGTTTTGTTTTTTTGTCGAGGGCGACTTTATTCCCCAGGCCCCCTTTATTTGAATTTTGAATTAATTTTATTAAAAACAGATAAATAAACCAAAAACTCAAATTAAAATGCCATTCTCGGCATTACTGATGCATCCCAGCCCCTGCGGTACCCACCGATGTTGGAAGGCCTAATGTGTGCCAGATTCTGAATAGATCCCTGTGAAAGACAGGAACTTAAGTCCGTGTCATCCACACCCATAGCGGCAGGAGGTGGAAAGAGGGTCTTCAAGGTTTTTACCTACAGGAACAATCAAAGTACCAGAGCTCACATTTCCTCTGTCCCTGAGTGTCATTACTCATTATCCCCCCTGGAGGAACACCTCTCTCTCTCTCTCTCTCTCACTCAGTCACTCCCTCTCTCACTCTCTCTCTCACTCTCTCTCTCTGTCTCTCTCTGTCACTCATTCTCTCTCTCACTCTCTCTCGCTCTGTCTCTCTCTGTCTCTCTTTCTTTCTTTCTCTCTGTCTCCTTCCCAGCAGAAAGCAATTGCTATTTAACACTCCAACATCCATGTTATCAAAACGTTTGTCCTCCCCACTCACACCAATTTAAAATATAACTATACACACATGTTAAACAACCAACTACTTTCAGACAGCGTGCAGGACCAGACGTAACTGACCGTAATAGACACTGGCTGAGACAGACAAAGAAATCAAACAGGAAACTTCAAATACAAAAACAGAACCACTTATTCAAACACAATCTTTTCCTCCTGTTCTCCTCAGACAGTGTTTCAGCCTTACTGTGGCTCCGAAAGATTTCCTTTCCTTTTATATCTCAATCTCACAGGTGACTTGGTGGGATTGAGAGTAACAGACTGTTCCATTCGGTGTTGTCACCACATTAACGGGACAGCCTGTCAAGGAGGTTACCTTAACGGGACAGATTGGTAAACGTTCTCCCGCTCCAACATTGTCCACATCTGAGGCCTCCTGCTCCGTTTTAGTACCACCTGTGTGATACTCTGCTTTTTGTGACGGCTGCTACACCCGCCTGGGAGCTGCTTTCTCTCTGGGTTTGCAATCACTGAATGTTAGACCTGTACTGTGCATGCTCTGTCTTCAGGTGGGGTCACTCCTGTAACTCCCTAAGGACACCTCTAGAATCCTCTAACTGCTGGGTCAACTGGACATTATCCTGTGTGACAGTAACAATATGTTTCTCTGCTAACTCTAACTGCTGCTGAACTGCACAAGCTTGTCCTGCATTAAGTGTCTGTTGTTGTATAGTGATAGTAAAGTACACTAGCTTATTGTGTAACTCATGTAGCTGTGTCTGCTGCTGCTGCTGGGTCTGTTCACTTTGAGCTACCATTTCTCTCACCTGTGACTCTATCACTTCCTCATCGCACTGGGCACTGTGTGATGCTGGATATGGAGTCAGATTTAAAGTCTTTTCACCCTTCTGATGTTTAGCCAAGACGTGTGCCTGGATAAACTTCACTATATTTTAAAAGGAACGTGTTCATACTTCCATACACAGTCTCCTAACAGGAACTGTATACTGTCCATATTACACTTAGTGCTTAACTCTTCCTCATATGTTTCCCAGAGACCCTTCTTCCCATTGACTTTTTGTGACATACTGTGTATTTAAAGAGACTTCATTGGGTCAGTATAATCGTCTGCCCCTCAAAAGAGTTTATCCCTGCAAGGGTTTTCACTGGTCAAACGAATATTCCAATGTTTTCGAAACTTTGCTACAACACCCTTGCTTTGCATTCTTGTCAAAGTCCCGGGGTTCAGCACAACTTGTAAGATCTGGGGTTTGATTTAATGTAATTGTCAGACTTAGGTCAATTACAATGACAGTCGATGTTGGGAGATCAGATTTAAAAGGGACTTGCAGCTCAGACTAGCTATCAAACTACATGTGTACGAGGCTGCTTTCACAAGCTTCACAGACTGAATGAAGTTCTGCATAATAAGCAGAACATGGTGATTTTGAGCAAAGGGAAGTGGTCAGCAGTTGTGTTCACAATGGAACACCCAGTCCTCAACCTCCGGTTATCTGTGGAACCTTGTCTCTTCATTGGAGTCGATCTTCTGTCTTCTTCTTGATGATGATGTGCGCTTTTGGGGTCTTACAAGCTCGTAATTTATATTCATTTACCAGTTTGTTTCTGTTCCATATTAGATAAAAGGTCATTTCTGTTCATTTGATTGGTCAGTCATTAACTAACTACCCTTCCATGATGGTACTTTGAGCCTGGTTTCAGTCATTGTCATTGTCGTTCAGTGGGGAGTGGGGGTGGAGGGGAGGGGCCTCCAGATTCCAGCTGCCTTGACTCTATGAATACCTTTACAAAAGGTCATATCTTGACCCGGTGCCAGCCTGCTGTGTCTATTCAACCACCGTGACCACTTAATGGCATTGACATGTACATATAGAACTTAATAGATTTCTTTGAGGAAGTGACAAAGTTGATTGATGAGGGAAGGGCTGTAGATGTCGAATACATGGACTACAGTAAGGCGTTTGATAACGTTCCCCATGATAGGCTGATGGAGAAAGTGAAGTCGCATGGGGTCCAGGGTGTACTAGCCAGATGGATAAAGAACTGGCTGGGCAACAGGAGACAGAGAGTAGCAGTGGAAGGGAGTTTCTCAAAATGGAGACGTGTGACCAGTGGTGTTCCACAGGGATCCGTGCTGGGACCACTGTTGTTTGTGATATACATAAATGATTTGGAGGAAAGTATAGGTGGTCTGATTAGCAAGTTTGCAGACGACACTAAGATTGGTGGAGTAGCAGATAGTGAAGGGGACTGTCAGAGAATACAGCAGAATATAGATAGATTGGAGATTTGGGCAGATAAATGGCAGATGGAGTTCAATCAGGGCAAATGCGAGGTGATGCATTTTGGAAGATCCAATTCAAGAGTGAATTATACAGTAAATGGAAAAGTCCTGGGGAAAATCGATGTACAGAGAGATTTGGGTGTTCAGGTCCATTATTCCCTGAAGGTGGGAACGCAGGTCAATAGAGTGATCAAGAAGGCATACGGCATGCTTTCCTTCATCGGACTGGGTATTGAGTACAAGAGTTGGCAGGTCATGTCACAGCTGTGTAAGACTTTGGTTCGGCCACATCTGGAAGACTGCGTGCAGTTCTGATCGCCACATTACCAAAAGGATGTGGATGCTTTGGAGAGGGTGCAGAGGAGGTTCACCAGGATGTTGCCTGGTACGCAGGGCGCTAGCTCTGAAGAGAGGTTGAGTAGATTAGGATTATTTTCATTAGAAAGACGGAGGTTGAGGGGGGACCTGATTGAGGTGTACAAAATCATGAGAGGTATAGACAGGATGGATAGCAAGAAGCTTTTTCCCAGAGTGGGGGATTCAATTACTAGTGGTCACGAGTTAAAAGTAAGAGGGGAAAAGATTCGGGGGGATATGCGTGGAAAGTTCATTACGCAGAGGGTGGTGGGTGCCTGGAATGCGTTGCCAGCGGAGGTGGTAGACGCGGACACGATAGCGACTTTTGAGATGTATCGAGACAGATAAATGAATGGGCAGGAAGTAAAAATAAGAAAATAGGCGACATGATTAGATAGAGGATCTGGATCGGCGCAGGCTTGGAGGGCCGAAGGGCCTGTTCCTGTGCTGTAACCTTCTTTGTTATTTGTTCTTTGTATATCTCATTTCACAGCTTCCTGTCCACACGGGCATTGTTTACAGTTTTATACCGTTTAAAAACCAGCAGTCTCCCTGGGATAATCCACAGTCTAACGACTTTAAAATAAAGGGTCTCAACAGGTCAGGACTTGTCCAGATATTTAGCTAACATCATGCGTTGTGGTTATGTTACATACAGAATACTATTTTAACCGTTATACTGAAGGAAATGACAACTAAGTTCTAACAGTCCTATCATAAAATAAACTCAATCCTACAGTTTTGTCCCAACAAGGACGCAGATATCTAGCTTTGTGTTTGGAGACAGCAGCCATTACTGCCCACTGTTGACTGATTGTGTCTGAAGCTGTTGGGTTTTAGCTAAACACAGGGCATTTCTTTTATTCGCTCATTCATGGGATGTGGGTGTCGCTGGCTTTGCCAGCATTTATTGCCCATCCCTAATTGCCCTTGAGAAGGTGGTGCTGAGCTGTCTTCTTGAACCCCTGTAGTCCATACCTGGGGATGGTGATGGCATTGTCTGGGACACTGTCTGTATGGTATGATTCGGTGAGTATGACTATGTTTTCTGCTGCTTGACTAGCCTGTGGGACAGCTCTCCCAACGTTGGCACAAGCCCCCAGATGTTAGTATGGAGGACTTTACAGGGTCGACAGGGCTGGGTTTGTCTTTGTTGTTTCTGGTGCCGAGATGTCGGTGGTCCATCCGGTTTCATTGCTTTTCTTATATTTTGTAGCCGTTTCGTACAACTGAGCAGCTTGCTAGGCCATTTCAGAGTCAACCACATTGCTGTGAGTCTGGAATCACATGTAGGCCAGACCAGGTTAGGATGGCAGATTTCCTTCCCTGAAGGACATTAGTGAACCAGATGTGTTTTTAAAACAATTGACAATGAACACCATGAGAATAGATGTTTTAATTCTAGAGTTTTATTAAAGATGATTAATGATGTCAGAGTATGCCTTGTTTTGAAATGCAAATAAACCAGAAATTCTCTAAGCAACAGTTTGTAAGACGTCAGGAATGTAAGGAATTTGGATTGTTTAATTGTCCTGTGGTTCAAAATGTGCATGTGACCAGGAAGGAAATCTGCTATTTTTTTGTTCTGATAACAATCCTGAGGCATCTGTAACATCCACAAGGGGTGATGTAATTCCTGAAGGAAATGTAAACACATGCTCACCATCAAGGCAGTCTCTCATATCATCGTCTGAACAAAGAATTAGGCATCTCATTGGACAATTGTAGCTTACGGTGTATTTTGATAGGACAGTGTGATCTTGTCAGTGAAACATTCAGCCCACCTTGATATGAAAGGTGCAAAATCATTGGAAATAGTGATTCTGTGATAAGGTCGAGGAGATTGGTCAGCGACAGAACGATTAGCAGGGAGGGAAATGCTCACTGGGTTATCATGTATGCATGACTCTTTGCAACATGTTTGTGACTAATGGGTGTATTGTTCACCGGTACATTGTGAATGGGTATTTTGTATAATTGTTAACTAGTAGTATTCCTATTGAATCTAGTAGAGTCATTTGTGTTTAATTTGAGCTTTGAGTGCTGTCTCATTCTTTCTTGTAATTCTCATGTTTGAACCATAGAGTAACCAATCAAAAAGATGACAGTTTATAAACAACATTTGTTTATATATGTGGACATGAGGCTTCACATTATCATTGCCAGGAATGTAGACACAAAGACCTGTGTCCAGAGTTATGTCCGAGACAGTTTATAAACAACATTTGTTTATATATGTGGACATGAGGCTTCACATTATCATTGCCAGGAATGTAGACACAAAGACCTGTGTCCAGAGTTATGTCCTAGACTAGTTAACGACCCTTATGAAAATCTCTGGAATACCATTCATACATCTTTATTGTCCATCCATAATTATTCTTGACACTGAGTGGCTTGCTAGACTATTTCAGAGGACAGTTAAAAGTGAACCACATTGAGTTACATGGAGACCAGAACAGATAAGGATGGTAGATCTCCTTCCCTAAAGGACATTAATGGACCAGATAGATTGTTATAAAAATCGATGATGGCTTCATGGCATCATTATTAAGTCCAGATTTCAATTCCAGTTTTTATTCGTCAATTGAATGCATTACATAATTGAATTTTAAATTCCACCATCTGCTATGGTGGGATTTGAACCCATGTCCCCCGGGAATGAGCCTGCGCCTCTGGTGAGATTGCCAGTATCCCACTTTCACTGACACGCTACATCACATTCCTCCCTTAAGATACTACATAAAAACTTCCTCTTGGACCAAGCTGTTGGTCATCTGACCTGATATCTCCTGTTGTGTCTCTGTGTCATACGTTGCTTCATAATGCTCCTGTGAAGCATCTTGAGATGTTTTATTACATTAAAGGCACTATATAAATATAAGTTGTTGTTGTTGACATTTACTAGACATGACTTGTCTTA
Organism: Heterodontus francisci; assembly: GCF_036365525.1. Lineage (NCBI taxonomy): Eukaryota > Metazoa > Chordata > Chondrichthyes > Heterodontiformes > Heterodontidae > Heterodontus > Heterodontus francisci. The sequence continues at coordinate 2,772,255 of NW_027141861.1, read as the reverse complement.
CCATATACTTCCTGCTGGCCATTTGTTGTCCATGCTGTTTTTCTTTTCTCCAGCATCAAATACGTTTGTCCTGGGATGTGAACTCTAGAAATTTCCCCATCAGTGACAGTAAATATAGAGTTTACTCCACCTCTCCTTTTTTAATCAGGGTGCAACATTGACAACCCTCCAGTCCTCTGTCACGAATCACATATCCAAGGAGTATTGGAAGATTCTGGCCTGTGCATCTGCTATTCCCACCTTTCCCTCCCTCAGCAACCCTCATACAACCCATTCAGACTGGGCAAATGTTATCGTTGATTGTGGTACAAAAGGTGTTGAAATGAAAAGAGTTAACTAAAATTATTTGTTCAGTAACTGTAATTAATGTCAGTCTCCATGGGCCCTAATTGTGTCACTGGAGGGTTTTCCTTTTCTATTAATAAGGGATTCTTTCAATGTGTTATCACATAGCGTCAAAGGGAACATCACGCTCGGCACTGACAGGGATCAGTGGCTCCAGAGAGAGGGAAGGGATAGATCAGAATCTGAGAACAGTAGATTGGAATGTTACAACAATGGACAGGAGTTTATCCTCGGATCTTTACTATCTTTCTACATATTGGGTTTGGTACTCATTAGACGATCGGATCCTGTATGCACTTGAGATAATTCAATATATTTACTATCCCATCCTGGCTATTGTTGGCGTCCCTGGTAAGTCTCTCGATACAGCTATTAATTCTATAAACCATGTTAAATTGCATTACTGCTCCTGTAGTTTACTCTGCCCTTCTTGCTGCTGCTACTGTTGCTGGTGAATCTCTACCTCCAGCTATTAGCTGTCAACCCATTGCTAATTTTATTACAGTTCTTGTAAATTCATCTTTCATCTTCGGTCCTGTCTTTGCTCCTGATAAGTCTCTATTTCCCGCTAGGTGATCTGTAAACCCTGTTTCACTGAAATACTCTTCTGTAATGTAAATATTGGGAAGACTGAAACCAGTGCCATTGGTCTTCATCACAAACTCCATCTCCTATCTGTGAATCACCTACCCCACCCTGCCCAATATCCGAGGCTGTTTACAACATCTGTGTTCTATTTATACCTGAGCTGAATTCATCTCCATATTCCCTACATTACCAACCCTGCCTATTACCACCTCTGTACTATCACCGATCACAACCTCTGCCTCAGCCCATCTGCTGCATAAACCCTCATCTGTGCCTTTATTCACTTGATTTTTCCAAATTGTATCCAGGTCACCCTCCCAGTTATAAACTTCTATAAACCACAGCCCATCCAGAACTCTGCTGCCTGTGTTCTAACTCACACCAAATCCCGATCACCCATCACAACTATGCTCACTGATCTACATTGGCTCCCGGTCTGGCAACACCCTTAATTTTAATATTCTCATTCTTGTGTTTGAATCCCTCCATGGCCTCACCCATCTAATTAGTCCCATTCCCCTGTCCATTCCCATATTCTTGAAAATCTTCCATCAAGTCTATTTCCATGTCCCCTTTTAAAGTGAATTTCCTTCCCTCTCTACCTCTTCTTGGTGCTGATTTTCAGCTCTTTTAGCAGCACTGTTGCCCACATTGTGGAAGCCTGGATCTATAAAAGGGTATGAGCTGAGCTCCCAGCCATTTCCGCTGTGGCCTGCACACTGTCCCATGCTGTGCAGTGCTCTCGCCCGGGTCTACATTGTGTGCACCAGTAGCACGAGGAGTTGTGGAATGTCATGTCAAACTGCTATTCCAGCAGCTTTGATGCAGGGCTCTAGGTCAATAGCACCATGTATGTGCTGTTAGTGTGATTTGCGCAGATGGGCACTTCTACTGTGGCCTGCACAATGCCCCACGCTGGGCAGGGCTCTAGGTCAATCGTTCCATGTACGTGTTGCTCATTTGAGGATGGTTTTGAATTTGATGTCAATGTACCATTCCAACAGCTTTGATGTACGTCTTTGAAACTTGGTCTGTACATGTTCACTGACCCCTGTGTTAGTCATTCTCAGCTGAACATACATTCAGCAGCAGCAGCAGGAACCCCCTCTAGTGTTATTTAAACGGACCAGGCATGCAACTTATAGGCTTTTGACTTACTTCTGCTGTTGTAAAGTTAGTGGAAGGTGCTGTGGATGGTTTCCTGGAGGTTGTGTTGTGAGCTGCTGCAAAAATTCAGGGAGGACAGAGGATTTTGTGCCCCAACTCTGGACGAGGTATGGGGACTGTAGTTACAGTGTCTCTGGCTCTGTAACATCACCAACAAATGGAGCAGAAGCTGCAGAGAGAGGAAGTTCTGTAACGAGGGAGGAGGAGGGGGCTCTGCCCTACCCACTCCGGGTTTTCCAAGAGCACTTTTCCTACCAACATCTAAGCCTGGAGCAGTATGTGAGATGACTCTGTTTCAATTAGGAGGTGGTCACAGAGCTATGTCACCTCCTGAAACGAGAACTAGAGCCTCAGACCAGGGTGAGGACGGAGCTGTCAGCGGTTGTTAACGTCACAGTTTCATTGACATTTTATGTATCCGGATCTTTCCGGCAGGAATGGGAGACATATCCAACATTCAGTCATAGACAGTGATAGAGTCAGAGTCACTTACCACACAGACGGTGTCCATTAGGCCCATCGAGACCGTGCTGGTTCTCTGTGGAGCAATTCAGTCAGTTTTACTCCCCCACTCAATCCCGTAGCCCTGCAAGGTCACTTCCTTCAAGCACCCATCCAGTTTTCTTTTGAAATTGGGAGGAAGGATCAAATTGGAAGGAAGTAAAGCTGGTAACAGGAGGTAGAAAAGTAGAAGGTGACATTCGAAGGTAGGTGAATCAAAGGTGAGCATCAACTAGAATGCAGAATGTCAATAAGACACGGTTATGGGCACTGTACCTGAATGCACTCAGTATTCAGAACAGGGTAGATGATTTAAAGGCCCAAATAGAGGTAAATGAGTATGATCCAATTGTCATAACGGAAATGTGCTACAGGGTGACCAAGACTGAGAACTGAATTCGCAAGCAGATTCGACCTTTAGGAAGGACAGGCAAAAAGGGAAAGGACATAATGTTGCTCTGATAATAAGGGATGGTATCAGTACATTAGTAAGGGAGGATCTCAGTTCTGAAGAACAAAATATGGAATCTATTTGGGTGGAGCTAAGAAACAACAAGGGGAAGTAAACACTGGTAGAAGCTGTGTGTAGGCCATCAAACAGTAGTGTTTTTGTGGGGAATGGCATTAATGGAGATGAGAGAATCATATAACATGGGCAATACAGTCATCATGGGTGAATTCAATCCTCATATAGACTGGGTAGCCTAATGAGAACAAATGATATGAATGACGAGTTTCTAGAGTGTGTTAGGGATGGTTTTCTAGAGCAGTATGTTGAGGAACCGACTAGAAAACAGGCTATTGTAGATCTAGTATTATGTAATGAGTCAGGGATAATTAATATTTTTATTGTAAAGTTACCTTTAGGGATGAATTACCATAATGTGATAGAATTTTACATTATGCTTGAAAGTCAGGTGGTTCACTCTTAAGCCATGGTGTTAAATTTGAGCAAAAGAAGTTATGAAGGTATGAGGGGCAAATTGCCCGAGGTGGATTGGGAAACTACATTGAAAGGTATGATAGTACATAGGCAATCGATAGTCTTTAAATAAATATTATATAGTTTACAGCACCTATACATTGCTTGCAGGCACATAAATCCCAAAAGTAAAGGCAGTCAACTGTGGACAACAAAGGAAGTTAAGGATTGTATAAGATTAAAATTGCGGTTAGCACTGCAGCTTCACAGCTCCAGCAACCCGGGTTCAGTTGTTGGTACTGCCTAAGTGGAGTTTGCAAGTTCTACTGGAACCACGTAGGTTTCAGCCGAGTGCTTCAATTTCCTCCTACAACCAAAGACTTGCAGGTTGCTTGGTAAATTGGCCATTGTAAATTGCCCCTAGTGTAGGTAGGTGGTAGGAGAATGGTGGGAATGTGGTAAGGTATATGGGATTAATGTCAGATTAATATAAATGGGTGTTTGTTGGCAGGCACAGACTCGGTGGGCCGAAGGGCCGTATCTGTATCTCTCTATGACGCTATGACTCTATTAAAGGACAATAAAGTTGCCATAAATTGTAGTAAACCTGAGAATTGGGAGGATTTTAGAATATATCAAAGGAGAATGAAGAAACTGATAAAGAAAGGGTGAATAAAATATGAATGTTAGCTGGAAAAATATAAAAACGGACTGTAAAAAGCTTCTACAGGTACGTAAAAAGGAAACATTTGGCGAAGACAAATGTGAGTCCATCACAGGCAGTGTCAGTAGAATTTATAATGGGAACAGCGAAATTGCAGAGAAGCTAAATGATTATTTTGTGTCTGTCTTCACCGAGACACATATAAGAAATCTCCCAGAATTAGAGATCCAAGGGATTGGGGGAATGATGAATTGAAGGAAATTAAAAGTAAAATAATGTGGATACTGGAAATCGTGAATAAAAACAAGAAATGCTGGAAACACTCAGCAGGTCTGGCAGCATCTGTGTAGAGAGAAGCAGAGTTAACGTTTCAGGTCAGTGACCCTTCTTCAGAACTGCAATGAATTAAAGGAAGTTAGTATTACTAAGAAGGTTGTATTGGAGAAATTAATGGGGCTGAAGGTTGCTATGTCCCCAGCACCTGATATTCTACGTCCCAGAGTGTTGACGAGATAGCTGTGGAGATAGTGGATGCATTGCTGATCATCTTCAAACATTTTGTAGATTCCGGAGCGGTTCCTGCAGATTGGAAGGATGCAAATGTCACCCCACTATATAAGAAGGGAGGGAGAGCGAAAACAGGGAATTACAAAGCTGTTAGCCTTACATTAATCGTTGGGAACCTGCTATAATCAATTCTAAATGATGTTATAAATGGACATTTGGATAATAATGATCTGATTGGGCATAGTTAACATGGATTTATGAATGGGAAATCATGTTTGACGAACCTGTTGGAGTTTTTGAGAATGATAACAACAGAATTGATTAAGAGGAGTTGGCAGACATAGTATACTTGTATTTTCAGAAGGTTTTCAGAACCCCCAAAGGAGCTTGCTTTGCAAAATTAAAATACATGGTGTCGGAGGTAATATACTGGCATGGATTAAGGATTGGTTAACAGATTGGAAACAGTGAGTAGGAATAAACGGATCATTTTCGCGTTGGCATGCTATGACTAGTGGGGTACTGCAGGGATCAGAGATTGGGCCTCAGCTGTTCACAATATATTTCAATGATTTGGATGTGGGGACCAAATGTAATATTTCCAAGTTTGCGTCTGACACAAAACTAGGTGAGAATGTGTACAGTGAGGAAGATGCAAAGCCGCTTCAAGGGGAATTGTTCAGACTTAGTGAGTGGGCAAGAACATGTTAGGTGGAATATAATAATGAAAAATAGAAGGTAATCCACTTTGGTAGGAGGAATAGATGTGCAGAGTATTTCCTAAATGATAAATTAGGAAGTGTAGATGTACAAAGGGGCCTGGGTGTCCTTGCCAATAAGTCACTGAAAGCTAACATGCAGGTGCAGCAAACAATTACAAAGGTTAATGGCATGTTAGCCTTTATCGTAAGAGGATTTGAGTACAGGAGTAGTGAAGGCTTGCTACAATTGTACAGAAATTTAGTTAGACCGCACTTGGAGTATTGTGCGCAGTTTTAGTCCCCTTACTTTAGAGATACAGCACTGAAACTGGTCCTTCGGCCCACCGAGTCTGTGCCAACCAACCACCACCCATTTATACTAACCCTACAGTAATCCCATATTCCCTATCACCTCCCTACACTAGGGGCAATTTACAATGGCCAATTTACCTATCACCTGCAAGTCTTTGGATGTGGGAGGAAACCGGAGCACCCGGCTAAAACCCACGCAAACACAGGGAGAACTTGCAAACTCCACACAGGCAGTACCCAGAATCGAACCCGGGTCCCTGGAGCTGTGAGGCTACGGTGCTAACCACTGCGCCACTGTGCCGCCCGTAGGAAGGATATTATTGCCATAGAGGGAGTGCAACGACGGTTCATCAGACTTGTTCCTGGGATGGCGGGACTGTCCTATGAAGAGAGATTGGGGAAACTATTCTCTATGGTTTCGAAGAATGAGAGGTGATCTCATTGAAACCTACAAAATACTTTAGGAGATAGACAGGGTAGATGCAGCTAAGATGTTACCCCTGTTTGGGGAATCTAGAATTAGCAGACACAATTTCAAAATAAGTGGGAAGCCACTTAGGACAGAGATGAGGAAACATTTCACTACTCAGAGGGTTGTGAATCTTTGGAATTCTCTACCCCAGAGGGCTCTGGAAGCTCAGTCATTGTTTATGTTTAAAGCAGAGATTGACACATTTCTAAATATCAATGAGATAAAAGGATATGAGGATAGTGTGGGGAAAAGGTATTGAAGTGGATGATGAGCCACGATCATATTGAATGGCAGGTCAGGCTGGATGGGCTGAATGGCCTACTCCTGCTCTTATGGTCCTATGTTCCAAAATCATTGATAGCCTCGGCTTCCACCACCCTCATGGGCAGTGAGTTCCAGCTCATTACCATCCACTGTGTAAAAAAACTCTTCCTCATATTCCCCCTGCATCTCTTACCCAAAACCTTCCATCTGTGTTCCCTGGTCCGTGTTTCATCAGTTAATGGGAACAGTTTTTCCTTGTCTATATCTTATCTAAAGCTTTCAAAATCATGAGGGGTCTGGACAGAGTAGGTAGGGAAAAACTGTTCCCACTCGTCAAACGATCAAGAACGGATGGGTTTAGATTTAATGTATTTGGTTTAAAAAATAGCAATGCCAACATGAGGAAAATATTTTCACACAGTTAGTGGTTAGGATCTGGAATTCACTGTCAGAGAGTGTGATTGAAAGAGGTTCACTTGACACATTCGAAAGGGAATTATTTAGACACCTGAAAAGGAAGAATGTGTAGGATTATGGGGGAAAGGCAGGGAAATGGCGCTAAGTGAATTACTCACTCGGAGAACAGGTGCAGATGCAATGGGCTGAATGAGCTCCATCTGTGCTGTAACAGCTCTGTGATTCTCTATGATTCTCTTATAATCTTATACATTTCTAGGAAATATTCCCTCAATCGCAATTACTCCAGGGAGAACAACCCCAGCTTTTCCAACCTAGTATTGTAACAAAAACCCATCCCTGGAACAATTCTGGTAAATCTCCGCTGCACCCTCTCAAGGACAGTCACATCCTTCCTAAAGTATGATGACCAGAGCTGGACACAATACTCCACTTGGGGCCTAACCAGAGTTGTATACATTTTCAGCATAATTTCCTGCTTTGTACTCTATGCCTCTATTTAAGAAGCTCAAGATCTCATATGCTTTGTAGTCATTCTCTCAATATGTCCTGCCACCTTCAGAGATCTCTGCACATCCACACACAGGTCCATCTGTTCCTTCACACTCTTTAGAACTGTACCATTCTGTCTGCATAGCCTCACACTGTTGCTCCTGCCAAAATGCATCACCTCACACTCCTCTGTATCAAATTCCACCTGCCACTTCTCTGCCCATTCTGATAGCTTATCTCTATCCTGTTGTAGGCAGTTTATATCATCCTCACTGTTTACCAGTCCTCCAAGTTTGGTGTCATCGGCAAATTTTGAGATTCTACTCTGAATTCCAAGATCGAAGTAATGGTTCAATTGAATCTGAATAGACTGTTATATGAAAGTCCATGTGAACCCCATCAACACCATTGCCTTCATCAACTCTCTCTGTTACCACCTCAAAAACTCCAGCAAGTTAGTTAAACATGATTTTCCCTTAAGAAATCCATGCTGTCTTTCCTTTATTAACTCGCATTTGTCCATGTGACTATTGATTTTGTCCCAAATTATTTTTTCTAGAAGTGTTCCCACCACTGTAGTTCAACTGACTGGTTTAACTGTAGTGGCTGGGCTTAATTTTACACCCTCTTTTGAACAAGGGTGTAACGTTTGCAATTCTCCAGCCCTCTGTCATCACCCCCGAGTCTAAGGAAGATTGAAAAATTATGGTCAGTACCTCTGCGATTTCTACCCTCACTTCCCTCAGTATCCTTGGATGCATGTTATCTGGTCCTGGTGCTTTATCCACTTTAAGTACAGATAGCTTATCTAATGCTTCCTCTTTCTCAATTTTAAACCAGTCTAGTATCTGACCTACCTTGTCTTTCAACATTGCCTGAGTTGCATCTTAGAAACATAGAAAGTTTATAGCACATAAAGAGACCACTTGGCGCATCGTGTCAATGCCAGCAGAAAACGATCCACCCATTCTAATCCCACCTTCCAGCATTTGATAGATTACATCACATGAGGTGCATATTCCGTTTGGAATGAGTTGTGGGTTCCTGCCTTAACTGCCCTTTCGGGCAATGAATTCCAGACTCCCACCACCCTCTGGGAGAAAGTAAAGTCCTCATTGCCCCTATAGTCTTTCTACCAAGCACTTTAAATCTATGCCACTTCGTCACTGATCTCTCTGCTAAGGTGAATCGACCCTTCACCTCCACTCTATCCAGGCCCCACGCAATTTTGTACATTTGAATCACATTTCCCCTCTGCCTTCTCTGTTCCAATGAGAACAGCCCCAGACTATATAACCTTTCATGGTAGCTGACATGATCGAGGTTTACAAAGTTATGAGCGGCATGGACAGAGTGGATAGTCAGAAGCCTTTTCCCAGGGTGGAAGAGTCAGTTACTATTGGACATAGGTTTAAGGTACGAGGTGCAAAGTTTAGAGGGGATGTGCGAGGCAAGTTTCTTACATAGAGGGTGGTGAGTGCCTGGAACTTGCTGTCAGGGGAGGTGGTGGAAGCAGGTACGATAGCGACGTTTAAGAGACATCTTGACAAATACATGAACAGGATGCGAATAGAGGGATATGGGCCCCGGAAGTGCAGAAGGATTTAGTTTAGGCAGGCATCAAGATCGGTGCAGGGATGGAGGGCCGAATGGCCTGTTACTGTGCTGTACTGTTCTTTGTTCTTTCTTCTTTGTTATTCTGTGAGGTTGGACGATTCGGTGGTCTTCTGGCTGAAATTGTATTCCTGAAGTTTTTGGCTGGTAGAAGTACATTTGTGGCAGGCACACATGGCTCAGTGTTCTCTTGGAGGCAGGTTTGTAGGTGGCTTTCTTCAACTGGTTACTCTGTCTGCAGCAATCGGAAGGCTTGGAGGGCCCACAGTCGCATGTTTGTTTCAAACTTGTGATGTTATCTGGAGAGAGAGACGGACTGAGAGGTGCGGGGGTGGGGGGGGGGGTGGTGGGGCGGGGGCACAGCCCTTCTGCTTCTGCACAGTTTGAATCACTGGCTTGTCTGTCTTTGTCCAGGGGAAACTCTCAGCTTTCACAGAGATGGACAGAAGGTCTCATGACTGCCGCAGTGTAATCTTTGTACCCTTATAATGAGATTCAAGATTAGAAATTATATCTCCCCAGGGCTCAGAATACTGCTATTTACTGTTGGAGAAGTTTGTTCTTTCAAAGTCAATGTGTCAGGATGTCCTCGTATGCCGTGTTAATGATTGTAAGCTTAGGTAATTCAATCACTAGAGCAAGCCAGTGATTTGGGTCCAGGCTCATAAGATATGTGTCTCCTGTTGGAGGCCTTGGAATGTGAAAAGGTGTTTCTGATAACAATTGTGGTGGCCATCTTGGCTGCCTGTTTTTTCAAGGTTAACTGCAGGATTTTCTCCATTAAATGTTTAGTGTAAGTTTCCAACTGATGAATTAAAATTCCTCATTTGGCACATCGTGTTATCTTGAAACCGCCGCAGCACATGGAAAGAAAAGTGAGAATAGGGACATTTCATGACAGAATTGTGGGAAGAAATAGAAGGAAACCCACATTCATTCTCAATAATAACTTCACAACTTCACACATTAATCTTGGATTTACTGCAGCTGACATTGCCTGTTACAGGTGTACTGATCTGATTGTGTTGGAGTTTTGCCTAGGATGGTTATGTGTCAGGTTTGATTCTGGCTGTTCTTGCTGAGTTCTGCTTTGAAATTGTTGGGTTTGATGAGCTTTGGGTTTGGGACCTGATCATTGGGTTCTTCAGTGGGTAGATCCACACTGACCTTACTTTTAGCTTTCTGGTGAGGTACACAAGTGCTGTTTACTTTAGGGTGTTTGCCGTTCCCTTTTCCCTTTACGATGGGGAGCATCTTTTTTCTGATCTGCCCTATGTCCTTGGGGACATTACCACTCGCAAGTGTCTGTCCAACTTTCACTGCACTCTCTTGCGGAACTTTGACTAGGTGAGGCATCTCCCACACCATTGGCACCGTTTTTGGAAACTTTCCTTTCCCTTGCGCTTTTCTGTAAATGCTGTTCTCAGCCTTTTTAGGGTGCCTCTTTGACCTGCATTTAAGGAGGAGGACGTGGGGCCTAATCTATCTAACATTTCAGGGTTGACTAAGCGGAGAGCAGGGGGTTCCAGTTGGGAGTACTCCTGGCCCTCCTCTAACCTGTCCTCACTGTCCTTTCCAATCCTTCGCTCCTGACTGTCTGACAGATCTGTACTTGTCTGTCCCCTCCACAGCCTTTACTTGTTTTCCTTTCGTCTGGGTGTCAATTAAATAATTTACCTGAATATTCCTTTTGTCACTCGATATGGACCACTGAACTGGTATTTCAGGGGTTCACCCTGAATTGGAAGTAGCCCAGTCTCTGGGCTGAAACGTTCCAGCCTTGACATTTTTGTCTCCTTATCTTTTCATAGCTGCCTGAGAGGTCATTAGGTGTTCCTGAGCCATTTCACAGGCTCTCGTGAGCCGCTCCCAGAGCATGGAAATGTCGTCTAAAATGGAAGACTCATCCCTGTGTCCCAAAAACCTCTCCTTGATTCGTTTAAGAGGACCTCTCACCTTGTCTCCATAAACTAATTCAAATAGACGAAAGCCATTGGAATCATTGGATAAGTACCTGGTATCCAATAGGAGAAATCCCAGCCCTTTGTCCCAGTCATGGGGTAACTCATAGCAGTATGACCTGATCATTGTCTTTAGGATCGGGTGGTACTGCTCCAAAGCCCCTTGTGACAGTGGGTGATAGGCTACGGACTTCAGCTAGGTTATGTCCAGAATATCCATGACCTTTTCAAAAATACTGCACGTAAAATGTGCGCCCTGGTCCACCCGGATCTCAGCAGACAGCCCATATCGAGTAAAGAATTGGGTTAGCCCCTCCACCACTACCTTGGCAGAGATGGTTCTTCGGGCGAATGGCCTCTGGGAATCGGGTCACCACATCCATAATGGTGAGAAGACACTGGTAGTCACGTTTTGTTTTCAGTAGTTGTCCCACACAATTCACCAGCATTATGTTTAAGGGTTCCCCAAAAGTTGGTATGGGAATTAGGGGTGCAGGTTTTATTGCAGGTTGGGACTTCCCCAGAACCTGACATGTGTGAACAGTTTTACAGAACTCCACCACATCTTTGTGGAGTTGTGACCAGTCAAAATACTGTCTTATGCGGGCTTTGATTTTTCATGCAATGACATGTCCAGTCATTGGAATCTCGTGGGCCATTCTTGAAGTAATATTAAGGTACCTCAGTGGCACCACTATCTGGTGAACCACTGTCCACTCTTCATCCACAGGTCTGTCAGGAGGTCTACACTTCCTCATCAGCACCTCATTCTTTAAATAGTAACACTCTGCAACTCCCTCTGCTTCAGTTTTAGTTTGGACAGTCTGTGCTACTTTTTAACACTGGGTCAGGTTGTTGAGGCTCAACTAAGGAAAATCTGTTTAACACATCCTTTGGGTCCTCTAACATCCCAAAGAAGGTTTCAGACAACCAGACAGTAGGGTCATCCGTCTGCAGTGTTAGGCCAGGGGATTGTTTGGCCATGGACCGAGTCACCACACAATCAGGGAGAATGCCGGGGACCTTCTTCTGTAACTGCTCTATCTCCCGGACCTCTTTTGGTCTCTAAAGAATTACTGGGGAAGCTACCACCTTTTCCCCTGTCAGAGCATTACCCAGGAGCAGGTCGACCCATACACTGATAAACTAGGGACAATCCCGATGGTTACCAGTCCTGAAACTGGGTCACACTCCAAGTGCAGCTCATATTAAGGTGCATATACTGTCTTCCGATACCATTCGCTAACACTCTAGCATTCACTGCACTCTCTGGAGGAAAGGTCATGTATTTTCCCAGCAGAAGGGATTGGGTGGCCCCTGTATCCCTGAAAATGACTATGGACCTGCTTGCCTCAGTCGAGGTGTATGGGGTCACCTTTCCTTGGGAAAACATTCTGGTAACTCTCAGGGATTTTGTTAAGTTTTCCCGCAATTTCAGTGGTAGGTTTACTGGGTCTGACTGCCGCAGTGAAAGGCACAGCCTGATCTGCCGTGCTTTCCATCAGGGCCCCTTTTCATGCACTGATCTGGTGGACCCTGATTAACGCTACAGGTTTTCCCATAACTTACAGCATTCAGCTCGATGGTGACCTGCCTTATTGCAGTGGAAACACACAGGTCTCGGCCATTCCTCCTGCTCTCAGTAATATCCAATTTGGCCTGAGGAGGGTCCCCTGTGTGTCCAGCCTTTCCTTCTTTCCCATGGCTGTTCGGGCTCCTATCACCCTCCCACCTTTTATTCTCGGGTCTTTGGAGTGACAAGGGAAGGGTTTACATTTGGGGTAAGGCCTTGTGTACAAAGGAAAAGTCATCGGCCAGAATTGCAACCTGTCTGGCTCTTTGAACCTTTTGTTCCTCTATGTGGGTTTTAATGGGAGGTGGCCTGCCTTAATACAGTGGAAACTCCTGGAGAAGGATCACCATTCTAAGGGTTTCATATGTGGGCTCTATCTTGAGTGTCCATATCTACTGGTCAAAAGTAAACTCAAAAATGCATTGCAAAATCTTCTATAGGTACTTTTAAAGGAAGCATTTAGCAAAGACAAATGTGGGTACATTACAGGCAGAGTCAGGAGAATTTATAATGGAGAATAAAGAAATGGCAGAGAAGCTAAATGATTATCTTGTGTCTTTCTTCACTGTGGAAGATACATGAAATCTCCGAGAATTAGAGATCCAAGGGATTTGGGAGAATGAGGAATTGAGGGAAATTAGTATTAGTAAGAAGTTGTATTGGCGAATTTAATCGTGCTGAAGGTTGATAATTCATCAAGATCTGATATTCTACATCCCAGAGTGTTGAAGGAAGTAGTTATGGGGATTATAGACATATTGGTGATCCACTTTCAAAATTCTATCAATTCTGGAACGCTTCCTGCAGATTGGAAGGTCGCAAATGTCACCCCACTATTTAAGAAGGGAGGGAAAGAGAAAATTGGGAATTACAGACCTGTTAGGCTTCCATCAGTACGAGGGAAAGTGCTAGAATCTATTCTAAAGTATGTGATAAATGGATCTGATTGGGCAGAGTCAACATGGATTTATGAATAGGAAATCATTCATGCCGAACCTGTTGGAGTTTTTTTAGGATGTTACTCACAGAATAGAAAAGGGGAGCCGATGGATTTTCGGAAGGCTTTTGATAAAGTGCCCCACAGGAGCTTGGTAAGCAAAATTAAAACACATGGGAAAGGAGGTAATATACTGACATGCAGTAGGGATTGGTTAACAGGCAGGAAACAGAGAGTAGGAATAAACGGGCCATTCTTGCGTTGGCAGGATGTCACTAGTGTGGTGCCAAAGAGATGAGTGCTTGGGCCCCAGCTGTTCACAATATATATCGATGATTTGGATATGGGGACCAAAGTAATATGTTCAAGTTTGCAGATGACGCAAAACTAGGTGGGAATGTGAGTTATGAGGAAGATGCAAAACGGCTTCAAGGGGATTTGGACAGACTTAATGAGTGGGCAAGAACATGGCAGATGGAATACAATGTGGAAAACTGTGAGGTGGGCCACTTGGGTGGAATGAATAGATGTGCAGAGTAATTCTTAAATGCTCAGAGATGAGAAAGTGTGGATGTACAAAGGGACCTGGGTGTCCTTGTCAATAGGTCACTTAAAGCTAACATGCAGGTGCAGCAAGCATTTAGGAAGGCTAATGTGTGTTACTTTTATCGTTAGAGGATTTGAATACAGGAGCAGTGAAGTATTGATTCAATTGTATAGAACCTTGTTTCGATCGCACCTGGAGTACTGTGTGCAGTTTTGGTCACCTTATCTGAGGAAGGATATTATGACCATGGAGGGACTGCAACAAAGATTCACCAGACTTGTTCCTGGGATGGCGGGACTGTTCTACGAAAAGAGATTGAAGAAACTGAACATGTATTCTCTCGAGTTTCGAAGAATGAACGGTGATCTCATTGAAACCTACAAAATACTTAAAGGGATAGACAAGGCAGCTAAGATGTTTCCCCTGGTTGGGGAGTCTAGAACCAAGGGACACAATTTCAAAGCCACTTAGGACAGAGATGAGGAGTAATTTCTTTACTCAGAGGGTTGTGAACCTTTGGAATTCTCTACCCCAGAGGGCTATGGAAGCGCAGTCATTGAGTATGTTTAAAACAGAGATTGACAGATTTCTATATACCACTGACATAAGGGGATATGAGGATAGTGTGGGGAAAAGGCATTGAAGAGGATGATCAGCCAGGATCATATTGAATAGTCGAGCAGGATCGATGGGCTGAATGGTTGAATTCAGCTCCTATGTTCCTATATTCCTTAGCTGCGTAACTCCTTCAAACTCGAGGTCAGTTTAGTCAGGCTGCTTTCCGAGGGTTCAGAATCATTGGCGGTTCACTTCCGATACTATCTCATATACACCCATGATCGCATTTTTAGTCACCTCATAATCTAATGAACTTTTATCTGGCAGAAGTGAATAAACCCCATGGGCTTTCCCTGTTATTTTGTATTGTAAAAACAGCATCCAGCTGTCTTCCGGCCATTTCAGCTGCTTTGCAAGCTTTTCAAAAGTGATGAAAAATTCTCCCACATCCTCCTCATTCAACTTTGGAATGAACTGGGAGAACTTTAAGAGCTCAGCACATGGTCCTGAGCTGGGGGCAGCTCCCTCACTAGCTGTGCCTTCACCAGTTTCACTGGGTCTTCATCGAGTTGTTTGAGCCACCTTAACTCCCTTTCCTCCTTCTCCTTCTGGAACACTCTTACCTTTTCCCTTTCTTGACAATCACTCTGCTCTTTCTCACGCTCTCTGGAATTCTAATTCTAGTCTCTTCTGTTCTAGTTTTACCTTAGCTAACATTACTCTATCTGTTAGTGATTCTAACCCTGTTTGAGTCTTCAGCTTCAAGTGAAAAATGGTTGGCCACAAGTCTTATGATTTCGGGTTTCCTAGCTTTGGACGGAGAGTAATCCCTAACTGTCCTGCTACATTACTCAACTTTTCAACAGAGAGGGGTTTTCGCCTGCACCAAGTTACTTCACTCTATATGTAACTCCCTTATTGCGAATCTACTTCCTTTATTCCAAAAGAGTGAGAGACGGAAAGCACGACAAATTATGAGGGCACAGATAGGGTAGATAGGAAGAAATCTTTTCCCTTCGTGGAGGTGTCAGTAACCATGGGGCATTGATTTAAGTTAAGGGGTAGGCGGCTGAGAGGTGATTTGAGGGAGAAAACTTCACCGAGAGGGTGGTTGGAATCCGGAACACACTACCTGAAGGGGTGGAAGAGGCAGGACCCTTACAAGATTTAAGAAGTATTTAGATTAGCACTTGAAGTGCCATAGCATACAAGGTCACGGGACTGGTGCTGGAAAATGGGATTAAAATGGACAGGCTTGATGGCCGGCAAGGACACAGTGGTCCGAATGGACTGTTTCTGTCCTGTATAACTCTGTGACTCTATGACACTTCCAATTTCTCGTTTGTCGTTGTGTTCCGATCTCGAGAACCTCCACATTTCAGTTACAGCAGGTGAGGAGAGGTCTCAGTCTCCCCTCTTGTCCTATCTTTCATTTGTTCGCAACTGGATTTATTCCTTTTTAGCAGTGGACGTGCTGACTACCTCAGTGAGTATTTTACCTTTTACCTTTATTGTGATCATGAAAGAACCAATCAGACAGGTTTTCTTGAGTTTAAACAAGAGGTGAGTTTATTATACTTAACAATCTAAACTGGATCTGAATAAAATAATAAAAATATATGGTGCACATTCAAGCACACACTCATAGGCAAATCACACAAATAAGTAAGAGAGAGTGATAAATAATTTTTAATTTGTATTAGAGTCCATAATAAATTTAAGTCAGTGAGATTGGATAATTCTGTGGTCTGCGCCTTTGCCATCCTTATTTATGAGTTTCATGTCATCTGCAAGCATTGAAATTATGTTTTTTTACATACAAGTCTCAATCACTTGTACATCTATCTACAAGTCAGGAAGAGCACTGTTTCTAATACTAACCCCTGAGAAACAACACTGAATACTCCCCCTCCACCAGTCTGAACAATGACCGTTCATCACTTCTCTCTACTTTCTGTCTCTGAGTCACTGTCATATCCACGCTATGACTGTCACATTAATCCATGTGCTCCATTTTTCATAGAACATAGAACATAGAACATTACAACGCAGTACAGGCCCTTCGGCCCTCGATGTTGAGCCGACCTGTGAAACCATCTGACCTACACTATTCCATTTTCATCCATATGTCTATCCAATGACCACTTAAATCCCCTGAAAGTTTTCGAGTCCACTACAATTGCAGGCAGGGCGTTCCACGCCACTACTACTCTCTGAGTAAAGAAACTACCTCTGACATCTGTCCTATATCTATCACCCCTCAACTTAAAGCTATATCCCCTCGTGTTTGTCATCACCATCCGGGGAAATAGCCTCTCACTATCCACCGTATCTAACACTCTGATTATCTTATATGTCTCTATTAAGTCACCTCTCCTCCTCCTTCTCTCCAACGAAAACAACCTCAAGTCCCTCAGCCTTTCCTCGTAACACCTTCACTCCATACCAGGCAACATCCTAGTAAATCTCCTCTGCACCCTTTCCAAAGCTTCCACATCCTTCCTATAATGCGGTGACCAGAACTGTACGCACCAGAGTTTTGTACAGCTGCAGCATGACCTCGTGGCTCCGAAACTCGATCCCCCTACTAATAAAAGCTAACGCACCATATGCCTTCTTAACAGCCCTATTAACCTGGGTGGAAACTTTCAGGGATTTATGTACCTGGATACCAAGATCTCTGTGTTCATCTACACTACCAAGAATCTTCCCATTAGCCCAGTACTCTGCATTCCTGTTACTCCTTCCAAAGTGAATCACCTCACACTTTTCCGCATTAAACTCCATTTGCCATCTCTCAGCCCAGCTCCGCAGCCTATCTATGTCCCTCTGTAACCTACAACATCCTTCGGCACTATCCACAACTCCACCGACCTTCGTGTCATACGCAAATTTACTAACCCACCCGTCTACACCCTCATCCAGGTCATTTATAAAAATGACAAACAGCAGTGGCCCCAAAACAGATCCTTGCGGTACACCACTATTAATTAAACTCCAGGATGAACATTTGCCATCAACCACCACCCTCTGTCTTCTTTCAGCTAGCCAATTTCTGATCCAAAGCTCTAAATCACCTTCAATCCCATACTTCCGTATTTTCTGCAATAGCCTACCGTGGGGAACCTTATCAAACGCCTTACTGAAATCCATATACACCACATCCACTGCTTTACCCTCATCCACCTGTCTGGTCACCTTCTCAAAAAACTCAATAAGGTTTGTGAGGCACGACCTACCCTTCACAAAACCGTCCTGACGATCGCTAATGAACTTATTCTTTTCAAGATGATTATAAATCCTGTCTCTTATAACCTTTTCCAACATTTTACCCACAACCGAAGTAAGGCTCACAGGTCTATAATTACCAGGGCTGTCTCTACTCCCCTTCTTGAACAAGGGGACAACATTTGCTATCCTCCAGTCTTCCGGCACTATTCCTGTCGACAATGACGACGGAGAGATCAAGGACAAAAGCTCTGCAATCTCCTCCTTGGCTTCCCAGAGAATCCTAGGATAAATCCCATCTGGCCCAGGGGACTTATCTATTTTCACACTTTAAAAAATTGCTATTCCAAAATTTTCATAACAATTCTATGACATGTCATTTGATCACAGGCCTTTTGAAAGTCCATATACATAACACAAAACACACTATCCTCTTCAACACTCAGTTCTGTTATCAACGAACTTGATCATGATTATCAGACGTGATTGGTCATTAACCTATCTGTGCTGTTTGTTATTTATTATGCCATGTTTTTCCAAGAAAGATATATGTTTGTACAGGGTTATGGCCTCTAGAAATTTCCAACCACTGACATCAGACTGACTGGTCAGTAGTTGCAGGGTTCAGTTCATGTCTCCTTTTTTAAGCAGGTTGTAGCATTTACAACCCTCCAGTCCTCTGTCAGCACTCCCAGATCCAAGGAGGATTGAAAGCTTCTGGCCAGTGCCTCTGCTATTTCCACCATTCCTTTTTTCAACAAACCTCATATATCCCAACTAGACATAGGAACACTTCCACACTATTGTGGTACAAAAATTGTTGGAGAAAAAGGGGTTAACTGAACCTATTTGTTCATTGACTGTAATTAATGTCAGTCACTATGGACCCCAATTGTGTCACTGGAGGTTTTCCCTGTTCTATTAATAAGGGAGTCCTTTCCATGTGTTAACTCATAGTGTCAGTGGGAGCATTACCCCCAGCACTAACAGAGATCCATGGCTGCAGAGAGAGAGAGAGAAGATCGATCAGAATCTCCGAACAATAGATAGGAATATTGCAATAATGTGTCAGAATCTGAGGAAAATAAATTGGAATATTAAAGCAATGGACAGCAGGACTTTCTCCTTTTAGTTTGGCTTGGTTACTGCTGATTATGTTTGGATGATATTAGAATTTCGGATCTATTATGCTCTGAAAATGATTAAAATGATTTACTATCCCATCCTTGCTATTATTGGTGTCCCTGGTAAGTCTCTGTATCCAACCATTAGATCTATAAACCACATTTCACTGATTTAGTTTTCTTGTCATGTAAATCTTTGGAAGACGTAAGCCACTGTGTTCAGTCTCTGTCACAAAGTCCACAATATTTCCACTATCTGTATTCCCCTACCTACCCAATGTCTGAGGCTGAAAGAGACTGTTTGGAACCTCTGTTTTATATTTATATCTGAGATGAGTTCATCGCCATATTCCCCCCCACACCAACCCGACCTACTACCATCTCTGTAACATCACCCATCATCACCTCTGCCTCAGCCCATCTGCTGAATAAGCCCTCATCTTTGCCTTTGTTAAATCCACACTTAACTATTCCAATTCTATTCTGGTCACCCTCCCAGTTATAAACCTTTGCTGACTGTATCCTAACTCACACCAAATCCTGATCACCCATCACCCCTGTACTCACTGATCTACATTGGCTCCCGGTCTGGCAGCACCTTAATTTTAATATTCTCATGGTCTCACCCTTCCAATTAGTCCCATTTCCCTTCCATTTCACATATTATTGAAAACATTATGCCGTCAAGTCTTTTCCCATTTCCCTTTTTGAAGTGAGTTGCTTTCACTCTATATCTTCCTCTGCTGTGATTTTCACTCTGTGGCAGCACTGGTGCCAATGCGATGAAACCTGGATAGAGAAAATGATGTGCACTGCACAGCCAGCCACTTCTCGTGTGTCCAGCATAGTGCCCCATGCTGGGAAGGGATCTAGCCTGGGTATACCATGCATGTGCTGTTAGTGTGAGGAAGGGTTTGAATTGACGTCAATCAGCTAATCCGACAGCTTTGATGTATATATTTGACACTTTGTCTGTGCATGTCCACTGACCGCCTGTGTTAGTACTCTCAGCTGAAAGTACATTCAGCAGCATGAAGAACCTCCTCTAGTGTTATTTAAAAGGACCAGACATCCAACTTACAGGTGAGGGGCTTTTGACTTACTTCTGCTTTGGTAAAGTTAGTGGCGGTGCTGTGGATGGTTTTCTGGAGGTCGTGTTGGGAGCTGCTCCAAAGATTCAGTGAAAAAAGAGGATTTGTGACCCAACTCTGGACGAGGTATGGGGACTGTAGTTACAGTGCCTCTGGGTCTGTAACATGACCAACAAATGGAGCAGAGGCTGCAGAGAGGGGAAGCTCTGGAAAGCAGGAGGACAAAGGTGTTCTTCCCTACCCAGCCTGGGTTTTCCAAGAGCACTTTTCCCACCTCCACCTAACCCAGGAGCAGTGTGTGAGGTGAATCAGATTCAATAAGGAGGTGGTCACAGAGCCGTGTCAACTCCTGGAACATGAACTGGAGCCTCACACAAGGATGAGGACGGAGCTGTCAATGGTTGATATGGTCTGACTTTCATTGAACTTCTATGTATCTTTGAAAATTGATAATCAAACAAACTTAAAAGCTTTGTATCTGAATGCAGGAATCATTCGGAATAAAATAAATGAGTTAACATCACAAATGAAGACGAATGGGTATGATTTATTGGCGATGACTGATACGTGGTTGCAGGGAATTCAGGTTTGGGAATTGAATATCCAAGGGTACTTAGTATTTTGGAAGGATAGACAGGAAGGAAAAGGAAGAGGTGTAGCATTGTTAGTAAAGAAAAATATCAGTGCTATGGTGAGAAATGATATAGGCACTGGAGATCAAGACGTAGATTCAGTGTGTGTAGAAATAAGTAATAGAAAGGGGAAGAAGTCCCTGGTGGGAGTAATCGATAGTTCCCCAAACAGTAGTCCCGCAGTGGGGAACAGTATAAACCAAGAAATACTGTGAGAACTTGTGAGAAAGGTGATTTTAATATGTATATAGACTGGATTAGTCAAATTGGCAAAGGTAGCCCCGAGGGAGAGTTTATTGAATGCATTAGAGATTGTTTTTTGGAGCAGTATGTTGTGGAACCAACTAGGGAGCAGGCTATTCTAGATTTGGCATTGTGAAATGAGGTGGGATTAACTAATGATCTCATAGTTAAGGATCCTCTACGGAACAGTGATCATAGCTTGCTGGAATATCAAATCCATTTTGAGGGCGAGAAACTGGAGTCCCGCTCCAGCGTTCTGGAGTCAAACAAAGGTAATTACATAGACATGAGGACTGATTTGGCCCTCGTGGACTGGGCAGGAAGACTAAAAGGGAGGAAAGTTGATGGGCAGTGGCAGATGTTTCAGGAGAAATTCAATTCCTCCCAACTAAAATGTATTCCAAAGAGGAAGAAAGATTCGAAGAGGGGGAAAGACATCCATGGCGAAGCAAGGAAGTTAAGGATAACATAAAGACAAAGACTAAGGCTTACCAAATTGCAAAGGCCTCTGGCAGGCTGGAGGATTGGGAAATATTTAAAGATCAACAAAGGGTTACTAAAAAATAAATTACATTATGAGAGAAAATTAGCACAAAATATAAACGCGGATAGCAAAAGCTTCTTTAAGTATATGAAAGGTAAGAGAGTAGTTAAAGTGAATATTGGTTCCTTGGAGGATGAGACTGGGATGTTGATAGAGGGGGACACAGAAATGGCGGAGACACTAAATTAGTATTTTGCCTCAGTTTTCACGGTGGAGGACACTAGTAGCATCCCAATAGTAACAGGTAATGCAGAAGTTACAGAAAGAGAGGAATTTAGAACAATCATAATATGGGGAGGCGGTGGTGTAGTGGTATTGTCACTGGACTAATAAACCAGGGACCCAGGGTATTGTTCTGGGGACATGGGTTCGAATCCCACCACAGCAGAAGGTGGACTTTCAATTCAATTAATAAATCTGGAATTAAAAGCTAGTCTGGTGATGGCCATGAAACCATTGTCGATTCTTTTAAAAACCCATCTGGTTCACTAATGTCCTTAACGGAAGGAAATCTGCTGTCCTTACCCTGACTCCATACCCACAGCAATATGATTGACTCTTACATGCCCTCTGACATGGCCTAGCAAGCCACTCAGTTGTAACTAACTACTACAAAGTCAATAAAAAGGAATGAAACTGGACGGACCACCCAGCATTGACCGGGAACGACCACGGCAAACCCAGCCCTGTGCACCCTGCGAAGTCCTCCTGACTAACATCTGGGGGCTTGTTGGGAGCCCAGCCGAAGTTGGGAGAGCTCTCCCACAGACTATTCAAGCAACAGCCTGACAAAGCCATACTCACGGGCAATGTCCCAGACACTGCCATCATCATCCCTGGGTATGTCCTGTCCCACCGGCAGGACAGACCCAGCAGAGGTACAGTGGCATACAGAAGGGACGAATTTGCCCTCAACAACGACCCTGGACCCCACGAAGTCTCATGGCATCAGATCAAACATGGACAAGGAAACCTCCTGCTGATTACCACCTACCGCCCTCGCTCAGCTGATGAGTCAGTATTCCTCAATGTTGAACAGCACTTGGAGGAAGCACTGAGGGTGGCGAGGGCACAAAATGTATTCTGGGTGGGGGACTTCAATGTCCATCACCAAGAGTGGCTCGGTAGCACCACTAGTGACCTCGTCCTCACCAATCCGCCTGCCGCAGATGCATCTGTCCATGACAGTGTTGGTAGGAGTGACCACTGCACAGACCTTGTGGAGATAAAGTCCCAACTTCCCATTTGGGATTCCCTCCATCGTGTTGTGTGGCACTACCACCGTGCTAAATGGGACAGATTTCGAACAGATCTAGCAATGCAAAACTGGACATCCATGAGGCGTCGTGGGCCATCAGCAGCAGCAGAATTGTACTCAACCACAATCTGTAACCTCATGGCCCGGCATATTCCCCATTCTACCATTACCATCAAGCTAGGAGACCAACCCTGGTTCAATGAAGTGTGCAGGAGGGCACGCTAGGAGCAGCACCAGGCATACCTCAAAATGAGGTGTCAACCTGATGAAGCTACAACCCAGGACTATCTGCGTGTAAAACTGCGTAAGCTAAGTGAACTGAGCTAAGCGAACCCAGAAGCAATGGATCAGGCCTAAGCTCTGCAGTCCTGCCACATCCAGCCCTGAATGGTGGTGGGCAATTATCCAACTACCTGGAGGAAGTGGCTCCACAAATATCGCCATCCTCAATGATGAGGGAGCCCAGCACATCACTGTGAAAGCTAAGGCTGAAGCATTTGCAACAATCTTCAGCCAGAAGGGCCGAGTTGAGGCTGATTTCGGCCTCTTCCTGAAGGCCCCAGCATCACAGATGACAGACTTCAGCTAATTCGATTCATTCCACGTGATATCAAGAAAAGACTGAAGGCATTGGATACTGAAAAAGCTATGGTGCCCTGACAATATTCCGGCAGTAGTACTGAAGACCTGTGCCCAGAACTTGCTGCACCCCTAGCCAAGCTGTTCCAGTACAGCTAAAACACTGGCATCTACCCTGCAATGTGGAAAATTGCCCAGGTATGTCCTGGACACAAAAAGCAGGACAAATCCAACTCGGCCAATTACCGCCCCATCAGCCTCCTCTCAATCATCAGTAAAGTGATGGAAGGTGACTTCAACAGTGCCATCAAACGACACTTGCTTAGCAACAACCTGTTCAGTGATGCTCAGTTTAGGTTCCACCAGGGCCATTCAGCTCCTGACCTCATTAACGCCTTTGTTCAAACATGAACAAAAGAGCTGAACTCAAGAGGTGAGGTGAGAGTGACTGCCCTTGACATCAAGGCAGCATTTGACCGAATATAGCATCAAGGAGCCCCAGCAAAACTGAGGTCAATGGGAATCAGGGGAAAGCCCTCCGCTGGCTGGATTCAAAACTAGAGCAATGGAAGATGGTTGTGATTGATGGAGGTCAATCATCTGATCTCCAGGACATCACTGTAGGAGTTCCTCAGGGTAGTGTCCTCGGCCCAACCATCTTCAGCTGATCCATCAATGACCTTCCATCAATCATAAGGTCAGAAGTGGGGATGTTCGCTGATGATTGAACAATGTTCAGCACCCTTCGTGACTTCTCAGATACTGAAAAGCAGTCTGTGTAGAAATGCACCAAGACATGGACAATATCCAGGCGTGAGCTAAGTGTCAAATAACATTCGTGCCATACAAGTGCCAGGTAATGAGCGATTCCAACAAGAGTGTATCTAACCATCTCCCTTTGACATTCACTGGCATTACCATCGCTGAATCCCCCACTATCAACATCCTAGGGGCTACCATTGGCCAGAAACTGAACTGGAGTAGCCATAGAATTACCGTGGCTACAAGAGCAGGTCAGACGCTAGGAATCCTGAGGCGAGTAACTGACCTCCTGACTCCCCAAAGCCTGTCCAATATCGACAAGGCACAAGGCAGGAGTGTGATGGAATACTCTCCACTTGCCTGGATGGGTGCAGCTCCAACAACACTCAAGAAGCTCAACACCATCCAGAGCAAAGCAGCCTACTTGATTGGCCCCCCCATCCAGCAACATTCACTCCCTCCACAACCGACGCACAGTAGCAGCAGTGTGTACCATCTACAAGATGCACTGCAGCAATGCACCAAGGCTCCTTAGACAGCACCTTCCAAACCCACGACCTCTACCAACTAGAAGGATAAGGGTATAAAATGATTGGGAACACCACCACCTGAAAGTTCCCCTCCAAGTCACACACCATCCTGACTTGGAACTATATCGCTGTTCCTTTACTATCGCTGGGTCAAAATCCTGGAACTCCTTTCCTAACAGCATTGTGGGTATACCTAACCCAAGTGGACTGCAGCGTTTCAAGAAGGCAGCTCACCACCACCTTCTCAGGGGCAATTCGGGATGGGGAATAAATGCTGGCCTAGCCAAAGACGACCACATCCCATGAATGAATAAAAAAAAGTCACGAGGGAAAAGGTACTGAACAAACTATTGTGATTGAAGGCAGACAAATCCCCAGGGCCTGATGGCCTACATCTTAGGGTCTTAAAGGAAATAGCAGTGGAGATAGTGGATCCATTGGTTATAATATTCCAAGATTCCCTGCATGCGGGAAAGGTTCCAGTGGATTGGAAAAATGCCTGTATAACGCCCTAATCCAAAAAGTGAGGGAGGCTTAATGTAGGAAACAGTAGACCAATTAGTTTAACATCTATCGTTGGGAAAGTGTCACAATCCATTGTTAAGTAAGTAATAACAGGACATTAAGAAAGTCAAAAGCAACCCATCAGAGTCAGATTTTCTGAAGGGTAAATCGTGTTTGACGAATTTGCGAGAGTGCTTCGAAGCTGTGACAAGAAATGTGGAAAATGGGGATCCTGTAGATGTAGTATATCTAGACTTCCAGAAGGCATTTGATAAGGTGCCACACAAAAGGATAATACACAAGGTAAGATCACATGGTGTTAGGGGCAATTTGTTAGCTTGGGTAGCTGATTGGCTAACCAACAGAAAACAGAGAGTCGGGATTAATGAGTCTTTTTCTGGTTAGCAAGATGTAATTAGTGGGGTGCCACAGGGTTTGGACCTTGGGCCCCAACTATTTACAATCTATCTCAATGACGGATGCAGGGATGGAAGGTACTATTGCCAAATTTGCAGATGTCACTAAAATAGATTGATTAGTAAGTTGCAATAAATACATAAGACATTTACAAATTGATATGGATAGGTTTGGTGAATGGGACAAAATTTGGCAGATGGAGTTTAACGTGGTTAAGTGTGAGGTTATCAATTTTGGTCAGAAAAATAGAAAGGTAAATTATTATCTAAATAGAGAGAAACTTCAGAGTACTTCGGTGCAGAGAGATCTGGGTGACCTCGTGCATGAATCACAGAAAACTAGTTTGCAGGTACAGCAGGTGATAAGGAAAGCAAATTGAATGTTGGCATTTATTGCTAAAGGAATAGAATATAAAAGTAGGGAAGTGTTGCTGCAACTGTACAAGGCATTAATGAGACCGCGGCTGGAATATTGCGGACAGTTTTGGTCTGCTCACTTGAGGATGGATGTAGTTGCATCGGGGACAGTTCAGAGGAGGGTCAACAGATTGAATCCGGGGATGAGGGGTTTGTCTTATGAAGAGAGATTAAGCAGTTTATGCCTTTACTCTCTGGAGTTTAGAAGAATGAGACGAGATCTAATGGGGTATATAAGATCATTAAAGGATTGATAAAGTAGACGTAGAGAAGATGTTTCCTCTCGTGGGGCAATCTAGAACGAGAGGTCATAGTTTTAGGATAAAGGGGGTGCAGATATAAAACAGAGATGAAGAGAAATGTCTTCCCTCAAAGAGTTGTGAGTCTGTGGAATTCACTACTCCATAGTGCGGTGGATGCCGGGACATTGAGTAAATTTAAGGAGGAGATAGACAGATTTTTATTAGAAATGGGTTGAAGCGTTATGGAGAACGGGCAGAAAAGTGGAGTAGAGGCCGAGATGAGATCAGCAATGATCATATTGAATGGCAGAACAGGTTCGAGGGGCTGAACTGCCTACTCCTGCTCTTAGTTCTTATGTTCTTATCTGGATTTATCCAGGCAAGAGCGGCTGAAGGATCCATTATCTCTCTCTATGTTGTCTATTGATGTATCTGCTGTGTGACGGAGACCACCGATGTTGGGTGAGGTGAATTATACCGTCTGCTACCTCAGCAGGGAGAAGCAGGATGAGAGGTCCCGTGGCTTTGTCAGGATAGCAGAATTCCTGATGGCGTAGGTATCTCTGCGGGGCCCCCATGTCAATGGGGAGAGGCACAGGAACTGAAACAACTCCCACTCCATTAATGTACAGTTGGTGTGTGAGCATGCCCAGTACATCATGTTGGTTAATGTCCACTATCCTGGCAGCAGCCACCATACCTTCATTCTGAAGCAGTCAGCCGGTCCCAACACGTCAGGCCTCCATACAGAACCAGAATGTGGCTCATGACCTCTAAACTCTAGACACCCCTTCCCACACACAAAACCACCAGGTGAAGCAATGATTCCGATGTCTGAACCACTCGGGGGGAGTCCTCCAGTACACACTGGATCAGGTGTCCAAGTTCATGGTGTTCTGCTGCACCCTTCATGATCCTTACCATCATGAGGACACAGGCATTGGCACCAGGAATCCGGAGGCCAACTCAAGAGGAGGAGGAGGCAGGGAGTATATTTCCTGGATGCCTTCGACCCGGACAGGCTGTCGGAGAGTCCCTGCTAAGATTCCGGTTCGCATCGGACAACCTCCCTTTCCCATCTTGGATCCCCCATTCTCCACCATTACACCCATCTGAGACGCCCCATCACAGTGTCCCCTTTATCACCATCCTGCAACAAACACCACCAACAAAAGCCTTTTCATTAACATCTTTATCCAACAACACATCCAATTGTACCAACAAAACTGATCTATTCACCCTTGTGTATTCCCTTAGTGCCTGTCTTGTGGATTTCCTCAACTTGCCTAGTTCTCCTACATAGTGTTTCCCCAGTGGCTGCAGCATGGCTGAGTTTCACTGGGGGTGACCGCAGATGGCCTTGCAGGACGTCCTCGTGCAGCTCTGTGACGTGAAAGCTCGGATTCGGATTTCAACACCTCGACATGGGCAGCAGCTCCAGCAATGTTCACATCTGAGTCCTGTGTATTATAACTCGTTTGTGACCTCGTCCTCCGGTGAGCTGACACATAAACTATCCTTTCCCCCTGGCCTGGCTGCAGCTCACTCGTGCTCGGTGACTCATCACATGCAGATTCTGACTCTATATCAGCCTCTAAGGTACACGCAGTGTAAGTATTTGATCTGGTGACTGTGAGGGTCAGACCAAGTGATGGGTCTTCACCATCAGTGCTGTGCTGCTGCTCTCTTTCTATCTCATGGAGCTGCTGTGACTGGGAAGCTGGTATTATTGGGTTATCATTGGAAAGTATAACATCAGAAGGGGAGGGTTGGGGTGAGGGATTGGGGGTGGTGGAAAGCAGGAGGTCCATGATCCCACCATCTGCGGCTTGTACATCATCAATTCTAACGTTTACCAGTTCTGATGAAGTGTCACAGATCTGAAACATTAACTCTGTTTCTCTCTGCGCCGATGCTGCCAGATCAGCTGAGTATTTCCAGCACTTTCTGTTCTCTTCCCTGAGCTCTGGAATTCTCTTCCTAAACCTTAAATACAGTAAGTTGCACAGAGTCCAGTTTTAGGGAGTACTACTTGTACAGAGTACTAAATACAATAAAGTTAGTTAACTATTGCATTTAGCATTTCACTTAATTTTATTCTGAACTTCTAGTTTCTTTGTGACAGCTGGACAGTTCATTGATTCTCATGGAATAAGAGGGTCAGTGTCAGCTTGGATAAAAAAATAAACTGGCTTAATGAGAGAAAACGGTGAGTTGTGGAAAACAGTTGCTTTTTTCAGACTGGAGGAAGGCAGACAGTGGTGTTTCCCCAAGGGGCAGTGCTTGGACCACTGATATTTTTCTGATATATATAAATAATTTGGATATTGGAACACAGAACACTCAGATCGAGGGAGCTGCTGCTCATATCCACCTTTCCCAGTTCCTGCTTTAGAGCCATAGACTCAACGGCTGTAAGGTACCTCTGTGTGGCTGTGGTGGTGACATCTCTCTCACTGTCAGTGACTGTGGTTAGTCTTGTTCTTAGACTGTTCTGCAGTTTAGGCCCAGGTTAGTACATACCCTGGTAATTTCCAGTTATCTTGTCGTCCTTGTATGGAGGAGATTGAGCAGAGACTGTGAGGCTTACAAATATGTTGTCTGAAGAAGAACCGGGATATCTGGCTTTGTGCTTGGAGACAGCAGCCACTACTGCCCACTGTTGACGGATTGTGTCTGAAACTGTCGGATTTTATCTCAACACAGGGTGTGGTCAGCTTCAGGGGAGGCAGAGCTTTAACACGGGTCTAATTCCCTCATAGCCCCTCCTCACATCTTCTAACTCCTCCCCTAGTCTGGGAGTTTCTGCCTGTAACTCAGTGTTTTGGTCCAGTATTTGTTCTAATTTTCTCTGTGGATAATATACTCCATTATGGGGCTCCTGATCCCAGAGTAACTGATTGTACAGGATGCCAATGTTCTCCTACCAACCTTCATTTTCCTTCTGTAAATTGTCCATCTCATCCTTCAATTCTTTGTGTCTTTTATTTAACCGTCAGGTGCAGAGATGTGCCCCATTAACCAACTTATCTCAACAATTTTTTATCTTAAATTTGTATTTCTGGACATCCTCAGATATTCTATTGAGAATTAAATCGTAATCCCCATCACACTGCTCGATAATCCTTAGGATGTCCGTCTCCCCAGGTGTGCCTGTATTTTTTTCTCTGCCAGGTTATCAATTGACTATTTCCTGTGATATGCTAAAGGCATTGTATTTCTGGTTTTACTTATTCAAACTCTCTTAAAGCTCCCCCACCGCCCGCCACCAACCCCCCCACCGCCCCCCCCCCCCACCCCCGGGCACCACCACCTCCCCCCCCCACCCCCCGCTCTTAGTGATGAGCACACCGTGTTCTGGTGTAAACTTTCTATCTATCTCGAGATGTCCATACCAGTCCCAATGACGATCACACGTGTTTCACTGTACATTCTCTCTCTCTGTGACAACTCCCTGCCCAGTCTCTGCAATAACCCCAAGTTTTTGACCTATTCTAATCTTTCTCTGTCTCCAAATCTCCTACCCATTCGAGCAATGATCACTCAACTGAGTTTGTCATTTCAACTCTGGACGAGGTTTGGGGCCTGTATTTACAGTGTCTCTGGGTCTGTAACATGAACAACAAATGGAGCAGAGGCTGCAGTGAGGGGATGCTCTATAAAGAGGGAGGAGGAAAGGGATCTGCCCGACCCACCCAGTGTTTTCCAAGAGCACTATTCCTACCTACACCTAACCCAGAAGCAATGTGTGAGGTGACTCTGATTCAATAAGGATCTGGTCACAGAGCTGTGTCACCTCCTGTAACACGACCTGGAGCCTCACACCAGGGTGAGGACGTAGCTGTTAGTTGCCGTTAAGGTCACAGTTTCATTGAACTTCTATGTATCTGGATCTTCCCAGGCAGGAGCAGGAGACATATCCAACATAGAGTGGTAGAAATTGATGGAGTCATGGAGTCATGTACGACACAGAAGGAGGCCATTTTGCCCCTCTGTGCCAGCTCTGTGTGGAACAATTCAGTCAGTCCCAATCCCCCGCTCAATCCCCGTATCCCTGCAAGTTCACTTCCTTCAGGTGTCCATCCAGTTTCCTTTTAAAATCATTGATTGTCTCGGCTTCCACCACCCTCATGGGCAGTGAGTTCCAGCTCATTACCATCCACTGTGTAAAATATTTCTTCCTCATATCCACCTGCATCTCTTATCCAAAACCTTCCATCTGTGTCCCCTAGTCCGTGTTTCATCAGATAATGAGAATACTTTTTCCTTGTCTATCTTACCTAAGCCTATCATAATCTTGTACACGTTTATCATACCTCTCTCAATCTCCTTTACTCCAGGGAGAACAACTCCATCTTCTCCAATCTAACCTTGTAACTAACCAACCCGCTCCCCACCACCCCCCGCCCCCACCCCCCCCCCCCCCCCCCCGCCCGCTCCAATCCCTGGAACCGTTCTGGTAAATCTCCTCTGCACCCCCTCAAGGACTTCACATTCTTCCCAAAGTGTGCTGACCAGAACTGGACACAGTTCTCTCGTTGGGGCCTAACCAAAGCTTTATACAGTTTCAGCATAACATCCCTGCTTTTGTATCTTTGCCTCTAATTATGAAGCCCAAGATCTGATCGGCTTTGCTTAACACTCTCCATATATGTTCTTCCACCTTCAATGATCGATGCATATAGAGCCCCAGGTCCCTCAGTTCCTGCACAATCTTTAGAACTGTCCCATTAATTCTATATTGCTGTCCTATTCCATCTGACAAAATACATCACCTCACACTCCTCTGTATTAAATTCCACCTGCCACTTCTCTGGCCATTCTGCGAGCCTATCTATATCCTGTTGTAGGCATTTTGCATCATCCTCACTGTTTACCACACCTCCAAGTATGGTATCATCGGAAAATTTTGAAATTCTAATCTGAATTCCAAGATCCATCTCATTTATATATAGCAAAAAAAATCAGTTGGTCCTAGCACTGACCCTTGGAAAACATCACTGTCTACCGTCCTCCAGTGTGAAAAACAACCGTTTACCACAACTCTGCCCGAACTATCTCTTCTTTGAAGGTAGCCCATTGTTCAGCTCCTGTTTTCCTGCCAAACGTTGACTCTAATTTATTCGCCCCAGCTAAATCTTTACACCGGATGACTTGTTGAAGTTGACTTTCTCATAGTTAATTATTCTTACTCTGGATTGCTCTTTGTCCTTTCCCATAATCAACAAAAACCTTATGATACAATGATCACTGTCCGCTAAATGTTCTCCTACTGATACTTAATCCACTTGGGTCCAGCTCATTCTCGAGAACCAGGTCTAGCAGTGCCTCCTTTCACGTTGGACTAGCAACATATTGTTGTAGAAATGTTTCCTACACACACTGTAGTAACTCCTGCCTCCCTCTGTCAGTTAAATTGCTACTATCCCAGTCCATATTAGGATAATGAATGTTCCCCCATTGTAACTACTCTATAATTCTTGCATCTTTCAGTAATTTTCTTGCAGATTTGTTCCTCCACATCCTTCCCATTAGCCGATGGCCTATAGACAACACCGAGCAATGTAAATGAACCTTTTTTTGTTCTTCAGCTCTATCCAAATAGATTCTGTCCGTCACCCACCGACGCACCCACCCAGCCCCACTCCCACCTCCCCACACACGTCCCCGGGACTTTCACTCTCTCCAGCACTATAATGTTCTCCTTAATCAATATCACCACTCTTACTGCTTTTCTCCCTTTCCTATTTTTCCTGAACACCTTTTATCCAGGAATATTTAACACCCAGTTCTGCCCTTCTTTGAGCCAGATCTCTGTTATAGCCACAACATCATATTTCCATATGGCAATCTGCACCTGTACCTCACCAGTCTTATTAACCACACTCCGTACATTCACAAACATGCACATCAACCCTGATGTCAACTTTATTACTTCCTCCCTTACTCAGACCCCAAATAATAACTTTCTAAACCCTACTATAGTGTTATCCATCTCTCCCAGTATTGTGTGCACTTTAGAATTCCTCTCTGATGTTTACTCCTGGTTCCCACACACCTGCCAATTTAGTGTTAACCCTCTCCAATAGCACTAACATATCACCCTGCAAGGAAATTAGTTCCAGCTCTGTTCAGGTGCAACCGTCCGGCCGGTACAGATCCCACATTCTCCAGAACTGGTCCCAGTGTCCCAGCAATGCAAACCTCACCGCTTCTGCAGCATCCTCCCAGCCACACATCCATCTGTACTATCCTCCTATTTCTATACTCACTCGCACGGGGTACTGGCAGTAATCCAGAGATTACGACTTTGAGATGGCTAACTTGACCCTGACACCAGGGAGGAAACACACCATCTTGGATGCATGTCTGCGGGCTCAGAAACGCTCGTCTGTTCCCGTGACTATCGAATCTCCTGTCACTGTCAACATTCTAGTCTTCACTGTATCCCCTCCCACCCCCAGTACAGCTGAGACAGCCCGGGTACCATGGCCTTGTCTCTGGCTGCAGTCCCCAGATGCAACATCACTTTCCTCAGTATTGAATACTGGTTGGAGAGTGAGATGCACTCTGGGGTCTCCTGTTCTACCTGCCTGATTCTTCGTGACTGTAATTCTTCTTCCCTTAATCTGTGGGGTGACCACATCTATAACGCGCTCTTCACAAATTACTCAACCTCACGTAAACACCACAGAGGCATCCATGGTCCCACCATCTGCAGCTTGTACATCATCCCAGACAGCAGGATGAAAAGGAGGTGGGTGTTAAGAAGGGGCATAAGGCAGGAACATAACGTCATCCTGAATGCTGTCGGTGATGCCGGATGCTACGGGCTCTGTCACAGCCGTTCCCATGAGGTGGAGAATGAACTCCTCCCTCAGGCTCAGGGGATGAAGGTAAGCCTGGATCCCGACAGTTCACTGCTGCTCCCTGTCCTGTAAGAGAGAGAGCAGAATGTCAGTGATTGTGTTGCACTGTGTTTGGGAGATATGCCTGCAACAGCTGAATAGCTGGTGGTATGTGAAGGCAGTGAAAGGTGGATGTGAGGCTGGTATCAGTGGAAGGTATGTAAAGGTGATGTGGAGTATGTGAATGTTAGGTGTGAGTCCTGAGTGTTACGGACTGCTGATGGGTGAGTGATGGGGGTGTGGTACATTGAGCAGTGTGAGAGGTTGGTGATGTTGGGGTTAGGAGATGCCATGTGGAAATGAATTCACTGACATTGATCACCCGTGTGAGCTCATTCTACTTCTTCTAGCTCTGCTGCCAGGTCCTGGGGCCAAGCTTCCTGCATTGACCTCCCTGGCCACCTGCTCCCATTCCCTTCGGAGTGCGTTTCTTGAGGGTCTACATCCCACCCCACTGATACATGGCCTCTCTTCTCCTGTCACCCTCCATGACTAAGGCCTCCAGCACTACATCCGTGAATCACAGAGCCCTCTCTCTGTGCTCGTATTCAACCTACCTTTTCTCCAATTGCAGCATTCACAGTCAGCAGCAGCAGCCTCCTGTGATTCAGTGCAGCTTCCCTTTAAGAGGGACAGACTGCCTTTAAGGGCTGAATCCTGGCTGAAACACATGCTAGACTCAGACACAGTTAAGTCTCCTGTTAAGCGTGCAGACAGACAGCAGCGCGGGTCACCCTGGGCGGCCCCTAAAATTTACGGAAATGAAATGAGGAGGCCCCAGAAATTTTGTGTCACCTGCCTCAACTGGCAGATCATGACCCCACTGCTCAAAAAGCGATGCAAACCCGGTTTTCTCTCTCTTTCTATTTTCCTTTCCCTCTTTCCCCCTTTCTCACTCTCTCTCCCTTCACTCCATGTCTCTTGCTCATAGAATTAGAGACAGGTGCAGCACTGAAGGAGGCTATTCGGCCCTTTGTGTTAGTGCTGTTTCTTTGAAAGAGCTGTCTAATTATTACCACTCTCCTCCTTTACCCCCAGACTATTTTTTTCGCCTTTTCCAGTTTTTTTATTATAATTCCCTTTTGAAAGATATTATTGAATCTGCTTCCATCATGTTTTCGGGCAGTGAATTTCAGATCCCAACAACTCGCTGAGAAGGAAAATTCTCCTCATTTCACCTTTGGTTCTTTGTCAATTACCTTCAATCTGTGTCTTCTTGATACTGAACTTTCTGACACTGGAAACAGTTTCACATTAATTACCCCATCAAAACTCTTCATGATTTTGAATTCGATATTAAATATCCTCTTACCATTCACTGCTCTAAAGAGAACAAACCCAGCTTTTCCAATCTCTCCATGTAACTGAATTCCCAGATCCCTGGTACAATATGTTTCAAATTCTGCTATTCCATGTGTCATGCACTGGGATATGCTGTAGTGTTTTATATAGATTTAGCATAACTTCCCAGTTTTGTTTTCTATGCCTCTATTTATAAAGCCCAGGATCTCATATGCTTTATTAACGGTTGTGCTAACCTGTCCTGTGACCTTCAACGATTTACACATAAACTCCCCAGGTCTCTCTGTTCTTGCACTCCCTTTACAGTTGTAACATGTAGCTTGTGTTGTCTCTCCACATACATCCTTCTAAAAGGTATTACCTCACATCTCTGCTGTGACAATTCAAATTTCAGAAGATTGAAGACATTGTTTTCAGTCCCTGCTCCAAACTTAATTCCCTAGCTACCGACACCATACCTCTCCCTGGCAATTGTGTGAGACTAAACAAGACTGTTCACACCTTGGTGTCATATTTGACCCCGAGATGAACTTCTGACCACATCTACACACCTTCACTAAAACCGCCTATCTGCACCGAGAAAATCATAGAAAAATCACAGAATGTTTACAACACAGAAAGAGGCCACTTGCCCCTTTGTGTCTCTGCTATCCAAAAAACGACCTTCCCAGCCGAATCCCAACTTCCAGCATTTGGTCCCGAGCTCTGCAGATTAAATCACTTGAGGTGCCGCAAGGCACGTTTAAAATCAGATGAGGTTTTCAGCCTCTTCTACCCTTTCAGAAACTGAGTTCCAGACCCCCACCCCACCACACTCTGGGTGATTTTTTTCCTCATCTCCCCTCTAATTTTTCTACCAATCATTTAAATCCATGCCCTCTTGTCACTGATCTCTCTGCTCAGGTGAATAGACCCTTCACCACCACTCTATCCAGGGCCCTCAACGTTTTGTACGTTTCAATCAGATTTCCCCTCAGCCTTCTCTGCTCCAAGGCGAACAACCCCAGCCTATCCAATCATTCCTCAAAGTTGCATTTTCCCAGTCCCGGCAACATGTTTGTAAATCTCCTCTGTACCCTCTCTAGTGCAATTACATCCTTTCTGTAATGAGGTGACCAGAACTGCACACATTACTCAAGTTGTGGCCTAACCAATGATTTGTGTAGTTCCAGCATAACCTCCCTGCTCTTACATTCAATACCTCGGCTAATAAGAGAAAGGATTCCATATGACCTCTTAACCACCTTATCGACCTGTCCTGCTACATTCAGCTATCTGTGGGCATTCACTCTAAGGTCTGTCACTTCCTCTACACTTCTCAATATTCTCGTGCATTCCTTTGCCTTATTTGACCTCCCCAAATGCATCATATCGCACTTATCTAGCCTGAATTCAATTTGCCACTTCTCTGCCCATCTGACCAGTCCATCAATATCTTCCTGCAGTGTACAGCTATCCTCCTTGCGATCTACCACACGGTCAATCTTTGTATCGTCTGCAAACTTCTTGAATATGCCCATACCTTTACTTCCAAATCGTTAATGTATGCGACATAAAGCAGGGGTCCCAGTACTGAGCTGTGTGGAAATTGCTTTTTTTTATTCATTCGTGGGATTTGGGCGTCACTGTCTGGGCCTGTATTTATTGCACATCCCTCATTGCCCTTGAACTGAGTGGCTTGTGAGGCCATTTAATAGTCCATCACATTGTTGTGGGTCTGGAGTCACATGTGGCCAGACCAGGTAAGGACAGCAGATCTCCTTCCCTAAAGGACATTAGTGAATCAGATGGGCTTTTCAAACAATCGACAATGGTTTCATGGTCACCATTAGAGTCGCTGTTTAATTCCAGAACTATTAATTGATTTCAAATTTCATTATGTGGCATGGTGGGATTCGAATCCACGTCCCCAGAGTGTTTACCTGGGTTTGCTGGATTTACAAGTGCAGTGACATTGCCACTACACCACAGCCTCCACTAAATGTTGCTGGAAACATCCGTCCAGTCGCTAAAACGCCTGTCAACAATTACTCTTTCTTTCCTGTCACTGAGCTAATTTTGCATCCGCCTTGCTGCATTTCCCTGCATCTCCTGGGATTTTATTTTTAACAAGTCTGCTATGTGCGCCCTTGCCAAAAGCTTTGCTAAAATCCAAGTAGACCGCATCAACTACATTAACCTCATCTATCGTCCTTGTTACTTCATCAAATAATCATGCAAGTTAGTCAGACACGATTTTGCCTTAACACATCTATGGTGATTATCCCTGATGAACCTGTGCCTTTCTAAGTGACAGTTTATCATGTCTCTCAGAATAGATTACAATAATTTTCCCACTCTGAGGTTAGACTGACTGGCCTGTAGTTATTCGGTCTATCCTTCGCTCCCTTTTTTAACAGTGGTTCAATGTTAGCAGTTCTCCAATCCTCCATCACCACACCTGTATCCAGTGAGAACTGGAAAATCATGGACATACCTTTGGTTATTCCTTCTGTTGCTTCTTTTAACAACCTGGGGTACATTTCATCACGCCATGGTGATGTATCAACTTTCAATGAGGCTAATTCCATTAGTAATTCCTCTCTGCCTATGTTTATCACATCCAATAATTCACACACCTCCTCCTTAACTACAATATCTGCACCGTTCCCCTCTTTTGTGAAGACAGTCACAAAGTATTCATTAAAAACCATATCAGTAACTACTGTCCCTACACATAGGTTACCTTATCGGTCATTAATGGGCTCTACTCTCTCCTTAGTTGTCCTCTTAGCCTTAATGTATTGAAAGAAAAAACATACATGGGTTCATCTTGATTTTGCTTGCCAATATTTTTTTATGATTTCTCCTTGCTTTCGTAAATTTCTTTTTGATATTAGCCTCCACTTTCTATACTCCTCTTGGTTTTCTGTTGTATTGAGTTATCGGTGTGGGACATAAACTTGCCCTTCCTGCTGTACCTTACCCTGTAGGCTCCTTGTCATCCATGGAGCTGGGGAATGAGACTGACTTGATTTATCTACAAAGCGCTGGAACGGACTCGATGAGTTGAAATGTCCCATTCTGCGCCAGAATTGATTAAGGCTCTATGACTCTATGACGTGGGTATTCTATTACAACAGCTTTCCTATACTGGGAAGGTTTATAATGGACTGGACAGTATCACCCTGTTGAACCCCGTGATGTAAGTGAAATGTTTGATGCCCCAGAACATGGTTAACAAATGTCCTTCACAAACAGAGTAAATCAGTTCAGCCCCATTCACAATTCAGGAGTAATTCACAATGGGGAAACATTTCTCCTGGTTTTCTCGGCATTGGACAGCAGCCAGGCTGTCACTGTGTCCCCACATCCATGTCGAAAGTCTTGTCGGGGTTTGGTGAGGTAAGACACGTTGCCTGGGCGACAGATTTCTTTAGTTGTGTTACTGTTTCTGTGTTCTCTTCAGTCCAAATGGGATAAACCTGGTGATCATCACCATTCGGTGGTTCATAAAGAGGAGTCACAGTCTCAGCAAATCGAGGGATGAGGGTCTGCTGATACCCCAACAGCCTGAGCAGAGGACACAGAGCAGGCTTTGAGGTGGACAGGGGTGGACACTGGATGAGGGGCAATTGATACTCCACCAGCCTGAGGATAGGTCAGAGGGCAGTCTTTGAGGTGGACAGGGGTAGACACTGGATGAGGCTCCACTGATACCCCACCAGCCTGAGCAGAGGACACAGAGCAGGCTTTGAGGTGGACAGGGGTGGACACTGGATGAGGGTCCACTGATACCCACCAGCATGAGGATAGGACACAGTGCAGTCCTTGACGTGGACAGGGGTAGACAATGGATGAGGGTCCACTGATACCCCACCAGCCTGAGGGTAGGACACTGGGCAGTCTTTGAGGTGGACAGGGGTGGACACTGGATGAGGATCCACTGATACCCACCAGCATGAGGATAGGACACAGTGCAGTCCTTGACGTGGACAGGGGTAGACACTGGAATTGTGTCCACTGATACCCCACTAGCCTGAAGATAGGACACTGGGCAGTCCTTGAGGTGGACAGGGGTAGACACTGGAATTGTGTCCACTGATACTCCACCAGCCTGAGGGTAGGACACTGGGCAGTCTTTGAGGTGGACAAGGGTAGACACTGGATGAGGGTCCACTGATACCCCACCAGCCTGAGGATAGGACACAAGGCTGTCTTTGAGGTGGACAGGGGTATACACTGGATGGTCTCGACCTGATGTTGCTCTGGGCTGATGTTGGATGATCCAATTTGGACATATAGAACGATGACACGATGTTACACCAGCTGGGTCTTACGTGGATGGTCTTTTAGTCCAGCTCCCAAAGTAACTGCAGTAGTTCCTGTAAAAGGGTTAAATGTGTGGACACGGTCTGTGGTGATGAGGAGGAGAGCATCAATATATTTCAGCAAGCAGGAACACTGTGAAAGGTTCCTAACGGCCCCGGCCATACGTTTGTGGAAAATAGTGGGGTTATTGTGGAACCCCTTGTGACAGACATGTCCAGGGGTATCTCTGGTCCTCAGAAGTGAATGTGAATTTAAATTGTTTCTCTAGTTTTACTGGGATACTCCAATAAACATTAGAGATATCCAGCGTGGTGAAGTCAGCCCTGCCACTGGGAATCCGGGAGAGTAGGGTTGGTGTCTCTCAGACAACCGAGTTCACACAGGGATGACTGAGTTGAGTTTGTATGGTCAATAGTCAGTCCCCAGCTGCCATCTGGTTTTGGAACCGGCAAAATCGGGCAGTTAGTAGTGAATGTGTCTTTGTGAACTGCACCCTGGTGTAAATATTACCTGATGTTGTCTGGAATATATGATATAATCTCAGCTCGGTAAGAATACTGCTTCATGGATCATGCAATGGTCAATTGATTTCTTCAGGTCTGCTCATGTTTCCACAGTCACCTTTATGGGTTGTGAATAAACTCAGCACCGACTCGAGAATCTCCTGTACCTCAGGGTGATCAGAGGTGACTGGTTCACACTCCTCTGATATTTTAATCAGGAATATTGAGGATGCAATGGACACCAGAGCAGGGTATGGTTTAATGTTCTACAATATACAAATATAGCGATAATCAATTACTGCTGATAACCTTTGAGCACATTACTGCCCAGTAGTCCCTGTCCATTATACAGGATCATATAAAAGGAAGACATGACTTTGACATGAACTCTGTTCCCTCTCCTACACCACTGTAAGATCTGATCTAGGGTCACCACATCCGTGAACTGTGGAGCCCTCTTTCTGTCCTAGTATTCCATTTACCTTCTGTCCAATTGCAGTATTCACAGTCAGCAGCAGCAGCCTCCTGACTGAAAGAGGTCACTTGGCCCATTGTATCTGTGCTGACCGAAAAACGATCCACCCATTCTAATCCCACTTTCAGCATTTGATCCATAGCTCTGCAGATTACGGTACTTGAGGTGTATATCCAGAATCCTGTTGAATGAGTTGAGGGTTTCTGCCTCAACTACACTGTCAGGCAGTGAGTTCCAGACCCCACCACACTCTGTATGAAAAGGTCTTCCTCATCTCCCCTCTTATCTTTCGACTAATCACTTTAAATCTATTCCCCCCTAGTCACTGACCTTTCTACTAAGGTGAACAGACCCTTCACCTCCTCTCTGTCCAGATCCCTCAATATTATGGACATTTCAGTCCGATCTCCTCTCAGCCTTCTCTATTCCAAATTGAACAACCCCAGCCTATCCAATCGTTCCTCACAGCTGCAATTTTTCTAGTCCGAGCAACATCCTCATAAATCTCCTCTGTATCCTCTCTAGTGCAATTAGATCCTTTCTGTAATGAGGTGACCAGAATTGCACTCAGTACTCAAGTTGTGGCCCAGCCAATGAGTTATACAGTTCCAGCATAATTTCCCTGCTCTTATATTCTATACCTCAGCTAATAAAGGAAAGGATTCCATCTGCCTTCTCCGCCATATTACTATTGAATCTGCTTCCACCTTGTTTTCAGGCAGTGAATTCCAGATCCCAACAACTCGCTGTGTAAGAACATTCTCCTCATTTCACCTCTGGTTCTTTGTCAATTACCTTCAATCTGTGTCTTCTTAATACTGAACTTTCTGACACTGGAAACATTTTCACACTAATTACCCGATCAAAACCCTTCATGAATTTGAATTCTATATTAAATCCCCTCTTACCCTTCACTGCTCTAAAGAGAAAAATCCCAGCTTTTCCCATCTCTCCATGAGATCCCTGGTACCAATCTAGCAAATCACCTCAGTATCTTCACTAAGTCCTTGACATCCTTACCAACATGTGGTGATCAGAATTGGACACAATTCTCCAGCTGGGACCTAACCAATGATGTATAAAAATCAGCATTTCCTCCTGAGTTTTATTACTCTGTGCTGTGTTTAGAAAGCCAAGGACATGATATGTTGTTATTTTTTAGCAGCCTTCACAGTGTCCTGCTGCCTCATAAATTAGTACAGCCCGAGATCTGTCCATTCAAACCATCCACATTATTTTGCCTTTCCTTATATTTCCTACCGATATGTATCACTTCACAGTTCAATGTGTAAAGTTCAATCTGCCGGGTGACTGTCCATTGCACCAGTCACTCTCTGTCCTCATTGGGACAGACCAGGCTCCATCCTCAGGCTGTGCTGAGATAGCAGCTTTCACCCAATATGGTACTGAGCTCCAAATAGAGCAGAAAAGACTCACTTCTATCCCCGGCTTGTGTTAATCCCACCCGGTGTGGCACTGACACACACAGATAGCAGGAAAGACCCAATTCAATCCCCGGTGTGTCTTAATCCCACCCGGTGTGGTCCTGACCCACACAGAGAGCAGGAAAGACCCAATTCAATCCCTGGCCTGTGTTAATCTCTCCCGGTGGTACTGACCCAGGCACAGAGAGCAGGAAAGATTCGATTCTATCCCTGGACAGTGTTAATCTCACCCGGTGAGGTACTGACCCACACAGAGAGCAGGAAAGACCCAATTCTGTCCCCGGCTTGTGTTAAATCGTCCCGGTGTTGTATTGACCCACACAGAGAGCAGGAAAGACCCAATTCTATCCCCGGCCTCTTAATCCCACACAGTGTGGTACTGACCCACACAGAGAGCAGGAAAGGACCAATTCTATCCCTGATCTGTGTCACTTCCACCCGATGTGGTAATGACCCCCACGTACACACAGAGAGCAGGAAAGGACCATTCTCTCCCTGATCTGTGTCATTCCCACATAGTGTGGTACAGACACAGCAAGAAATTTCTATTTCTCTCCCTGGCCTGTGCCAATCCAACATGTTGTGTTAATGACCCCCACACACAGAGCAGGAGATTTCCATCTCTCTCCATCGCCTGTGCTAATCCAACAAGGTATGTTCCAAGTACAAGTAACGATCAGCCTCTGCTTAAAATTGCTGTCCGTCTATCCCTGATCAGTGTTACTTCCACACAGTGTGGTACTGACCAAACAAACAGAGCAGGAAAGGACTAATTCTCTCCCTCATCTGTGTTAATCCAAGATGATGTTTTCCTGAACCATATCAAAGTACAAGTAATGATCAGCCTCTGCTTAAAATTGTTGACCGTCCGTTGTACATATCAGGTAAGGTTTCAATGGTTTCTGTTTCCACAAACTCAAAGAATCATACAGCACAGAGGAGGCTATTTGGCCCATCGTGTCTGTGCATGCTGTTTGAAGGAGCAATCCCATTTGTCCCTCTCCTCTACACAATTACCACTTCGCTGAAAATCTCCTCTGATACTATTGAATCAATTCTCTTTTTAAAATTTATTATTGAATCTGCTTCACCACTCTTTCAGGTTGTGAATTCCGGTTTATAATAAATCAATGCATTTTTGTTGGCCCATCACCTTAAAAATGTGTCCTCTGGTTACTGAAAGTACTGACAGTGAAACCAAATTCTCTGTCTTTACTCCACCAAATATTGTTCAAGATTTTGCATATCTCTATTCAATCTCCATTTAACATTACTGCTCTAAAGAGAACAATTCCAGTTTACAGTCAAGGGACACGAGATAGAGGGGAGGGCGTTGAATTCAGCTCGGACTCGAACACAAAACACCATCACCTCCACATTCCCCTCCTCCGAGCCAAACACCATCTAGACTTGGACAGAAATCACCGTTCCTTCATCATCACTGGGTTAAAAGCCTGAAATCCTTTCTGTAACAGCATTGTGGGAACACCTTCACCACACGGACTGCAGTGGTTCAGGATGAAGGCCCATCATTTTCTCATGGTAACCAGGCATGGGGAAGTAATGCCAGCCTTGTCAGTATCACCCATATCTTGAGAACAAATAGGCAGGGAATAAAATGGGAATAAAATCAATGTGTTTGTAACTGACTGATTGAAGTGATCAAAGAGAGAGACGTCATAACCCAATATAGCAAATTGTCAACACAATTCACCTCACCTGGCCCTGGTGTTAGCCTTTCTTCTGTTATCTGTGTGAGGATACAAGTAACAATGAGCCGCTGGTTCAAGAACCGCTGGACATCAATTGTACACACGAAATAAGGACTCAATGGATTCTGTTACCATAGAATCGGAGAATCACAAAGCATGGAAGCAGTCCATTGGCCCATCGTACCTGTGCCATCTTTGAAAGAGCTTTTTATTTTGCCCCTCTTTCCTCCTCTTTTCCCAAAGCCCTGCAAATCCCCCTCTGCAGCATTTATCCAGTTCCCTTTTGAAACTTGCTCTTGAATCTAGTTCCAGCACATCTTCAGGCCGTGTATTCCAGATGAAAGCAACTCACTGTATAAAAAAATGTTTTCCTTGTGGCACCTCTGCATCTTTTGCCAAGTATTTTGAGTCTTGCTATCGGTCCTTTACCCAAAGGAAACAGTTTACCCTTACTCTGTCAAAACAGCACATAATTGTGATCTGTTCCATTAAATTCCCCCCTTTACCTGATCTACTCTGATTCCTGTTTCTGCAGTCTCCCCATGTTCCTGAACTCCCACATTCCTAGACCATTCCAGTAAATCTCCTCTGCACCTTCTCCAACATTCTGACATCCTTTCTAATAAGTAATGCTCAGAATTGGACACAATTCCTCAGCTGAGACCTAACCAGTGATTTACAAAGTTTCAGTTGACTTCCTTCCTTTTGCACGCTATGCCTCTATTTATAAAGCTCGATATCCTGGATGTGTTTTTAGTAATTTTATCGACTTGTTCTGCTATATTCAAAGACATCTGTTCATGCACCCAATTTAAAATTGCCCCATTTCATTTACATTGCCTCACCTTATTCTTCCTCCCTTACCCCATGTCTGCACTAAATTTCATCTGCTTCATTTCCTCATTTCATCGGTCTCCCTGAATCCTTCTGATATCATCCTCATTTTTTTTGCATTTCCGAGTTTCTGTCACCTGAGTACACTGAAATCATGCCTTTTATATATAAGTAAATGTCACACACAAACACAATACACAGATATATATTTATGTATGTTTCCATAAAGAAGCAATGGCCCGAATACCGACCATTGGGGAGCATCACTGTATAATCCCCTCCACTGTCTGAGCAACAATAGATCACCACTTCCCTCTGTATTCTGTTCCTTAGCCAATGTCATATCCACACTGTTACTGCCTCTTGAATCCATGAGGTTCAGACTTCCTAACGAATCTGTTAAATGGCATTTGATTCCACGACTTTTGATTGTTCATATACAAAGTAGCAACCGTGCTATCCGCAGCAACACTCTCCATTACTGCATCAAAGAATTTGATCACGTTTTTCAGACATGATTTGCCACTAATATATCTTCTGGACCTTCTTGTCATTTATAAACTCATGCTATTTAAACCACAAATATCTTGTCCCAGATTACAGACGCTACAAGCTTCTCCAACATTTCAGTGAGGTTAGACTGATGGGTCAGTAGTT
The DNA here is from genome assembly GCF_036365525.1 of Heterodontus francisci. Classification (NCBI taxonomy): domain Eukaryota; kingdom Metazoa; phylum Chordata; class Chondrichthyes; order Heterodontiformes; family Heterodontidae; genus Heterodontus; species Heterodontus francisci. The sequence goes on along the minus strand of NW_027141861.1, from coordinate 2,727,996 downwards.
CTAGGGTGTAGCCTATCTCTACTGTTTTGAACAGGGTGTAGAATTTGCAACACTTCAGTCCTCTGACATCACTGCCATATCGAAGGAGGATTGGACGATTCGGGCCAGTGGCTCCGCTATTTCCAACATTCCTTCCCTCAGCAACCCTCATACATCCCATCTAGACTGGATAATTGTTTATTGCGGTACAGAAAGTGTTGGATTGAAAGGTGTTGACTGAACTTGTTTGTTCAGTGACTGTAATTAATGTAAGTCTCCATGGACCCTAATTGTGTCATTGGAGGGTTTCCCACTTCTATTAATACAGGACACCTTCCAATGTGTTATCCCATAGTATCACCCCGCCCATCCTCACCCCTCTCACCGGCACTGACAGGGATAAGTGGCTCCAAAGAGAGGGAGAAGATAGATCAGAATCTGAGAACAATCGATTGGAATGTTACAACAATGGGTCAGAACCTGAGAACAATCGATTGGAATGTGACAACAATGGACAGGAGTTTCTCGTGGGCGTCTGACTATCTTTCTACAAATTATCATCGGCTTTCTTTACAATATCGGATCTATTACGCGCTTTTGACTATTCAAACGATTTACTATCCGGTCCTCATTGTTGGTGTCCCTGGTAAGTCTATCTCTACCCAGCTATTAATGTTATAACCGATGATTAACTTCAGTACTGTTCTTGTCAATTACTCTGCCCTTCTTGCGAATATTATTGTTCCTGGTAAACCTCTCTATCCAGCTATTAGAACTATAGATCATGTTTCACTGAATTGCTGCTCCTTTTATTTAAATATTGGGAATACTAAATCCTCTGCCATCGGTTTCTGTCACAAATTCTGTCCCTGTCCACCGACTCTATCACACTCCCTGCCCAATGTCTGAGAACAAACCAGACTCTTCACAACGTCAGCGATTCCTTTCATCCTAAGCTAAGTTCCAATTCAATATCCTGTCGAGCGCTAACCCTGCCTACAGCCACCTCTATAATTTTGTTCATTTCCACATCTCCTTCAGTTCATCTACTTATAAACCCTCAGCCGTGCCTTTCTTAGATCCACACTTGATGATTCCAATGTTTTCCTGGTCATGCTGACAATAACAAAGCTCGATAAACTGCAGCTCATTCAGAAATCTACTGGCTGCATCACAGCTCACACCCAGTCCAGATCACCCATCACCCCTGTACTCACTCACATAACCTACCTCCCAGTCTGGCAATGCCACAATTTTAATATAATCATACTTGGATTAAAAGCTCTAAATGGCCTCAACCTTCCAATTATCCCCATTCCCCTGTCCGTTTCCCATATTCCTTCCATTTGTTCTATTTGAAGTGTTTGTCATTTCTCGTTTTGAAATGAATTTCATTAGCTATGGATCTGTCTCTGACTCTGATTTGGTCTCAGTACTATCACTGGTGCTGGTGCAGTGGAATCCACACTGATGGGCAGTTCTGGTGTGGCCGACACAGTTCTCATGCTGGACAGGGCACGAGTCCAAGAGTACCCTGCATGGACTGGTAGATTGAACAGGGGTCTGGATGTCATATCAACAACCTGTTCCAGCAGCTTGGAAACTTGGCCTATGCATGTTCACTGACCGCCCGTGTTAGTCACTCTCAGTTAAGCATCCATTCAGCTGGCACAAGGAATCCCCTCTGGGGTTATTTAAAAGGACCGAGCATCCAACTTGCAGGTGAGGGCATTTGACTTACTTTTGCTATTGTAAAGTTAGTGGAGGTGCTGTGGATGGTTTTCTGGAGTTTGTGTTGTCAGCTGCTGCAGACATTCAGAGAGGACAGAGGATTTAGTGATCCAACTCTAGACGAGGTATCGGGACTGTAGTTACAGTGTCTCTGGGTCTGTAACATGATCAACAAATGGAGCAGAGGCTGCAGAGAGGGAAAGCTCTGGATGGGAACCAAATGAGGTCAGTGGAGAGTTAGGATGTATGAACGAAAGCCTGTAAGGAACGAGATAATGAAGTCAGCGTGACTAAGGGAAAGAGCAGGCAGGGAGCAGATGATGAAAGCAAAGGGACTGGTGGCCTGAGGTGTACTTGTTTTAATGCAAGGAGTGTAGTAGGTAAGGCAGATGAGCTTAGGGCCTGGATTAGTACCTGGGAGTATGATGTGATTGCTATTACTGAGACTTGGTTAAGGGAAGGGCATGATTGGCAACTAAATATCCCAGGATATCGATGCTTCAGGCGTGATAGAGAGGGAGGTAAAAGGGGTGGAGGAGTTGCATTACTGGTCAAAGAGGATATCACAGCTGTGCTGAAGGAAGGCACTATGGAGGACTCGAGTTGTGAGGGAATATGGGCAGAACTCAGAAATAGGAAGGGTGTGGTAACAATGTTGGGGCTGTACCACAGGCCTCCCAACAGCGAGCGTGAGATAGAGGTACAAATATGTAAACAGATTATGGAAAGCTGTAGGAGCAACAGGGTGGTGGTGACAGGAGATTTTAATTTTAGAACATAGAACATTACAGCGCAGTACAGGCCCTTCAGCCTTCGATGTTGCGCCGACCTGTGAAACCATCTGACCAACACTATTCCATTTTCATCCATATGTCTATCCAATGACCACTTAAATGCCCTTAAAGTTGGCGAGTCTACTACTGTTGCAGGCAGGGCGTTCCACGCCCCTACTACTCTCTGTGCAAAGAAACTACCTCTGACATCTGTCCTATATCTATCACCCCTCAACTTAAAGCCATGTCCCCTCGTGTTTGCCATCACCATCCGAGGAAAAAGGCTCTCACTATCCACCCTATCTAACCCTCTGATTATCTTATATGTCTCTATTAAGTCACCTCTTCTCCTCCTTCTCTCCAACGAAAACAACCTCAAGTCACTCAGCCTTTCCTCGTAAGACCTTCCTTCCATACCAGGCAACATCCTAGTAAATCTCCGCTGCACCTTTTCCAAAGCTTCCACATCCTTCCTACAATGCGGTGACCAGAACTGCACGCAATACTCCAGGTGCGGCCGCACCAGAGTTCTGTACAGCTGCAGCATGACCTCGTGGCTCCTAAACTCGAAAGCCCTACTAATAAAAGCTAACACACCATATGCCTTCTTAACAGCTCTATTAACCTGGGTGGCAACTTTCAGGGATTTATGTACCTCGAAACCAAGATCTCTCTGCTCATCTACAATACCAAGAATCTTCCCATTAGCCCAGTATTCTGCAATCCTGTTACTCCTTCCGAAGTGAATCACCTCACACTTTTCCGCATTACACTCAATTTGCCATCTCTCAGCCCAGCTCTGCTGCCTATCTATGTCCCTCTGTAACCTACAACATCCTTTGGCACTATCCACAACTCCACCGACCTTCGTGTCATCCGCAAATTTACCAACCCACCCTTCTATACCCTCATCCAGGTCATTTATAAAAATGACAAACAGCAGTGGCCCCAAAACAGATCCTTGCGGTACACCACAAGAAACTATACTCCAGGATGAACATTTACCATCAACCACCACCCTCTGTCTTCTTTCAGCTAGCCAATTTCTGATCCAAAGCACTAATTCACCTTCAATCCCATACTTCCGTATTTTCTGCAATAGCCTACCGTGGGGAACTTTATCAAACGCCTTACTGAAATCCATATACACCACATCCACGGCTTTATCCTCATCCACCTGTTTGGTCACCTTGTCAAAAAACTCAATAAGGTTTGTGAGGCACGACCTACACTTCACAAAACCGTGCTGACTATCTCTAATGAACTTATTCTTTTCAAGATGATTATAAATCCTATCTCTTATAACCTTTTCCAACATTTTACCCACAACCGAAGTAAGACTCACAGGTCTATAATTACCAGGGCTGTCTCTACTCCCCTTCTTGAACAAGGGGATAACATTTGCTATCCTCCAGTCTTCTGGCACTATTCCTGTCTAAAATGACGACATAAAAATCAAGGACAAAGGCTCTGCAATCTCCTCCCTGGCTTCCCAGAGAATCCTAGGATAAATCCCATCTGGCCCAGGGGACTTATCTATTTTCAAACTTTCCAAAATTGCTAACACCTCCTCCTTGTGAACCTCAGTCCCATCTAGCCTAGTAGTCTGTATCTCAGTATTCTCCTCGACAACATTTTCTTTCTCCACTGTCAATACTGACGAAAAATATTCATTTAACACTTCCCCTATCTCCTCCGATTCCACACACAACTTCCCACTATTATCCTTGATTGGCCCTAACCTATCTCCAGTTATTCTTTTATTCCTGATATACCTATAGAAAGCCTTAGGGTTTTCTTTGATCCTATCCGCCAATGGCTTCTCGTGTCCTCTCCTTGCTCTTCTTATCTCTCCATTTAGATCTTTCCTGGCTAGCTTGTAACTCTCAAGCGCCCTAACTGAGCCTTCACGTCTCATCCTAACATAAGCCTTCTTCTTCCTCTTGACAAGCTCTTCAACTTCTTTAGTAAACCACGGCTCCCTCGCTCGACAACTTCCTCCCTGGCTGACAGGTACATACTTATCAAGGACACGCAGTAGCTGCTCCTTGAATAAGCTCCACATTTCTATTGTGCCCATCCCCTGCAGTTTCCTTCCCCATCCTACGCATCCTAAATCTTGCCTAATCGCATCATAATTTCCTTTCCCCCAGCTATCATTATTGCCCTGATGTATATCCCTGTCCCTGCCCATCGCTAAGGTAAACCTAACCGAATTGTGATCACCATCACCAAAGTGCTCACCAACTTCTAAATCTAACTCCTGGCCGGGTTCATTACGCAGTACCAAATCCAATTTGGCATCGCCCCTGGTTGGCCTGTCTACATACTGTGTCAGAAAACCCTCCTGCACACACTGGACAAAAACTGACCCATCTAAAGTTCTCGAACTATAGTATTTCCAGTCAATATTTGGAAAGTTAAAGTCCCCCATAACCACTACCCTGTTACTCTCGCTCCTGTCAAGAATCCTCTTTGCTATTCTTTCCTCTACATCTCTGGAACTATTTGGAGGTCTATAGAAAACTCCCAACAGGGTGACCTCTCCTCTCCTGTTTCTAACCTCGGCCCAGACTACCTCAGTAGACGAGTCCTCAAACGTCCTTTCTGCCACTGTAATACTTTCCTTGATTAACAATGCCACACACCCGCCCTCTTTTACCATCTTCTCTGTTCTTAGTGAAACATCTAAATCCCGGATCCCGCAACATCCATTCCTGTCCCTGCTCTACCCATGTCTCTGAAATGGCCACAGCATTGAGTGGGATTCACTTAATGTTAGAGGTCTAGATGGAGCAGAATTTGTAACGAGCATCCAGGAGGGTTTTCCAGAGCAGGATGTAAACAGTCCAACTCGGGAAGGGGCCATACTGGACCTGGTGTTGGGGAATGAGCCAGGCCAGGTGGTTGACGTTTCAGTCGGGGACTACTTTGGGAAGAGTGATCACAATTCCGTAAGTTTTAGAATACTCATGGGCAAATACGAGAGTGGTCCTAAAGGAAGAGTGCTAAATTGGGGGAAGGCCAACTATACCAAAATTCGGCAGGAGCTGGGGAATGTAAATTGGGAGCAGCTGTTTGAAGGTAAATCCAGTTTTGATATGTGGGAGGCTTTTAAAGAGAGGTTGATTAGCGTGCAGGAGAGACATGTTCTTGTGGAAATGTGGGGTAGAAATGGCAAGATTAAGGAACCATGGATGACAGGTGAAATTGTGAGACTAGCTAAGAGGAAAAAGGCAGCATACATAAGGTCTAGGCGGCTGAAGAAAGACGAAGCTTTGAAAGAATATCGGGATTGTAGGCGCAATCTGAAACGAGGAATTAAGAGTGCTAAAAGGGGTCATGAAATATCTTTAGCAAACAGGGTTAAGGAAAATTCCAAAGCCTTTTATTCATATATAAGGAGCAAGAGGGTAACTAGAGAAAGGATTGGCCCACTCAAGGACAAAGGAGGAAAGTTATGCGTGAAGTCAGAGAAAATGGGTGAGATTCTGAACGAGTACTTTGCATCGGTATTCACCGAGGAGAGGGACATGACGGATGTTGAGGTTAGGGACAGATGTTTGATTACTCTAGGTCAAGTCGGCATAAGGAGGGAAGAAGTGTTGGGTATTCTAAAAGGCATTATGGTGGACAAGTCCCCAGGTCCGGATGGGATCTATCCCAGGTTTCTGTGGGAAGCGAGAGAGGAAATAGTTGGGGCCTTAACAGATATCTTTGCAACATCCTTAAACACGGGTGAGGTCCCGGAGGACTGGAGAATTGCTAATGTTGTCCCCTTGCTTAAGAAGGGTAGCAGGGATAATCCAGGTAATTATAGACCGGTGAGTCTGACGTCAGTGGTAGGGAAGCTGCTGGAGAAGATACTGAGGGATAGGATCTATTCCCATCTGGAAGAAAATGGGCTTATCAGTGATAGGCAACATGGTTTTGTGCAGGGAAGGTCATGTCTTACCAACTTAATAGAATTCTTTGAGGAAGTGACAAAGTTGATTGATGAGGGAAGGGCTGTAGATGTCATATACATGGACTTCAGTAAGGCGTTTGATAAGGTTCCCCATGGTAGTCTGATGGAGAAAGTGAAGGCGCATGGGGTCCAAGGTGTACTAGCTAGATGGATAAAGAACTGGCCGGGCAACAGGAGACAGAGAGTAGCAGTGGAAGGGAGTTTCCCAAAATGGAGACGTGTGACCAGTGGTGTTCCACAGGGATCCGTGCTGGGACCACTGTTGTTTGTGATATACATAAATGATTTGGAGGAAAGTATAGGTGGTCTAATTAGCAAGTTTGCAGACGACACTAAGATTGGAGGAGTAGCAGATAGTGAAGGGGACTGTCAGAGAATACAGCAGAATATAGATAGATTGGAGAGTTGGGCAGATAAATGGCAGATGGAGTTCAATCAGGGCAAATGCGAGGTGATGCATTTTGGAAGATCCAATTCAAGAGTGAACTATACAGTAAATGGAAAAGTCCTGGGAAAATTGATGCACAGAGAGATTTGGGTGTTCAGGTCCATTGTTCCCTGAAGGTGGCAACGCAGGTCAATAGAGTGGTCAAGAAGGCATACGGCATGCTTTCCTTCATCGGACGGGGTATTGAGTACAAGAGTTGGCAGGTCATGCTACAGATGTATAGGACTTTGGTTCGGCCACATTTGGAATACTGCGTGCAGTTCTGGTCGCCACATTACCAAAAGGATGTGGATGCTTTGGAGAGGGTGCAGAGGAGGTTCACCAGGATGTTGCCTGGTATGGAGGGCGCTAGCTATGAAGAGAGGTTGAGTAGATTAGGATTATTTTCATTAGAAAGACGGAGGTTGAGGGGGGACCTGATTGAGGTGTACAAAATCATGAGAGGTATAGACAGGGTGGATAGCAAGAAGCTTTTTCCCAGAGTGGGGGATTCAATTACAAGGGGACACGAGTTCAAAGTGAGAGGGGAAAAGTTTAGGGGCGATATGCGTGGAAAGTTCTTTATGCAGACGGTGGTGGGTGCATGGAACGCATTGCCAGTGGAGGTGGTAGACGCGGGCATGATAACGTCTTTTCAGATGTATCTAGACAGATACATGAATGGGCAGGAAGTAAAGAGATACAGACCCTTGGAAAATAGGCGACAGGTTTAGATAGAGGATTTGGATCGGCATAGGCTTGGAGGGCCGAAGGGCCTGTTCCTGTGCTGTAATTTTCTTTGTTCCTTGTTCTTTGTAAAGAGGGAGGGGGCTTTCCGCTACCCACCCCGGGTTTCCCAAGAGCACTTTTCCTACCTGCACCTAACCCAGGAGCAGTGTGTGAGGTGACTCTGATTCAATAAGGAGGTGGTCACATAGCAGTGTCCCCTCCTGTAACACGACCTGGAGCCTCACACCAGGATGAGGACGGAGCTGTTCATAGCCGTTAAGGTCACAGTTTCATTGAACTTCTATGTATCAGGATCTTCCCAGGCAGCAGCGTGTGACGTGTCCATTGTCTGTCTCTATGCTGTCCAATGATGTATCTGCTGGTTAATGGAGGCCATCTATGTCGGGTGAGGTGAATATATAATTTTCACCTCCGCAGGGTGAAGCAGGGTGAGAGGTCCCGTGGCTTTGTCAGGGTAGCGGGATTCCTGCTGGTGGAGGTGGCTCTGCGCGGCCCGAATGTCAACGGGGAGAGGTACAGGAACTGAAAGAACTCTCACTCCATTAATGTACAGTTAGTGTGTGAGCATGCCCAGTACATCATGTTGGTCAATGTCCACATCCTGTCAGCAGTCATCACACCTTCATTCTGAAGCAGGCAGCCAGTCCCAACACTTCGGGCCTCTCTGCAGAACCAGAATGTGGCTCCTCGGAGACAATGACTACCTCACTCTGTGCATCACTCCTAATTCTACCCCCAGCATGAATGCCAACAAACCGCATGAAAATAACCCGTGTATAACGTGAGCAATGGAGTCACCAGGAACATGGTGGAACAGACCATCGGTGTAATGAAGCAATGCTTCCAACGTCTGAACCGCTCGGGGGAGCCCTCCAGTACTCACTGGAGCAGGTGTCCAAGTTCATGGTGTTCTGCTGCATCCTTCATATCATCACCATCATGAGGACACAGGCATTGGCACCTGGAATCCGGAGGCTACCTCAGGAGGAGGAGTGAGGGAGGATATTTCCTGGATGCCTTTGAACCGGGCAGGCTGTCGGAGAGACCCTGCTAGAATTTCGGTTCCCACAGGACAACTTCCCTTTCCCACCATGGATCCTCCATTCTCGCCCATTACACCCATCTGAGACGCCCCATCACAGTGTCCTGCAATAAAAAAACACCAACAAAAACCTTTTCATTGACATCTTTATCCAATAACACATCCAATTATACAAGCAAAGCTGAACTATTCACCCTTGAATATTCCCTTTGTGCCTGTCTTGTGGATCCCTCGACTTGCCTAGTGCTCCGACACAGTGTTTCCCCAGTGACTGCAGCATGGCTGGTGGAAGGCTGCTGACTTTCGCTGGGGGAGACTGCAGATGGCCTTGCAGGACGTCCTCGAGCAGCTCAGGGCCTTGAGGGCACGGATTCAGACTGCACCACCACGACATGGGCAGCAGCAGCCTGGGCTGGCTAATGGGTAACAACAAGGACATTGGTGGAGTGCCAGTGAAAGGAGAACAAATACCGTCATCCTGAGAGAGGACAGCAGGTTCATACTCCACGGAGACACTGTCACTCCCCCGGGGCGACATCTCAGTAATCTCAGTAATCTACTGGATCACAGATTGCTGGACTGTTGTGAGAGCCTGCAAACCCCTTTGTGCAGTGAGATCCACAGCCATGATGACAGCAGTATGATCCTGCATGGCAGCAAGCAGTCTGAGTTTCCACTGCATCACAGAGACGTTGGGTGTCTGCCGTCTTTGCTGCAGTGGAAGCTGAGACAATGGTCACCAGACACTGCATCAAGGCTGGGTCCGCTAGTGCTGTCATGGAGTTAGTGACCACTTCCACAGGGGAAAGAATGGGCTTCAAGCTCTGTGCAATGTCCTGTGCCATGTTGGAGCTGGACTCCTCCATGTTCTTTGATAGTGACAACAGACTGTCTGACAGGCCTGTCAATGGACAAAGTATCTCAGTGTCCATATCCATCATCATTCTCCTGTATGCTGCTCCAGCAAAGTTCATATCTGAGTCCTGTGTATTCTAACTCGTTTGTGACATTGCCCTCCGGTCATCTGACGCATGAACTATCCTTTCCCCCTGGCCGGGCTGCAGCTCACTCGTGCTCGGTGACTCACCACGTGTAGATTCTGACTCTTTTCCAGCCTCAAAAGCACACACAGTGTAAGTATTTGATCTGTTGTCTGTGAGTATCAGACCAAGTGATGGGGCTTCACCATCAGTGCTGTCCTGCTGCTCTCTCTCTGTCTCCTGGAGCTGCTGTGACTGGGAAGCTGGCAGTTTTCAGTTATCGTTGGAAAGTATAAATCAGAATTGGAAGGTTGGGGTGTGGGATTGGGGGTGGGATGGAAAGCAGGAGGTCCATGGTCCCACCATCTGCAGCTTGTACATCATCCCAGACAGCAGGATGAGGGGGAGGTGGGAGTTAAGAAGGGACATAAGGCAGGAACATAGCAACAGCCTGAATGCTGGATGCCACGGGCTCTGTGACAGCCAGTCCCATGATGTGGAGAACCATCTCCTCCCTCAGGCTCAGGGGATGAAGATATGCCTGGCCCCCGCTAGTTCACTTCTGCCCCCTGTGATTATGGGCCACCTTGTCCTGTAAGAGAGGGGGTGGAATATCAGTAATTGTGTTTCACAGTCTTTGTGTGATGTGCCTTCCATAGCTCAATAGCTAGAGGTATGTGGAGACAGTGAGATGTGGGTGTGAGGCTGGTATCAGTGGAAGGTGTGTGAGGGTGAGGTGGAGTATGTGAATGTTATGTGTGAGTCCTGAGTGTTAGGGACAGCTGATGGGTGAGTGATGGGGGTGTGGTACATTGAGCAGTGTGAGAGGTTGAAAGATATTATTGAATCTGCTTCCATATTGTTTTCAGGCAATGAATTCCAGATCCCAACAACTTGCTGTGTAAGGAAATTCTCCTCATTTCACCTCTGGTTCTTTTTCAATTACCTTCAATCTGTGTCTTCTTAATACTGCACTTTCTGACACTGGAAACAGTTTCACATTAATTACCCTATCAAAACCCCTCATGATTTTGAATTCCATATTAAATCTCCCCTTACCCGTCAGTGCTCTAAAGCGAATAATCCCAGCTTTTCAAATTTCTCAACGTAAATGAATTCCCAGATCCCTGGTACCATTTCAGAAAATCACCTCAGTATCTTCACTAAGTCCTTGACATCCTTACCAAACCGTGGTGATCAGAATTGGACACAATTCTCCAGCTGGGACCTAACCAATGATGTATAACCATCAGCATTTCCTCCAGAGTTTTATTACTCTGTATCTCTCTCTCTAACACCAAAGACACTACATGTTACCTTCTAAGATCTGTGTGTGTACACGCCACTTCTCTCTAATCCTTCATCCGCTTTATAATGGTACCATTGAGTTTATATTGTTTCACCTCATATTTCCTACCCAAATGTCTCACTTCACACTTCACTGTGTTAAATTACATCTGCCATGTTCCTGTCCATTTCACCAGTCAGTCTCTGTCCTCCTGAAGTCTGTTACTATCCTTCAGACTGTTTATTAACATTTCTGAGTTTCCTGCCCTCTGAAAACGTTGACATTATCCTCTCTGTACACAAGCCCATTGCATTAACATACAGCAACAGTGATTCCAACAGTAACCCTGCGGAACCCCACTGTGTACTTCCCTCCAGACTGATCAACAACCATTCTCTACTACTGTCTGCTTTCTGTCACTGACCTAATTTCCTGCATGCTGACATTGAAAATAAAAAAGGACTTCCATTTATGTAACGCCTTCATGATCACTGCATGTCCCAAAGCGATTTACAACCAACGAGTAGTTTTTAACGTTTAGTCAGTCTTGTAAATGCAGGAAAAACAAAGTCAATTCCCGCACAGCAAGATCCCACAAGTAGCAGTGTGATCATGATCAGATCTGTTTTTGTGATGTTGAATTGAGGGGTAAATGTTGACCAGGACACTGGGAATAATTCCCCTGACTTTCAAGATAATTCCATGGGATCTTTACATCCACCTGAGTGGGCAACACGGGGCCTGGCTTTATCTTTTCGTTGATAAGGCGGTACCTCTGACAGTGAAACACTCCCTCAGTACTGCACTGCAGTGTCAGCCTTGATTCTTGTCATCAAGTCCTGCAGTGACACTTGATCCTAGATGCTTGTGATTGAAAGGGGAGAGAGCGACAAACTGAGCCACTGCTGACATTGGTCCTTTAATCCCATGTGTTTCTAATTTGGTAACACGGCTGTTATGTGGTAATTTATCAAACAGCTGCTGAAAGGATAGGAATATTGGGAAAGTACAGGCTGGAACAATCATAGAATCATAGAATAGCACAGCCCTGAATGATGTCATTCGGCCCAGCAAGTCAGTGCTGAACCCTTTCAAAGAACAATCCAGTTACACCCACTCCCTGACTCTTTCACTATATCCGAACATTTTTTCTTCTTCAGATATTGATCCAATTCCCTTTTGGGATATACTACTGAATCTGTATCCATCAGCCTATCAGACAGTGCATCCCAAATCCAAACCACTCAGAAACAAAAATCCTCATGTCTGCTTCTTTTACCAATCGCCTTAAATCTGTGTCTCTGATTACCGGTCCCTTGGACATTGGAAACAGTTTCTCTTTATTTAATTTATCTAAACCCTTCCTAATGTTAAACAGCTCAATCGAATCTCCTCTGAAAGTTCTCTTCTCGAAGCAGAACAACCCCAGCTACATAACTGTCATCCCTCATGCCTGCACAAATTCTCGTAAAACAGTTCTGTACCCTCTCCGAAGGCTTCATGTCCTTCCTCAAGTGTGGTTCCCAGTATTCGACACAAGACTTCAGGTGCAGCTGAACTAGTATTTTATATATGTTTCACATAATGTCCTTGCTTTTGCTTTTTTTGCCTCTATTTATAAAACCGAGGATCACATATATTTATTAACGGTTTGGCTACAAAGATTTGTGTACAAATACTCCAGGTGTCTCTGTTATTTCACCACCTTTATAGTTATACCATTTAACTTGTATTGTCTCTCCTCATTCCTCCTTTCAAAATGTATTACCTCACACATCTGCAATGCCAATTAAATATTGAGAAGATTGAAGACATTGTTTTCTGTCTCTGCTTCAAATATTTCCTAGCTACATACTCCATCCCTCTCCTTTGTAAATGTTTGAGACGAAAAGCCGAACTGTTCACACACTTTGTTACATAGTTAACCTTGAGATGCCTTGCGATGAGCTTCTGACCAAATATTCACACCATCAGTAAAATGGCTTATTTCCACCCGCGGTGGAGTTGCATTTCTGGTTAAAAAGGAAAGTAATACAATAGTGAGGAAGGATATGAGAGCTGATGATGTGGAGTCTGTATGGGTAGAGCTGAGAAACACTAAGGGGCAAAAAACGTTAGTGGGGGTTATATATAGACACCCAAACTGTGGTGGTGATGTGGGAATGGTCTTAAACAGGAAATTAGAGATGCATGCGATAAAGCAACATCTGTAATTATGGGTGACTTAAATCTGCATATAGATTGGTCAAAGCAAATTTGTCACAATAACGTCGAGGAGGAATTACTGGAGTGTATACGAGATGGTTTTCTGGACCAATATGTTGAGGAACCAACTAGAGAACAGGCCATCGCAGACTGGGTATTGTGTAAAGAGAGAGGAATAATTGACAATCTAGTTGTGTGAAATCCCTTGAGGATGAGTGACCATAATATAATCGAATATGTCATGAAGAAAGCCAACAGTGACGTCAGAGGAGAGCTGCAAGCTGATTGGTTGTGTGAGTAGCAGCTATTAGTGCATGTAGATATCTTTTAAAAAGTGAAAAGTTTATTTTTGTGGGAAAAGAACTCTGGTGATCAGGTGAGTACTACTGAAGTGTTTCTTTTTTTAATTATTAAGAACCTTAGATTGAAGTGGGCAGAACAAGGCCCCTCATGTAATTAGTATTTTTTTTTAAATTAAGGGTGTAACTAATTAGTCTAAGGGTAGGTCATGACAGGAGAGTTCAGCCCCATGATCTGCTCCTCCTGCCCTTTGTGGGAAATCAGGGATGCTTCCAGTGTCCCTAGTGAGCATGTGTGCAGGAAGTGGATCCATCTGCAACTACTGGCGACCCGCATTATGGAGATGGAGCTGCAGGAGAATTCACTGTGGAGCATCCATAATGCTGAGGAAGTCGTGGATAACATGTTTTGCGAGGTGGTCACACCGCAGATAATAGCTGCACAGGCAGAAAAGGGATGTGTGACCACCAGACAGAGTAGTAGGCACAGGCAGGTAGTGCAGGAGTCCCCTGTGGCCACCACCTCTCAAACAGATAGACCGCTTTGGATACTGTTGGGGGGGATGACCTCCCAGGGGAAAGCAGCAACAGCCAGGCCCATGGGACCACAGAGGGCTCTGCCGCACAGCAGGACAGGAAAAGGGGTGTAAGAGCTATCGTGATAGGAAATTCTATCGTAAGGGGTGCAGGTAGGCGTTTCTGTGGCCGCAAAAGAGGCACCAGGATGGTATGTTGCCTCCCTGCTGTGAGGGTCAAGGATGTCTCGGAGTGGCTGCAGGAAATTCTGAAAGGAGAGAGTGAGCAGACAGAGGTCGTGGTCCATATTGGTGCAAACGACATAGACAGGAAGAGAGCTAAGGTCCTGCAAAGTGAATATAGGGAGTTAGGCAGAAGGTTAAAAAGTAGAACCTCTAGGGGTAATCTCAGGATTTGGCCGAACCATCAGCCTCAAGAAAATGAACATCATGGGACAGGATGTCAGAAATCCTCCATCCATCAATATCGGCGGCCACGCTCTGGAAGTGGTTCAAGAGTTCACCTACCTAGGCTCAACTGTCACCAGTTACCTGTCTCTAGATGCAGAAATCAACAAGCGCACGGGAAAGGCTTCGACTGCTATGTCCAAACTGGCCAAGAGAGTGTGGCAAAATGGCGCACTGACACGGAACACAAAAGTCCGAGTATATCAAGCCTGTGTCCTCAGTACCTTGCTCTATGGCAGCGAGGCCTGGACAACGTATGTTAGCCAAGAGCGACGTCTCAATTCAGTCCATCTTCACTGCCTCCGGAGAATACTTGGCATCAGGTGGCAGGACCGTATCTCCAACACAGAAGTCCTTGAGGCGGCCAACATCCCCAGCTTATACACACTACTGAGTTAGCGGCACTTGAGATGGTTTGGTCATGTGAGCCGCATGGAAGATGGCAGGATCCCCAAAGACACTTTGTACAGCGAGCTCGCCACTGGTATCAGACCCACCGGCCGTCCATGTCTCTGCTTTAAAGACGTCTGCAAATGCGACATAAAGTCCTGTGACATTGATCACAAGTCGTGGGAGTCAGTTGCCAGCGATCGCCAGAGCTGGCGGGCAGCCATAAAGGAGGGGCTAAAATGTGGCGAGTCGAAGAGACTTCACAGTTGGCAGGAAAAAAGGCAGAAGCGCAAGGGGAGAGCCAACTATGTAACAGCCCCGACAGACAAATTTTTCTGCAGTACCTGTGGGAGAGCCTGTCACTCGAGAATTGGCCTTTTTAGCCACTCCAGGCGCTGCTGCACAAACCACTGACCACCTCCAGGCGCTTACCCATTGTCTCTCGAGGTAAGGAGGCCAAAGACAAAGAGGAAGAAGAATCTCAGGATTACTCCCTGTGCCACGTGCTAGTGAGGATAGGAATAGGAGGATTAAGGAAATGAAAGTGTGGCTGAAGAGCTGGTGTAGGCGGGAGGGCTTCAGCTACTTGGTTCATTGGGATCTCTTCTGGTGCAGAGGTGACCTGTTGAAGAGGGTCGGATTGCATCTAAACTGGAAGGGGACCAATATCCTTGCGGGGAGGTTTGTTAGTACGACTCGGGAGGGTTTAAACTAGTCTTGCAGAGAGGTGGGACTCAAAGTAGTAGTCTCTCCGATGACATAGTTAAGGTAAATGTAGAGGTTAATGCAAGCAAGTGCAGTAGGCGGGCCTGGCAGTGGCCTGACAGGGAGCGTGGAAGGTCTGGTCGACTAAACTGCAAGTGGTTAGCACCGCAGCCTCACAGCTCCAGGGACCCGGGTTCGATTCTGGGTAGTGCCTGTGCGGAGTTTGCAAGTTCACCCTGTGTCTGCGTGGGTTTCCTCCGGGTGCTCCGGTTTCCTCCCACGTGCCAAAGACTTGCACGTTGATAGGTTAATTGGCCATTATAAATTGCCCCTAGTATAGGTAGGTGGTAGGGAAATATATAGGGACAGGTGGGGATGTGATAGGAATATGGGATGAGTGTAGGATTAGTATGAATGTGTGGTTGATGGTCGGCACAGACTCGGTGGGCCGAAGGGCCTGTTTCAGTGCTGTATCTCTAAACTAAACTACTTTAATGCAAGAGGCCTTACAGCTAAGGCAGATGAACTCAGAGCATGGATCAGTACATGGGATTGTGATATTATAGCTATTACAGAAACGTGGTTGAAGGATAGGCAAGACTGGCAGCTCAATGTTATGGTGTCCCGATGCTTCAGTTGGAGGGAAGAGAGGATGGGGAGTTGCACAATTGATTAGGGAGCACATCACGGCAGTAGTTAGAGAGGATATCCCGCGGGGAACGTCCAGTGAGGCCAAATGAGTGGAGCTTAGAAATAAGCAAGTGGTGATCTCTTTGATGGGATTATACTATAGGCCCCCCAATAGTCAGAGGGAATTGGAGGAGCATATATGCAGGGAAATCACAGATAGGTGTAGGAATTATAGGGTTGTAATAGTAAGTGATTTTAACTTTCCTAATATTGACTGGGACTGCCTTGGTGCTAAGGGATCAGATGGGCAAGAATTTGTTAAGTGTGTCCAGGATAGTTTTATGAAACAGTATATGGATGGCCCTACGAGAGAAAAGGCTACACTCGACCTCCTCTTTGGAAATGAGGATGGGCAGGTGGATGATGTGTCAGTGAGGGAGCACTTTGGGACCAGTGACCATAACTCTATTAGCTTCAAGATAGTTATGGAAGAGGAAGGACTGGTCCTCAGGTTGAAGTCCTAAATTGGAGGAAGGTTAATTTTGATAGCATCAGACAGGAACTCTCAAAAGTTGAATGAAAGGGCTGTGTACAGGTAACGGGACGTCTGGCAAGTGGGAGGCTTTTAAAAGTGAGATAGGAAGAGTTATGGGCCGGCATATTCCTGTTAGATGGAAGGGCAAGGCTGGCAAGTTTAGGGAACCTTGTTTGATGAGGGATGTTGAGGGTCTGGTCAGGACAAAGAAGGAGGCATATGTCAGGTATAGGCAGCTGGGGATCAAACGAGTCCCTCCAGGAAAAGAGTGGATGTAGGAGTGCACTCAAGAAAGAAATTAGGAGGGAGAAAAGGGGCCATGAGATTTCCCTGGCAGATAAGATAATGGAGAATCCTAAAATATTCTATAAGTATATTAAGAGTAAAAGGGTAGCTAGGGTGAGAGTCGGTCCCCTTAAGGATCAGTGTGATAATCTACTTGTGCAGCCACGGGAAATGGGCGAGGTCTTAAATGAATACTTCTCGTCTTTATTTACCATGGAGATGACATGGAAGCTACTGAGTTCAAGGGAGGGAACAGCGATATCCTGGAGCATATGAACATTGCAAAGGAGGCGGTGTTGGAGGTTTTGAAGCGCATTAAGGTAGATAAATCCCAAGGCCTGACCAGGTGTATCCTAGGATGCTATGGGAAGAAAGGAAGGATATTCCTGGAGCCCGAGCAGAGATTTCTACATTATCGTTAGCCATGGGAGAGGTACAGGAAGACCGGAGGATAGCTAATGTTGTGCCTTTATTTAATAAGGGCAGCAGTGATAAGCCAGGGAACTACAGGCCGGTGAGCCTTCCATCAGTGATGGGAAAGTTATTGGAAGGGATTCTGACAGACAGGGTTTATATGCATTTGGAAAGGCAACGTCTGATTAGAGATAGTCAGCATGGCTTTGTGCATGGGAATCATGTCTCAGGAATTTGATTGCGTTTTTTGAGGAGGTGACCAAAAGGATTGTCGAGGGCAGGGCGATGGACGTTTTGTACATGGACTTTAACAAGGCCTTTGACAAGGTCCCGCATGGTCGAGTGGTCCAGAAGATTCATACACATGGGATCCAGGGTGTGCTAGCCAATTGGATACAAATTTGGCTTGGTGATCGGATGGTAGTGGGGGGTTGTTTTTCAGATTAGAGGCTGGTGACCAGTGGTGTGCCGCAGGGATTGGTTCTGGGTCCTCTCTTGTTTGTCATATATATTAATGACTTGGATGTGAATGTAGGGGGCATGATTGGTAAGTTTGCAGATGATACAAAAATTGATGGAATAGTAGAAAGTGAAGAAGCTTGTCTGAGGTTACAACAGGATATAGATAAACTTGGAAAGTGGGCAAGGGATTGGCAAATGGAATTTAATGCAGACAAGTGCGAAGTAATGCATTTTGGGAAATTAAACCAGGGCAGGACATATACAGTGAATGACAGGGCCTGGGGAGTGTTGTTGAGCAGAGAGAACTTGGGGTGCAAGTGCTAGTTCCCTGAATGTGGCAACACAGGTAGACAGGGTGGTGAAGAAGGTGTATGGCATGCTTGTCTTCATCAACTGCGGCATGGAGTACAAGAGTTGGGACGTCATGTTACAGTTGTACATAACATTGGTTATTCCGCATTTGGAGTACAGTGTGCAGTTCTGGTCGCAACACTACAGGAAAGATGTGATTAAGCTAGAGAGGGTGCAGAAAAGATTCATAAGGATGTTGCCTGGTTTGGAGGGCTTGGGTTATAATGAGAGATTGGGTAGGCTGGGTCTGTTTTCACTGGAGCAAAGACGGCTGAGATGGGACATGATGGAGGTATATAAAATTATGAGAGGCATAGACAGAGCAGGTAGCCAGAGTCTGTTTCCCATGGTAGGGGTGACTAAAACTGGAGGGCATAGATTTAAGATGAAAGGGAGTAGGTTTGAAGGGGATTAAAAGGGTAAATTTTTCACACAAAGAATATTGCGTATCTGGAATGAGCTGCCAGAGGAGGTGGTGGAGGCAGGACCAGCAGCAACATTTAAGACAGGTATCTGGACAGGTATTTGAATGAGCAAAGCATAGACGGATATGGAATTAATGCAGGCACGTGGAATCAGTATAGATCGGCATTATGGTTGGCATGGACGCAGTGGGCCGAAGGGCCTGTTTCTATGCTGCACGAATCTATGACTCTAAGATGGAGAGTGACGTAGTTGATTCTGAGACTAGGGTCGTGCATCTTAATAAAGGAAAGTATGAAGGTATGAGGCACGAGTTGGCCATGATGGATTGGGAAACGTTACTTAAAGGGATGATGGTGGAAAGGCAATGGCAATATTCAAAGAGTGCATTGATGAACTGCAACAATTGTTTACTGCTGTCTGGCGCAAAAGTAAAATGGGAAAGGTAGCCAAACATGGCTTGCAAGGAAAATTAGAGATAGTATTAGATTCACGGAAGAGGCAGATACATTCGACAGAAAGGAACAACAGGCCTGAGGATTGGGCAGTTTAGAATTCAGCAAAGGAGGACCAATGGATTGATTAATAAGGGGGAAAATAAAGTACATGAGTAAGCTTGCAGGGAACATACAACCTGACTGTAAAGGTTTCTGTAGGTATGTGAAGAGGAAAGGATTGGTTAAGACAAATGTAGGTCCTCACAGTTAGAAACATAGGAATTTATTATGGGAAACAAAGAAATGGCTAACCAACTAAATGCATAATTTGATTCTGTCTTCACAAAGGATGGCACAAATATCTTACCAGAAATGTTGGGGAACACAGGGTTTAGTGAGAGGAAGGAACCGAAGGAAATCAGTATATGTAGAGAAATTGTGTTGGGGAAGTTGATGGGATTGAAGGCCGATAAATCCTCAGGGCCTGATAATCTACATCCCACATTACTTAAAGAAGTGACCCTAGAAATAGTGGATGCATTGGTGGTCATCTTTCAAAATTCTATCGACTTTGGAACAGTTCCAGCTGATTGGAGGGCAGCTAATGTAACCCCACCATTTAAAAAGGGAGCTAGAAATAAAGCAGGGAATTGTAGACAAGTCAGCCTGACGTCGGTAGTGGGGAAAATTCTAGAGTCCATTATCAAAGATCTGATAGCAGAGCACTTGGAGAACAGTGTTAGAATCGGATAGAGTCAGCATGGATTTACGAAAGTGAAATCATGCTTGATAAATCTATTAGAATTCTTCGAATATGTAACTAATAGAGTGGATGAGGGGGAGTCCGAGAAAGTGGTTTATTTGGACTTTCAGAAGGCTTTCGACAAAGTCCCACATAAGAGATTAGTGAGTAAAATTAAAACGCATGGGATTAGTGGTAGTGTATTGCGATATATAGAAAATTGGTTGGCAGATGGAAAAAAAGAGAAGGGATAAACGGATCTTTTTCCAAAAGGCAGGCAGTGATTAGTGGGGTAGCACAGGGATCGGCGCTAGGACCCTAGCTATTCACACTCTATATTAATGATTTAGATGAGGGAACTAAATGTAATATCTCCAAACTTTCAGAAGACACAAAACTGGGTGGGAGGGTGAGTTGTGAGGAGGATGCAGAGTGGCTTCAGGGTGATTTGGACAAGTTGAGTGAGTGGGCTATTGCATGGCAGATGCAGCATAATGTGAATAAATGTGAGGTTATGTACTTTGGTAGCAAAAACAGGAAGGCAGATTATTATCTGAATAGCTATAAACTGAGAGAGGAGAATATGCAACGAGACCTGGGTGTTCTCGTACACCAGTCACTGAAGGTAAGCATGTAGGTGCAACAGGCGGTAGAAAAAGGAGAATGTTATGTTTTCCTTCATAGAGACAGGATTGGAGTACAGGAGCAGGGATGTCTTGTTGCAATTATATAGGGCCTTGGTGAGGCCGCACTTGGATATTGTGTGCAGTTTTGGTCTCCTTCTCCGAGAAAGGATGTTCTTGCTATAGAGAAAGTGCAACGAAGGTTTATCAGACTGATTCCTGGGATGGCGGGACTGACGTATGAGGAGAGTTGGGATTATATTCGCTGGAGTTCGGAAGAGTGAAGAGGGATCTCATAGAAACCTATAAAATTCGAACAGGACTTGACAGGGTAGTTGCAAGAAGGATGCTCCCGATGGTTGTGGAGTCCAGGAGCAGGGGTCATAGTCTAAGGATACGGGGTAAACTTTTCAGGACTGAAATGAGGAGAAATTTCTTCACCCAGAGAGTGGTGAGCCAGTGAAATTACGTCATCACTCCCATGTCCAAGAGGGATTGGAATATGCTGGCCAGTGCCTCTGCTACTTCCACCATTCCATCCCTCAGCAACCCACATGCATCCCATCCAGACTGGGTAAATGATCTACTTTATTGTGGTACAAAAAGTGCTGTATTGAAAAGGGTTAACTGAATCTGTTTGTTCAGTGACTGCAAATAATGCCAGTCTCCATGGACCCTAATTGTGTCACTGGAAGTTTTCCATCTTCTATTAATAAGGGGCTCCCATATGTTGTCCCATAGTTTCAGCTGGAACATCAACCCCGGCACAACAACAACAGAGATCAGCGGCTCCAGAGAGAGAGAAAGGATAGATCAGAATCTGAGAACAAATGACTGGAATGTAACAACACTTGGTCAGAATCTGAGAACAACAGATTGGAATGTTACAACAATGGGTCAGAATCTGAGAACAATAGATTGGAATGTTACAACAATGGGTCAGAATCTGAGAACAAATGACTGGAATGTAACAACACTTGGTCAGAATCTGAGAACAACAGATTGGAATGTTACAACAATGGGTCAGAATCTGAGAACAATAGATTGGAATGTTACAACAATGGGTCAGAATCTGAGAACAATACATTGGAATGTTACAACAATGGACAGGAGTTTATCCTCGGATCTTTACTACCTTTCTACATATTATGATCGGTTCTCATTAAACACTCGGATTCGTCTCGCACTAAAGATTATTCAATACATTACTATCCCATCCTGGCTATTATTGGTGTCCCTGGTAAGTCTCTCTATCCAGCTATTAATTCTATAAACCAAGTTTAACAGCATTACTGCTCCTGTAATTTACTCTGCACTTTTTGCTGCCGTTGTATTCCTGGTGAATATGTCCAGCTATTAGCTCAATAAACCATTGCCAACTTTATTGGATTTCTTGACATTTGCTCTCTCATCTTTACTGCTGTTGCTGTCTCTATTTCCCGGTAGGGCATCGATAAACCCCGTTTCACTGAAATATGTAAATTTTGGGAAGACTGAAGCCAGTGTCATTGGTCTCCATCACAAACTCCATCCCCTATCTGTGAAACAAATACACCACCCTGCCCAATATCTGAGGCTGAACCAGACTGTTTGCAATCGGTGTGTTCTATTTAAAACTGAGCTGAGTCCATCTCCATATTCTCTCCATTGCCAACCCTGTCGACGACAACCTCTGTAATATCGCCCATCTCCACCTCTGTCTCAGCCAATCTGCTGCATAAACCCTCACCTGTACCTTTGTTAAATCCACACTTAACTATTCCAATTCTATCCTGGTCACCCTCCCAGATATAAACCTCCATAAACCACAGACCATGCAGAACTCTGCTTCCTGTATTCTAACTCACACCAAATCCCGATCACCCATCACCCCTGTGCTCACTGATCTACATTGGCTACATGTCTGGCAGCACCTTAATTTTAATATAGTCATTCGTGTGTTTGAATCCCTCCATGGCCTCACCCCTCCAATTAGTCCCATTCTCCTGCCCATTCTCATATTCTTGAAAATGTTTTGACTTCAATCTTTTCTCATTTCTCCTTCTAAAGTGAATTCCTATCCCACTGTATCTGTCCCGAGCCACTATTTTGGACTCTACAGCACGACTGGTGCTGACGGTACAGAAGCTGGGATCCATATAGAGATGTGAACTGCACAGCCGGGCACTTCAACTGCGGCCTGCACAATGCCCCAAGCTGGGCAGGGCTCTAGCTCAATCGTACCATGTATGTGTTGCTGCTCTGAGGATGGTTTTGAAGGTGTTGTCAATGTACCATACCGGCAGCTTTGATGTACGTCTTTGAAACTTGGTCTGTACATGTCCACTGACCGCCTGTGTTAGTCACTCTCAGCTGAACATACATTCAGCAACATGGGGAAACCCATCTAGTATTATTTAAAAGGACCAGGCATCCAACTTACAGGTGAGGGGCTTTTGACTTACTTCTATTATTGTAAAGTTAGTGGAGGTGCTGTGGATGGTTTGTTGGAGGTTGTGTTGTGAGCTGCTGCAGACATTCAGGGAGGACAGAGGATTTGGTGACCCAATGCTGCACGAGGTATGGCCTATCAGGGGAAAACAGCAGCAGCCAGAGCAGTGGCACCACGGCTGGCACTGTTGTTCAGCAGGGTGGGACAAAGCGCAGAAGAGTAATAGTTATAGGGGACTGTATAATCAGGGGCACAGATAGGCCCTTCTGTGGACGTGAAAGAGACTCCAGGATGGTATGTTGCCTCCCTGGTGCCAGTGTCAAGGATGTCTCTGAACGGACAGCGGGCATTCTGAAGGGGGAGGGTGAACAGCCAGAGGTTGTGGTACACATCGGCACCAATGACATAGGCAGGAAGAGTGATGAGGTCCTGCAGGGGGAGTTTAGGGAGTTAGGTAGAAAGTTAAAAAATAGGACCTCGAGGGTTGTAATCTCTGGATTACTCGCTGTGCCACGTGCCAGTGAGGCTAGAAGTAGGAAGATAGTGCAGCTAAACACGTGGCTGAGCAGCTGATGTAGAAGGGAGGGTTTCAGATATCTGGACCATTGGGCTCTCTTCAGGGACAGATGGGACCTGTACAAGAAGGACGGGTTGCATATAAACTGGAGGGGCACTAATATTCTTGCTGCAAGTTTTGCTAGCGTCACTCGGGAGGGTTTAAACTAGTGTGGCAGGGGGGTGGGAACCAGAGCAGTAGGACAGCTAGTGAAATAAATGAGGAGGACATAGTAAAGAAGGCCAGTAGGACTAAGAGGAAAAGCAAGCAGGGAGATGTTGCTGAGCACAGCGGGACTGTTGTTCTGAAGTGCATTTGTTTCAATGCACGAAGTATAACAGGTAAGGCAGATGAACTTAGAGCTTGGATTAGTACTTGGAAATATGATGTTGTTGCTATTGCAGAGACTTGGTTGAGGGAAGGGCAGGATTGGCAGCTAAATGTTCCAGGCTTTAGAAGCTTCAGGCGGGATAGAGGGGGATGTAAAAGGGGTGACGGAGTTGCATAACTGGTTAAAGAGAATATCGCAGCTGTACTGCGGGAGGACAAATCAGAGGGGTCATGCAGTGAGGCAATATGGGTGGAGCTCAGGAATAGGAAGGGTGCAGTCACGATGTTGGGGGTTTACTACAGGCCTCCCAACAGCCAGCGGGAGGTAGAGAAGCTGATATGTGGACAGATTTTGAAAAGATGTAAAGGTAACAGGGTTGCAGTGGTGGGTGATTTTAACTTCCACAATATTGACTGGGACTCGCTTAATGCTAGGTGCTTGGATGGGGCAGAATTTGTGAGTAACATCCAGGAGGGCTTCTTGAAACAGTATGTATATAGTCCAACTGGGGATGGGGCCATTCTGGACCTGTTGTTGGGGAATGAGCTCGGCCAGGTGGTCGAAGTTTCAGTGGGGGAGCATTCCCGGAACAATGATCATAATTCCATAAGTGTTAAGGTACTTGTGGTACTCGGGTGAAGGTGTTAAATTGGGGAAAAGCTAATTATAACAATATTAGGCAGGATCTGAACAATTTAGAATGGGGGAGGCTGTTTGAGGGTAAATCAACATCTGACATGTGGGAGTCTTTCAAATGTCAGCTGATTAGAATCCAGGACCAGCATGTTCCTGTGAGGAAGAGAGACAAGTTTGGCAGGTTTCGGGAAGCCTGGATAACACGGGATATTGTGAGCCGCGTCAAAAAGGAAAATGAAGCATTTGTAAGGGCTGGATGGCAAGGAACAGACGAAGCACTTGAGGAATATAAAGACAGCAGGAAGGAACTTAAGCAAGGAGTCAGGAGGGCTAAAAGGGGTGATGAGAAGTCATTGGCAAACAGGATTAAGGAAAATCCCAAGGCTTTTTATACATTTATAAAAAGCAAGAAGGTAACCACGGAAAGGGTTGGCCCACTCGAGGACAAAGATGGGAATCTGTGCGTGGAGCCAGAGGAAATGGGCGAGGTGCTAAATGAGTACTTTGCATCAGTATTCACCTAAGAGAAGGACTTGGTGGATGATCAGCCGAGGGAAGGGAGTGCAGATAGTCTCAGTCATCTCATTATCAATAAGGAGGAGGTGTTGGGTGTCTTGCAAAGCAATAAGAGAGATAAGTCTCCAGGGCCTGACGGGATCTACACTAGAATACTGAGGGAGGGAAGGGAAGAAATTGCTGGGGCCTTGACAGAAATCTTTGCATCCTCATTGGCTACAGGTGAGGTCCCAGAGGACTGGAGAATAGCCAATGTTGTTCCTTTGTTTAAGAAGGGTGGCAAGGATAATCCAGGATATTATAGGCCGGTGAGCCTTACGTCAGTGGTAGGGAAATTATTAGAGAGGATTCTTCGGGACAGGATTTACTCCCATTTGGAAACAAATGAACTTATTAGCGAGAGACAGCATGGTTTTGTGAAGGGGAGGCCGTATCTTACTAATTTGATTGAGTTTTTTGAGGAAGTGATGAAGATGATTGATGAAGGAAGGGCAGTGGATGTTATCTATATGGACTTTAGTAAAGCCTCTGACAAGGTCCCGCATGGCAGACTGGTACAAAAGGTGAAGTTACACGGGATAAGAGGTGAGCTGGCAAGATGGATACAGAACTGGCTCGGTCATAGAAGACAGAGGGTATCAGTGGATGGGTGTTTTTCTGAATGGAGGGATGTGACTAGTGGTGTTCTGCAGGGATCAGTGCTGGGACGTTTGCTGTCTTTAGTATATGTAAATGATTTGGAGGAAAATGTAGCTGGTCTGATTAGTAAGTTTGTGGACAACACAAAGGTTGGTGGAGTTTCAGATAATGATGAGGATTGTCAGAAGATACAGCAGGATATAGATCAGTTGGAGACTTGGGCGGAGAAATGGCAGATGGAGTTTAATCCGGACAAATGTGAGGTTATGCATTTTGGAATGTCTAATGCAGGTGGGAGGTATACAGTAAATGGCAGAACACTTAGGAGTATTGACAGGCAGAGAGATCTGGGCGTACAGGTCCACAGGTCACTGAAAGTGGCAACGCAGGTGGATAAGGTAGTCAAGAAGGCATACGGCATGCTTGCCTTCATCGGTCGAGGCACAGAGTATAAAAATTGGCAAGTCATGTTGCAGTTGTACGGAACCTCAGTTAGGCCACACTTCGAATTTTGCGTGCAATTCTGGTCGCCACACTACCAGAAGGACTTGGAGGCTTTGGAGAGGGTACAGAGGAGGTTTACCGGGATGTTGCCTGGTCTGGAGGGCATTAGCTATCAGGAGAGGTTGGAAAAACTCCGATTGTTTTCACTGGAACGATGGAGGTGGAGGGGTGACATGATAGAGGTTTACAAAGTTATGAGCGGCATGGACAGAGTGGATAGTCAGAAGCTTTTTCCCAGGGTGGAAGAGTCACTTACTAGACGACATAGGTTTAAGGTGAGAGGGGCAACGTTTAGAGGGGATGTGTGAGGCAGATCTTTTGCACAGAGGGTGGTGAGTGCCTGGAACTTGCTGCCGGGGGAGGTGGTGGAAGCAGATACGATAGCGACGTTTAAGAGACATCTTGACAAATACATGAAGAGGAAGGGAATAGAGGGATATGGGCCCCTGAATTGCAGAAGGTGTTAGTTTAGGCAGGCATCAAGGTCGGCGCAGGCTTGGAGGGTCGTATGGTCTGTTCCTGTGCTGTACTGTTCTTTGTTATTTGTTCTTGACTGTGGTTACAGTGTCCCTGGGTCTGTAACATGACCAACAAATGGAGTAGAGGCTTCAGAGAGGGGAAGCTCTGTAAAGTTGAGAGGAGGAGGGGGTTCTGCCTTACCCACCCTGCGTTTTCCAAGAGCACTTTTCCTATGCACACCAAACCCAGGAGCAGTGTGTGAGGTAAGTCTGATTCAATTAGGAGGTGGTCACAGAGCTGTGTCACCTCCTGCAAAGTGACCTGGAGCCTCACACCAGGGTGAGGACGGAGTTGTCAGTGGCTGTTAAGGTCACAGTTTCATTGAACTTCCATGTATATGAATATTTCCAGGCAGGAGCAGGAGACATATCAAACATAGAGTCATGGAGAGTGATAGATACATTTATGGCAGAGAAGAAGGCCATTCAGCCCCTCGGTGCCCGCTCCCTGTGGAACAATCCAGTCAGTCCCACTCTCCCAGTCAGTCCCCGTATCCCTCCAAGATCATCTCCTTCGGGTGTCCATCCAGTATCCTTTTGAATTCATTGTCTCTAATGATGAAGTCCAAGATCTTATATGCTTCACTAAACACTCTCCTAATATGTCCTGCCAATTTCAAATATCAATACATATGCAGCCCCAGGTCCATCTGTTCGTGCACAATCTTTAGAACTGTGTCATTAAGTCTATATTACCTTCCTATTCCTTCTGACAAAATACATCATCTCACACTCCGTTGTAAGAAATTCCACCTGCCACTTCTCTGTCCATTCTGCTAGCCTATCTATATCCTGCTACAGGTGGTTTGCAACATCCTCACTGTTTACCACACCTCCAATATTGGTATCATCGGAAAATTTTGAAATTCTACTCTGTATTCCAAGATCCATGTAACTCATATATAGCAAAAAGACAAACAGTGGTCCTAAGCACTGACCCTTGGGGAACATCACTGTCTACCATCCTCCAGTCTGAAAAACAGCCATTTAACACATTTCTCTTTTTTATGTGATATGGACAATTTTTGATCCAATTAGATGCTATTCCATGAGGTTCAATTTTGTTAGCCAAGCTTCTGTGTGTTTCTTCGTCAAATAATTTCATTAAATCCACGGAGACAACATCCACCACATTCCCTTTCTCAACCTTCTCTGATTTTCTAAATAAATTCAATTACTTCATCAAGCATGATCTGCCTTTTAGAAATCCGTGCTGACAATCCTTAATTAACTCAATCTCTCCAAGTGTGTGTTGTCCTTTTCCCCTGATTATTGCTTCTAAAACTTTCCTCACAACTGATGTTAAACTAACTGGCCAGTAGTTACTAGGCCTGTGTGTTGTCCATTGAAAATTCTGGGAAGTGAGGGTGACCATCTATATCATCAATATCTCCCTCAGCAGGGAGAAGCAGGATGAAAGATCCCGTGGCTTTGTCAGGATAGCGGGATTCCTGATGGTGTAGGTGGTTCTGCGGGGACCCCATGTCAACCCATGGGTTGAGGTACAGGGACTGAAAGAACTCTCACTTCATCAATGTGCAGTTGGTGTGTGAGCATGGCCAGTACGTCATGTTGGTGAATGTCCACTATCCTGGCAGCAGCCACCATACCTTCATTCTGAAGCAGTCAGCCGGTCCCAACACATCGGGGCTCCATGAAGAACCAGAATGTGGCTCCTTGAAGACAAAGAAACCCCCTCTAGACACAGCCCATGTTTGTACACCCTCAATCCACCTCCCACCATCAACCGTTAGTTACGCAAAAAGTGTGTGTATGATGTGAGCAATGGAGTGGCCAGGAACCTGGTGGAACAGACCATCGGTGTGATGAAGCAATGCTTCCGATGTCTGAACCGCTCGGGCAGAGCCCTCCAGTACACACTGGAGCAGGTGTCTGAGTTCATGGTGTTCTGCTGCACCCTTCATATCATCACCATCATGAGGACACAGGCATTGGCACCAGGAATCCAGAGGCCACCTCAGGAGGGGATGGGTGGGAAGATATTTCCTCGATGCCTTTGACCCGGACAGGCTGTCGGAGAGTCCCTGCTAAGATTCCAGTTCCCATAGGACAACTTCCCTTTCCAGCCATGAATTCCCCATTCTCCACCATTACACCCATCTGAGACGCCCCATCACAGTGTCACCTTGGTCAGCATCCTGTAATAAAAACATCAGAGAATTATTGCAGCACAGAAGGACCAATTCAGCCTTTCGTATCTGCACTGGCTCACCGAAAGAGTAATTCACCTAACGCCGTTCCCTGCCTTCTTCCTGTAATCCTGCACATTCTTCCTTCTCACATAACAGTCTATTCAGCTTCAATTGAACCTGCCTCCACCACACTCTCAGGCAGTGAATTCCAGACTCTAACCACTCACTGTGTGAAAAATATTTTCCTCAGGTCGTCTTTGCTTCTTTTACCCGTGACTTTAAATCTGTGCCCTTTCGTTCTCGATCCTTTCACGAGTGGGAACTGTTTCTCTCTATCTACTCTGTCCAGACACCTCATGATTTTTGAAACCTCTAATAAATCACCTCTGAGCCTTCTCCGAGAAAAACAGTCCTAACTTCTCAAATCTATCTTCATAACTGAAATTCCTCATCCTGGGAATCATTCTGGTCAATCTTTTCTGTACTCTCTCCAATGCCCTCACGTCTTTCCTCAAGTGTGGCACCCAGAACTGGACGCAATACCACAGCTGAGGCTGAAATAGTGTCTTATATAAGCTCAATATAACTTCCTTGCTCTTGTACTCTCTGCCCATATTAATAAAGCCCAGGATACTGCATGCTTTATTAAACACTTTCTCAACCTGTCCTGCCGCCTTCAATGACTTCTGCACATATACTCACAGGTTTTTCTGCTCCTGAACACCCTATAGAATTGTATATTGTCACCCCATGTTCTTCCGACCAACATGAATCACTTCACATTTCTCTGTATTGAACTACATCTGCCACCTGTCTGCCCATTCCACCAACTTGTGTGTGTTCTTTTGAAGTTCTACACTAACCTCCTCACAGTTCACAATGCTTCCAACGTTCGTAACAGCTGCAAACTTTGAAATTGTGCCCTGTACACCCAGGTTTAGGTCCTTAATATATATCAGGAAAAGCAAGGATCCCAACACTGATCTCAGGGGAACTCCACCACAAACCTTCCTCCAGCCTGTAAAACATCCATTAACCACTACTCTTTGTTTCCTGTCACTCAGCTAATTTCGTATCTATGTTGCTAAGTTCCCTTTTATTCCATGAGCTACAAGTTTGCTCACAGGTCTGTTGTGCGGCTTTGTATCAAAAGGTTTTTGCATGCAGGGAATAGTTAAATGTCTGGAATGCACTGCTTGAGAATGGTGGAGGCAGGTTCATTTGAAACTGAATAGACCGTTATATGAAAGTCAATGTACACCACATCAACAGAATTGCCATCATCAACTCTCTCTGATACCACCCCAAACATCTCCAGCAAATTAGTTAAACATGATGTTCTCTCAAGAAATCCATGCTGGCTTGTTTAATTAACTCGCATTTGTCCATGTGACTATTAGCTTTGTCCAAGATTATTTCTTTCTAGAAGTTTTCCCACCACCGAAGTTAAACTGACAGGCCTGTAGATGCTGGCCTTTTCTTTACACACTTTTTTGAACAAGGGTGTAACGGTTGTAATTCTCCAGTCGTCTGGCATCATCCCCAAGTCTAAGAAAGACTGAAAAATTATGTCCAGTGCCTCTGCGATTTCCACCCTCACTTCCCTCAGTATCCTTGGATACATCTCATCTGTTCCTGGTGCTATATTCAATTTAAGTCCAGACAGCCTATCTAATACTTCCTCTTTATCAATTTTAAACCCCACTAGTGTCTGACTTATCTCCTCTTTCAACATTGCCTGGGTTGCATCTTGGAATCATAGAAAGTCTATGGCACAGAGAGAGGCCACTTGGCCCATCGTGTCTATGCTGTCCAAAAAACGACCCATCCATTCTGATCCTACCTTCCAGCATTTGATAGATTACAGCACTTGAGGTGCATATCCAGACACCTTTTGAATGAGTTGTGTATTTCTGCCTCAACTACCCTTTCAGAAAGTGTGTTCCAGGCTCCCACCACCCGCTGGGTGAAAAATAAAATCCGCAGCTCACTTTTAATCTTTCTGCCAATCACTTTAAGTCCATGCCCCCTCGTCACTGACCACTTTGCTAAGGTGAATAGACCCTTCACCTCCACTCTATCCAGGCCCCTCTCGGTTTTGTACATGTCAATCAGATTTCCCCTCAGCCTTCTCTATTCCAAGGAGAACAAACCCAGCCTGTCCAATCTTTCCTCATAGCTGCATTTTTCCAGTCCTGGCAACATCCTCGTAAATCTCTTGTGTACCCTCTCTGGTGCAATTACATATTTTCTGTAATGAGGTGACCAGAACTGCACACAGTACTCAAGTTGTGTCCTAACCAATGAGTTATAGAATTCTAGCATAACCTCCCTGCTCGTATATTCTATACCTCGGCTAATAAAGGAAAGGATTCCATATCTACTTCCTTGGAAAAGACAGGTGGAAATTATTCATTTATTACCTCAGCTATATCCTCTGCCTCCATGTACAAATCCCCTTTATGGTCCTGAGTCCGCTCCATTGTTCCTTTTACTACCCTTTTACTATTTAGGTGCCTATAGAAAACTTTGGGATTTCCTTCAATGATCGCCTCTTTTCATGCTCACTCTTTGCTTCACTTATTTGCTTTTTCACTTCCCCTCTGGACCTTCTGTATTCAGCCTGCTTCTCAATAGTGTTTTCCACCTGATGTCTGTTACATCAGACATAAACTTGTCAACTTTTCGTGCGGCCTTCAAAGATCTGTCTGAATACACACCAAGTCTCTCTGTTCCTGTCTCCTCATTTAAACAATACCAATTTGTTTCTGTTGCCTTCCCTTGCACTTCCTACCCAAATGTCTCACTTCACACTTCACTGTGTTAAATTATATTTGCCATCCGCCAGCCCATTTCACCAGTCAGTCTTTGTCCTCCTGAAGTGTGTTACTATCCTTCTCATTGTTTATTAACATTTCTGCCTTTCCTGCCATCTGAAATATTTGACATTATCACCTCTGTACACAAGCCCATTACATTAACATACAGCAACAGTGACCCTGGGGAACCCCATTGACTACTTCCCTCCAGACTGAACAACAACCATTCTCCACTTTTCTCTACTTTCTGTCACTGAGCTAATTTCCCGCATGCTGACATTGAAAATAAAAGAACAGACTTCCATTTATGAAACGGCTTTCATGACCACTGCATGTCCCAAAGTGATTTACAGCCAATGAATACTTCTTAAATCGAAGTCACACTTGTAATGTAGGAAACAGGCAGACAATTTCTGCACAGCAAGATCCCACAAGTAGCAATGTGATAATGATCAGATCTGTTTTTGTGATGTTGATTGAAGGAAACATTTTGACCAGGACACCGGGAATAATTCCCCTCCTCTGCTTCTACACAGTGCGATGGGATCTTTAACATCCACCTGAGAGGACAGACTGCAACTTGGTTTAAAGTTTCATTCGATAGACTGCACCTCTGACAGTGCAACACAACCTCAGTACTGCACTGCAATGTCAGCATTGATTCTTGTGATCAAGTCCTGCAGTGACACTTGATCCTAGAGGCTTGTGATTGAAAGGGGAGAGAGCGACAAACTGAGTCACGGCTGATATTGGTCCTTTTTTCCCATGTGTTTCTAATTCGGTAACATGGCTTTTATGTGGTACTTTATCAAACTCCTTGTGAAAGGAGAGGAATATTGTGAAAGTCCTGGTGGGAACCATCATAGAATCATAGAATAGCACAAGCTGAATGAGGTCATTCGGCCCATCAAGTCTGTGCTGGCCCTTTCAAAGAGCAATCCAGTTAGTCCCACTCCCTGGCTCTTTCACTATATCCTTGCATTTTATCTCCTTCAGATATTTTTCCAATTCTCTTTTGGGATCTACTATTGAATCTGTATCCATCAGCCTATCTGACAGTGCATCCCAAATCCAAACCACTCAGAAACAAAAATCCTCATGTCTGCTTCTTTTACCAATCGCCTTAAATCTGTGTCTCTTGGACATTGGAAATAGTTTCTCTTTATTTAATTTATCTAAATCCTTCCTAATGTTAAACACCTCAAACAAATCTCCTCTGAAAGTTCTTTGCTCAAAGCAGAACAACCCCAGCTGCACAACTGTAATCCCTCATGCCCTGACAAATTCTAGCAAAACAGTTATGTACCCTCTCCGAAGGCTTCATGTCCTGCCGAAAGTGTGGTTCCCAGTATTCGACACAAGACTCCAGGTGGAGCTGAAATAGTATTTTATATATGTTTCAAATAATGTCCTTGCTTTTGATCTTTTTGCCTCTATTTATAAACCCTAGGATCCCATATATTTATTAACTGTCAAGATAACCTTTCCTGCCACCTTCAAAGATTTGTGTACACACACCCCAAGTGTGTCTGTTATTTCACCATCTTTATAGTTACACCATTTAACTTGTATTGTCTCTCTTCATTCATCCTTTCAAAATGTATTACCTCACACATCTGCAATGTCAATTAAATATTGAGAAGATTGAAGCCATTGTTTTCTGTCTCTGCTCCAAACATTTCCTTGTTGCACACTCCATCCCTCTCCTTTGTAAATGTTTGAGACGAAGCCAAACTGTTCACAGACTTAGTTACATAGTTAACCCTGAGATATCTTGAGATGAGCTTCTGACCAAATATTCACACAATCACTAAAACGTACTATCTCCACACCCGGTGGAGTTGCATTGCTGGTTAAAGAGGAAATTAACGCAATCGTGAGGCAGGATATTAGCTCTGACGAGATCGAATATGTATGGGTGGAGCTGAGAAACACGAAGGGGCAGAAAACGTTAGTGGGGTTTGTATATAGACCCCCAAACTGTAGTGCTGAATTTGGGAATGGCAATGAACAGGAAATTAGAGACGCATGCGATAAAGGAACATCTGTAATGAGTTTCTTGAATCTGCATATAGATTGGGCAAATCAAATTGGTCACAATACATTGTGGAGGAAATGCTGGAGAATGTACGGGATGCTTTTCAGGACCAATTCTTTGAGCAACCAACTGGAGAACAGGCCATCCTAGACTGGTTATTGTGTAATGAGAGAGGAATAATTAACAATCTAGATGTGCGAGATCCCTTGGGGATGAACAACCATAATATGATAAAATTCTTCATCACGATGGAGAGTGACCTAGTTGATTCTGAGACTATGGTCGTGAATCTTAATAAAGTAAGCTACGAAAGTATGAGGCATGAGTCGTTGATGATACATTGGAAAACGTTACTTAAAGAGATGACCCTGGATAGGCAAAGGCAAACATTCAAAGAGCGCATGGATAAACTGCAACAATTGTTTACTCCTGTCTGGCACAAAAGTAAAACGGAAAAGGTAGCCAAATCATGGCTTACAAGGTAAATTAGAGATAGCATTAGATCCAAGGAAGAGGCATATAAATTTGCCAGGAAAAACAACAGACCTGAGGATTGGGAGCAGTTTAAAATTCAGCAAAGGAGCACCAAGGGATTGATTGAGAAGGGGAAAATGGAGTACGAGAGTAAGCTTACGGGGAACATAAAAACTGACTGTACACGAATCTATAGGGATGTGAAGAGGAAAAGATTGGCGAAGACAAATGAAGGTCCGTTACAGTCAGAAACAGGGGAATTTATTATGGGAAACAAAGAAATGGCTGACCAACTAAATGCATACTTTAGTTCTGTCTTCACAAAGGAGGACGCCAATATCATACCAGAAGTGTTGGTGAATACAGGGTTTAGTGAGAGAGAGGAACTGAAAGATGTCAGTATTAGTAGAGAAATGGTGTTGGAGAAGTTGATGGTATTGAAGGCCGATAAATCCCCAGGTCCTAGTAATTTACATCCCAGAGTACTTAAGGAAGTGGCCCTAGAAATAGTGGATGCATTGGTGGTCATCTTCCAAGATTTTATGGACTCTGGAACAGTTCCTACAGATTGGAAGGTAGCTAATGTAACCCCACTATTAAAAAAGGGAGGTAGAGAGAAAGCAGGAAATTGTAGACCAGTCAGGCTGACATCGGTCGTGGGAAATATCCTGGAGTCCATTATCAAAGATTTTGCAGCAGAGCACTTGGAGAACAGTGGTGGAATTGGACAGAGTCAGCATGGATTTATGAAAGAGAAATCATGCTTGATAAATCCACTAGCATTCTTCGAGGATGTAACTAGTAGAGTTGATGAGGTGGAGCCAGTGGATGTGGTTTATTTGCACTTTCAGAAGGCTCTCGCCAAATTTCCACGTAAGGGTTTAGCGTGTAAAATTAACGCGCATGGGATTGGGGGTAGTGTATTGCGATGGATAGAAAATTGGTTGGCAGACAGGAAACAAAGCATTGGAACATACAGATCTTTTTCTGAATGGCAGGCAGTGACTAGTGGGGTACCGCAGGGATCGGAGCTAGGACCCCAGTTATTCACAATATATATTAATGATTTAGATGAGGAAACTAAATGTAATATCTCCAGATTTGCAGATGATACAAAATTGGATGTGAGGGTGAGTTGTGAGGGGGGTGCAGAGAGGCTTCAGGGTGATTTGGACAAGTTGAGTGAGTGGGCAAATGCATGGCAGATGCAGTATAATGTGGATAAATGTGAAGTTATCCACTTTACTAGCAAAAACAGGAAGGAAAAATATTATCTGAAGGGCTATAAACTGAGGGAGAGTAATATGCAGCAAGACCTGGCTGTTCTCGTACACCAGTCACTGAAGGTAAGCATGCAGGTACAACAAGGCGGTCGAAAAAGGCGAATGTTATGTTGGCCTTCATAGAGACAGGATTCGAGTAGAGGAGCAGGGATGTTTTGCTGCAATTATGCAGAGCCTTGGTGAGGCTGCACTTGGAATATTGTGTGCAGTTTTGGTCTCCTTATCTGAGGAAGGCTGTTCTTGCTACAGAGGGAGTGCAGTAGAATTTTACCAGACTGATTCCTGGGGTGGTAGAACTGTCGTATGAGGAGAGATTGAGTCGGTTAGGACTATATTCACTGGAATTCAGAAGAGTGAGGAGCGATATCATCGAAACCTATAACATTCTAACGGGACTTGACAGGGTAGATGCAGGAAGGATGTTCCCGATGGTGGGGGACTCCCGAACCAGGGCTCATAGTCTAAGGATACGGGGTAAAACTTTCAGGACTGAGATGAGGAGAAGTGTCTTCACCCAGAGTGTGGTGAGCCTGTGGAAAGCTGTCATCACGCCCATATCCAAGGGGGATTGGAATATTCTGGCCAGTGCCTCTGCTATTTCCACCATTCCTTCACTCAGCAACCCTCATACATCCCATCCAGACTCGGTAAATGGTCTACTTTATTGTGGGACAAAAAGTGTTGGTTTGAAAATGGTTAACTGAATCTGTTTGTTCCGTGACTGTGCATAATGTCAGTCTCCATGGACCCTAATTGCGTTTTCCATCTTCTATTAATAAGGGGCTTCTTTCAATATGTTATTCCATAGTCAGTGGAAGCATCAGCTCCGGCACTTACAGAGATCAGCTGCTCCAGAGAGATAGAGAGAGGATAGATCAGAATCTGAGAACAAAAGACTGGAATGTTACAACAATGGGTCAGAATCTGAGAACAATAGATTGGAATGTTACAACAATGGGTCAGAATCTGAGAACAATAGATTGGAATGTTCCAACAATGGATCTGAGAACAATAGATTGGAATGTTACAACAATGGGTCAGAATATGAGAACAATAGATTTGAATGTTACAACAATGGGTCAGAATCTGAGAACAATAGATTGGAATGTTACAACAATGGGTCAGAATATGAGAACAATAGATTGGAATGTTACAACAATGGACAGAATTTTATCCTCGGTTATTTACTCTCTTTCTACATATTATGATCGGATGTCATTAAACCTCCGTATCTATTTCGCACTGAAGATTATTCAATACATTTACTATCCCATCCTGGCTATCTTTGGTGTCCCTGGTAAGTCTCTCTATCTGGCTATTAATTCTTTAAACCATGTTTAACTACATTAATGCTCCTGTAATTTACTCTGCCCTTCTTGCTGCCGTTGTTATGCCTGTTGAATATCTCCAGCTATTAGCTCTATTAACCATTGTCAACTGTATTACAGTTCTTGTCATTTACTCTCTCATCGTTGCTGCTGTTGCTGTCTCTATTTCAGGCTAGGAGATCTGTAAACCCTGTTTCAATGAAATACTGTTCTGTAATGTAAATTTGGGGAATACTGAAGCCAGTATCATTGGTCTCCATCACAAACTCCATCCCCTATCTGGGAAGCACATACTCCACTCTGCCCAATATCTGAGCTTGTACCAGACAGTTTACAACTTCTGTGTTATATTTAAACCTGAGCTGAGTTCATCTCCATATTCTGTCCATCACCACCCTGCCTACTAACTCCTCCGTAATATCACCCGTCTCCACTTCTGCCTCAGCCCATCTGCTGCATAAACCCTCATCCGTGTCACCGTTAAATCCACACTTGACTATTCCAATTCTATCCTGGTCACCCTCCCAGTTATAAACATCCATAAACCACAGTCCATCCAGCACTCTGCTGCCTGTATTCTAATTCACACCAAATCCCGATCACCCATCACCCCTGTGTTCACTGATCTACATTGGCTCCCAGTCTGGCAGCACCTTAATTTTAATCATTCCTGTGTTTGAATCTCTCCATGGCCTCACCCCTCCAGATAGTCCCATTTCCCTGTCCATTTCCCATATTCCTGCAACTCTTTTGACTTCAATCTTTTTTCAGTTCTCCTTTTAAAGTGAATTTATTTCCCTCTGTATCTGTCCAGAGCCACGATTTTAGACTCTGCAGCACTACTGGTGCTGACGGTACAGAAGCTGGGATCCATAAAATGATGAGAACCGCAAGCCCACCACTGCTAGTGCACAATACCCCATGCTGGGCAGGGCTCCAGCAAACTCGTATCATCTATGTTCTATTCGTGTGGTCTTCACTGCCGGTCACGTCTAGTGTGGCCTGCACAGTGTCCCAATCTGGGCGGGGCTCCAGCTCAATCGTACCGGATATGTGTTGTTCCTTTGAGGATGGATTTGAAAGTGATGTCAATGCACCGTACCGGGAACTTTGATGTACGTCTTTGAAACTTGGTCTGTGCATGTCCACTGACCGCCTGTGTTAGTCACTCTCAGCTGAACATACATTCAGCAGCACGTGGTACCCCCTCTAGTCTCCTTTAAAAGGACCAGGCATCCAACTTACAGGTGACGGGCTTTTGACTTACTTCTGCTATTGTAAAGTTGGTGGAGGTTCTGTGGATGGTTTTCTGGAGGTTGTGTTGTGAGCTGCTGCAGACATTCAGGGAGGGCAGAGGATTTGGTGACCCAATTCTGGACGAGGTATGGGGACTGTAGTTACAGTGTCTCTGGGTCTGTAACATGACCAACACATGGAGCAGAGACTGCAGAGAGGGGATGCTCTGTAAAGAGGTAGGAGGAGGGTGCGCTGCCAACCCACCCCGGGATTTCCAAGAGCAATTTCCCTACCTACACCTAACCCAGGAGCAGTGTGTGAGGTGACTCTGATTCAATCAGGAGGTGGTCACAGAACTGTGTCACCTCCTGTAACACGACCTGAAGCCTCTCACCAGGGTGAGGACGGAGCTGTCAGTGGCTGTTAAGGACACAGCTTCATTGAAACTCTATGTATCTGGATCTTTCCAGGCAGGAGCCGGAGACATATCCAACATCCAGTCATAGAGAGCGCTAGGGTCATAGAGTCCTTGTCTACCATCCTCCAGTCTGAAAAACAACCATTTAACACATTTATCTTTTTGCTGTCCTTTGGACAATTTGTTTATCCAATTGGATGCGATTCCATGAGCTTCAATTTTGTTAACCAAGCTTTTGTTTGGTTCTTCATCAAATACTTTCATAAAATCCATGTAGACAACATCCACCACATTCCCTTCATCAACCTTCTCTGATCATCGAAATAAATTCAATTAGCTCAGTCAAGCATAATCTGCCTTTTCGAAATCCGTGCTGACAATCCTTAATTAACTCAAACCTCTCCAAGTGTGTGTCGCCATTTTTCCCTTATTATTGTTTCTAAAACCTTAATCACCACTGATGTTACACTAACTGACCAGTAGTTGCGAGGCCTGTCTGTTGTCCATTGATAATTCTGGGAGGTGAGGGTGACCATCTATGTCATCATTTTCTCCCTCAGCAGGGAGAATCAGGATGAGAGATCTCGTGGCTTTGTCAGGATAGCGGCATTCCTGATGGTGTAGGTTGCTCTTCCGGGCCCCCATTTCAATAGGGAGAGTCACAGAAACAGGAAGAACTCTCACTCCATTAATGTACAGTTGGTGTGAGAGCATGCCCAGTACATCATATTGGTGAATGTCCACTATGCTGGCTGCAGCCACCATACCTTCATTCTGAAGCTGTCAGCCGGTCCCAACACTTCGGTCTCCATGCTGATTCAGAATGTGGCTCCTCGGAGACAAAGGAAACCCCCTCTGGACACAGCTCATGTTTCTACTCCCCCAAACCACCTCCCACCGCCAACCAAAATCACACAATTAACTTGTGTATAACGTGGGCAATTGTGTCACCAGGAATAGACCATCGGTGTGATGAAGCAATGCTTCCGATGTCTGAACCTCTCGGGAGGAGTACTCCACTACACACTGGATCAGGTGTCCAAGTTCATGGTGTTCTGCTGCACCCTTCATATCATCACCGTCATGAGGACACAGTCATTGGCACCAGGAATCCGGAGGACACTTCAGGAGCTGGAGGAAGTAATAATGAAGCAGTCTGTGCCTGTAGGCAGCAAGACCTAGACAACATCCAGGCTTTGGCTGGTAAGTGGCAAGTGAAGCTCACGGCCACATAGGTGACAGGCAATGACCATTTCCAAGAAGAGAAACATAACCACCACCTCTTGACATTCAGGGGCAATGTCATTGCCGATTCCCTCACCTTCAACATTATGGGAGTGACCATTGACCAGAAACTGACTGGACCAGGCACAAAAATGCCATAGCTACTCGAGCCGGCTAGAGGTTGGGGCAAAAGGCAAGCGGCACACTTCCTGATTCCCCAAAGCCTTTCCAGGAACACTGCCCATTTGCCTGAATGGATGCAGCTCAAACAAAACTGTGTAAGCTTGACACTAGGATAGAACTAGGATTGGTACCCCATCCACTGGCTTCAACATTCACTCCCAACACCACTGGAACATTGTGGCTGCAGGGAGGATATTTCCTGGATGCCCTCGACCCGGACAATTCTTGCTAAGATTTCGGTTCCAATAGGACAACTTCCCTTTCCCACCATGGATTCCCCATTCTCCACCATTACACCCATCTGAGACGACGCATTACAGTGTTCTTACCGCACAAAAGGAACTATTCATCCCGTTGTGTCTGCACCGGCTCTCCGCATGAGCAATTCACCTAATCCCATTCCCTGCCTTTTCCCCGTACCCCTGCACATTCTTTCTTCTCATATATCAGTTTATTCAGCTTTAGCATGTTTATAGATGTGGTCACCCATCTGCTTAAAAGTATGCAGGGAGAGAGGGAATGGGTGATCACCAGACAGTCAAAAAGAATCAGGCAGGTAGTGCAGGTGACCCCTGAGTGCATCTGACTCTCCAACAGGTATTCAGTTCTGAATACTGAGGAAAGTGATGCTTCACCTGGGGAGTACAGCCAGAGCCAGGTCCATGGCACCACGGGTGGCTCAGCTGTAGAGTGGGATACAGGGATGACGGAAAGAGCCAGAGTGATCGGTGGTTCAATAGTCAGGGGAACAGACAGGCGTTTCTGTGGCCACAGACGTGAATCCAGGATGGTGTGTTGCCTACCTGTTGCCAGGGTCAAGGATGTCACTGAGCGACAGCAGAGCATCCTGAAGGTGAAGCGGAACAGCCAGAAGTCGTGGTTCACATCGGAACCAACGACATAGGTAGAAAGAGGAATGTTGTTCTGTGGTCAGAATTTGGGAGCAAGGGAAGAAATTGACAAGCAGGACGTCAAAAGTAGCAATCTCCGGATTACTCCCAATGCCATGCACAACTGAGCACAGAAATAGAAAGATAAGACAGATGGATGTTTGGCTGGAAATATGATGCAGAAAGGAGGGCTTCATATTCCTGGGACACTGGACCAGCTCTGGGCGAGATGGGTCCTGAATAGGCCGGGGGATTTTCACCTGAACAGAGTCGGGACTGGGTTCCTTGTGGAACGTTTTGCTAGTACTGTTGGGGAGGGTTTAAACTAGTTTGGTAGGGGGATGGGGACCTGAGGGTAGACTCAGCTGGGACAAAATCAGAAATGAAAATGGAAGGCGGAAAATTAATGGATGAGTCTGGAAGACAGAGGAAACAAAGGTTATAAAATAAAGATGAAGAGCTTAGCGGTGCTCAAGGGTATCTATTTCAATGCAAGGGGTATAGAAAATAAAGCAGATGAGCTGAGGGCACAGATAGACACGTGGTAGTATGATATCATAGCTATTGCAGAAACATGGCTTAAGGAGGGACAGGAATGGCAGCTCAACGTTCCTGGTTACCGGGTTTTCAGATGCGATAGGGAAGGTGATAAGAAAGGAGGGGGAGTGACAATTTTGGTCAAGGTATCTATTGCAGCTGTGAGGAGGGATGATATGTTGGAAGGTTCATCAAGTGAGACCATATGGATTGAGCTGAGGAACCAAAAAGGGACAATCACACTGCTGGGAGTGTTATCTCGACAGCCAAATAGTCAGGGGGAGATCGAAGAGCAGATATGTAGGCACCTCTCTGAGAAGTGCAAGAGCAATAGGGCAGTAATAGTCGGGGATTTTAATTACCCCAATATTAACTGGGATAATTTTAGTATGAAAAGAATTGAGGGAGCAGAAATCTTGGGGTGCATTCAGGAGAACGTTTTTGACAAGGATGTAACAAGTCCAACAAGAGAGGGTGCCGTTTTAGACATTGTTTTAGGAAATGAAGATGTGCAGGTGGAAGGAGTAGCAGTGGGAGAGCATTTTGGTGGGAATGATCATAATTCAGTTCGTTTTAACATAATTATGGACCAGGACAAGAGATATATCAGCAGTTAGAGTTCTCAATGGGTCAAGGCTGATATTACTAAACTGTGGAGCGAAAGTGGACTGGAAACAGCTGCTTGAAGGTAATTCAATCTCAGAGCAGTGGGAGGCATTCAAAGGGGAGATTCAAGAGGTTCAGGATAAGCATGTTCCCACAAAGAAAAAGGGTGAGTCGGCCAAATCTCGAGTCCCATGGATGTCAAGGTGCCGACAGGGTAGGATAAGACAGAAAAGGGAAGCATATATCCGACACTGAGAACTCAATACTACAGAAAGTTGTGAGGAGTTTAGAAAGTGGAGGGGTCAAATCAAAAAGGAAATGAGGAAAGGAAAGAGAGGGAATGAAATAATATTGGCAAGCAAAATCAAGGTGAACCCAAAGATGTTTTCTCAATACATTACGAGTAAGAGGTTAACTAAGGGGAGAGTAGGACCCATAATAGATCAGAAAGGTAACCTTTGTATAAGGGTGGAAGATATTGGTATGGTTCTTTATTGATCACTTTGCGTATGTCTTCAGAAAAGAGGGGGGATTTAGATATTGTCGTTAAGGAGGAGGAGTGTGAATTATTGCGTGTGATAAACATAGGGAGAGAGGAAGTATTAATGGGATTAGCATCCTTGAAAGTTGAAAAATAACCACAGCCGGATGAAATGTACCCCAGGCTGTTCGAAGAAGCAAGAGAAGAAATAGCAGAGGGTCTGCCCACCATCATTTTCCAATCCTCACTAGATACAGTTTTGGTGCTGGAGTATTGGAGAATTGCTAACATTGTACCTCTGTTTAAAAAGGGAGCGAAGGATAGTCTGAATAATTACAGGCCAGTCAGTCTAACCTCAGTAGTGGGCAAATTATTGGAATCTATTCTGAGAGACGGGATAAACTGTCATTTAGAGAGGCACAGGTTTATCAAGGATAGTCAGCATGGAATTGTTAAGGGACGCTCTTGTTTGACCAAATTGATCGAATTTTTTGAAGATGTTACAAGGAATATAGATGAGGGTAGTGCAGTTGATGTGGTCTACATGGATTTTAGCAAGGCTTCTGACAATGTCCCACATGAGAAACTGGTTCAAAAAATAAAATCCAATGGCATCCAGAGAAATGCAGCAAGGCGGATACAAAATTGGCTCAGTGGCAGGAAATAAAAGGTAATTATTGACAAGTATTTTTGCGACTGGAGGACTGTTTCCAATATCATTCCACAGGGCTGAGTAATGGGTCCCCTGCTTTCTGTTGTCTATATTAAAGATTTAGACGTAAATGTAGGGGGTATGATCAAGACTTTTGCAGACGACACAAAGATTGGCCATGTTGTCGATAGCGAGAAGGCTGCAGGAAGATATTGACGGTCTGGTCAGATGGGCAGCAAAATGGGATTCGACCCGGATAATTGTGAGGAGCTCAAACAAGCAAAGGAATATACGATTACTAGGACAATACTGAGAAGTGTAGAGCAAGTAAGGAACTTTGGAGTGAATGCCCACATATCCCTGAAGATAGCAGGATAGGTCAATAAGGCAGGTAAGAATGCATATGGAATCATTTCCCTTTTTAGCTGAGGTATAGAATGTAAGAGCTGGGAGGCTTTGCTGGAACTGTATAAAACATTGGTTAGGCCACATCTTGAATACTTTGTGCAGTTCTGGTAACCACATTACAGAAAGAAAGTAATTGCACGAGAGAGGGTACACAGGAGATTTATGAGGATGTTGCTTGGACTGGAAAAATGCAGCTATGAGGAAAATTGGATAGGCTGGGGTTGTTCTCCATGCAACAGAAAAGGCTGAGGGGAGATCTGATTGAAATGAACAACATTTTGTGGAGCCTGGATAGAGTGGAGGTGAAGGCTCTATTCACCTTCGCAGAAAGGTCAGTGACTAGGGGATATAGATTTAAAGTGATTGGTAGAACTTTCAGAAGGGAGTTGAGGAAAAACATGTTCACCCAGAAATACAAAATTGTCTCAGTGACAGGAAACAAAGGGTAATTGTTGACGGGTATTCACTGGAGGACTTTCCCGTGGTTTTCCACAGGGCTTGGTACTGGGTCCCTTGCTTTCAGTGAGGGTCTGGAACTCACGTACTGAAAGGATGGTTGAGGCAGAAACCCTCTACTGATTCAAGAAGAGTCTGAATGTGCACCACAAGTGTCATAATCTGCAGGGTTATGGATTACATGCTGGAAGGTGGGATAAGATAGGTGGATAACTTTTCGGCAGGCACAGACACGATGGGCCAAGTGGCCTCTTTCTGTGCCTTAAATTTTCAACGATTCGATGATTCTATAACACGAATCACGCTATCCTCGTTAACACTCACAATTCTGTCAACAAACTATCAAGATGATCAGAAATGATTTTCCATGAAGCTATCCCTGCTGCTTGTCATTTATTAAGATATGATTTTACAAGTAAGAAATATTTTTGTGCTGGGTTACGGCCTCCAGAATTTTCCAAGAATCAACATTTGACTGACAGTTACAGGATTTATCTAACCTCCCCTTTTTTAAACAGGGTGTAACATTTACAGCCCTCCAGTTCTCTGGCATAATTTTTTTTATTCATTCATGGGATGTGGACATCGCTGGCCATTCCAGCATTTATTGTCCATCCCTAATTACCCTTGAGAAGGTGGTGGTGAGCTGCCTTCCTGAACCACTGCAATCCACGTGGGGTAGGTACACCCACAGTGCTGTTAGGAAGGAAGTTCCAGTATTTTGACCCAGCGACAGTGAAGGAACTGCAAGATAGTTTCAAATCAGCATGGTGTGTGGCTTGGAGGGGAACTTGCAGGTGGTGGTGTTTCCATACATCTGCTGCCCTTGCCCTTCTATGTAGTAGAGGTTGTCTGTTTTGAAGGTGCTGTCTAAGGAGCCTTGGTGTGTTGCTGCAGTGCATCTTGCAGATGGTACACACTGCTGCCACTGTGCGTCGGTGGTGGAGGGAGTGAATGTTGTGGATGGGGTGCCAATCATAATGCCGAGCTTCTTGAGTGTTTTTGGAGCTGCAGCCATCCAGACAAGCAGACAGAATTCCATCACACTCCTGACTTGTGCCTTGTAGATGGTGGACTGGCTTTGGGGAGTCAGGAGGTGAGTTACTCACCTCAGGATTCCTCGCATATGACCTGCTCTTTTAGCCATGGTATTTATATGGCTATTCCTGTTCAGTTTCTGGTCAATAGTAGCCCCT
Organism: Heterodontus francisci; assembly: GCF_036365525.1. Classification (NCBI taxonomy): domain Eukaryota; kingdom Metazoa; phylum Chordata; class Chondrichthyes; order Heterodontiformes; family Heterodontidae; genus Heterodontus; species Heterodontus francisci. The sequence continues at coordinate 2,683,062 of NW_027141861.1, read as the reverse complement.
GGGATGTTGATAGCGGGGGATTCAGAGATGGTAATGTCATTGAATGTCAACGGAGATGATTAGATTATCTCTTGTTGGAGATGGTCATTGCCTGGCACTAGTGCAGTGCGAATGATACTTGTCAATTATCAGCCCAAGCCATGATATTGTCCAAGTCTTGCTGCATTTCTGCACGGACTGCTTCAGTACTTTGGAGTCACGATTGGTCATGAAAATTGTGCAATCATCAGCGAACATCCCCACTTCTGACCTTATGAATGAAAGAATGTAACTGATGAAGCATCTGACGATAGTTAGGCCTAAGACACTACCCTGAGGAACTCTTGCGGTGATGTATTGGAGCTGAGCTGATTGACCTGCAACAACCACAACCATCTTCCTTTGTGCCAGGTATGACTCTAACCAGCAGAAAGTCCCCCCACCCCGCCCCGCCCCGCCGATTCCCACTGACTCCATTTTTGCTCGGGCTCCTTGATGCCATACTCAGTCAAATGCTGCCTTGATGTCAGGGCAGTCTCTCATACCTCACCTATTGAGTTCAGCTCCTTTGTCCATATTTGAACCAAGGCAGTAATGAGGTCAGGAGCTATGTGCCCCTGGCGGAACGCAAACTGAGCGTCACTGAGCAGGTTATTGCTAAGCAAGTGCCGCTTGATGGCAGTGTCGATGACACCTTCCATCACTTTACTGATGATTGAGAATAGGCTGATGGGGCGGTAATTGGCCGGGTTGGACTTGTCCTGCTTTTTGTATGCAGGACATACCTGGGCAATTTTCCACATTGCAGGATAGAGGCCAATGTTGTAGCTGTACTGGAACAGCTTGATGGGGGAATGGAAGTTCTGGAGCACAGGTATTCAGTACTATTCCGAAATATTGTGACGGCTCATAGCCTTTGCAGTATCCAGTGACTTCAGTAGTTTCTTGATATCATGCGGAGTGAATCGAACCCTGGGAAACAGTACTGTATACTCCCCTCCACCTCCAGTCTGAACAATGACTGTTCACCACTTCTCGCTGCTTTCTGTCCCTGTGTCAGTGTCATATCCACACCATCACTGTCACATTAATCCATGTCATAACAACTCTATGAAATGTCATTTGATCACAGGCCTACTGAAAATCTATATACAGAAGAGGATATACATGAGTAGGGGCACAAGATGTTGTCAAGGTTCTTAATAAGTACTTTGTATCTGTCTTAACAAAAGTGGGGGTGGGGGCGATGCAGGTATTATGGTTAAGGAGGAGGAGAGTGAATTATTGGATGTGATATACATAGGAGAGAGGAAGTATTAATGGGATTCGCATCCTTGAAAGTTGATAAATCACCAGGGCCTGATGAAATGTATCCTGGGCTGTCAAATGAAGTGAGAGAGGAAATAGCAGAGGTTCTGACCATCATTTTCCAATCCTCACTGGATGCAGGTGTAGTGCCAGAGGATTGGAGTACTGTTCACATTGTACCTCTTTAAAATGGAGCAAGAGATATACCAAAAAATTGCAGGCCAGTCAGTGTTACCTCAGTTGTGGGAAAATGATTGTAATCTATTCTCAGAGACAGGATAAACTGTCACTTAGAAAGGCTCAGGTCAATCAAGGACAGTCAGCATGGATTTGATAAGGGAAGATATTGTTTGACCAACTTGATTGAATTTGTCGACGAAGTAGCAAGGATGATAGATGAGGGTAGTGCAGATGATATGGTCTCCGTGGATTTTTGCAAGGCTTTTGACAAGGTCCCATGTGGCATACTAATTAAAAAATTACAAAATTGGCTCAGTGACAGGAAACAAAGGGTGATTGTTGATTTAGAATTTAGAACATTACAGCGCAGTACAGGCCCTTCGGCCCTCGATTTTGCGCCGACCTGTGAAACCATCTGACCTACATTATTCCATTTTCATCCATATATCTATCCAATGACCACTTAAGTGCCCTTAAAGTTGGCGAGTCTACTACTGTTGCAGGCAGGGCGTTCCACGCCCCTACTACACTCTGAGTAAAGAAACTACCTCTAACATCTGTCCTATATCTATCACCCCTCAACTTAAAGCTATGTCCCCTCGTGTTTGCCATCACCATCCGAGGAAAAAGACTCTCACTATCCACCCTATCGAAACCTCTGATTATCTTATTTGTCTCTATTAAGTCACCTCTCCTCCTCCTTCTCTCCAACGAAAACAACCTCAAGTCCCTCGGCCTTTCCTCGTAAGACCTTCCCTCCATACCAGGCAACATCCCAGTAAATCTCCTCTGCACCCTTTCCAAAGCTTCCACATCCTTCCTATAATGCGGTGACCAGAACTGCACGCAATACTCCAGGTGCGGTCTCACCAGAGTTTTGTACAGCTGCAGCATGACATCGTGACTCCGAAACTCGATCCCCCTACTAATAAAAGCTAATACACCATATGCCTTCTTAACAGCCCCATTAACCTGGGTAGCAACCTTCAGGGATTTATGTACCTGGACACCAAGCTCTCTCTGTGCATCTTCACTACCAAGAATCTTCCCATTAGCCCAGTGCTCTGCATTCTTGTTACTCCTTCCGAAGTGAATCACCTCACACTTTTCCGCATTAAACTCCATTTGCAATCTCTCAGCCAAGCTCTGCAGACTATCTATGTCCCTCTGTACCCTACAACATCCTTCGGCACTATCCACAACTCCACCGACCTTAGTGTCATCCGCAAATTTACTAACTAACACTTCTACACCCTGTTCCAGGACATTTATAAAAATGACAAACAGCAGTGTCCCCAAAACAGATCCTTGCGCTAGACCACTAGTAACTAAACTCCAGGATGAACATTTGCCATCAACCACCACCCTCTGTCTTCTTTCAGCTAGCCAATTTCTGATCCAAAGCTCTAAATCACCTTCAACCCCATACTTCCGTATTTTCTGCAATAGCCTACCGTGGGGAACCTTATCAAACGCCTTACTGAAATCCATATGCACCACATCCACTGCTTTACCCTCATCCACCTGTTTGGTCACCTTCTCGAAAAACTCAATAAGGTTTGTGAGGCACGACCTACCCTTCCCAAAACCGTGCTGACTATCGCTAATGAACTTATTCTTTTCAAGATGATTATAAATCCTGTCTCTTGTAACCTTTTCCAACATTTTACCCACAACCGAAGTAAGGCTCACAGGTCTATAATTACCAGGGCTGTCTCTACTCCCCTTCTTGAACAAGGGGACAACATTTGCTATCCTCCAGTCTTCTGGCACTATTCCTGTCGACAATGACGACATAAAGATCAAGGACAAAGGCTCTGCAATCTCCTCCCTATCTTCCCAGAGAATACTAGGATCTACTTGATGGGTGTTTTACTGACTTGAGGTCTGTTTCAAGTGGCTTTCCACAGGGCTCATTTCTGGATCACCTGCTTTTTGGAGCATATATTAACGATTGGAACGTAAATGTAGGGGCATGATCAAGATGTGTGCAGATGGCACACAAATTTGCCATGTGGTAGATAGCGAGGAGGATAGCTGTAAGCTGCAGGAAGATATTGATGGCAGAAAAGTGTCAAATGGAATTCAACCGGTTAAGTATGAAATGTGTAATTGAGGAGGTCAAACAAGGCAAAGGGATAGACAATTAATAGGAAAATGCTGAGAAGCGTAGAGGATGTGAGGGACCTTGAAGTCAATGTCCACTGATGTCCTGAAGGTAGCAGGTCAGGTCGATAGGTGGTTAAGAAGGCATATGGAATCCTTTCCTTTATTAGCTGAGGTATAGAATACAAGAGCAGGGAGGTTATGCTGGAACTGTATAAATCATTGGTTAGGTCACAACCTGAGTACTGTGTGCATTTCTGGTCACCTGATTACACAAAGGATGTAATTGCACTCGAGAGGGTGCAGAGGAGATTTACAAGGATGTTTGCCAGGACTGGAAAAATGCAGCTACGAAGCAAGATTAGATAGGCTGGGGTTGTTCTACTTGGAACAGAGAAGGCTGAAGGCAGATTTGATTGAAATGGACATAATTTTGAGGGGCTTGGATAGAGTGGAGGTGAAGAGTCTATTCACCTTAGCAGAGAGATCAGTGACTAGGGGGCAGTGACTTAAAGTGCTCGGTAGAAGGATTAACTGGGAGTTGAGGAGAAACCTGTCCACCCAAAAATACAAAATTGGCTCAGTGGCAGGAAACAAAGGGTCATTGTTATAATAAAAGCAAAATACTGCGGAAGCTGGAAATCTGAAGTAAGAACAATAAATGCTGGAAATACTCAGCAGGTCTGGCAACATCTGTGGAGGGAGAAGCAGAGTTAAGTTTTCAGATCAGCGATGAAGGGTCACGGACCTGTCACGTTAACTCTGCTACTCTCTCCACAGATGCTGCCAGACCTGCTGAGTATTTCCAGCATTTCTTGTTTTTATTAAAGGGTAGTTGTTGACAGGCATTTTACTGACCGGAGGACTGTTTACAGTGGCGTTCCACAGGGTTCAGTATTGCATCCCCTGTTTATAGTGAGGGTCCAGAACTTACTGCCTGAAAGGATAGTTTAAGCAGAATCCCTCCACTCAGTGAAAAGGAAACTGGATGTTCACCTCAACTGACATTATCTGCAGGGCTGTGGATCAAATGCTGGAAGGTGGGATTAGCGTTGGTGGATCATTTTTCGGCCGCTGCAGACACAATGGCACAAGTGGCCTCTTTCAGTATTTTAAACTTTCTATGATTATATTCCATGAAACACTCACAGTTACGTCCTCAACGAACTTGTACAAGATTATCAGGAATGATATTTCATTAACCTTTCCGTGCTGCTTGTCATGTATTAAAAGTTGTATTACAAGCAAGATATATTTTTGTGCTGGGTTATGACCTCTAGAAGTTTCCAACAACCAACATTAGACTGATGCTTACAAGGTTTACCCAACCTCTCCTTTTTAAACAGGGTGTAACGTTGACAATCCTCCAGACCTCTGGCATCACTCCCTGAAAGATTTTCAGTGCCTCTGTCATTTCCACCATTTCTTCCCTCAGTAACTCTCATAATTCCCATCCAGACTGGCTAAATGTTCTACTTTATTGTAGTACAAAAAGTGTTGAATTGAAAGGGGTTAACTGAACCAGTTTGTTCAGTGACTGTAATTAATGCTGGTCTCCATGGACCCTAATGGTGTCACTGGAGGGTTTCCCTCTTCTATTAATACAGGCCTCCTTTCAATGTGTTTTCTGAAAGTGTCAGCGGGAGCATCAGCTCCGGCACTCAAAGGGATCCGTGGCTGCAGAGAGATGGTGAGGAGATATCAGAATCTGAACAATAGATTGGAATGTTACAACAATGGGTCAGAATCTGAGAACAATAGATTGGAATGTTACAACAATGGGTCAGAATCTGAGAACAATAGATTGGAATGTTACAACAATGGGTCAGAATCTGAGAACACTGGATTGGAATATTACAACAATGGGTCAGAATCTGAGAACAATAGATTGGAATGTTACAACAAGTGACAGGAGTTTATCCTATTGGTTTGACTATCTTACTGCAGATTATTATTGGATTACATTAGAATTGCGGATCGCTTATGCTCTGAGGATGATTCAATTTATTTACTATCCCATCCTCGCTACTATTGGTGTCCCTGGTAAGTCTCTGTATCCAACTATTAGATTCATAAACCATATTTCACTGATTTAGTGTTCTTGTCATTTAAATCGTGAGAAGACTGAAACCATTGTCTTCAGTTTCTGTCACAAGCACCATTCCCTGTCCATGATCTGCATCCCCCTCGCTGGCCATTTTCTGAGGCTGAACCAGGAAGTTTACAACCTCTGGTATCTATTTAATGCTGAGCTGATTTCATCCCCATATTCGCTCCATCCCCAGCCCAGCCAATTGTTATGGCCAGGTGAGGAGGGGTCAGAGTGGGTCTTCTTTATTTGACTGCAACAGTGTTTGTCCTTTATAAACAGTGCAATAGTAACGTCTCATTGAGTGTTTTACATTTTACCTTTGGTGTGATGGTGAAGGAACTGATCGGACAGGTTCTCTTGAGTTTAAACATGGAAGAGGTGAGTTTATTATACTTAACAATATAAACCCGATCTAAATAAAATCATTAAAAAAAACACAACACACAGTTACGTACACACTCACACGAGAATCACACACACACACACAGATAGATTACAGAGTGAGAAGTAAATTTGTGGTTGGATTTGAGTCCAGAATAAATTTTTAAAAAAAAACTCATTCTGTGATGTTGGGCGATTCCGTGGTCTTCCAGCTGAAGTTATATTCTTGACGTCCTTTGCTTGTCGAAGTGCAGTTTGTGGCTGGTCCACATTGCTCAGGGTTTTCCTTGAGGCAGACTTGTAGGTGGCTTTCTTCCCCTGGTTACTCTGTCTGTAGCAATCCGTAGGCATGAGGGGCCCACAGTCACATGTGATTTTCAAACTTGTGATGTTAGGAGGAGAGAGAGACGGAGAGAGAGAGGTGGGGGGAGTGCGGGGTGGGGGGGGCGGGGGGGCGGTGGTCACAGCCCGTCCGCTTCTGCACATTTTGAATCACTGGCTTGTCTGTTTTTGTCCAGGGGAAACTCCCAGCTTTCACAGAGTTGGGCAGAAGGTCTCATGACTGCCTCAGTGCATTCTCTGGACCCTTCTAATGTGATTCAAAGTTAGAAACTTCTATCTCCCCAGGGTTCAGGATGCCAGTATATATACTTGGAGGAGTTTGCACTTTGAAATTCAATGTGTCAGAGTAGCCTTGTATGCCGTGTTAATGAATGTAATCTTAGGTCATTCAATCACTGGAGCAAGCCAATGATATAGATCCAGGCTCATCAGACATGTGGCTCCTGTCGTAGGCCTTGGAATGTGAAAAGGTGTTCCAGATGCCAATTGCGGTGGCCATCTTGATTGCCAGCTTTTTCAAGGTTAACGGTAGGATGTTTTCTATCAAAAATTTAGTGTAAGTTTCCAATCGATGAATTAAAATTCCTCATTTGGCATATTGTGCTATCGTGACACCGGCATAGCACATGGAAAGAAATGTGATAATAGGAACATTTCATTGCAGAATTGTGGGAAGAAAACGGAAGAAATACACATGCATTCTCAATAATCACTTCTCAAATTCACACATGAATCTTAGAATTACTGCAGCTGACATTGTCTGTTGCAGCTGTACTGATTTAAATATTTTTGGCATTTTGTCTGGGATGGTCATGTGTCGGTTTCGACCTTGGACAATGCATCACCAATTGCTTGTTTTCCTTTTCTCTCCTCTAATGAAGTTTTAACTACTCAGGTACTATGCACCTTGATAATCTTTCTCCCAAAACCGACAGTGTGTAATAAATTGTTTTTTTTGCCCCTGTGAGGTGTCCGAGATTTCCTCTGGGCCTTTGTCCTAGCTCAGTTCGGCTTTGAAATTGTTGGGTTTGATTAGCTTTGTGTTTGGGATCTGATCATTGGGTTCTTCAGAGGGTAGATCCACACTGACCTTACTTTTAGCTTTCTGGTGAGGTGCACAAGTGCTGTTTACTTGAGGGTATTTTCCCTTCACTTTTTACTTAACTATGGGAAGGAACTTTCTTTTATCTACCCTATGTCTTTTGCGACATTACTGCGCACAGGTGTCTGTCCAGCTTTCACTGCACTCTCCAGCTGCACTTCGACTAGGTGAGGCATCTCCCTCACCATTGACATGCCTTTTTGGGACCTTTCCTTGTCCTTGCACGTTTCTGTAAATGCTGTGAGCAGCCTTTTTAGGTTGCCTCTCTGACCTGCATTTAATGAGGAGAGTGTGTGGTCCAATTTATCCAACATTTCAGGGTTGGCAAATCGTAGAGTGGGGGGGTTCCAGTTGGGAATTCTCCTGGCCATCCTCTAACCTGTCCTCACTGTCCTTTTCAATCCTCCCTTCCTGACTGTCTGACAGATCTGTACTTGTCTGTCCCCTCCACAGCATTTACTTTTTTTCCTTTGGTCTGGGATGTCAATTAAATAATTTATCTGACTATTCCTTTTGCCACTTGATATGGACCACTGAACTGGGCTTTAAGGGGTTCACCGTGCATTGGGAGTATTAACAATACATGGTTTCTGGGATGACATGTTCTAGCCTTGGCATTTCTGTCTGCTTACCTTTTCATAGCTGCCTGTGAGATCTTTTGCTGTTACTGAGCCATTGCACAGCCTCTCGTGAGCCGCTCCCAGAGCACGGAAATGTGGTCTAACATGGAAGACTCATCCCTGTGTCCCAAAAACGTCTTCTTGATTAATTTAAGAGGACCACTCATCTCGTGTCCATAAACTAATTCAAAGAGACTAAAGCCAGTGGAATCATTAGATAAGTCTCGGTAACCAGCAGGAGAAATCCCATCCCTTTGTCCCAGTCATGGGATTGCTCATTGCAGTATGGACTGATCATTGTCTTTAGGGTCTGGTGGTACTGCTCCAAAGCCCATTGTGACTGTGGATAGTAGGCTGAGGACTTTATTTAATTACTTATTTTATTTATTTAGAGATGCAGCACTGAAATAGGCCCTTCAGCCCACCGGGTCTGTGCCAACCATCAACCACTCATTTATACTAATCCTACATTAATCCCATATTCCTACCACATCCCCACCATCCCTCAACTCCCCTACCACCAACCTATACTAGGGCCCTATCAACTTGCAAGTCTTTGGCTGTGGGAGGAAACCGGAGCACCTGGTGAAAATTCACGCGGTCACAGGGAGAACTCGCAAACTTCGCACAGGCAGTACACAGAATCGAACCCGGGTCGCTGGAAATGTGAGGCTGCGGTGCTCCAGATTACCCATGACCTTTTCAAAAATACTGGACATAAAATGTGTGCCCTGATCCGACTGGATCTCAGCAGGAAGCCAATATAAAGTAAAGAATTGAGATAGCCCCTTCACCACTTCTTTGGCAGAGATAGTTCTTCGGGTGAATGGCCTCTTGGAATTGGGTCACCACATCCATAATGGTGACAAGATACTGGTCGTCCCGTTATATTTTCAGCAGGGGTCCCACACAATCTACCAGCATTCTGCTGAAGGGTTCTCACAACCTGGCACATGAGACCAATTTTACAGAAATCCACCACATCTTTGTGGAATTGTGGCCAGTCAAAATGCTGTCTTCTGCGGTCTTCGATTTTTCATATACTGACATGTCCATCCATTAGAAGTTCGTGGGCCATTGTTAATATTTATTTAAGGGACTTCAGCGGCACCACTATCTGGTGAACATCTGTCCACTCTTCATCCGCTGTTCTGTGAGGAGGTCTCCACTTCCTCATTAGCTCCTCATTCTTTAAATGGTAACAGTCTGCAACTCCCTCTGCTTCAGTTTTGGTTTGGAAAGTCTGTGCTATTTTTTAACACTGGGTCGGGTTGTGGAGCCACAAAAAAGGAAGAACCGTTTAACACATCCTTTGGGTCCTCTAACTTCCCAACGAAGGTTTCAGACAACCAGACAGTAGGGTCATCCGTCTGCATTGTCAGTTCAGGGGATTGTTTGGCCATGGACCGAGTCACCACACAATCAGGGATTTCTGCTGTAACTACCCTGTCTGCCGGACCTCTTTTGGTCTCTCTAGAACTACTGGGGAAGCTGCCACCTTTTCCCCTGTCAGATCATTACCCAGGAGCAGTTCGACCCATCAATCAGTAAACTAGGGACAATCCGCATGGTAAAGAGTCATGAAACTGGGTCAAACTCCAAGTGCACCGGATATAAGGGTATGGACATATACTGTCTTCCGATACCATTCACTAACGCTCTAGCATTCACTGCACTTCCTTTGTCCCAGCAGAAGGGATTGGCAGGCCCCTGCATCCATGAGTATGACTATTGGTTTACTTCCCTCACTCAAGGGGTGTGGTTTCACTTTTCCTTCGGATACAAATTCCTGGTAGCTCTCAAGGATTTTGTTTATTTCCCCCCCCCCCCCCGCCCCCTCTCTGTGGTAGGTCTGACTGGGTCTGGGTCTGACTTACTGGGTCTGACTGCCGCAGTTGGAGGCACAGCCTGATCTGTTGTGATTTCCATCAGGGCCCTTTTTCCTGCTATGATCTGGTGGACCCTGATTAATCCTCCAGGTTTTCCCCGTCACTTGCATCATTCAGCTCGATGGCGACCTACCTTATTACACTGGAAACACACAGGTCTTCGGCTGTTTCTCCTGCTCTCAGTACCATCCTATTTGACCTGAGGATGGGCCCCCGTGTGTCCAGCTTTTCCTCCTTGCCCTTGGCTGTTCGGGTTTCTATAACTCCCCCCGACCTTTTATTCTCGGGTCTTTGTGGTGACCAGGGAAGTGTTTCCCTTTGGGGTTACGGCCTTGTGTGCAAGGGAAAATTCATCACCAGAATTGCAACTTGTCTAGCTCTTTGAACCCTTTGTTCCTCTTTGTGGGTTTTAATGGGAGGGGGAGCGAGTTTGTGAACTCCTTGAGATGGATCACCACTCTGAGGTTTCGATATGTGGGCTGTAATTTGAGTGTTTCTATCCACTGGTCAAAAGTAAACACAAAAACTGACTTTAAATATTCTTTAGCTACCTAAAAATGAAACATTTGGCGAAGACAAATGTGGGTCCAATACAGGCAGTGTCAGGGGAATGTACAATGGTGAATAGAGAAATGGCAGTAAAACTAAATGATTACTTTGTGTCTGCCCTCATTGAGGAAGATACAAGGAAATTTCCAGAATTAGAGATCCAAGGGATTAGGGAGATTGAGGAAGTGAAGGAAATTAATATTAGTAAGAATGTTGTATTGGAGAAATTAGTGGGGCTGAAGTTTGATGAGGCGCCAGGATCTGATATTCTGCATCCCAGGGTGTGGGAAGAGATAGCTATGGAGATTGTGGCTGCATTGGTGATCATCTTCCAAAATTCTATAGATTCTGGAGCGGTTCCTGCAGATTGGAAGGTAGCAAATGTCACCCCACTATTTAAGAAGGGAGGGAGAGAGAAAACAGGGAATTATAGACCTGCTCTCAAACATCAGTCGTTGGGAAAATGCTGGGATTTTATTCTAAAGGATGTGATAAATGGACAGTTGGATAATAATCTGTTTGGGCATCGTAAACATGGATTTATGAATGAGAAATCATGTTTGGCGAACCTGTTGGAGTTTTATTGGGGATGTTACTAACAGAATTGATAAAGGGGAGTCGGTGGACGTGTTCTCCTTGGATTTTCAGATGGTTTTTGATAAAGTACCCCACAGGAGGTTGGTTAGCAACATTAAAGCACATGGGATAGGAGGTAATATACTGGCATGGATTAAAGATTGGTTAACAGGCAGAAAACAGAGAGTAGGAAGAAACGGGTCGTTCTCACTTTGGCAGCTGTGACTATTTGGGGACCGCAAGGATCAGTACTTGGGCCCCAGCTCTGAACAATATATGTCAATGATTTGGATGTGGGGACCAAATGTAGTATTTCCAAGTTCGCAGATGACTCAAAACTAGGTGGGAATGCATGTTGTGAGGTAGATGCAATGCGTCTTCAAGGGGATTTGGACAGACATAGTGAATGAGTAAGAACATGGCAAATGGAATGTAATATGGGCAAATATGAGTTATCCACATTGGTAAGAGGAACAGATGTGCAGAGTATTTCTTAAATTGTGAAAAATTAGAAAGTGTAGATGTACAAACGGACCCGGGTGTCAGTTAATCACTGAAAAAGATGCAGGTGCAGCAAGCAATTAGGAAGGCGAATAGTCTGTTCGCCATTATCAAGGGATGATTTGAGTACAGGAGTACTGACGTCTTGCAGCATGTGTATAGAACCTTGCTTAGACCACACCTGGAATATTATGTGCATTTTGGGTCAATTTACTTCAGGAAGGATATTATTGCGATAGAGGGAGTGCAATGAAGTTTCACCAGACTTGTTCCCGGGATGGTGGGACAGTTCTATGAAGAGAGATTGGGGAAACTGGGCCGGTATTCTAGAGAGTTTCAAAGAATGTGTCGGGATCTCATTGAAACGTATGAAATAATTAAAGGGATAGACAGCGTAGACGTATGTACGAAAATTTCCCTGGTTGCGGAGTCTGGAACTAATGGATACAATTTCGAAATAAGGGGGAAGCCATTTAGGACAGAAACGACAAGTAAACTTTGACTCAGAGGTTTCTGAATCTTTGGAATTCTGCATCGCAGGCGGATGTGGAATCTCAGTCGTTGTGTATATTTAAAGTATAGATTGACAGATTTCTAACTGCAGATGACAAAAATGGGATATGGAGATTATTTGTGGAAAAGGCATTGAAGTGGATGATCAGCCATGGTCATATTGAATGGTGGAGCAGCCTCGATGGGCTGAATGGCCTACTCCTGCTCCAATGTCCCTATGTTCGGAAGCTGCTTAACACTTTCAAACTCGAGGTCAGTTTAGTCAGGCTGCTTTCTGAGGGTTTGGAATGTTTGACGGTACACTTCCAGTACTATTTCATGTACACCCAGGATAGCAATTTTAGTCATCTCATAATCTGATGAACTTTCATCTGGCAACAGTGAATAAATCTCATGGGATTTTCCTGTTACTTTGTTTTGTAAAAACAGTGTCCAGCTCTCTGACGGCCATTTCGGTTGCTTTGCAAGCTTTTCACAATTGACGAAAAAGTCTGCCACATCCTCCTCATTTAACTTTGTCATGAACTGGGAGAACTTTAAGAGCTCAGCACATGGTCCTGAGCTAGGGGCAGCTCCCACACTAGCTGTGCCTTCACTGGGTGTATGGGTCTTCCTCTGGTTGTTTGAGCTGCCTTAACTCCCTTTCCTCATTCTCATTCTGGAACACTCTTACTTTTTCCCTTTCTTGACACTCACTCTGCTCCTTCTCGCTCTCTCTGGAATTCTAATTCTAGTCTATTCTGTTCTAGTTTTACCTTAGCTAACATTACTCTATCTGTTAGTGATTCTAACCCTGTTTGAGTCTTCAGCTTCAAGTGAAATATGGTTGGCCAAAAGTCTTAGGATTTCGGATTTCCTACCTTTTGGACGGATAGTAATCCCTAACTGTCCAGCTACATTACTCAACTTTTCAACAGACAGGCGTTTTAACCTGTACCAAGTTACTTAACTCTGTATGCAACTCCTTTATTGGGAATGTAACTCCTTTCGTCAGAAAGGGAGGGAAACAGAAAACAGGAAACTACAGGCATGTTAGCCTCACATCTGTCTGAGGTAAAATGTTAGAAGCTATTGTTAAAGACAGTGTAGCCGGCACTTAGAAAAATTCAACGTAATCAGGCAGAATCAAAATGGTTTTATGAAAAGGAAATCATGTTTAATCAATTTGTTGGAGTTCTTCGAAGAGGTACCATGTGCTGTGGAGAAAGGGGAACCGGTGGATGTACTGTACATAGATTTCCAGGAGGCAATTGATAAGGTGCCACATCAAAGGTTTTGTGAAAATAAAAGCTCATGTTGAAGGGGGTAACATGTTGGCATGGATAGAAGATTGGTTAGCTAACAGAAAACAGGCAGTAGGCATAAACGGGTCATTTTCTGGTTGGCAAGATGTAACGAGTGGTGTGCCACAGGGATCAGTACTGGGACCTCAACTTTTTACAATTTATATAAATGACTTGGATGAAGAGACCGAAGGCATGGTTGCTAAATTTGCTGATGACACAAAGATGAGTAAGAACGTAACACGGCAAGGGGACATAAGTAGGCTGTAAATGAATGTAGATAGGTTAAGTGTGTGCGTGAAGACCTGGGAAATGGAGTATAATATGGGAAAATGGGAAATTGTCCATTTTGGCAGGAATTATAAAAAAAGAAGCATATTATCTAATGGTGAGAGATTGCAGAGCTCTGAGATGCAGAGGGATCTGGGTGTCCGTGTGCATGAATCACAAAAGGTTAGTATGCATGTTCAGAAAGTAATTAGGAAAGCTAATAGAATGCTATCGTTTATCGGAAGGGTAATTGAATGCAAAAGTAGGGATGCTATGCTTCAGCTACAGAGGGCTTTGGTGAGACCACATCTGGAGTACTGTGTACATTACTGGTCTCCTTATTTAAGGAAGGACGTACATGCATTGGAAGCAATTCAGAAAAGGTTTACCAGACTAATACCTGGAATGGGTGAGCTGTCTTATGAGGGAATATTGGACAGGCTCGGCTTATATCCACTGGAATTTAGAAGGGTAAGTGGTGACTTGATTTGAACATCTAAGATCATGAGCGGTCTTGACAGGTTGCATGTGGAAAGATGTGTGTATCTTGGTGTATCTAGAATTAGGGGTCACTATTTAAAAATGAGGGCTCGCCCATTTAAAACAGCGATGAGGAGATTTTTTTTTCTCTGAGGGTCATGAGCCTTGGGAATTCTCTTCCTCAAAAGGCAGTGGAAGAGAGTCTTTAATTACGTGTAAGGCAGAGATAGATAGATTCTTGACAAGCAAGGGGGTGAAAGATTATCGAGGGTAGGTGGTAATGTGGAGTTGAGGTTTCAGTCAGATTGGTCATGATCTTACTGAATGGCAGAGCAGCCTTGAGGGGCCGAGTGGCCTACACCTGCTCCTAATTCATATGTTCATATGTTCGTATGCTCTGTCTTCGAACGTGGGCATTTCAGTGTTCCAGTAGTGAAAGCCACAATAAAACCTTCATTGACATTTTAAGTTTTTCTCAGGATCAATTGTTTTCCCTACTTCCAATTTCTCATTTGTTGTTGGTTTACGATCACTCGAACCTCCAGATTTCTGTGACAGCCAGGTGAGGAGGGGTCCCAGGCTCCCCTCTTGTCTTATATCTTATTTCACCACAACAGAGTTTATTCCTTTTTAGCAGTGGACGTGCTGACCACCTCAGTGAGTATTTTACCTTTTATCTTTGATGTGATCGTGAAAGAGCCAATAGGAGAGGTTTTCCTGAGCTTAAACAAGAGGTGAGTTTATTATACTTAACAATCTAAGCTGTATCTAAATAAAATAATAAAAATATACGCTACACATTCACGCACACACTCACTCGAGAATCACACACAGATAAATTAGAGTGAGAAATAAATTTGTGATGGATTAGTGTCCAGAATGAATAAATTTTAAAGAACAACGTCTGTGAAGTTGGATAATTCTCTGGTCTGCATTTTCCCACCTTTAGTTATGCGTTTCATGTCATCTGCAAGAGTTGAAATTATGTTTTTTTTTACTTATACGGTTGTGTCATTTATATATCTATCTATATGCCAGGAACAGCACTGGTTCTAATACTGAATCCTGCAAAACAGCACTGCATACTCCGCCTCCCCCAGTCTGAACAATGTCTGTTCACCACTTCTCTCTGCTTTCTGTCCCTGAGTCAGTATCATATCCACACTGTCACTGTCACATTAGTCCAAATGTTCCATTTTTCATAACAAGTCTATGAAATGGCATTTGATCACCGGCCTTTTGAAAGACTGTACACATAACACAAAACATGTTGACCTCATCAACAGTCACAGTTATGTCATCAACGAACTTGATTAAGATTATCAGACATGATTTTCCATTAACCTATCCGTGCTGTTTGTCATTTATAATCCCATATTTTCACAAGAAAGATATATTTTTGAGCTGGGTTCTGGCCTCATGTAATTTCCAACCACCGACATTAGACTGACTGGTCAGTAGTTACAGGATTTATCTAATCTCTTTTTGCAACAGGGAGTAACATTTACAGCCCTCCAGTCCTCTGTCGTGACTCCCATATCCAAGGAGGATTGGAAGATTCTGACCAGTGCCTCTGCTATTTCCACCATTCCTTCCCTCAGCAACCGTCTCCATTGTTTTATCAAAGAACTGCATAAAGTTCAGTTTTCCTAATCTGTCTATTGAATGACACTTGATCAAACACATTTTGAAAGTCTATAAATATAACTTAAATCACACCACCCTCCTCAACCCTCTCCATTGTTTCATCAAAGAACTCCATCAAGTTTAACTCGCCACCACCTCTCTCCTCTCCTCCACTGTTGTTAAATTATCAAACTGCTTATCTGATATCCAGTACAGGATGAGCAGAAATATCCTCCAATTAAATATTGGGAAGATTGAAGCCATTGTTTTCACTCCCTACTCCAACTCTGTTCCCTTGCTAATGATTCCATCCCCCTCCCTGCTAACCGTCTGAGATTCAGACAGTCTGTTTATAACCTTGGTGTCATATTCGGGACAACATTAATAGGCACATGGACAAATGTAGGTTAATTAAGGAAAATCAGCATGGATTTGTTAAGGGAAAATGGTGTTTAACAAACTTACTGGCGTTTTTTGAAGAGGTAAAAAGGAAGCCTGATGAGGGCAATGCTGTGATGTGGTGTAAATGGAATTCCAAAAAGCATTTGATAAAGTGTCACACAACAGACTTGTGAGCAAAGGTACAGCTCATCAAATGAAAAGGACAGTAGCAACATGAAACTAAACTGGTTGAGTGACAAGAAACAGAGATTAGTGATTAATTGATGCTTTTCGGGCTGGAGAAAAGTTTGTAGTGGAATCAAAACAAAATACTGCAGATGCTGGAAATCTGAAATAGAATCAGAAAGTGCTGGAAATACTCAGCAGTGTCTGTGGAGAGAGAAATAGAGTTAATGTTCCAGGCTTGTGACCTTTCATCAGAACTGGCTTAGGTTAGAAATGTAATAGGTTTTAAGCAAGTGAAGCGGGAGTGGAGGGTGTAAACACAAGGACACAAATGTAGCCATGAGAGCAGGGGTGGGGGATGGAGTGTGTTGAAATGACAAGCGAGCGGAAGCTCAGGGTCATGCTTTTGGACTGAGCGGAGGTGTTTCACAAAGCGGTCACCCAATCTGCGTTTGACCTGCTGTGGTGTTCCAGTGAACATCGATGTCAGCTCGAGGAACAGCACCTCATTGTCCATTCTTCAGACTTCTGGAGTAAACATTGAGTTCAATAATTTCAGAGAATGACTGGTCCATTTTTATTATTATTTTGTTTCATCAGTTTTTTTTTACCATGTGCCAGACTTAAACTGGGATTTTTATGTTGGTGCTTTTAGCTCGGCCTGTTCATTATTCTGTCATTTAAAACCTGCTCTGCACTAATGCTTTGTCTTTCACCACACCATGAGCACACTCTCTTTGCCTTTGCCCCATGACCTCCTGGTCAGTTAATCTCTCTGACCCTCTGTTCTATCAACACCCCTTTTGCTCCATTTTGCCCCATCCCTGCTTTATCTGCTTCAAACTTGATATTTCTAACCTTTTCCAGTTCTGATGAAAGATATCAGACCTGAAACATTAACTCTGTTTCTCTCTCTCAACTCAGATGGTGCCAGACCTGTTGAGTATTTCCAGCACGTTTTTTTATTTAAGATTTGTGGTGGAGGTCCCTGGGGATAAGTGTTAGGACCCTTTTTCTTCCTGACATATACTAATGACCTGGACCTTGGTGTACAGGGCACAATTTCAAAGTTTGTAGATGATGCAAAACTTGGAAACATTGTGAACTGTTAGGAGGATACTATAAAACGTAAAAAGGACATAGACAAATTGGTGGAATGGACAGACAGGTGGCAGATGAAGT
The DNA here is from genome assembly GCF_036365525.1 of Heterodontus francisci. NCBI lineage: Eukaryota > Metazoa > Chordata > Chondrichthyes > Heterodontiformes > Heterodontidae > Heterodontus > Heterodontus francisci. Next base: position 2,665,516 of record NW_027141861.1, on the reverse strand, counting down.
TCAATGTGGAGAAATATGAAGTGATTCATTTCGTAGGAAGGACATGGAGGGAAAATATAGAATAAAGGTTACAATTCTGAAGGGGGTTCAGGAGCAGAGGGACCTGGGTGTATATTTTAGATTAGATTAGAGATACAGCACTGAAACAGGCCCTTCGGCCCACCGAGCCTGTGCCGAACATCAACCACCCATTTACACTAATCCAATATTCCTACCAAACATCCCCACCTGTCCCTATATTTCCCTACCACCTACCAATACTAGTGACAATTTATAATGGCCAATTTACCTATCAACCTGCAAGTCTTTTGGCTTGTGGGAGGAAACCGGAGCACCTGGAGAAAACCCACGCAGACACAGGGAGAACTTGCAAACTCCACACAGGCAGTACCAGGAATCGAACCCGGGTATATGTGCATCGGTCTTTGCAGGTGGCAGGACAGGTTGAGAGAGTTTTTCATAAAGCCTACAGTATCCTGTTGCATGGAATACAAGAGCAAGGGGGTTGTTTTGAACTTGTATAAGACACTAGTTCGGCCTCGGCTGCAGCGTTACGTTTAGTTCTGGGCACATTAGATAACGTGAAGACATTGGAGAGTGTGAAAAAACATTCACAAGAATGGTTCCAGGGATGAAGAATACCAGTTATGAAGATAGACTGGAGAAGTTGGAACATTTTCCTTGGAGAAGAGAAGGCTGAGAGGAGATTTGAAAAACGTCTGCAAAATTATGAGGTGTCTGGACACAGTTGATAGGGAAAAAGTGTTTCCACACCTGAAAGGATCGAAAACGAGAGGACAAAGAATTAAAGTAATTGGTAAAAGCAGCAGAAGTGACATGAGGAAAACATTTTCATACAGCGAGTGTTAAGGTCTGGAATGCACTGCCTGAGAGTGTGGTGGAGGCAGATTCAATCGAGGCATTCAGGAGGAAATTGGATAGCTATCTGAAAAGGAAGATTGTACAGAGGTACAGGAAGAAGGCAGGGGAGTGACACTAGATGAATTGCTCGTTTGGAGAGCCAGTGCAGACACGATGCACAGAATGGCCACCTTCTGTGCTGTAACAATTCTGTGACTCTGTGGCATTCGACCACAAAATGAGTTTCCAACCTCATATTCGTGCCATCACTATGGCCACCTATTTCCACCTCAATAACATCGCCCAAATTCACCCCTGTCTCATCTCATCTGCTACTGAAGCTCTCATTCATGTTTTCATTACCTGTAGACTAGACAATTCAAACTCACTCTCCCACATTCTACTATCTGTAAACTCGAGGTCATCTAAAACTCTGCTGCCTGTGTGTTAACTCACAACAAGTCCCATTCCCCGATCACTGACCTACATCAGCTCACTGTCAAACAATGTCTTTATTTTAAAATCCTCAACACGTTTTCAAATCCATCCATTGCCTCATCCCTCACTATCTCTGTAATCTCCTCCTGCCCGACAACCCTCTGATATATCTCTGCTCCTCTAATTCTGGCCTCTTGTGCATTCCTGATTTTAATTACTCCACCATCGCTGGCCGCACATTCAGTTGTCTCGGTCCCGAGCTCGGGAATATCCTCCCTACACAGCTCCACCTCTCCCCCTCACTTTTATCCTTTCAGACACTCCTTTAAAAGTTGCCTCTTTGACCAAAATTTTGGTCTCCTAACCTAATATCTGCATTTGTGGTTCAGTGTTATACTTTGTTTCATAATGCTGCTGTGAAGTACCTTGGGATAAGTTCTTGTTGAAGTTTTCCAGACATGATTTTTCATTAGCATATCCGTGCTGCTTGAAATTTATTATGCTATGTTTTTCCAACCAACGAATATTTCTGTTCTGGAATGTGAAATTTCCCCACCACTGACGTCAGATGGACTGGACACTACAGGGTCTACTCCATCTCTCCATTTGTAATCAGGGTGTAACATTTACAACCCTCTGTCACCACTCCCATATCCAAGGAGAATTGAAAGATTCTGTCATGTGCCTCTGCCAGTTTCACCATTCCTTCCTTCAGCAATCCTTATACATCCCACCCTACTGGGTAAATGTTCTACTTTATTGTGGTACAAAAGGTGTTGGATTGAAAGGGGTTAACTGAAACTGTTTGTTTAGTGACTGTAATTAATGTCAGTCTCCATGGACTCTAATTGTGTCACTGGAGGGTTTCCCTCTTCTATTAATAAGGGACTGCTTTCAATGTGTTATTCCATAGTGTTAGCGGGAGCATCAGCCCCGGCACTAACAGGGATCAATAGCTCCAGAGAGAGGGAGATGATAGATCAGAATCTGAGAACAATAGATTGAAATGTTGCAACAATGGATCAGAATCTGAGAACAATTGACTGGAATGTTACAACAATGGTTCAGAATCTCAGAACAGTAGACTGGAATGTTACAACAATGGGCAGGAGTTTCATCTGGGAGTTTGACTCTCTTTCTGCAAATTATGGTCGGTTCTCATGAGACTATCGGATCTTTCTCGCATTGAAGATTATGCAACACTTTTACTATCCCATCCTTGCTATTATCGGTGTCCCTGGTAAGTCTCTCCATCTAGCTATGAATGTTATAAACTAAGTTTAGCAACATTAATGTTCTTGTCATTTACTCTGCCCTCCTTGCTGCATTTGTTATCCCTGGCAAAACTCTATCTCCGGCTATGAGATCGATAAACCATTGCTACTTGTATTAGAGTTCATGGAAGTTACTCTACCATCTTTTCTGCTGTTGCTTCCCCTGCTAAGTCCCTATTTCCCGCTAAGTGATCTGTTAACTCTGTTTCACTGAAATAATGTTCTTTCAATTTAAATTTTGGGAAGAGTGGAGCTCGTGCCATCAGTCTCCATAGGAAATTCTGTCCATATCCTTGAACACGTTCCCCTAACTGGCTAATATCTGAGGTTCAAACAGACAGTTTGCATCCTCTGCGTTCTATGTAACCCTGAGCTGAGTTCTGACCCCTTAATCTCTCCAGGAACAAACCCTTCCGACTACCAGCTCTGTAATATCACCCGTCTGCCTCAGCTCATCTGATACATAAATCCTCATCTGTGCCCTTGTTAACACAGATAGAAACACATAGAAACACACGTAGAAAATAGGAGCAGGAATAAGCCATTCGGCCCTTCGAGCCTACCCAGCCATTCATTATGATCATGGCTGATCATCCAACTCAATGACTTGTTCCCGCTTTCCCCCCATATCCTTTGATCCCTTTCATCCTAAGAGCTATATCTAACTGCTTCTTGAAAACATGCAATATTTTGTCCTCAACTGCTTCCTGTGGTAGCGAATTCCATAGGCTCATCACTCTCTGGGTGTAGGAATTTCGCATCTCAGTCCTGAAAGGTTTACTTCATATCCTTAGACTATGACCCCTGGTTCTGGACTCCCCCACCATCGGGGACATCCTTCCTGTATCTGCTTTGTCAAGTCCAGTTAGAATTGTATAGGTTCCTATGAGATCCCCCCATCATTCTTCTGAACTCCAGCGAACATAATCCAAACCGACTCAATCTCACCTCATACATCAGTCCCGCCATCCAGGGAATCAAACTGGTAAACCTACAGCAAGAACATCCTTCCTTAGATAAGGAGACCAAAACTGCACACAATATTCCACGTGTGGCCTCACCATGCCCTGTATAATTGCATCCCTGCTCCTGTACTCGAATCCTCTCGCTGTGAAGGCCAACATACTATTTGCCTTCTTTACTGTCCTTTGCACCTGCATGCTTACCTTCAGTGACTGGTGTACAAGTACACCCAGCTCTCCTTGCATATTCCCCTCTCTCAGTTTATAGCCATTCAGATAATAATCTGCCTTCCTGTTTTTGCTACCAAAGTGGATAACCTCACATTTATCCACATTGTACTGCATCTGCCATGCATTAGCCCACTCACTCAACTTGTCCAAATCGCCCTGAAGCCTCTCTTCATCCTCCTCACAACTTACCATCCCACCCAGTTTTGTGTCATGTGCAAATTTGGAGATATTACATTTATTTCCCTCATCGAAATCAGTAATATATATTGTGAATAACTGGGGTCCTAGCACCGATCCCTATGGTACCCAACTGGTAACTGCCTGCCATTCGGGAAAAAAAGACCCATTTATTCCTGCTCTTGGGTTTCCTGTCTGCCAACCAATTTTCTATCTATCACAATACACTAGCACCAATCTCATGTGCTTTAATTTTACACGCTAATCTCTTATGTGGGACTTTGAAGAAAGCCTTCTGAAAGTCCAAATAAACCACATCCACTGGCTCCCCCTCATGAACTCTACTGGTTACATCCTCGAAGAATTCTTGTAGATTTGTCAAGCATGATTTCCGTTTCGTAAATCCATGCTGACTCTGTCCGATTCTACCACTTTTCTACAAGTGTTCTGCTATAAAATACTTGATATTGAACTCCAGAACTTTCCCCGCTACCGACGTCAGGCTGACTGGTCTATAATTCCCTGCTTTCTCTCAACCTCCCTGGGGTTACTTTGGCTACCCTCCAATCTGTAGGAAATGTTCCAGAATCTATAGAATCTTGTAAGATGACCACCAATACATCCATTATTTCTGGGACCGCTTCTTTCAGTACTCTGGGATGTAGATTATCAGGCCCTGGGAATTTATCGGCCTTCAATACCATCAATTTCCCCAACACCATTTCTCTACTAATACTGATTTCCTTAAGTTACTCTCTCTCACTAAACCCCGTGTTCCCCAACATTTCTGATATGATATTTGTGTGCTTATTTGTGAAGACAGAACCAAAGTATGCATTTAGTTGGTCAGCCATTTCTTTGTTCCCCATAATTAATTCCCCTGTTTCTGATGGTAAGGGACCTACATTTGTCTTGACCAATCTTTAAATCTGTTAACTCCACTCTTGACTATTCCAATTATATCCTGGTCACCCTCCCAGTTATAAACCTCGATAAAGCACAGCCCATCTAGAACCTGCTGCCTGTAAACTAATTCACATCAAATCCTGATCACCCATCACCCCTGTGCTCACTGATCTACTTTGGCTCCGGGACCGGCAGCACCTTAAATTTAATATTTTCATTCATGTGTTTGAACCTCACCTTCAATTAGTCCCATTGCCCTGTCCATTCCCATATTCCTGCCTACAAGTCTTTTCTTCAATTCCCATTTAAAAGAAGGCTTCTTTCCCTCTGTTTCTGTCTATGGCAGGTATTCTCAGCACAGCAGTGTCACTGGGCCCAATGCCATGGACGTTTGGATCCATGAAATTGTATGAGCTGAGCTGCCGGTCACTTCCAGTGCTCCAGGCTGGACAGGGCTCTTGTCCCTGTTCACCAAGTATGTGCTGGTAGTGTGCAGAGGGATCTGATCTGACACCAATCAGCCATTCCAGCAGCTTTGCTATACGTCTTTGAAACGAATGGTGCGGGCGGGGTGGGGGTACATTGAGCAGTGTGAGAGGTTGCTGGCGTTGAGTGTATGAGATGCCATGTGGAGACGAATTCACTGACATTGACCAACAGTGTGAGCTCATTAAACTTCTTCTGGCACTGCTGCCAGGTCCTCGGGGCCAGACCTCTTGCATTGACCTCCCTGGCCACCTGCTCCCATTCCCTTCGGAAGACGTTCCTTAAGGGTCTCCGCCCCACCCCACAGAAACAAGGCCTCTCTCCTACGGTCACCTTCCATGACTAAGGCCTCCAGCACCACAGCTGTGAACAGCAGAGCCCTCTTTCTGTCCTTGTATTCCATTTACCTCGTCTCCAACTGCAGCATTCACAGTCAGCAGCAGCAGCCTTCTGTGATTCAGTACAGCTTCCCTTTAAGAGGGACAGACTACCTTTAAGAGCTGAATCCTGGCTGAAGCACGTGCCAGCCTCACACACAGTTAGGTCCCTGTTAAGCTTACAGACAGACAGCAGTGCGTGTCACCCTGGGCAGCACGTAGTATTCATGAAAATGAGGAGACAGCAGGAAGCTTGTGTGTCACCTGCCTCAACAGGAATGGGCACGGGCAGATCACGAATCACAATCCCTACCCCTGAAAACTGGTCCAAACGTCTCTTCCACTCTGTCTCTATTTTCCTTCCCCTCTTTCACCCTTTCTCCCTCTCTCTCTGTGTCTCTTGTTCATATAATCAGAGATTGATGCAGCACAGAAGGAGGCTATTCGGTCCGTTGTGTCAGTGCTGTCTCTTTGAAAGAGATATCTAATTAGTTCCACTTCCTCCTCTTTCCCCAGACTCCTATTGTTTTTTTTTCCTTGTCAAGTTTTTGTTAAATTCCCTTTTGAAAGATATCATTGAATCTGCTTCTATCATGATTTCAGGCAGTCAAATCCAGATCACAACCATAGAACGATAGGCCCAAATATCCATGGAAAGGTTACGGCACAGAATAAAGTTATTCAGCCCATCGTGTCTCTGCTGGCTGAAAAAACTAGTCACCCAATCTAATCCCATCTTCCATCCGCTGGTCCATGGCCTTGCCAGTTACAGCACCTCAGGTGTAGGTCCAGGTACCTTTTAAAATAATTGATGGCTTCTGGCTCCATCACCGTTCCTGGCATTGAATTTCAGACACCCACCACCCTCTGGGTGAAAAGGTTTTTCCTCATGTCCCCTCTGATCCGTCTACCAATCACTTTAAAACTGTGCCCCCTAGTAATTGACCTCTCTGCTAGGGGAAACATGTCCTTCCTGGCTACTCTACCTGGGCCCCTCATAATTTTGTACACCTTAATTAAGTCACCCCTCAGTCTCCTCTGTTCTAAAGAAAACAATCATAGCCTATCCAATCTTTCATCATGGATGCAATGTTCCATCACTGGCAACATTCTTGAAAATATTCGCTGTACTCTCTCCAAAGCAATTATGTCCTTCCTGTCATGTGGTGACCAGAACTGTACACAATACTCCAGCTGTGGCCTAACCAGTGTTTTATACAATTCCAGCATTACATCCCTACTTTTGTATTCTATATATCAGCCAGTAAAGGAAAGCATTCCATATGCCTTCTTCACCTCTCTGTCTACCTGTCCTGCCACCTTCCAAGACCTGTGGACATAAATTCCAAGGTCTCTAACTTCTTCTACCCCTTTCACTATCCTCCTGTCTGTTGTGTATTCCCTCGCTTTATTTGCCCTTCCCAAATGCATTACCTCACAGTTCCCCAGATTGACTTCCATTTGCCACTTTTCCATCCACTCAACCAAACCATTTAAACCATTGATATCATTTTGGAGTCTGCAGCTATCTTCTTCACTATTAACTACATGACCAATTTTTGTGTCATCAGCAAAGTTTCCAATCATACCTCCCGGATTTAAGTCCAAATCATTAATATACATCACAAATTGCAATGGACCCAACACTGAGACCTGTGGAACGCCACTGGAGACCGCTTTCCATTCGCAAAAAACATCTGTCGACCATTACCTTTTGTTTCCTGACATTGATCCAATTTTGGATCCAACTTGACACATTCCCCTGTATCTCGTAAGCTTTTACTTTTCTGAACAGTCTGCCACGTGGGACTTTACTAAAATCCATGTCGACCACATCCACTGCACTACCTTTATCAATCTTTCTTGCTACTTCCTCACAAAACTTAATTATGTGATTAAGGCAAGACCTTCCATTAACAAATCCATGCTGACTATCCCAGATTAATCTTTGCCTTTCTAAGTGACAGTTTATCGTAGCTCTGAGAATTGATTCTAATAATTTGCCCACCGATATCCGACTAAAGGCCTGCTCGGGTCTGGAAATAAAACCCGACCGAACCCGACAGAACAACATCGGACCCCAGTCCGAGCCGGCCCGAGCCTGACCCGACCATATTGCACTGACTGTACGTAGCATTTTTGGATGGAATGGAAGGAAGCTGCAGCATGAGCGTGGTTGCATCATAGAGGTACTCACTTGCTCACTGCGCAGACTCAGAGTCTGTGGAGTCCAGATGCACGTTTCCCTCCTTGACGTCCCAGACTCCCAGCTCAGGCAGGCTTTTCAAATTTTGATGCTTACTTACTCTACTTCCCTTTTCCTCACAGCCGATCCAAATGTAGTACTGTGTGTGTCCGACCCAACCCGAGTCCGAAAGCCGGATCCGGAAGAGCGATCCGATCCGTCCCGAACCCGACATATGTCGTCGGGTCTTGTCCGGTTTGGGTCGGGTAGCTGGCCTTGAGCTCAGACTGAAACGCCTATAATTATTTGGCTTATCCTTGGCACCATTTTTAAACATTGGTATTACGTTCACAGACCTCCAATGGTCTGGTACCTCTCCTGTATCTAGTGAGAATCTGAAGATGATCCTCGGAGCATCTGCTATTTCCTCCCTGGCTTCCTTTAATAGCCTGGGATACAATCTATCTGGTCCTGGCGATTTATCCACTTTCAAGGATGTCAGAACCTCTAGTACTTCCTCTCTCATTGTTCTTATCATATCTAATATGTCACAGACCTCCTCTTTAGCTATAATGTCTGCATCATCTCTCTCCTTTGTGAAGACAGAGACTCAGTAAGGACCCTGCCCACATCTTCTGCATCCACGCATAAACTACCTTGTACATCTCTGATATGCCCTCTCCTCTCCTTAGTTATCCTTTTATTCCTAATGTACTGATAAACCATCTTTGGGTTTTCCTTGATTCTACCTGCCAATATTTTTGACGTCCTCTCTTTGCTTTTCTAATTACCTTTTTTACTTCACCCCTGCACATTCTTTACTCCTCTCGGCTTTCTAAAGTAGTGTTTGTTTGTGACTGTCATAAGCATCGTTTATTCTGATTTATCTTACCCTGTATGTTTCCAGATAACCGGGGGCTCTAAATTTGACAACACACTGTGCAAGAAAATTCTCTTCATTTTGCCTCTGATTCTTTGCCCATTACCTTAAATCTGCATAATTTTAATGATGTTGTGAGCACAGTCCTAGCAAATACAGACCAGTTAGTTTAACATCAGTGGTGGGTCATGTTTTACAAATAATAATTAGAGAAGAAATCAACAGAAACTTGGAGGGGTTTGAGTTAATGATGGATGGCAAGCACGTATTTGTAGGAACATAAGAGCAGGAGTAGACCATTCAGCCCATCGACCCTGCTCCGTCATTCAATTAGATCATGTCTGATCAAAAGTGAAGAAATTCTTCTTCATCTCAGTCTTAAATTGCTTACCCCTTTCTCTGAGATTATGTCCCCTGGTTCAAGACTCACCACCCAGGGGTGGATCTGCATCCACCCCGTCACCCCCTGTAAAAAATTTGCATGAGATCACTTCTCATTTTTTGAAAGCCGGGAGAATACAGGCCCAGTTTTCTCAATCTCTTCTCATCCGACAATCCTGCCATCCTAGGGATTGCTTGCTGAACCTCAGTTTCACTACCTGCATGGCAAATATATCCTTCTTGAGACAAGGAGACCAAGACTGTACACAATACTCCGGGTGCAGTCTCACCAAAGTTGTATACAATTGCAGCCAGACATCTTTACTCCTGTACTCAAAAACCCTTGAGATGGAAGCCAACATACCATTTGCCTTCCAAACTGATTGGTGCACCTGCACACTGGCCTTTAGTGACTCATGAACAAGAAGACCCAGGTCCCTTTGGAAATCAACACTTCCCAACCTCTCACCAGTCAAAAATATACTGTCTTTCTGTTTTTGTTTTACTGTAGTGGATCACTTGATACTTATTCATATTATATTCCAGCTGCCATATTCTTGCCCATTCTCTTCGCCAGCCAAATCCGCTTGAAGCCTCCTTGCATCCTCCTCACAACTAACTTTCCCACCTAGTTTTGTATCATCAGCAAATTTGTAAATATTACATTTGGTCCCCACATCCAAATCATCTATATAGATTGTGAACAGCTGTGGCCCTAGTACTGATCCTTGTGGTAACCCCACTCGGAACAGTCTGCCATCCTAAGAATGACCCGTTTATTCCCATTCTCTCTTTTCTGCATGTTAACCAATCAATCCATGCCAGCATATTACCCCAATCACATGTGCTGTAATTTTGTTTACTAACCTCCTGCATGGGATCTTATCAAAAGCCTTCTGTAAATCCAAATGCACCACACCCACTGGTTCTCCTTTAATAATGCTGCAAGTAATATCCTCAAAAAACTTCAACAGATTTGTTACACATGATACCGCTTTCATAAATCCCCTTTGACTCTGCCAATTTTATCACTATGTTCTAAGTTCCAGTTATCACATCCTTTACAATAGATTCTCAGATTTTTCCTATTACTGATGTTAAACTAACAGGTGTGTAGTTCTCATTCTCCCTCTCCCACCCTTCTTAAATAGTGGGGTTAGATTTGCTACATTCCAGTCTTCAGGATCTCTTCCAGAATCTATAGAAGATTGAAAGATACCAACCAATACATCCACCATCCCGATTGCCACCAGTTGTTGGGAAAATGCTGGGACTCTATTCCAGAGGATGTGATAAATGGACAGTTGGATAATAATCTGCTTGGGCATCGTAAACATGGATTTATGAATGAGAAATCATCATTGACGAACCTGTTGGAGTTTTATTGAGGCTGTTACTAACCGAATTGAGAAAGGGGAGTTGGTGGACGTGTTATACTTGGATTTTCAGAAGGTTTTTGATAAAGTCCCCCACAGGAGGTTGGTTAGCAACATTAAAGTACATGGGATAGGAAGTAAATACTGGCATGGATTAAAGATTGGTTAACAGGCAGAAGACAGAGAGTAGGAAGAAACGGGTCATTCTCACTTTGGCAGGCTGTGACTGGTTGGGTACCGCAAGGATCAGTACTTGGGCCCCAGCTGTTAACAATATATGTCAATGATTTGGATGTGGGGACCAAATGTAGTATTTCCAAGTTCGCAGATGACACAAAACTAGGTGGGAATGCATGTTGTGAGGTAGATGCAATGTGTCTTCAAGGGGATTTGGACAGACATAGTGACTGGGCAAGAACATGGCAAATGGAATGTAATATGGGCAAATATGAGGTTATCCACATTTGGTAAGAGGAACAGATGTGCAGAGTATTTCTTAAATAGTGAAAAATTAGAAAGTGTAGATGTACAAACGGACCCGGGTGTCAGTAAATCACTGAAAACTAACATGCAGGTGCAGCAAGCAATTAGGAAGGCTAATGTTCTGTTAGCCTTTATCACAAGATGATTTGAGTACAGGAGTTGTGAAGTCTTACTTCATGTGTATAGAACCTTGTTAGACCACACCTGGAATATTGTGTGCATTTTGGCTCACTTGACTTTAGGAAGGATATTATTGCCATAGAGGGAGTGCAATGAAGGTTCACCAGACTTGTTCCCGGGATGGCGGAACTGTTCTATGAAGGGAGATTGGGGAAACTGGGCCGGTATTCTAGAGAGTTTCAAAGAATGTGTCGTGATCTCATTGAAACGGACGAAATAATTAAAGGGATAGACATCGTAGATGCATGTGCGAAAATTCCCCTGGTTTCGGAGTCCAGAACTAATGGATACAATTTCAAAATAAGGGGGAAGCCATTTAGGACAGAGATGAGGAGAAAACTTTGACTCAGAGGTTTCTGAATCTTTGGAATTCTGCATCCCAGGCGGATGTGGAATCTCAGTCGTTGAGTATATTTAAAGTATAGATTGACAGATTTCTAACAGCAAATGACAAAAATGGGATATGGAGATTATGTGTGAAAAAGGCATTGAAGTGGATGATCAGCCATGGTCATATTGAATGGTGGAGCAGCCTCGATGGGCTGAATGGCCTACTCCTGCTCCTTTGCCCCTATGTTCGGAAGCTGCTTAACTCTTTCAAACTCGAGGTCAGTTTAGTCAGGCTGTTTTCGGAGGGTTTGGAATGTTTGATGGTACACTTCTGGTACTATCTCATGTACACCCAGGATAGCAATTTTAGTCATCTCATAATCTGATGAACTTTCATCTGGCAATAGTGAATAAATCTCATGGGATTTTCCTGTTATTTTGTTTTGTAAAAACAGTGTCCAGCTCTCTGACGGCCATTTCAGTTGCTTTACAAGCTTTTCAAAAGTGACGAAAGATTCTGCCACATCCTCCTCATTGAACTTTGTCATGAACTGGGAGAACTTTAAGAGCTCAGCACATGGTCCTGAGCTAGGGGCAGCTCCCACACTAGCTGTGCCTTCACTGGGTGTATGGGTCTTCCTCTAGTTGTTTGAGCTGCCTTAACTCCCTTTCCTCCTTCTCCTTCTGGAACACTCTGACTTTTTCCCTTTCGTGACACTCACTCTGCTCCTTCTCGCTCTCTCTGGAATTCTAATTCTAGTCTATTCTGTTCTAGTTCTACCTTAGCTAACATTATTCTATCTGTTAGTGATTCTAACCCTGTTTGAGTCTTCAGCTTCAAGTGAAATATGTTTGGCCAAAAGTCTTAGGATTTCGGGTTTCCTACCTTTTGGACAGAGAGTAATCCCTAACTGTCCAGCTACATTACTCAACTTTTCAACAGAGAGGCGTTTTAACCTGTACCAAGTTATTTAACTCTGTATGCAATTCCTTTATTGGGAATGTAACTCCTTTAGGAAGAAAGGGAGGGAAACAGGAAACTACAGGCAAGTTAGCATCACATCTGTCTGAGGTAAAATGTTAGAAGCTATTATTAAAGACAGTGTGGCTGGCACTTAGAACAATTCAACGTAATCAGGCAGAATCAAAATGGTTTTATGAAAAGGAAATCATGTTTAATCAATTTGTTGGAGTTCTTTGAAGAGGTAACATGTGCTGTGGAGAAAGGGGAACCGGTGGATGTACTGTACATAGATTTCCAGGATGCAATAGATAAGGTGCCACATCAAAGGTTTTGTGAAAATAAAAGCTCATGATGAAGGGGGTAACATGTTGGCATGGATAGAAGATTGGTTAGCTAACAGAAAACAGGCAGTAGGCATAAATGGGTCACTTTCTGGCTGGCAAGATGTAACGAGTGGTGTGCCACAGGGATCAGTACTGGGACCTCAACGTTTTACAATTTATATAAATGACTTGGATGAAGAGACCGAAGGCATGGTTGCTAAATTTGCTGATGAGACAAATATGAGTAAGAAAGTAACATGTGACGGGGACATAAGGAGGCTGTAAATGAATATAGATAGGTTAAGTGAGTGCGTAAAGACCTGGTAAATGGAGTAAAATGCGGGAAATTGGGAAATTGTCCATTTTGGCAGGAAGTATACGAAAAAGAAGCATATTATCTAATGGTGAGAGATTGCAGAGCTCTGAGATGCAGAGGGATCTGGGTGTCCGTGAGCATGAATCACAAAAGGTTAGTATGCATGTTCAGAAAGTAATTAGGAAAGCTTATAGAATGTTATCGTTTATCGTAAGGGCAATTGAATACAAAAGTAGGGATGTTATGCTTCAGCTATAGGGGGCATAGGTGAGACCACATCTGGAGTACTGTGTACATTACTGGTCTCCTTATTTAAGGAAGGATGTAAAAGCATTGGAAGCAATTCAGAAAAGGTTTACCAGACTAATACCTGGAATGAGTGGGCTGTCTTATGAGGGAATATTGGACAGGCTAGGCTTATATCCACTGGAATTTAGAAGGGTAAGTGGCGACTTGATTTGAACATCTAAGATCATGAGCGGTCTTGACAGGGTGCATGTGGAAAGATGTGTGTATCTGGGTGTGTCTAGAATTAGGGGTCACCATTTAAAAATGAGGGTCGCCCATTTAAAACAGAGATGAGGAGATTTATTTTTTCTCTGAGGGTTGTGAGCCTTTGGAATTCTCTTCCTCAAAAGGCAGTGGAAGAGACTCTTTAAGTGTGTGTAAGGCAGAGATAGATAGATTCTTGATAAGCAAGGGGGTGAAAGATTATCGAGGGTAGGTGGTAATGTGGAGTTGAGGTTTCAATCAGATTGGTCATGATCTTACTGAATGGCAGAGCAGTCTTGAGGGACCGAGTTGCCTACACCTGCTCCTAATTCATATGTTCATCTGTTCGTATGCTCTGTCTTCGAACGTGGGCATTTCAGTGTTCCAGCAGTGAAAACAACAATAAAGCCTGCATTGACATTTTAAGTTTAGTCTACTTCAACGCCAGGAGTATCCGGAATAAGGTGGGTGAGCTTGCAGCATGGCTTGGTACCTGGGATCTCGATGTAGTTACCATTCTGGAGACATGGGTAGAGCAGGGGCAGGAATGGATGTTGCAGGTTCCGGGATTTAGATGTTTCAGTACGAACAGAGAAGATGGTAAAAGAGGAGGGGGTGTGGCATTGTTAATCAAGGAGAGTATTACAGCGGCAGAAAGGACGTTTGAGGACTCGTCTACTGAGGTAGTATGGGCCGAGGTTAGAAACAGGAGAGGAGAAGTCACCCTGTTGGGAGTTTTCTATAGACCTCCGAATAGTTCCAGAGATGTAGAGGAAAGGATAGCGAAGATGATTCTCGACAGGAGCGAGAGTAACAGGGTAGTGGTTATGGGGGACTTTAACTTTCCAAATATTGACTGGAAATACTATAGTTCGAGTACTTTAGATGGGTCTGTTTTTGTCCAGTGTGTGCAGGAGGGTTTTCTGACACAGTATGTAGACAGGCCAACCAGGGGCGATGCCACATAGGATTTGGTACTGGGTAATGAACCTGGCCAGGTGTTAGATTTAGATGTAGGTGAGCACTTTGGTGATAGTGATCACAATTCGGTTAGGTTTACCTTAGCGATGGGCAGGGACAGGTATATACCGCAGGGCAAGAATTATAGCTGCGGGAAAGGAAATTATGATGCGATTAGGCAAGATTTAGGATGCGTAGGATGGGGAAGGAAACTGCAGGGGATGGGCACAATCGAAATGCGGCGCTTATTCAAGGAGCAGCTACTGCGTGTCCTTGATAAGTATGTACCTGTGAGGCAGGGAGGAAGTTGTCGAGCGAGGGGGCCGTGGTTTACTAAAGAAGTTGAAGCGCTTGTCAAAAGGAAGAAGAAGGCTTGTGTTAGGATGAGACGTGAAGGCTCATTTAGGGCGCTTGAGAGTTACAAGCCAGCCAGGAAGGATCTAAAGGGAGAACGAAGAAGAGCAAGGAGAGGACACGAGAAGTCATTGGCGGATAGGATGAAGGAAAACCCTAAGGCTTTCTATAGGTATATCAGGAATAAAAGAATGACTGGAGTTAGATTAGGGCCAATCAAGGATAGTAGTGGGAAGTTGTGTGTTGAATCAGAGGAGATAGGGGAAGTGTTAAATGAATATTTTTCGGCAGTATTTACAGTAAAGAAAGAAAATGTTGTCGTGGAGAATACTGAGATTCAGACTACTAGGCTAAATGGGATTGAGGTTCACAAGGAGGATCTGTTAGCAATTTTGGAAAGTGTGAAAATAGGTAAATCCCCTGGGCCAGATGGGACTTATCCTTGAATTCTCTGGGAAGCCAGGGAGGAGATTGCAGAGCCTTTGTCCTTGATCTTTACGTCGTCATTGTCGACAGGAATAGTGCCGGAAGACTGGAGGATAGCAAATGTTGTCCCCTTGTTCAAGAAGGGGAGTAGAGACAGCCCTGGTAATTATAGACCTGTGAGCCTTACTTCGGTTGTGGGTAAAATGTTGGAAAAGGTTATAAGAGACAGGATTTATAATCATCTTGAAAAGAATAAGTTCATTAGCGATAGTCAGCACGGTTTTGTGAAGGGTAGGTCGCTCCTCACAAACCTTATTGAGTTCTTCGAGAAGGTGACCAAACAGGTGGATGAGAGTAAAGCAGTGGATGTGGTGTATATGGATTTCAGTAAGGCGCTTGATAAGGTTCCCCACGGTAGGCTATTGCAGAAAATACGGAGGTATGGGGTTGAAGGTGATTTAGAGCTTTGGATCAGACATTGGCTAGCCTAAAGAAGACAGAGGGTGGTGGTTGATGGAAAATGTTCATCCTGGAGTTTAGTTACTAGTGGTGTACCGCAAGGATCTGTTTTGGGGCCACTGCTGTTTGTCATTATTATAAAGGACCTGGAAGAGGGTGTAGAAGGGTGGGTTAGTAAATTTGCGGATGACACTAAGGTCGGTGGAGTTGTGGATAGTGCCGAAGGATGTTGTGGGGTACAGAGGGAGATAGATAGGCTGCAGAGCTGGGCTGAGAGATGGCAAATTGAGTTTAATGCGTAAAAGTGTGAGGTGATTCACTTTGGAAGGAGTAACAGGAATGCAGAGTACTGGGCTAATGGGAAGATTCTTGGTAGTGTAGATGAGCAGAGAGATCTTGGTGTCCAGGTACATAAATCCCTGAAAGTTGCTACCCAGGTTAATAGGGCTGTTAAGAAGGCATATGGTGTGTTAGCTTTTATTAGTAGGGGGATCGAGTTTCGGAGCCACGAGGTCATGCTGCAGCTGTACAAAATTCTGGTGAGACCGCACCTGGAGTATTGCGTGCAGTTCTGGTCACCGCATTATAGGAATGATGTGGAAGCTTTGGAAAGGGTGCAGAGGAGATTTACTAGGATGTTGCCTGGTATGGAGGGAAGGTCTTACGAGGAAAGGCTGAGGGACTTGTGGTTGTTTTCGTTGGAGAGAAGGAGGAGGAGAGGTGACTTAATAGAGACATATAAGATAATCAGAGGGTTAGATAGGGTGGATAGTGAGAGTCTTTTTCCTCGGATGGTGATGGCAAACACGAGGGGACATAGCTTTAAGTTGAGGGGTGATATATACAGGACAGATGTTAGAGGTAGTTTCTTTACTCAGAGAGTAGTAAGGGCGTGGAACGCCCTGCCTGCAACAGTAGTAGACTCGCCAACTTAAACTGCATTTAAATGGTCATTGGATAGACAGATGGATGAACATGGAATAGTGTAGGTCAGATGATTTCACAGGTCGGCGCAACATCGAGGGCCGAAGGGCCTGTACTGCACTGTAATGTTCGAATTCTAATTCTAAAAAAAAAGTTTTTTCTCAGGATCAATTGTTTGTCCCTACTTCCGATTTCTCATTTGTTGTTGGTTTACGATCACTAGAACCTCCAGATTTCTGTGACAGCCAGGTGAGGAGGGGTTCCAGGCTCCCCTCTTGTCTTATATCTTATTTCACCACAACAGAGTTTATTCCTTTTTAGCAGTGGACGTGCTGACCACCTCAGTGAGTTTTTTACCTTCTATCTTTATTGTGATCGTGAAAGAGCCAATAGGACAGGTTTTCTTGAGTTTAAACAAGAGGTGAGTTTATTATACTTAACAATCTAAGCTGTATCTAAATAAAATAATAAAAATATACGCAACACATTCACGCACACACTCACTCGAGAATCACACACAGATAAATTAGAGTGAGGAATATATTTGTGATGGATTAGTGTCCAGAATAAATAAATTTTAAAGAAAAACGTCTGTGAAGTTGGATAATTCTCTGGTCTGCATTTTCCCACCTTTAGTTATGCGTTTCATGTCATCTGCAAGAGCTGAAATTATGTTTTTTTTACGCATACGTTTGTGTCAGTTATATATCTATCTCTATGCCAGGAACGGCACTGGTCCTAATACAGACTCCTGAGAAACAGCACTGCATACTCCCCCTCCCCCAGTCTGAACAATGTCTGTTCACCACTTCTCTCTGCTTTCTGTCCCTGAGTCAGTATCATATCCACACTGTCACTGTCACATTAGTCCATATGTTCCATTTTTCATAACAAGTCTATGAAATGTCATTTGATCACCGGTCTTTTGAAATTCTGTGCACATAACACAAAACATGTTATCCTCATCAACAGTCACAGTTATGTCATCAACGAACTTGATCAGGATTATCAGAGATGATTTTCCATTAACCTATCCGTGCTGTTTGTTATTTATTATCCCATGTTTTTCCAAGAAAGATATATTTTTGAGCTGGGTTCTGGCCTCGAGTAATTTCCAACCACTGACATGAGACTGACTGGTCAGTAATTACAGGATTCATATAATCACTCCTTTTGTAACAGGGAGTAACATTTACAGCCCTCCAGTCCTCTGTCATGACTCCCATATCCAAGGAAGATTGGAAGACTCTGACCAGTGCCTCTGCTATTTCCACCATTCCTTCCCTCAGCAACCGTCTCCATTGTTTTATCAAAGAACTGCATACAGTTCAGTTTTCCTAATCTGTCTATTGAATGACACTTTATCAAACACCTTTTGAAAGTCTATAAATATAACTTAAATCACACCACCCTCATCAACCCTCTCCATTGTTTCATCAAAGAACTCCATCATGTTTACCTCACCACCACCTCTCTCCTCTCCTCCACTACTGTTAAATTATCCAACTGCTTATCCGATATCCAGCACTGGATGAGCAGAGATTTCCTCCAATTAAATATTGTCAAGATTGAGGCCATTGTTTTCCCTGCCCAGTCCAAATCTGTTGCCTTGTTATTGATTCCATCCCTCTCCCTGGTAACAGTCTCAGATTCAGACAGTCTGTTTGCAACATTGGTGTAATATTTGGGACAACATTAATAGGCATATGGACAAATGTGGATTAATTAAGGAAAACCAGCACGGATTTGTTAAGGGAAAATGGTGTTTAACAAACTGGCTGGAGTTTTTTGAAGAGGTAAAAAGGAAGCTTGATGAGGACAATGCTGTTGGTGTGGTTTAAATGGAATTCCAAAAAGCATTTGATAAAGTTTCACACAACAGACATGTCAGCAAACTTACAGCTCATCGAATAATAAAGGACAGTAGCAACATGAAACTAAACTGGTTGAGTGACAGGAAACAGAGAGTAGTGATTAATGGATGCTTTTCGGGTTGGAGAAAAGTTTGTAGTGGAATCAAAACAAAATACTGCAGATGCTGGAAATCTGAAATAAAAACAGAAAGTGCTGGAAATACTCAGCAGTGTCTGTGGAGAGAGAAACAGAGTTAATGTTCCAGGCTTGTGACCTTTCATCAGAACTGGATTAGGTTAGAAATGTAATAGGTTTTAAGCAAGTGAAGCGGGAGTGGAGGGTGTAAACACAAGAACAGAAATGTCGTCATGAGAGCGGGGGTGGGGGATAGAGTGTGTTGAAATGACAAGCGAGTGGAAGCTCGGGGTCATGCTTTTGGACTGAGCGGAGGTGTTCCACAAAGCAGTCACCCAATCTGTGTTTGACCTGCTGCGGTGTTCCAGTGAACATCAACGCCAGCTCGAGGAACAGCACCTCATTGTCCGAATAGGCACTCTACAGACTTCAGGACTGAACATTGAGTTCAATAATTTCAAAGCATGACTGGTCCATTTTTATTATTTGTTTTATCAGTTTGTTACCATGTGCCAGACTTAAACTGGGATTTTTATATTGGTGCTTTTAGCTCGGGCTGTTCATTATTCTATCATTTAACACCTGCTGTGCACTAATGCTTTGTCTTTCACCACACCATGAAGACACTCTCTTTGCCTTTGCCCCACGACCTCCTGGTCAGTGAATCTCTCTGACCCTCTGTTCTATCAACACTCCTTCTTATCAATTTTGCCCCATCCCTGCTTTATTTGCTTAAAACCAATTACATTTCTAACCTTTTCCAGCTCTGATGAAGGGTCAGAGACCTGGAACATTAACTCTGCTTCTCTGTCTACTCAGATGGTGCCAGACCTGCTGAGTATTTCCAGCACGTTTCGTTTTTTATTTAAGATTTGTAGTGGAGGTCCACAGGGATCAGTGTTTGGACCCTTTCTCTTCCTGACATATAGTAATGACCTGGACCTTAGTGTACAGGGCACGATTTCAAAGTTTGTAGATGATACAAAACTTGGAAGCATTATGAACTTTTGGCAGGATAGTGTAAAACTTCAAAAGGACACAGACAAGTTGGTGGAATGGGCAGACAGATGAAGTTCAATGTGGGGAAATGTGAAGTGATTCATTTCGTAGAAAGGACATGGAGAGAAAATATAGAATAAAGGTTAGAATTCTAAAGGGGGTTCTGGAGCAGAGGAACCTGGATGTATATATGCATCAGTCATTGAAGGTGGCATGACAGGATCAGAGAGCAGTTAGTAAAGCCTACAGTATCCTGTAGCATGGAATACAAGAGCAAGGAGGTTGTTTTGAACTTGTATGAGACACTAGTTCGGCCTCAGCTGCAGCGTTACGTCTAGTTCTGGGCATATTAGATAACATGGAAACATTGGAGAGTGTGAAAAAACATTCACAAGAATGGTTCCAGAGATGACGAATATCAGTATTGAAGATAGACTGGAGAAGTTGGAACATTTTCCTTGCAGAGGAGAAGGCTGAGAGGAAATTTGAAAAAGGTCTGCAAAATTATGAGGTGTCTGGACAGAGTGGAAAGGGAAAAACTGTTCCGATTTCTGAACGGATCGAAAGCGAGAGGACAAAGAATTAAAGTAATTGGTAAAAGAAGCAGAAGTGACATGAGGAAAACATTTTCACACAGCGAGTGTTAAGGTCTGGAATGCACTGCCTGAGAGTGTGGTGTAGGCAGATTCAATCGAGGCATTCAGGAGGAAATTGGATAGTTATCTGAAAAGGAAGATTGTACAGAGTTACAGGGAGAAGGCAGGGGAGTAGCTCTAGATCAATTGCTCTTTCGGAGAGCCAGTGCAGACTCGATGGACAGAATGGCCACCTTCTGTGCTGTAACAATTCTGTGACTCTGTGGCATTCGACCACAAAATGAGCTTCCAACCTCATATTCGTGCCATCACTATGACCACCTATTCCCACCTCAATAACATCGCCCAACTTCACCCCTGTCTCAACTCATCTGCTGCTGAAGCTCTCCTTCATGTTTTCATTACCTGTAGACTAGACTATTCCAAGTCATTCTCCCACATTTTACTATCTGTAAACTTGAGGTAATCTAAAACTCTGCTGCCTGTGTCTTAACTCACAACAAGTCCCATTCCCCGATCACTGACCTACATCAGCTCACTGTCAAACAATGTCTTTATTTTAAAATTCTCAATCATATTTTCAAATCCGTCCATGGTCTCACCCCTCACTATCTCTGTAATCTCCTCCTGCCCGACAACCCTCTGAGATATCTCTACTCCACTAATTCTGGCCTCTTGTGCATTCCTGATATTAATTACTCCCCCATTGCTGGCCGCACCTTCAGTTGCCTCGGTCCCGAGCTCTGGAATATCCTCCCTACACAGCTCCACCTCTCCACCTCACTTTTATCCTTTAAGACAGTCCTTTAAATCTTACCTCTTTGACCAAGCTTTTGGTCTCCTAACCTAATATCTACATTTGTGGTTCAGTGTTATACTTTGTTTCATAATGCTGTTGTGAAGTACCTTGGGATACGTTCTTGTTGAAGTTTTCCAGACATGATTTGTCATTAGCATATCCGTGCTGCTTGAAATTTATTATGCTCTGTTTTTCCAACTAACGAATATTTCTGTCCTGGGTTGTGAAATTTCCCCACCACTGACGTCAGATGGACTGGACAGTACAGGGTTTGCTCCATCTCTCCATTTGTAATCAGGGTGTAACATTTACAACCCTCCAGTCCTCTGTCACCACTCCCATATCCAAGGAGAAATGAAAGATTCTGTCAAGTGCCTCTACTATTTCCACCATTCCTTCCCTCAGCTATCCTTATACATCCCATCCCTACTGGGTAAATGTTCTATTTTATTGTGGGACAAAAAGAGTTGGATTGAAAGGGGTTAACTGAACCTGTTTGTTCAGTGACTGTAATTAATGTCATTCTCCATGGACTCTAATTGTGTCAATGGAGGGTTTCCCGCTGCTATTAATAATGGACTGCTTTCAATGCGTTATCACAAAGTGTTAGCGGGAGCATCAGACCTGGCACTAACAGGGATCAGCAGCTCCAGAGAGAGGGAGAGGATAGATCAGAATCTGAGAGCAATAGATTGAAATGTTCCAACAATGGATCAGAATCTGAGAACAATTGACTGGAATGTTACAACAATGGGTCAGAATATGAGGACAATAGATTGGAATGTTACAACAATGGTTCAGAATCTGAAAACAATAGACTGGAATGTTAGAACAATGGACAGGAGTTTCATTTGGGAGTTTGACCGTCTTTCTGCCAATCATGATCGGTTCCCATTAGAGTATCGGATCTATCTCACATTGAAGATTATGCAACACATTTACTATCCCATCCTTGCTATTATCAGTGTCCCTGGTAAGTCTCTCTATATAGCTATGTATGTTATAAACCAAGTTTAGCAACATTACTGCTCTTGTCATTTACTCTGCCCTCCTTGTTACTTTTGTTATCCCTGGCAAAACTCTATCTCCAGCTATGAGCTCTATAAACCATTGCTACTTGTATTAGAGTTCGTGTAATTTACTCGACCGTGTTTTCTGCTGCTGCTTCCCCTGCTAAGTCCCTATTTCCCGCTATGTGATCTGTAAACCGCGTTTCACTGAAATAATGTTCTTACAATTTTAATTTTGGGAAGAGTGGAGCTCGTGCAATCGGTCTCCTTCAGAAATTCTGTCCATATCCATGAACCACGTACCCCTAACTGGCTAATGTCTGAGGATGAACCAGACAGTTTGCATCCTCTGCGTTCTATTTAACCCTGAGCTGAGTTCTGACCCCTTATTCTCTCCATCACCTGCCCTGCCTATTACCAGCTCTGTAATATCATCCGTCTGCCACAGCTCATCTGCTACATAAACCCTCATCTGTGCCCTTGTTAACATGGAAACATATAAAATAGGAGCAGGAGTAGGCCGTTCGGCCCTTCGAGCGTACTCCGGCATTCATTATGATCATGGCTGATTGTCCAACTCAGCAACCTGTTTGCGCTTTCCCCCCATATCCTTTGATCTCTTTCATCCTAAGAGCTACATCGAGCTCCTTCTTGAAAACATGCAATGTTTTGGTCTCAACTGCTTCCTGTGGCAGCGAATTCCACTGACTCATCACTCTCTGGGTGTAGAGATTTCGCATCTCAGTCCTGAAAGGTTTACCCTGTATCATTAGACTATGACCACTGGTTCTGGACTCCACCACCATCGGGGACATCCTTCCTGTATCTGAGCTGTCAAGTCCAGTTAGAATTTTATAGGTTCCTATGAGATCCCCCATCATTCTTCTGAATTACAGCGAACATAATCCTAACCGACTCAATCTCTCCTCATACATCAGTCCCGCCATCCAGGGAATCAGTCTGGTAACCTACAGCAAGAACATCCTTCCTTAGATAAGGAGACCACAACTGTACAGAATATTCCAGGTGTGGCCTCACCAAGGCCCTGTATAATTGCAACAAGACATCCCTGCTCCTGCACTCGAATCATCTCGCTGTGAAGGCCAACATACCATTTACCTTCTTTACTGTCCTTTGCACCTGCATTCTTACCTTCAGTGACTGGTGTACGAGAACACCCAGCTCTCCTTGCATATTCCCCTCTCTCAGTTTATAGCCATTCAGATAATAATCTGCCTTCCTGCTTTTGCTTACCAAAGTGATTAACCTCACATTTATCCACATTGTACTGCATCTTCCATGCATTAGCCCACTCACTCAATTTGTCCAAATCACCCTGAAGCCTCTCTGCATCCTCCTCACAACTCACCCTCCCACCCTGTTTTGTGTCATCTGCAAATTTGGAGGTATTACATTTAGTTCGCTCATCGAAATCAGTAAGATATATTGTGAATAACTGGGGTCCTAGCACCAATCCCTATGGTACCCAACTAGTGACTGCCTGCCATTCGGAATAAAATACCCATTTATTCCTCCTCTCGGGTTTCCTGTCTGCCAATCAATTTTCTATGTATCACAATACACGAGCACCAATCTCATGCGCTTTAATTTTACAGGCTAATCTGTTATGTGGGACTTTGTCGAAAGCCTTCTGAAAGTCCAAGTAAACCACATCCACTGGCTGTCCCTCATCAACTCTACTAGTTACATCCTCGAAGAATTCTTGTAGATTTGTCAAGCATGATTTCCCTTTCGTAAATCCATGCTGACCCTGTCCGATTCTACCACTTTTCTACAAGTGGTCTGCTATAAAATCTTTGATAATGGACTCTAGAACTTTCCCCACTACCGACGTCAGGCTGACTGGTCTATAATTCCCTGCTTCCTCAACAACCTCCCTGGGATTACCCTCCAATCTGTAGGAAATGTTCCAGAATCTATAGAATCTTGTAAGATGACCACCAATACATCCATTATTTCTGGGACCGCTTCCTTCAGTACTCTGGGATGTAGATTATCAGGCCCTGTGAATTAATCGGCCTTCAATACCATCAATTTCCCCAACACCATTTCTCTACTAATACAGATTTCCTTAAGTTACTCTCTCTCACTAAACCCTGTGTTCCCCAACATTTATGATATGGTATTTGTGTGCTTATTTGTGAAGACAGAACCAAAGTATGCATTTAGTTGGTCAGCCATTTCTTTGTTCCCCATAATTAATTCCCCTGTTTCTGACGGTAAGGGACCTACCTTTGTCTTGACCAATCTTTAAATCTGTTAAATCCACACTTGACTATTCCAATTATATCCTGGTCACCCTCCCAGTTATAAACCTCCATAAACCACAGCCCATCCAGAACTCTGCTGCCTGTAAACTAATTCGCACCAAATCCTGATCACTCGTCACCCAAATCCTGATCACCCATCACCCCTGTGCTCACTGAACTACATTAGCTCCGGGACCGGCAGCACATTAAATTTAATATTCTCATTCTTGTGTTTGAATCTCACCCTCAATTAGTCCCATTGCCCTGTCCATTCCCATATTCCAGCCTTCAAGTCTTTTCTTCAATTCCCATTTAAAAGAAGGCTTCTTTCCTTCTGTATCTATCTATTTCAGGTATTCTCAGCTCTGCAGTGTCACTGGGTCCAATGCCATGGAAGTGTGGATCCATAAAATGGTATGGGCTGAGCTGCCGGTCACTTTCAGTGCTCCATGCTAAACAGGGCTCTAGTCCCTGTTCACCAAGTATGTGCTGGTAGTGTGCAGAGGGATCTGATCTGACACCAATCAGCCATTCCAGCAGCTTTGCTATACGTCTTTTAAACTAAGTGATGGGGGTGTGGTACATTGAGCAGTGTGAGAGGTTGGTGATGTTGGGGGTAGGAGATGCCATGTGGCGATGAATTCACTGACATTGGCCACCCGTGTGAGCTCATGAAACTTCTTCTGGCTCTGCTGCCAGGTCCTCGGGGCCAGATTCTTGCATTTGACCTCCCTGACCACCTGCTCCCATTCCCTTCGGAAGACGTTCCTTAAGGGTCTCCGCCCCACCCCACAGAAACATGGCCACTCTCCTCTGTTCAACCTCCATGACTCAGGCCTCCAACACCACATCCGTGAACAGCAGAGACCTCTCTCTGTCCTAGTATTCCATTTACCTTGTCTCCAATTGCAGCATTCACAGTCAGCAGCAGCAGCCTCCTGTGATTCAGTAAAGCTTCCCTTTAAGAGGGACAGACTACCTTTAAGAGCTGAATCCTGGCTGAAGCACGTGCCAGCCTCACACACAGTGAGGTGCCTGTTAAGCCTGCAGACAGGCAGCAGTGCGTGTCACCCTGGGCAGCACGTAGAATTCATGGAAATGAGGAGGCAGCAGGAAGTTTGTGTGTCACCTGCCTCAACAGGAATGGGCACGGGCAGATCACGAATCACAATCCCTACCCCTGAAAACTGGTACAAACGTCTCTTCCACTCTGTCTCTATTTTCCTTCCCCTCTTTCACCCTTTCTCCCTCTCTCTCTGTGTCTCTTGTTCATACAATCAGATATTGATGCAGCACATAAAGAGGCTATTCGGTCAGTGCTCTCCCTTTGAAAGAGATATCTAATTAGTTCCACTCCCTCCTCTTTCCCCAGACTCCGATTGTTTTTTTTTCCTTGTCAAGTTTTTGTTTAATTCCCTTTTGAAAGGTATTATTGAATCTGCTTCCACCATGTTTTCAGGCAGTGAATTCCAGATCGCACCCACAGACAGATTGGACCAAATATCCATGGAAGGGTTAACGCTCAAAAGGAGGCTATTCAGCCCAATGTGTCTCTGCTGGCTGAAAAAACTAGCCGCCCAATCTAATCCCATCTTCCAGCCGCTGGTCCATGGCCTTGCCAGTTGCAGCACTTCAGGTGAAGGTCCAGGTACCTATTAAAATAATTGATGGTTTTTGCCTCCACCACTGGCCTGGCAGTGAATTCCAGACACCCACCACCCTCTAGGTGAAAAGGTTTTTCCTCATGTCGCCTCTGATCCGTCTATCAATCACTTTAAATCTGTGCCCTCTGGTAATTGACCTCCCCGCGAGGGGAAACAGGTGTTCCCTGGCTACTCTATCTGGGCCCCCTCATAATTTTGTACACCTCAATCAAGTCACCCCTAAGTCTCCTCTGTTCTAAAGAAAACAATCTTAGCCTATCCAATCTTTCATCATGGATGCAATTTTCCATCACTGGTAACATTCTTGAAAATCTTCTCTGTACTCTCTCCAAAGCAATTATGTCCTTCCTGTCATGTGGTGACCAGAACTGTACACAATACTCCAGCTGTGGCCTAACCAGTGTTTTATACAATTCCAGCATTACATCCCTCCTTTTGTATTCTATATATCGGCCAGTAAAGGAAAGCATTCCATATGCCTTCTTCACCACTCTGTCTACCTGCCTTGTCACCTTCCAGGAACTGTGGACAAACACTCCAAGGTCTCTAACATCTTCTACCCCTTTCAATATCCTCCTGTCTGTTGTGTATTCCTTCGCTTTATTTGCCCTTCCCAACTGCATTACCTCACAGTTCCCCAGATTGACTTCCATTTGCCACTTTTCCGCCCACTCAACCAAACCATTTAACCATTGATATCATTCTGGAGACCACAGCTATCCTCTTCACTATCAACTACATGACCAACTTTTGTGCCATCAGCAAATTTCCACTCATGCCTCCCACATTTAAGTCCAAAGCATTAATATATATCACAAATTGCAAGGGACCCAACACTGAGACCTGGGAACGCCACTAGACACCGCTTTCCATTCACAAGAAACATCTGTCGACCATTACCCTTTGTTTCCTGACATTGGGCCAATTTTGGATCCAACTTGCCACATTCCCCTGTATCTCATGAGCTTTCACTGTTCTGATCAGTCTGCCATGTGGGACCTTTTCAAACGCCTTACTAAAATACATGTAGACCACATCCACTGCACTACCTTTATCAATCCTTCTTGCTCCTTCCTCAAAAAACTTAATTGTGTTAGTAAGACAAGACCCTCCCTTAGCAAATCCATGCTGACTATCCATGATTAATCTTTGCCTTTGTAAGTGACAGTTTATCGTTGATCTGAGAATTGATTCTAATAATTTGCCCACCGATGTCCAACTAAAGGCCTGCTCGGGTCTGGAAATAAAACCCGACCGATCCTGACAGAACAACATCGGACCCGAGCCTGACCCTACCATATTGCACTCACTGTACTTAGCACTTTTGGATGGAGTGGAAGGAAGCTGCAGCATGAGCGCGGTGGCATCATAGAAACACTCACTTTCTCACTGCGCAGACTTAGAGTCTGTGGAGTCCAGATGCACGTTTCCCTCCTTGACATCTCGGACTCTCAGCTGAGGATGACTTTTCAAACTATAATGCTTACTTACTCAACTTCCCTTTTCCTCCCAGCCGATCAAAAGGTAGTACTGTGTGTGTCCGACCCAAACCGAGCCCGAAAGCCGGATCCGGAAGAGCGACCCGAACCCGACATATGACGTCGGGTCTCGTCGGGTTTGGGTCGGGTAACAGTCCTTTAGGTCAGACTGACCAGCCTCTAATTATTTGGCCTATCCTTCGCACCATTTTTAAACACTGGCACTATGTTCACAGACATCCAATCGTCTACTGCCTCGCCTGTATCTAGTGAGAATGTGAAGATGATCCTCAAAGTATCTGCTATTTCCCCCCTCGCTTCCTTTAACAGCCTGAGCTACGATCCATCCGGCCCTGGCGATTTCTCCACGTTCAAGGATTTCAAACCCTCGAGTACTTCCTCTCTCATTATGCTGATTGTATCTAATATTTCACACTCCTCCTCTTTAACTACAATGTCTGCATCATCCCTCTCTTTTATGAAGACAGAGACATAAAACCCATTAAGTACCCTGCCAACATCTTCTGCATCCATGCACAAACAACCTTTTACATCTCTGATAGGCCCTCCCCTTTCCATAGTTATCCCTTTATTCTTAATGTACTGATAAAACATCTTTGGGTTTTCCTTGATTTTACCTGCCAATATTTTTTCATGCCCTCTCTTTGCTTTTCTAATTTCGTTTTTTTACTTCACCCCTGCACTTTCTTTACTCCTCTCAGCTTTCTGAAGTATTATTTGTTTGTGCCTGTCATAAGCCTTCTTTTATCTGATTTATCTTACCCTGTATGTTTCTAGATAACCGGGGGCTCTAAATTTGGCAACTCACTGTGTAAGAAAATTCTCTTCATTTTGCCTCTGGTTCTTTGCCAATTACCTTAAACCTGCATCTTCTTCATGATGATGTGAGCACAGTCCTAGCAATTACAGACCAGTTAGTTGAACATCAGTAATGTTTTACAAACAATAATTAGAGAAGAAATCAACAGAAACTTGGAGAGGTTTGAGTTAATGAAGGAAAACAATCACGTGTTTGAAGGAACATAGGAGCAGGAGTAGGCCATTCAGCCCATCGACCCTGCTCCATGATTCAATTAGAATCCTTAAACACGGGTGATGTCCCGGAGGACTGGAGAATTGCTAATGTTGTCCCCTTGTTTAAGAAGGGTAGCAGGGAAAATCCAGGTAATTATCGACCGGTGAGCCTGACGTCAGTGGTAGGTAAGCTGCTGGAGAAGATACTGAGGGATAGGATCTATTCCCATTTGGAAGAAAATGGGCTTATCAGTGATAGGCAACATGGTTTTGTGCAGGGAAGGTCATGCCTTACCAACTTAATAGAATTCTTTGAGGAAGTGACAAAGTTGATTGATGAGGGAAGGGCTGTAGATGTCATATACATGGACTTCAGTAAGGCGTTTGATAAGGTTCCCCATGGTAGGCTGATGGAGAAAGTGAAGGCGCATGGTGCCCAGGGTGTACTAGCTAGATGGATAAAGAACTGGCTGGGCAACAGGAGACAGAGAGTAACAGTGGAAGGGAGTTTCTCAAAATAGAGACGTGTGACCAGTGGTGTTCCACAGGAATCTGTGCTGGGATCACTGTTGTTTGTGTTATACATTAATGATTTGGAGGAAAGTATAGGTGGTCTGATTAGCAAGTTTGCAGACGATACTACGATTGGTGGAGTAGCTGATAGTGAAGGGGACTGTCAGAGTATACAGCAGAATGTAAATAGATTGGAGAGTTGGGCAGAAAAACTGCAGATGGAGTTCAATCAGGGCAAATGCGAGGTGATGCATTTTGGAAGATCCAATTCAAGAGTGAATTATACAGTAAATGGAAAAGTCCTGGGAAAAATTGATGCGCAGAGAGATTTGGGTGTTCAGGTCCATTGTTCCCTGAAGGTGGCAACGCAGGTCAATAGAGTGGTCAAGAAGGCATACGGCATGCTTTCCTTCATCGGACGGGGTATTGAGTACAAGAGTTGGCAGGTCATGTTACAGTTGTATAGGACTTTGGTTCGGCCACATGTGGAATACTGCGTGCAGTTCTGGTCGCCACATTACCAAAAGGATGTGGATGCTTTGGAGAGGGTGCAGAGGAGGTTCACCAGGATGTTGCCTGGTATGGAGGGCACTAGCTATGAAGAGAGGTTGAGCAGATTAGGATTATTTTCATTAGAAAGACGGAGGTTGAGGGGGGACCTGATTGAGGTATGCAAAATCATGAGAAGTATGGACTGGGTGGATCGCAAGAAGCTTTTTCCCAGAGTGGGGGATTCAGTTACTAGGGGTCACGAGTTCAAAGTGAGAGGGGAAAAGTTTAGGGGGGATATGCGTGGAAAGTTCTTTACGCAGAGGGAGGTGGGTGCCTGGAATGCGTTGCCAGCGGAGGTGGTAGACGCGGGCACGATAGCGTCTTTAAAGATGTATCTAGACAGATACATGAATGGGCAGGAAGCAAAGAGATACAGACAGTAAGAAAATAGGCGACATGTTTAGGTAGAGGATCTGGATCGGCGCCTGCTTGGTGGGCCGAAGGGCCTGTTCCTGTGCTGTAATTTTCATTCTTCTTTGTTCTAGATCATGTCTGATCATCTACCTCGACGCTACTTTCCCGTGCTTTCCCTGCATCCCTTGATGTGATTTGTCTCCCTAAATCCATTGATTTCTGTCTTGAACATGCTCAGTGTTGATCTTCCACAGCCTCTGTGGTGGTGAATTCCAAAGATTTACCTCCCTCTGAGTGAAGAAATTCTTCTTCATCTCAGTCTTAAATTGCTTACCCCTTATTCTGAGATTATGTCCCCTGGTTCAAGACTCACCACCCAGGGGAAACATCCGATCTGCATCCACCCCGTCACCCTCTGTACAAATTTTGTATGAGATCACTTCACATTTTTTGAATCTCGAGAGAATACAGGCCCAGTTTTCTCAATCTCTCCTCATAAGACAATCCTGCCATCCCAGGGATAGTCTGCTGAACATCAGTTGTACTCCCTGCATGGCAAATATATCCTTCTTTAGACAAGGAGACCAAGACTGTAAGCTATACTCCAGGTGCAGTCTCACCAAGGCTGTCTACAATTGCAGCCAGACATCTTTACTCCTGAACTCAAAACCGCTTGTGATGGAAGCCAACATACCATTTGCCTTCCAAACTGATTGGTGCACCTGCGCACTAGCTTTTAGTGACTCATGAACAAGGGCTCCCACGTCCCTTTGGAAATCAACACTTCCCAACTTCTCACCAGTCAAAAAATATACTGTCTTTCTGTCTCTGTTTTACCGGAGTGGATCACTTGACACTTATTCATAATATGTTCCAGCTGCCATGTTCATGTTCGTTCACTTATCCTATCCCAATCCGCTTGAAGCCTCCTTGCATCCTCTTCACAACTTACTTTCCCACCTAGTTTTGTATCATCAGCAAATTTGTAAATATTACATTTGATCCCCACATTCAAATCATTTATATAGATTGTGAACAGCTGTGGCCCTTGTGCTGATCCTTGTGTTACTCCCACTCGTAAGAGCCTTCCATCCTGAGAATGACCCGTTTATTCCTACTCTCTCTTTTCTGCATGTTAACCAGTTCTTAATCCATACCAGTATATTACTCCCAATCCCATGCGTTGTAATTTTGTTTACTAACCTCCTGTGTGGGACCTTATCAAAAGCCTTCTGTAAATCCAAATACGCCATATCCACTGGTTCTCCTTTAGTAATGCTGCAAGTAACATCCTCAAAAGACTTCAACAGGTTTGTTGCACATGATACCCCTTTCATAAATCCACGTTGACTCCGCCAATTTTACCATTATTTTCTAAGTGTCCAGTTATTACATCCTTTACAATAAATTCTAACATTTTCCCTATTACTGACATCAAACTAACAGGTCTGTAGTTCTCATTCTCCCTCTCCCACACTTCTTAAATTGTGGGGTTACATTTGCTACTTTCCAGTCTTTAGGATCTCTTCCAGAATCTATAGAAGTTTGAAAGATACCAACCAATACATCCACCATCTCTATTGCCACCTCCTTCAACACTCTGGGATGTCGCTCATCTGGTCCAGGGATTTATCAACCTTCAATCCAGTTAACTTTTCAAGTACTACCTCTTTACCAACACTAAATTGCCAATTTGCCCCTCGTACCTTCATAGTTTCCCTTTTTCAGGTTTAACACCCTAGTTTCAAAATTAACATATTCAAATGGAATGTGAAATTTTATCATAATATGGCCATTATTTCGCAAAAGCCCATTCACAGCAATGTTATTAACTAACCCTTTCTCGTTCCATAAAATAGCCCGATTCTTAGTTAATCCTTCAATGTACTTCTCCAGAAACCCATCTCTTACACAGTCCAGTAAAGGCAGATCATACTTCACTCATTTAGTTGAAGGTTTTGATGAAGTAACGGAGACGGTTGATGAAGGGAATGCCGTGGATTTTGTGTCTATGTATTTTAGGAAAGTGTTTAATAAGGTACCACGTAAAAGGCTGGTTAGCAAAATTGAGGCTCATGGAATAAGAGGATCATTGTCAAATTGAATTAAGGACAGAAAACAGCGAGTGGTAATAAATGGTTGTTTTTAAGTGTGGAGGATGGTAGACAGTAGGTGTTCCCCAATGGTCAGTGTTGGGACCATTGCGTTTTTGCGATATATAAATGACTTAGATATTGGAATGCAGAGTAGAATCTCCAAATTTGCCTAAGACATCAATTTTGAGATTTCTGAGCCAGTCCCAATGCTGATCACATGTCTTTGAGTGTACATTCTCTCTCTCCAGCTCTCTGTCACAAATTCTTACCCAGACTTCGCAATAACCACAGGCATTTGACTGATTATAATCCCTCTCTGTCTCCAAAGCTCCTACACATTCCCAGCAATGATCGCTCAACTGAGTTTGACATTACTCACAAACCAAGTAAACTAAGCCTATGATCCCGATCTCTGTGATCCCTCTCCGACACCACTGTAAGATCTGATCAACGGTCACAGATTAACCAAAAGGAGGGAAAAGGTTCACAAGCAGTTAATTAAGTAATGACAGTTCAAATACAGGTGATAATCTAATTAGAAACAGGAGACATATGACCTGTAACAGGTGAAAAAGTCTTTCTGGCTACGGATTAGTTGTTGGAAGCTAGTATCAAATATGTTATAGCAGGGCACGTAGAGAAATTCAACGTGATCAGGCAGAATCAACATGGTTTTGTGAAAGGAAAATCATGTTTAACCAATTTATTAGCGGTCTTTGAAGAAATAACATGTGCTGTGGATAAAGGGGAGCCGGTGGATGTACTGTACTTAGATTACAAAAAGGCATTTGATAATGTGCCACATCAAAGGTTATTGTGGAATATAAAAGTCCATGGTATAGGGGGTGACATATTGGCATGGATAGAAGATAGGCTAGCTAACAGGAAACAGAGAGTAGGCATGAATTGGTAATTGTCTGGTTGGCAAGATGTAACGAGTGGTTGCCACAGGGATCAGTGCTGCGACCTCAACCTTTTACAATTTATATAAATGACTTGGATGAAGGGTCCAAAGGTGATGACACAAAGATAGTTCGGAAAGTACGCTGTGCAGAGGACATAAGGCGGCTAAAAAGGGATGTAGATAGGTTAAGTGAGAGGGAAAAGATATGACAAATGGTGTATAATAGGGGGAAATGTGAAATTGCCCATATTGGCAGGAAGAATTAAAAAAAAGTACACACAATATCTGAATGGTGAGAGACTGCAAAGCTCTGGGATGCAAAGGGATCTGGGTGTCCTAGTTCATGAATCACAAATGTTAGCATGAAGGTTCAGCAAGTGTTTAGGAAAGCTAATAGAACTGCTTATTGGGAGAGCAGTTGAATGCAAAGGTAGAGAGGCTATGTTTCAGTTGTACAGGCATTGATGAAACTGCATCTGAAGTATTGTGGACAGTACTGACCACCTTATTTAAGGAAGGATGTAAATGCGTTGGACGCAGTTCAGAGAAGGATTTCTAGACTAATACCTGGAATGGGTGTGCTGTCTTATGAGGAAAGGCTGCAGAGACTAGGCGTACATCAGCTGGAGTTTAGAAGTGTAAAAGGCGACATAAAAGATCCTAAGGGCGGGTGGTGGGGCGGGGGGAGGGGGCAGAACAAGTGAGGGCGACAGAGAGAGAAACAGAAAAAGATAGAGAGTGAGGGAAAGAGAGCGGTCACATCAGCTCATCTGCTGCTGAAACCCTCATCCATGCCTTTGTTACATCGAGGCTTGACTATTCTAACACACTCTTGGCTGGTCTCCCACATTCTACTCACTGTAACCTTGTGGTAATTTAAAACTCTGCTGCCATCTTCTAATTCACATTAAATTCTGTTCACCCAACATCCTTGTGCTCACTGACCTACATTGGCTCTTGCTCCAGTCACACCTCAAATTTAATATTCTCACTCAAATCCCTCCATGGCATCACCCCTCTGATTATCCTAATCCCCTGCCCATTTCCAATATTCCTGAAGCTTGTTTATCTTAAAGTGTTTTGCTAATTCCCTTTTTAAAGTGAGTTTATTTCCCTCTGTTTCTCTCCCTGACCACACATTTCATCTCTCCAGCTCCACTAGTGCTGTGGAAGTTTGGATCCATAAAATGGTGTGAGCTGCACAGCCGGTCACATCCAGCACATTGTACAGGACACCCAGGCTGACCGGGGTGCTAGCGTGGGTGCAAAGTGTGTGTGTCTGTAGCGTGAGGAGGGGTCATAATATGGTGTCAATCAGCCATTCCAGCAGCTTTGTTGTACGTCTTTGAAACTTGTTCTGTGCATGTTCATTGACCGCCTGTGTTAGTCACTCTCAGCTGAACATACATTCAGCAGCACGAGGAACCCCCTCTAGTGTTATTTAAAAGGATCAGGCATCCAACTGACAGGTGAGGGACTTTTGACTGACTTCTGCTATTGTAAAGTTAGTGGAGGTGCTGTGGATGGTTTTCTGGAGGTTGTGTTGTGAGCTGCTGCAGACATTCAGGGAGGATAGAGGATTTGGTGACCCAAATGTGGACGATATAGGGGGACTGTAGTTACAGTGTCTCTGGGTCAGTAACATGACCAACAAATGGAGCAGAGGCTGCCGAGAGGGGAAGCAATGTGATAATGATCAGATCTGTTTTTGTGATGTTGATTGAAGGATACATATTGACCAGGACAGCGGGAATAATTCCCCTGCTCTGCTTCTACATAGAGCGATGGGATATTTAACATCCATCTGAGAGGGCAGATGTGGCCTTGGTTTAATGTTTAATTCAAAAGATGGCACATCTGACAGTGCGACACTCCCTCAGTACTGCATTGCAGTGTCAGCCTTGATTCTTGTCATCAAGTCCTGCAGTGACCCTTGATCCTAGAAGCTTGTGACGGAAAGGTGAGAGAGCTACAAATTGAGCCACGGCTGACATTGGTCCTTTAATCCCAAGTGTTTCTAATTTGGTAACACGGCTGTTATGTGGTACTTTATCAAACGCATGTTGAAAGGATAGGGGTAATGAGAAAATGCAGGCAGGAGAAATCAGAGAAACACAGAATAGCATTGCATTGAATGAGGCCATTTGGTCCATTTATTCTGTGCTGGCCCTTTTGAAAAGCTTCCAGTTCGTCCCACACCCTGGCTCTTTCCCAGATCCTTCCTTTTATTCTCCTTAAGATATTTATGCATTTCCCTTTTGGAATCTACTGTTGAATCTGTTTCCTTCAGCCTATCAAACAATACATTGCAAATCCCAAACACCCATTGTCTAAAAACAATCCTCGTGTCACCTCTGCTTCTTTTTTCCAATCACCGTAAATCTGTGTCCTCTGGTTAATGGCCCCTCACACATTGGAAACGGTTTCACTTTATTTAATTTATCTAAATCCTTCATAATGTTAAACATCTCTATCAGATCTTCTTTTAAATTTCCCTGCTCTGAGGTAAACAATCCCAGCTACATAACTGTAATCCCTCATCCCTGGAAAAGTTCCAGTAAAACTCTTCTGTCTCCTCTCCAAACGTTTCCTGTCCTTCCTAAAGTGTGGTTCCCATATTGGACACAATACTCCAGGTGGAGCCGTGCTCGTCTTTTCTATAGGTGTAACATAACATCCTGACTATTCTACTCTGTGTCTCTATTAATAAAGCCTAGGAATCTATTTGCTTCGTTAACTGTTTGTTAACCTGTCCAACTAACGTCAAAGATTGTACACAAACACCCCATGTCTCTCTGTTATTCTCACCACCTTTAAAGTTGTGTCATTTACCTTGTATTATCTCTCCGCATTCATCCACATGCAGCTCACCATCACCTTCTCAAGGGCAATTTAGGGATGGGCAATAAATGCTGGCCCAGCCAGCGACACCCACAATCCATGAATAAATAATATCAACAAAATCTTCCCACAAAGTATCACCTTACATATCTGCCATGCCAATTAAATATTAGGAAGAATGAAGCCACTGTTTTCAAACCCCACATCAAACATTTCCTAGCAACAGACTCCATCCCTCTACTTGCCAACTCTTTGAGACTAAACCAAACTGTTCACAAAGTGATGTCATAGTTGACCCTACAATGAGCTTCCTGCTAAATATTCACACTATCACTAAAACAGCCTATTTCCACCTCCGTATCTTCAGCCAGCTTTGCCCGTCTCTCAGCTCTTCTGCTGATATAACACCACCCCGTCCCCACCCCCTTGCCTGTGTTACCTGTAGACTTGACTATTCCAACACACTCCTGGCTGTTCTCCCACATCCTACCCTCCATAAACTTGAGGTGATCCAAAACACTGCTGCCGAACTCACACCAAGTCCTATTCACCCATCACCCTCTGTACTCACTGACCTACATTGGATCCTGGCCAGCAACTCCTCAATTGTAAAACGCTCAGCCTTCTTTTCAAATCCCTAAACAGAGTGAGATGCTAGGCCCTTTCAGAGGGCAGTTGCGAGTCAATGACATTGCTGTGAGTCTGGAGTCACATGTAGGCTAGACCAGGAAAGGACGGCAGATTTCATTCTCTAAAGGACATTAGTGAATCAGATGGTGTTTAATAAAAAAAATCGCTAATAGTTTCATGGCGCCATGACTGAGACTAGCTTTCTATTCCAGATTTTAACACACTCGTGGCTTGTCTCACACATTCTACTCTCTGTAAACTTGAGGTCATCCAAACTCTGCTGCTCTTGTGTTAACCCGCACCAAGTCCCGTTCCCAATCACTGACGTACATCAGCTTCCAGTCAGGCCATGTCTTGATTTTGAAATTCTCAACCGTGTTTCCAACTCTCTCCATTTTCTCACCCCTCCTTATCTCTGTATTCTCTACCAGCCCCACAACCCTCCAAGATATTTGCACTCCTCTAATCCTGGGCTCTTGTGTATGCTTGATTTTCATCATTGCACCACTGCCAGCCAGGTCTTCAGCTGCCGAGGCCCAAAGCTCTGGAATTCCCTCCCTACACCACTTTTTGTTATTATTGTGTGAGATGTGGGCTTCGCTGGCAAGGCCAGCATTTGTTCCCATCGCTAATCGCCCTGACAATTGCGTGACTTGTTTGGACATTTCACAAGGCAGTTCAGAGTCAACCACATTGCTGTGGGTCTGGAGTCAGATGTAGGCCAGATCAGGTAAGGACAGCAGATTTTCTTCCCTAGCGGACATTAGTAAATCTGATCGGTTTTTACACCAGTCAATGATAGATTCGTGACACCATTACTGAGAATAGTTTTCATTTCCAGATTTTTATTAATCAGTTGAAATTATTAATTGATTGAATTTTAATTCCCACCAGCTGCCATAGTGGGATTTGAACCGAGGGCATCAGCCTGTACCTCTGGGATTCTAGTTCAGTGACATCGTCACTATACCACTGTCACTGCTTCTATGCCTCACTTTCCTCCCTTAAACCACTACTTAAGACATTCTGCTTTGACCAAGAAATGTAAGTTGCTGTTGTTGAGCTTTGCTAGACATGATTTGTCATTACCATATCCCTGCTACCGTCCATTCATTGTCCGGTGTTTTTTTTCAAGCAACGAATGCTTTTGTCCTGGGCTGTGAACTCCAGAAATTTCCCACCAGCGACGTTAGACTGACTGGTCAGTAATTACACGGTTTACCGCATCTCTCCTTTTTTAAAACAGTGTGTAACATTTAGAACCCTCCTGTCTCTGGCACCAGGCTCATACCCAAGGAGGGTTGGAAGATTCTGGCCAGTTCCTTCCCTCAGCACCCCCGCACACATCCAATTCAGACATGTTCCACTTTATTAGAATTAGAATTAGAACATTACAGCGCAGTGCAGGCCCTTCAGCCCTCGATGTTGCGCCGACCTGTGAAACCATCTGACCTACACGATTCCATTTTCATCCATATGTCTATCCAATGACCACTTAAATGCCCTTAAGGTTGGCGAGTCTACTACTGCTGCTGCCAGGGCAGGGCAAAAATTGGTGGATTGAAAGGGGTTAACTGAACTTGTTTGTTCAGTTACTGTTACTAATGTAAGTCACCATGGACCCCACATTTGTCACTGGAGGGTTTCCAGCTTCTATTAATACAGGGCTCCTGTCAATGTGTTATTCCCAGCAGCTTCCCGGCACTTTCAGGATCAGCAGTTCGAGAGAGAGAGAGAGGGTAGATCAGAATCTGAGAACATTAGATTGGAATGTTATGACAATGGGTCAGAATCTGAGAACAGTAGATTGGGATGTTACTACAATGGGAAGCAGGAGTTTCTCCTCTTGGTTTGGCCTAGTTACTGCAGATTATTTTTGGCTAACATTAGATGATCGGATCTATTATGCACTGATGATGATTCAAACGATTTATTATCCCATCCTCGCTATTGTTGGTGTCCCTGGTAAGTCTCTTTATCCAACGTTTAGAACTATAAATCATATTTCACTGATTTAATGTTCTTGTCATGTAAATCTTGGGAAGTCCAAAGACATTGCATTCAGTCACTGTCACAAACTCCATTCCCTATCCACCATCTGCATTCCCCTCACTGACCAATGTCTGAGGCTGAAATAGACTGTTTGCGACCTCTGGCATCCAGTTGACTCTGAGCTGAGTTCATCTCCACATTCTCTCCATCACCCACCCTGCCGACAACCACCTCTGTAATATCACCCGTCTCCACCTCTGCCTCAGCCCATCTGCTGAATAAATACTCATCTATGCCTTTCTTAAATCCACACTTGACTTTTCCAATTCTATCCTTGACACTCTCCCAGTTATAAACCTCCATAAACACCAGCCCTTCCAGAACTCTGCTGCCTGTATCCAAACTCACAGCAAATCCCAATCACCCATCACCCCTGTGCTCACTGATCTACGTTTCTTCCTGGTCTGGCAGGACCTTAATTTTTATATTCTCATTCTTGCGTTTGAATCTCTCCATGGCCTCACCCCTCCAATTAATCCCATTCCCCTCTCCAGTCTCATATCATTGTAATCTTATGCCTTTGAGGCTTTGTTTCCAATTCCCTTTTGAAAGTGATTTGCTTTCCCCTCCCTGTCTCCTCCGGCTGTGATTTTTACTCTATGGCACCACTGGTGCCAATATTACAGAAACCTGGATCTGTAAAATGATGTGAATGGAACAGGCGACCACTTCTAGTATGGCCAGCACAGTGCCCCATGCTGTGCAGGGATGTAGCCTGTGTATACTGTGCATTTGCTGTTAGTCTGAGGAGGGGTTTGAAGTGACGCCAATGTCCCATTCCAGCAGCTTTGATGTACGCCTTTGAAACCTGGTCTGTGCATGACCACTGACCGCCTGTGCTACTCACTCACAGCTGAAGATACATTCAGAAGCATGAATAAACCCTTCTGGTGTTTTTTAAAAGGACCAGGCATCCTGGTCCAGAATATTGAGGGGTATATGACATTCAAGAAGAATAGGAAGCTAGGTAAAGGTGGAGGGTTAGCACTGTTAATCAAGGATGGTATTGGTGCATTAGTTCGAGATCAACTTGGTACAGGATATCAGGGTGTCGAATCGGTTTGGGTGGAGATGAGGATTAGCAGGGGAAAGAAGTGCCCAGTGGGAGTGGTCTGCAGGTCTCCTAACAGTAATCACAATATAAAACATATTATACAAGAAGAAATATCGTTTGCTTATGATAGAGGTCCGGCAATAATCATGGATGATTTTAATCTACACATAAACTGGAAAAATCATATTTGGAATAATAGCCTGGATGAGGAGTGCATAGAATGT
Organism: Heterodontus francisci; assembly: GCF_036365525.1. Lineage (NCBI taxonomy): Eukaryota > Metazoa > Chordata > Chondrichthyes > Heterodontiformes > Heterodontidae > Heterodontus > Heterodontus francisci. Next base: position 2,625,711 of record NW_027141861.1, on the reverse strand, counting down.
TTTAGGGATAGTTTCTTAGAGCACCACGTTCTAGACACAATCAGAGAGCAGGTTAAATTAGTTTTGATATAATGTAATGTGACAGGATTAATTAATGACCTCAGAGTAAAGGCACCTCTAGGTAGCAGCGACCACACTGTGACTGAATTTTACATCCAGTTTGAAAGTGAGAAGAGTGGGTCTAAGACTAGTATTTTAAACTTGAATAAGGGAAAGTATTCGGGCATGAAAACTGAGCTAGCTGAAGTGAACTGGGTTACTAGGCTTGGAGGTATATAATTAGAGAAGCAGTGGCAGAAATTTATGGGGATATTTCAAAATACTCCAGAATAAGTATATTCCTACTATAAGGGGAAGGAGCCACCGTCTGCGGTTAACTAACGAAGTTAAGGAAAACATGACACTGAAGTTAAAGGCATATCATTGTGCAGAAATGAGTGGCAGTTCTAATGATTGGTCAGAATATAAAGAACAGCAGACAATGACTAAAGGGTTAATCAGGAGAAAGACATTAGAGTATGAGAGGAAGCTAGCGAGAAATGTAAAAATGGATAGCAAGAGTTTCTACAGGTATTTAAAAAGGACAAGAATAAGTAAAGAGAGTGTTCCTCCTCTGGACAGTGAGAGTGCAAAGTTAGTAGTAGATAATAAGGAAACGGTGGATGCAATGAACAAATATTTTGATACGGTCTTCACTATAGAGGATGCACGAAACATGCCAGTAATAGCTGTAAATCAGGAGGTGGAAGGAAGAGAGGACCTTGGTGAAAATACAATCACCAGGGAATCTTTACTGAGCAAACTTATGGAGTTGCGGGCTGACAAGTCCCCGGGTCCTGATGGACTTCATCCTAGGGTCTTAAAAGATGTGGCTAATGAGGTAGTAGATGTGTGGGTGTTATTTTTTCAAAATTCGCTAGACTCTGGAAAGATTCCATCTGACTGGAAAGTAGCAAATATAACCCCTCTATTCAAGAAGAGGGGGAGGCAGAAAACAGGCAACTATATGTTAGTTAGTTTGACATCTGTTAAGGGGAAGGTGTTAGAATCGATCATTAAGGAGGCTTTCGCTGGGCACTTAAGAAAAACTCAAGGTAATCGCGAATAGACAGCATGGTTTTGTGAAAGGGAAATCATCCTGAACTAATTTATTGAAGTTCTTTGAAGGAGTAACATGCAATATGGATAAAGGGGAGCCCTTTGACCGACTGCGCTTGGATTTCCAGAAGGCATTAGACTAGATGTCACATAAAAGGTGATTGTGCAAAGTAGGAGCTCATGTGTAGGGGGTAACATATTAGCTTGGATCGAAGATTAGCCAGTTGCAGAAAACAGAGGGTCTGCATAAATGGGTCATTTTCAGATTAGCAGGATGTGACAAGTGGAGTCCATCAGGGGTCTGTGCAGGGGGCCTCAACTTTTTACAATTTATATTAATGACTTAGATGAGGGAAGCGATTGCATGTTAGCTAAATTTGCAGGTGGCACAAAGATAGATCGGAAAGTATGTTGTGAAGAGGACATAAGGAGGTTGCAGACCGATAAAGATAGGTTGCATGAGTGGGAAAACAATCTCACAGATGGAGTATAATGTGGGAAAATGTGAAGTTGTTCACTTTGGTAGGACGCCGCAAAATTCCGAGGTGCTTAGGGATCTCGGTGTTCTAATGCATGAGTCACAAACAGTTAGTAGGTAGGTACAGAAAGTAATAAAGAAGTCGAATGGAATGCTATCCTTCATTACAAGAGGAATTGAAAATAAAAGGCAGCATGTGATGCTTCAGTTATACAGGGCATTGGTGAGACCACATCTCGAATAATGTCTAGAGTTTGGGTCTCCTTATTTAAGGGAGGATGTGAATACTTTAGAGGCGGTTCAGAGGTAGTTTAGTGATAATAGGAATGAGCGGGTTGTCTTATGAGGAAAGGTTGGACAGACAGGCTTGTTTTCACTGGAGTTTAGAAGAGTGAGGGGAGACTTGATTGAGGTTTACAAGAATCTGAAAGGTCTTGACAAGGTGGAAGTGGAAAGGATGTTTCCTCTTGTGGGTGAGTCGAGAACTTTGGGGCACTGTTTTGAAATTATGGGTCGCCCCTTCAGGACAGAGATGAGGAGAACATTTTTCTCTCTGAGGTTTGTGTGACTTTGGAACTCTCTGCCACAGAAGGTGGTGGAGATGGGGTCATGAAATATTTTAAAAGTGGAGGGAGAAAGATTCTTGTTAGTCAAGAGAATGAAAGGTTATCAGGGAAAGAGGGGAGTTAGAATTCAAAACACAACCAGATCAGCCATGTTATTATTGAATTTCAGAGCAGGCTCGAGGGGCCGAATGGCCTACTTCTGCTCCTCATTCGTATGTGTGTACGTTTGCACTCAACTTACAGGTGAGGGGCTTTTGACTTATTTCTGCTATTGTAAAGTTAGTGGAGGTGCTGTGAACGGTTTTCTGGAGGTTGTGTTGTGAGCTGCTGCAGATATTCAGGGACGACAGAGGATTTGTTGACAAAACTCTGGTCAAGGTATGGGGACTGCAGTTACAGTGTCTCTGGGTCTGAAACATGACCAACAAATGGAGCAGAGGCTGCAGAGAGGGGAAGCTCAGTAAAGAGGGAGGAGGAGGAGGCTCTGCCCTCCCCACCCTGGGTTTTCCAAGTGCAAAGAGAGCAGTGGTCCCAATACCGAACATAGAACATAGAACAGTACAGCACAGTACAGGCCCTTCAGCCCACAATGTTGTGCCGAAACTTTAACCTACTCCAAGATCGAACTAACTACCTACCCTTCATTCTACTATCATCCATGTACCTATCCAAGAGTCGCTTAAATGCCCCTAACGTATCTGCTTCTACTACCACCGCTGGAGGCACATTCCACGCACCCACCACTCTCTGTGTAAAGAACCTACCTCTGACATCTCCCTGAAACCTTCCTCCAATCATCTTAAGATTATGCCCCCTGGTGATAGCCCTTTCCACCCTGGGAAAAAGTCTCTGACTATCCACTCGATCTATGCCTCTCATCATCTCTTTCAAGTCACCTCTCATCCTTCCTCGCTCCAATGAGAAAAGCCTTAGCTCCCTCAATCTTTCTTCGTAGGACATGCCCTCCAGTCCAGGCAGCATCCTGGTAAATCTCCTCTGCACACTCTCTAAAGCTTCCACATCCTTCCTATAATGAGGCGACCAGAACTGAACACAATATTCTATTTCTGGTTGAACCTTACAGAGCTGCAGCATAACCTCGCGGCTCTTAAACTCAATCCCCCTGTTAATGAAAGCCAACACACCATACGCCTTCTTAACAACCCTATCAACTTGGGTGGCAACTTTGAGCGATCTATGGACATGGACCCCAAGATCCCTCTGTTCCTCCACACTACCAAGAATCCTTTCTTTAAGCCTGTATTCCGCATTCAAATTCGACCTTCCAAAGTGAATCACTTCACACTTTTCCAGGTTGAACTCCATCTTCGTAGCCCAGCTGAGGAACACCACTGTATACTGCCATCGAGTCTGAACAACAACTTTTCACCACTTCTCTCTGTTGACTCTTCATTAGCCAATGTTATATTGCCACTGGACTAGCTAGTAACCAGAGACCCAGGGTATTCCTCTGGGGACATGGGTTCGAATCCCACCACAGCAGAAGGTGGAATTTGAAAGTAATAAAAAAAAATCTGGAATTAAAACTAGTCTAAAGATGGCCATGAAACTATTGTCGATTGTTGTAAAAACCCATCTGGTTCACTAATGTCCTTTAGGGAAGGAAATCTGATGTCCTTACCTGGTCTGGCCTATATGTGACTCCAGACCCACAGCAATGTGGTTACCTCTAACATGCCCTCTGAAATGGTCTAGCAAGCCACTCAGTTGTAACTAACCGCTACAAAGTCTATAAAAAGGAATGAAACTGGGCGGACCACCCGGCATGGACCTAGGCACCGGAAACGACAACGGCAAACCCAGCCCTGTCGACCCTGCAAAGTCCTCCTTACTAACATCTGTGAAATTGTGCCAAAGTTGGGAGAGCTGCCCACAGACTAGTCAAGCAACAGCCTGACATAGTCATACTCACGGAATCATACCTTACAGACAATATCCCGGGTACGTCCTGTCCCACCGGCAGGACAGACGCAGCAGAGGTGGTGGCGCAGTGGTATACAGTAGGGAGGGAGTTGCCCTGGGAGTACTCAACATCGACTCCGGACCTCATGAAATCTCATGGGATCAGGTCAAATATGGGCAAGGTAACCTCCTACTGATTACCACCTACTGCTCTCCCTCAGCTGATGACTCAGTACTCCCCCATGTTGAACAGCACTTGGAGGGAGCACTGAGGGTGGCAAGGGCACAAAATGAACTCTGAGTGGGGGAATTCAATGTCCATCACCATGAGTGGCTCGGTAGCACCACTACTGACCGAGCTGGCCGAGTCCTAAAGGACATGGCTGCTAGACTGGGTCTGCGGCAGGTGGTGGGGGAACCAACACGAGGGAACAACATACTCGACCTCGTCCTCACCAATCTGCCTGCCACAGATGCATCTGTCCATGACAGTATTGGTAGGAGTGACCACCGCACAGTCCTTGTGGAGATGAAGTCCCGCCTTCACATTGAGGATACCGTCAATTGTGTTGTGTGGCACTATCACCGTGCTGAATGGGATAGATTTCGAACGGATCTAGCAATGCAAAACAGGGCATCCATGAGGCGCTGTGGGCCATCAGCAGCAGCAGAATTGTACTCAACCACAATCTGTAACCTCATGGCCCGGCATATTCCCCACTCTACCATTACCATCAAGCCAGGAGACCAACCCTGGTTCAATGAAGAGTGCAGGAGGGCATGCCAGGAGCAGCACCAAGCATATCTCAAAATGAGGTGTCAAGCTAGTGAAGCTACAACCCAGGACTACTTGCATGCCAAACTGAGTAAGCAGCATGCGATAGACAGAGCTAAGAGCTCCAGGACATCACTGCAGGAGTTCCTCAGGGCAATGTCCTATGCCCAACCATCTTCAGCTGCTTCATCAATGAGCTTCAATCATAAGGTCAGAAGTCGGGATGTTTGCTGATGATTGCACAATGTTCAGCACCATTTGCGACTCCTCAGATACTGAAGCAGTCCGTGCAGAAATGCAGCAAGACCTGAACAATATCCAGGCTTGGGCTGATAAGTGGCAAGTCACATTCGTGCCACACAAGTGCCAGGCAATGACCAACTCCAACAAGAGAGAATCTAACCATCTCCCCTTGATATTTAATGGCATTACCATCGCTGAATGCCCCACTATCAACATCCTAGGGGCTACCATTGACCAGAAACTGAACTGGAGTAGCCAGTAGCAGAGAGTAGTAGGGGCGTGGAACGCCCTGCCTGCAACAGTCGTAGACTCGCCAACTTTAAGGGCATTTAAGTGGTCATTGGATAGACATATGGGTGAAAATGGAATGGTGTAGGTCAGATGGTTTCACAGGTCGGCGCAACATCGAGGGCCGAAGGGCCTGTACTGCGCTGTAATGTTCTAATGTTCTCATGTTCTAATATAAATACTGTGGCTACAAGAGCAGGTCAGAGGCTAGGAATCCTGAGGCGAGTAACTCACCTCCTGACTCCCCAAAGCCTGTCCACAATCTACAAGGCACAAGTCAGGAGTGTGATGGAATACTCTTCACTTGCCTGGATGGGTGAAGCTCCAACAACACTCAAGAAGCTTAACACCATCCAGGACAAAGCAGCCCGCTTGATTGGCACCCCATCTACAAACATTCAGTCCCTCCACCACTGACGCACAGTGGCAGCAATGTGTACCATCTACAAGATGCACTGCAGCAATGCACCAAGGCTCCTTAGACAGCACCTTCCAAACCCGCGACCTCTACGAACTAGAAGGACAAGGGCAGCAAATACATGGAAACACCACCACCTGCAAGTTTCCCTCCAAGTCACACATCATGCTGACTTGGAACTATATCGCCATTCCTTCACTGTCACTGGGTCATAATCCTAACAGCACTGTTGGTTTACCTACCCCACATGGTCTGCAGCGGTTAAAGAAGGCAGCTCACCACCACCTTCTCAAGGACAATTAGGGATGGGTAATAAATGCTGGCCTGGCCAGCGACGCCCACATCCCGTGAATGAATTAAAAAAAACACTGTCATTGCCCCTTTAATCCATAGGGTTCAGTTTCGTTAAGCTGTCTATTGAATGACACTTGATCAAACACAGTTGAAAGTCCATATAAATATAACTTCAATCACACCACCCTCATCAAACCTCTCCATTGTTTCATCAAAGACCTCCATAAAGTTTACCTCACCATCACCTATCTCCACTTCTCCACTGTTGTTTAATTATCAGACTACTTATCCGACATCCAGTACTGGATGAGCAGAAATTTCCTCCAATTAAATATTGGGAAGACTGAAGCCATTGTTTGGACTCCCCACTCCAACTCTGTTCCCTTGCTATTGATTCCATCCCTCTCCCTGGTGACAGTCTGAGATTCAAACAGTCTGTTTGCAACCTTGGTGTCACATTTGACCACAAAATGAGATTTAACCTCATTTTCAGGATATCATTACAACCGTCTATTTCCACCTCGGTAACATCGCTAACTTCATCCCTGTCTCAGTCCATCTGCTGCTGAAACTGCACAGCGCCCCATACCGGGCAGGGCTCTAGTACAGTCAGCACAGTGCCCCATGCTGGACAAGACTCTAGTGTGGTCATCACTGCATTGGCTACCGGTCTGACAGCACCTTAATTTTAATATTCTCATTCTTATGTTTGAATCTCTCCAAGGCCTCAGCCCTCCATTTATTCACTTTCCCCTCTCCAATTCATATCTTCCTGCAAATCTTTCGACTTCACTCTTTTTTCAGTTCTCCTTGTAAAGTGAATTTCTTTATCTGTATGTGTCCCGAGACAGGATTATAGACTCCGCAGCAAGACAGCTGCTGACGGTACAGAAGCTGGTTATCCATAAAGTGATGTGAATCGCACAGCCGGTCACTTCCAGTGCGGTCTGCACAATATCCCATGCTGGGCGGGGCTCCAGCCCAGTCGTATCATCTATGTGCTGTTCGCGTGGTCTTCACAGCCGGCCACTTCTACTGTGGCCTGCACACTGTCCCAAGCTGGGCAGAGCTCTAGCTCAATTGTACCTTGTATGTGTTGTTCCTTTGAGGGTGGATTTGAAAGTGATGTCAATGTACCACAGCAGCAGCTTTGATGTACTTCTCTGAAACTTGGTCTGTGCATGTCCACTGACCGCCTGTGTTAGTCACTCACAGCTGAAAATACATTCAGCAGCAGGAGGAACCCCCTCTAGTGTTATTTAAAAGGACCAGGCATCCAACATACAGGTGAGGGGCTTTTGACTTACTTCTGCTATTGTAAAGTTAATGGAGGTGCTGTGGATGGTTTTCTGGAGGTTGTGTTGGGAGCTGCTGCAGACATTCAGGGAGGACAGAAGATTTGGTGACCCAACTCTGGAAGAGGTATTGGGACTGTAGTTACAGTGTCCATGGGTCTGTCACATGACCAACAAATGGCGCAGAGGCTGCAGAGAGGGAAGCTCTGTAAATATAGAGGAGCAGGGGGCTCTGCCCTACCCACCCCGGGTGTTCCAAGAGCTCTTTTCCTACCTACACTTAACCCAGGAGCAGTGTGTGAGGTGACTCTGATTCAATAAGGAGGTGGTCACAGAGCTGTGTCACCTCCTGTAACACAACCTGGAGCCTCACACCAGGGTGAAGACGGAGCTGTCAGTGGCCGTTCAGGTCACAGTTTAATTGAACTTCTATGTATCTGGATGGTTCCAGGCAGGAGCAGGTGACATATCCAACATAGAGTGGTAGAAATCGATGGAGTCATTTACAACACTGAAGGAGGCCATTCAGCCACTCTATGCCGGCTCTCTGTGGAACAATCCAGTCAGCCCCACTCCCCCGCTCAATTCCCGTATCCCTGCAAGTTCATTTCCTTCAGGTGTCCATCCAGTTTCCTTTTGAAATCATTGATTGTCTTGGCTTCCACCACCCTCATGGGTAGTGAGTTCCAGCTCATTACCATCCACTATGTAAAAATGTTTCTCCTCATATTCCCCCTGTATCTCTTACCCAAAACCTTCCATCTGTGTCCCCTAGTCCTTGCTTCATCAGTTAATGGGAACAGTTTTTCCTTGTCTATCTTATCTAAGTCTATTATAATCATGTGCACCTCCATCAAATCTCTCTCAATCTCCTTTACACCAGGGAGAACAACTCCATCTTCTCCGAACTCACTTTGTAACTAAACTCCCATCCCTGGAATCATTCTGGTAAATCTCCTCTGCACCCTTTCAGGGACTTTCACATCCTTCCGACAGTGTGGTGACCAGAACTGTACACAGTTCTCTAGTTGGGGTCTAACCAAAGCTTTATGAATGTTCTGCATAACTTCCCTTATTTTCCATCTTTGCATCCAATGATGAAGCCCAAGATCTGATATGATTTGCTAAGCACCCTCCTAATATGTCCTGGCACCTTCAAAGATCAATGCATATGGAGCCCCAGGTCCCTCTGTTCCTGCACAATCTTTAGAACTGTGTCATTATGTCTATATTGCCTTCCTCGTCCATCTGATAAAATACATCACCTCACACTCCTCTGTATTAAATTCTACCTGTCACTTCTCTGTCCATTCTGCTAGCCGATCTATATCATGTTGTAGGTGGTTTGTGACATCCTCACTGCTTACTACTCCTCCAAGATTGCAATCATCAGAAAAAATGTAAATTCTACTCATTATTCCAAGATCCATGTCATTTATATGTAGCAAATAAAAAGCACAGTGTTCCTCGCACTGACCATTGGGGAACTTCACTGTCTACCATCCTCCAGTCTGAAAAACAACCATTTAACACATTTCTCTTTTTTCTGTCATTTGGACAATTTTTGATTCAACTGGATGCTATTCCTGAGATTCAATTTTTTTAACCAAGCTTTTGTGTGGTTGTTCATCAAACAATTTCATAAAATCCATGCATACAACATCCACCACATTCCCTTCATCAAACTTCTCAGATCATCGAAATAAATTCAATTAGTTCAGTCAAGCATGATCTGCCTTTTTAGAAATCCGTGCTGACAATCCATAAATATCTCAAACCTCTCCAAGTGTGTGTTGATTTTTCCCTGATTATTGCTTCTAAAACTTAACTCACCAATGATGTTAAACTAACTGACCAGTAGTTGCGAGGCCTGTCTGTTGTCCATTGATAATTCAGGGAGGTGAGGGTGACCATCTATGTCATCAATTTCTCCCTCAGCAGGGAGAAGCAGGATGAGTGATCCCGTAGCTTTGTCAGGATAGCGGGATTCCTGATGACATAGGTGGCTCTGCGGGGCCCCCATGTCAACGGGGAGAGGTACAGGAACTGGAAGCACTCTCACTCCATTAATGTACAGTTGGTGTGTGAGCATGCCCAGTACATCATGTTGGTGAATGTCCACTATCCTGGCAGCAGCAAGGATACCTTCATTCTGAATCAGTCAGCCGGTCCCAATACTCCGGGGCTCCTTGCAGAACCAGAATGTGGCTTCTCGGAGGCGAAGGAAACGCCTCTAGACACAGCTCATGTTTCTGCACCCCCAAATCACATCCCACACCAACCAACCTCACAAAATTACCATGTGTATAATGTGAGCAATGGAATCGCCAGGAAGATGGTGGAACAGACCATCGGTGTGATGAAGCAATGCTTCCGATGTCTGAACCGCTCGGGGGTGCCCTCCAGTACACACTGGAGCAGGTGTCCAGGTTCATGGTGTTCTGCTGCATCCTTCATATCATCACCATCATGAGGACACAGGCATTGGCACCAGGAATCCGGAGGCGACCTCAGGAGGAGGAGGAGGCAGCGAGGATATTTCCTGTATGCCTTCCAGCCGGACAGGTTGTCGGAGAGTCCCTGCTAAGATACCGGTTCCCATAGGACAACTTCTCTTTCCCGCCATGGATCCCCCATTCTCCACCATTACACCCATCTGAGATGCCCCATCACAGTGTTATTACAGCACAGAAGGAACTATTCAGCTCATAGTGTCTGCACCGGCTCTCCGAATGCACAATTCACCTAATCCCATTCCCTGCCTTCTTCCAGGAACCCTGCACATTCTTCCTTCTCATATACCAGTTTATTCAGCTTTAGCATGTTCATCGATGTGGTCACCACACTGCTGAAGAGCATGCAGGCAGAGAGGGAATGGGTGATCAGCAGGCAGTCAAAAATTATCAGGCAGGTAGTGCCGGAGACCCCTGAGTGCATCTCACTCTCCAACAGGTATTCAGTTCTGTATACTGAGGGAAGTGATGCTTCTCCTGAGGAGAGCAGCCACAGCAAGTCCATGGCACCACGGGTGGCTCAGCCGCAGAGCGGGATACAGGGATGACTGGAAGAGCCATAGTGATAGGTGAGTCAATAATCAGGGGAACTGACAGGCGTTTCTGTGGCCACAGACGTGAATCCAGTATGGGGTGTTGTCTCCCAGGTGCCAGGGTCAAGGATGTCACTCAGCGACTGCAGAGCATCTTGAAGCAGGAGGGGAACAGCCAAAAGTCGTGGTCCACATGGGAACCAACGACAGAGGTAGAAAGCGGGATGTGGTCTTGCAGTCCGAATTTAGGGAGCTAAGGAAGAAATTAGCAAGCAGGACCACAAACACAGTCAAAAAGTAGAATTCTCCAGATTACTCCCAGTGCCAGGTGCAACTTAGTATATAAATAGAAAGATAAGGCAGACGAATGTGTGGCTGGAAAGATGGTGCAGGAGGGAAGGATTCATATTCCTGGGACACTGGAACCGGCTCTGGGGGAGATGGGACCTTTACAGGCCGGACGGGTTGCACGTGAACAGAGCCAGGACTGGGTTCCTTGCGGAACGTTTTGCGAGTACTGTTGGGGAGGGTTTAAACTAGTTTAGCAGGGAGGTGGGGACCTGAGGGTAGACTTAGCTGGGACAAAATCAGAAATGAAAATGGAAGGTGGCAAATTAATGGATGAGTCTAGAAGACAGAGGAAATGAGGGTGAGAAAATGAAAAAAAGGTTTGGCAGTGCTCAAGGCTATCTGTTTCAATGTATGGAGTGCTGCAAATAAAGCAGATGAGCGGAGGGCAAAGATAGACATGTGGCAGTATGATATCATAGTTATTACAGAAACATGGCTTAAGGAGGGACAGGAATGGCAGCTCAACGTTCCTGGTTACCAGGTTTTTAGATGCGATAGGGAGGGGGTTAAGAAAGGAGGGGAATGGCAATTCTGGTCAAGGAATCTTTTGCAGCTGTGAGGAGGGATGATATGTGGGAAGGTTCATCAAGTGAGGCCATATCGATTCAGTGAAGGGACCATAAAGGGGCAATCTCACTGCTGGGAGAGTGATCTCGACAGCCAAATAGCCAGAGGTTGATAGAGGAGCAGATAAGTAGGCAAGTCTCTGAGAAGTGCAAGAACAATAGGGCAGTAATAGTAGAGTATTTTAATCACCCCGATGTTAACGAGGATAATTTTAGTATGAAAATAATTGAGGGAGCAGAATTCTTGAGGTGCATTCAGGACAACATTTTTGTCCAGCATGCAGAAAGTCCAACAGGAGAGGGTGCAGTTTTAGACTTTGTTTTAGGAAATGACGACGGGCAGGTGTATGGAGTGTCAGGGGAGAGCATTTTGGTGGGAGTGATCATAATTCAGTCAGTTATAACATAACTATGGAAACGTACAGACATAGAATAGGATTTAGAGTTCTTAATAGGGGCAAGGCCAATTTTACTAAACCGAGGAGCGTAAGTGGACTGGAAACAGCGACTTGAAGGTAAATCAGTCTCAGAGCACTGGGAGGCATTCAAAGTGGAGATTCAAGGGGTTCAGTGTAAACATGTTCCCACAAAGAAAAAGGGTGAGGCGGCCAAATCTAGAGTCCCATGGATGTCAAGGAGCCTATATTGTAAGATAAAACAGAAAAGGGAAGCATACATCCGACACTGAGAACTCAATACTACAGAAAGCTGAGAGGAGTTTAGAAAGTGGAAGGATTAAATCAAAAAGGAAATTAGGACAGCAAAGAGAGAGCATGAAAGAATATTGGCAAGCAAAGTCAAGGTGAACCCAAAGATGTTTTCTCAATGCATTAAGAGTAAGAGGTTAACTAAGGGGAGAGTAGGGCCCATAATAGACCAAAAAGGTAACCTATGCATAGGGGTGGAAGATATTGGTATGGTTTTATTGAATACTTTTAGTTTCTTCAGAAAAGAGGGGGGATGTAGATATTGTAGTTAAGGAGGAAGAGTGTGAATTATTGAATGTAATGAACATACTGAGAGAGGAAGCGTTAATGGGATTAGTATCCTTGAAAGTTGATAAATCACCTGATCCAATTGAAATGTGCCCCAGGTTGCTACAAGAAGCAACAGAGGAAATAGCAAAGGGTCTGACTATCAGTTTCCAGTCCTCACTGGATACAGTATGTGGAGCCGGAGTATTGGAGAATTGCTGACGTTGGACCTCTGTTTAAAAAGGGAGTGAAGGATAGTCTGAATAATTGCAGGCCTGTCAGTCTAACCTCAGTAGTGGGAAAATGATTGGAGACGGGGTAAACTGTCACTGAGACAGGCACAGGTTAATCAAGGATAGTCAGCATGGTTTTGTTAAGGGAAGAGCTTGTTTGACCAACTTGATCGAATTTTTCGAAGATGTAACAAGGGATATCGATGAAAGTAGTGCAGTTGATGTGGTTTACATGGATTTCAGCAAGGCTTTTGACAAGATCCCACATGACAGACTGGTTCAAAAAGAAAATTCCATGTAATCCAGGGAAATGCAGCGAGGTGGATAAAAAATTGGTTCAGTGGCAGGAAACAAAGGGTAATTGTTGACGGGCGTTTTTGCAACTGGAGGGCTGTTTCCAGTGGTATTCCAGAGGGCTGAGTACTGAATCTCCTGCTTTTTGTGGTGTATATTAACGATTTCGACATAAATGTAGGGGGCATGATCAAGAAATCTACGGATGACACAAAGATCGGCCGTGTGGTAGATAGCGAGAAGGATAGCTGTAGACTGCAGTAAGTTATTGGTGGTCTGGACAGATGGGCAGAAAAATGGCAAATGGAATTCAACTTGGAGAAGTGTGAGGTGATGCAATTGGGGAGCTCAAATAAGACAAAGGAATACACGATTACTGGGAAAATACTGAGAAGTGTGGAGGAAGTGAGGGACCTTGGAGTCAATGTCCACAGATCCCTGAAGATAGCAGGACAGGTCAATAAGGTGGTTAAGAAGGCATATGAATCCTTGCCCTTATTAGCCGAGGTACAGAATATAAGAGCAGGGAAGTTATGCTGGAACTGTATAAATCATTGGTTAGACCACTACTTGAGTACTGTGTTCAGTTCTGGCAACAACATTACAGAAAGGATGTAATTGTACTAGAGAGGGTACAGAGCAGATTTACGAGGATGTTACCAGGACTGAAATAATGCAGTTATGAGGAAAGATTGGATAGGTTGGGGTTGTTCTCCTTGGAACAGAGAAGGCTGAGAGGAGATCTGATTGAAATGTACAAAATTGTGAGTGGCCTGGATTGACTGGAGGTGAAGGGTCTATTCACCTGAGCAGAGAGGTAAGTGATCGGTAGAAAGATCAGAGGGGAGATGAGGAAAAACTTGTACAACCAGAAATACAAAATTGGCTCAGTGGCAGTAAACAAAGGGTAATTGTTGAAGGGTATTTTAGTGACTGGAGCACTGTTTCCCGTGGTGTTCCAGAGGGCTCAGTACTGGGTCCCCGGCTTTTAGTGACGGTCTGGAACCCACTGTCGGCAAGGATGTTTGAGGCAGAAACCCTCTACTCATTAAAAAGCGGTCTGAATGTGCACCTCAAGTGTCATAATCTGTAGGGCTATGGATCAAATGCTGGAAGGTGGGATTCGAATAGGTGGATCATTTTTCGGCTGGTACAGACACGATGGGCCAAGTGGCCTCTTTCTGTCCCTTAAGGTTTCTACGAGTCTATCATTCTATAACATGAAACACCCTATCCTCATTAACACTCACAGTTATATCAAGAAACCCTATCAAGATTATCAGAAACGATTTTCCATTAACCGATCAGTGCTGCTTGTCATTTATTATCCCATGATTTTACAAGCAAGATATATTTTTATGTCAGGCTGCTGCTTGACTAGTCTGTGGGACAGCTCTCCCAACTTTGGCACAAGCCCCCAGATGTTAGTAAGGAGGACATTGGAGGGTCGACAGGGCTGGGTTTGTCCGTGTCGTTTCCGGTGCTGAGGTCGATGCTGGGTAGTCCATCCGGTGTCATTCCTTTTTATTGACTTCATAGTAGTTAGATACAACTGAGTGGCTTGCTAGCCCATTTCAGAAGGCATGTAAAAGCCAACCACATTTATTTGGTCTGGAGTCATATGTAGGCCACCAGGTAAGGGCAGCAGATTTCCTTCCCTAAAGAACATTAGTGAACCTTATGTTTCACTGGAGAGTTTCCATCTTCTATCACTCTCATATCCAAGGATGACTGAAAGATTCTGGCCAGTGCCTCTGCTGCATCCACCATACCTTCCCTCAGCAACCCTCATTCATCCCATCCAGACCAGGCAAATGTTCAACTTTGTTATTGTACAAAAAGTGTGGAATTGAAAGGGGTTAACAGAACCTGTTTGTTCAGTGACTGTATTTAATGTTAGTCTCCATGGACCCAAATTGTGTCACTGGAGTGTTTTCAACTTCTATTAATAAGGGGCTCCTTTCAATGTGCTATTGCATGGTATCAGCAGCAGCATCGCCTCCGGCACGAACAGAGACCAGAGGCTTCAGACAGAGAGAGAGGATAGATCAGAATCCGAGAACAATAGATTGGAATGTTACAACAATGGATCAGAATCTGAGAACAATAGATTGGAATGTTACAACAATGGATCAGAATCTGAGAACAATAGATTGGAATGTAACAACAATGGACAGCAGGAGTTTCTCCTCTTTGTTTGACCTGGTTACTGCAGATTATTATTGGATGACATTAGAATTGCGGATCTATTATGCTCTGAGGATGATTCAATTTATTTACTATCCAATACTCGCTATTATTGGTGTCCCTGGTAAGTCTCCATCTGCAACTATTGGATTCAGAAAACATATTTCACTGATTTAATGTTCTTGTCATTTAAATCATGAGAAGACTGAAGTCATTGTCTTCAGTTTTTGTCACATACTCTATTCCCTATCCACGGTCTGCATCCCCCTCACTGACTGTTGTCTGAGGCTGAACCAGGAAGTTTACAATCTCTGGTGCCTGTTTAATGCTGAGCTGAGTTCATCCCCATATTCTCGCGATCCCCAACCCTGCCTATTGTTACGGCCAGGTGAGGATGGGTCACAGTCGCTCGTCTTATTTGACCACAACTCTGTTTGTTCTTTTTAACCAGTGGATGTGCGAACCCTCTCATTGAGTATTTGACCTTTTACCTTTGGAGTGATTGTGAAGGACCTGATCGGGCAGGTTCTCTTGAGTTTAAACAGGAAAGAGGTGAGTTTATTATACTTAACAATGTCAACCCGATCTCATTAAAATCATAAAAAATACACCACACATTTACGCACACATTCGTACGAGAATTACACAGAAATAGATTACAGAGTGAGAAGATGGGAGTCTGGAATAAATATTAAAATAAAATACTCATTCTGTGATGTTGGATGACACGGCGGTCTTCCGGCTGCAGTTGTATTCTTGACTCTTTGGCTGGTCGAAGCACCCTTTGTGGCTGGCCCACGTGGCTCAGGGATTTCTTTGAGGCAGACTTGTAGGTGGCTTTCTTTCCCTGCTGTCTCTGTCTGTAGTAATCTGTCGGCTTGGAGGGACCACAGTCGCATGTGGTATTCAAACTTGTGACGTTATCTGGAGAGAGAGAGACGAGGGGACACAGCGCTTCTGATTCTGCACAGTTTGAATCACTGGCTTGTCTGTCTTTGTCCAGGGGAAATTCCCAACTTTCACATAGATGGACAGAAGGCCTCATGAATGTCTCAGTGCATTCGCTGGAACCTTATAATGAGATTCAAGGTTAGAAACTTCTGTCACCCCAGGGCTCAGGATGCCAGTATTTATAATTGTAGGAGTTTGCTCTTTCAAAGTCAATATGTCAGGATATCCTTGTATGCCGTGTTAATGAATGTAATTTAAGGTAATTCAATCACTAGAGCAAGCCAATGATACAGGTCTAGACTCAGCAGACATGTGTCTCCCGTTGGTGGCCTATGAATGTGAAAAGGTGTTTCAGATGCCAATTGCGGTGGGCATCTTGGCTGCCAGTTTTGTCAAGGTTAACTGTGGGATTTCTTTTTTCATTAAAGGTTTATTGCAAGTTTCAAATCGGTGAACTAAAATTCCTCATTGGGCATATGGTGTTATCTTGACACCACCACAGCACACTGAAAGAAATGTGATAATAGGAACATTTCATTACAGAATTGTGGGAAGAAATAGAAGGAAATACACATTCATTCGCAATAATAACTTCTCAAATTCACACATGAATCTTGGAATTACTGCAGCTGTCATTGTCTGTTACAGTTGTGCTGATTTAATTGTTTTGGAGTTTTGTCTGGGATGGTTATGTGTCGGGTTCGATCCTGGACATCAGCGATTACATTGTTTTTTTTCTCTCTTGCAATGAAGCTTTAACTATTCAGGTTCCTGCACCTTGATGATCTTTCACCCTGTGAGGTGTCTGAGATTTCCTGTGGACCTTTGTTCTTGCTGAGCACGGCTTTGAAATTTATTTATTTAGAGGTACAGCACTGAAACAGGCCTTTCGGCCCACCAAGTCTCTGCCGACCATCAACCACCCATTTATACTAATCCTACATGAATCCCATATTCCTACCACATCCCCACCTTCCCCTGCCACCTACCTATACTAGGGGCAATTTATAATGGCCAATTTACCTATCAACCTGCAAGTCTTTGGCTGTGTGAGGAAACCGGAGCACCCGACAAAAACCCACATGGTCAAAGGGAGAACTTGCAAACTCTACACAGGCAATACCGAGAATCGAACCTGGGTCACAGGAGCTATGAGGTTGTAGCGCTAATCACTGCACAACTTTGCAGCCCCAAGTTGCAGGGTTTGATTAGCTTTGGGTTTGGGATCTGATCATTGGGTTCTTCAGTGGGTAGATCCACACTGACCTTACTTTTAACTTTCTGCTGAGGTACGCAAGTGCTGTTCACTTTAGGGCAATTTCCCTTCCCTTTTCTCTTCACTATGAGGAGGATATTTTTCCTAATCTGCCCTATTTCCTCTGGGACAGTAGTGTTCGCCAGTGTCTGTCCAGCTTTCACTGAACTTTCCAGCGGCACTTTGACTAGTTCAGACATCTCCCTTACGATTGGCATGCCTTTTTGGGAACTTTCTTTGTCCCTCCACGTTTCTGTAAATGTTGTTAGCAGCCTTTTTATGGTCCCTGTTTGACCTGCATTTAAGGAGGAGAGTGAGTGGTCTAATTTCTCTAACATTTCAGGGTTGGCTAATCGGAGAATAGGGGGTTCCAATTGGTAATCCTCCTGGCCCTCCTCCAACCTGTCCTCACTGTCCTTTTGAATCCTTCCCTCCTGACTGTCTGACAGATCTGTACTTGTCTGTCCCCTCCACAGACTTGATTTTTTGCCTTTGCTCTGGGGAGTCAATTATATAATTTACCCGCTATTCTTTTTGTCACTCGATATGGACCACTAAAACGGGCTTTCAGGGGTAGACCCTCTATTGGGAGTAATAACAATACATGGTCTCTGGGCGGAAATGTTCTCGCCTTGGCATTTTTTCCTGCTTACCTTCTCATGGCTGCCTTGGGGGTCTTTGGTTGTTCCTGAGTCATTGCACAGGCTCCCGTGAGCCAGTCCCAGAGCATGGAAATGTATTCTAACATGGAAGACTCATCCCTGTGTCCGAAAAACTTCTTGAATCATTTAAGCAGAGCTCTCACCTCGTGTCCATAAATTAATTCAAAGAGGCTAAAGCCAGTGGAAGCATTGAATAAGTCCCTGGTAACCAACAGGTGAAATCCTAGCCCTTTGTCCCAGTCATGGGGTTACTCATAGCAGTATGGCCTGTTCATTGTCTTTAGGGTCTGGTGGTAACGCTCCAAAGCCCCTTGTGACTGTGGGTGGTAGGCTAAGGACCTTAGCTGGGTTATGTCCAGATTGCCCATGACCTTTTCAAAAATACTGGACATAAAATGTGTGCCCTGATCCAACTGGATCTCAGCAGGCAGCCCATTATCGGGTAAAGAATTGGGTTAACCCCTCCACCACTACCTTGGCAGAGATAGCTCTTCGGGAGAATGGCCTCTGGGAATCAGGTCACCACATCCATAATGGTGAGAAGATACTGGTAATCCCGTTTTGTTTTCAGCAGGTGTCCCACACAATCCACCAGCATTCTGCTGAAGGGTTCCCCAAAAGCTGGTAGATGAATTAGGGTGCAGATTTTATTGCAGGTTGGGGCTTCCCCACCAGCTAACGCAGGTGACTAGTTTTACAGAACTCCACCACATCTTTGTGGAGTTGTGGCCAGTCAAAATGCTGTCTTATGCGGGCTTTGATTTTTCATACACCGACATGTCCAGTCATTGGAATTTCGTCGGCCATTCTTAATATTTCTTTAAGGGACCTCAGCGGCACCACTATCTGGTGAACCACTGTCCTCTCTTCATCCGCAGGTCTGTGAGGAGGTCTCCACTTCCTCATCAGCACCTCGTTCCTTAAATAGTAAACACACTGCAACTCCCTCTGCTTCAGTTTTGGTTTGGACAGTCTGTGCTATTTTTTAACACAGGGTCGGGGGATTAAGCCTCAACTAAGGAAGATCTGTTTAGCAAATCCTTTCTGTCCTCTAACTTCCCAAAGAAGGTTGCAGACAGCCAGGCTGTCGGGTCATCCATCTACAGTGTCAGTTCAGGGATTGTTTGGCCATGGACCGTGTCACCACACAATCAGGGAGAATGTCAGGGGCCTTCTCCTGTAACTGCTCTGTCTTCTGGCCCTATTTTAGTCTCTCGAGAACTAGCAGGGAAGCTGGCACCTTTTCCCTTGTCAGATCATTATCCAGGAGCAGGTCGACCCATCCATCGGTAAACTAGGTACAATCCCCATGGTTACCGGTCCTGAAACTGGGTCACACTCCAAGCGCAGTCGTTATAAAGGTATGGACATATACTGTCTTCCGATACAATTCACTAACTCTTTAGCATTCACTGCACTATCGAAGAAAGGTCATTCCTTTTCCCAGCAGAAGGGATTGGGTGGCCCCTGTATCCCTTACTATGACTATGGGCTTGCTTGCCTCACTCAAGGTGGATGGGGTCACTTTTCCTTGGGATTATAATTCCTGGTAACTCTCAGGGATTTTGTTAAGATTTCCTGCACTCACAGTGGTAGGTTTACTGGGTCTGACTGCCACAGTTAAAGGCACAGCCTGATCTGCTGTGATTTCCATCAGGGCCCGTTTTCCTGCACTGATCTGGTGGACATTTAAAAAAAAAAATATTCATTCACAGAATGTGGGCGTGGCTGGCCAGGCCAGCATTTATTGCCCAACCCTAATTGCCCTTGCCAAGGTGGTGGTGAGCTCCCTGCTTGAACCGCAGTAGTCCATATGGGGTAGGTATACCCACAGTGCTATTGGGAAGGGAGTTCCAGGATTTTGACCCAGCGACAGTGAAGGAACGGCGAAGTAGTTCCAAGTCAGGATGGTGTGTGACTTGTAGGGGAACTTGCAGATGGTGGTGTTCCCATGTATTTGCTGCCCTTGTCCTTCTAGTTGGTAGAGGTCGCGGGTTTGGAAGGTGCTGTCTAAGGAGCCTTAGTGCATTGCTGCAGTGCATCTTGTAGATGGTACACATTGCTGCCACTGTGCGTCGGCTGTGGAGGGAGTGAATGTTTGTAGATGGGGTGCCAATCAAGCGGGCTGCTTTGTCCTGGATGGTGTTAAGCTTCTTGAGTGTTGTTGGAGCTGCACCCATCCAGGCAAGTGGAGAGTATTCCATCACACTCCTAACTTGTGCCTTGTCGATTGTGGACAGGCTTTGGGGAGTCAGGAGGTGAGTTACTCGCCTCAGGATTCCTAGCCTCTGACCTGCTCTTGTAGCCACGGTATTTATATGGCTACTCCAGTTCGGCTCCTGGTCAATGGCAGCCCCTAGGATGTTGATAGTGGGGGATTCAGCGATGGTAATGCCATTGAATGTCAAGGACAGATGGTTAGATTCTCTCTTCTTGGAGATGCTCATTGCCTGGCACTTGTGTGGCGCGAATGCTACTTTCCACTTATCAGCCCGAGCCTGGATATTTTCCAGGTCTTGCTGCATTTCTACACAGACTGCTTCAGTATCTGAGGAGTCGCGAATGGTGCTGAACATTGTGCAATCATCAACGAACATCCCCACTTCTGACCTCATGATTGAAGGAAGGTCATTGATGAAGCAGCTGAAGATGGTTGGGCCCAGGACAGTACCCTGAGGTAATCCTGCAGTGATGTCCTGAAGCTCAGCTGATTGACCTCCAACAACCACAATCAACTTCCTTTGCGCTAGGTATGACTCCAGCCAGCGGAGGGTTTTCCCCCTGATTCCCATTGCCCTCAGTTTTGCTAGGGCTCCTTGATGCCATACTCGGACAAATGCTGCATTGATGTCAAGGGCAGTCACTCTCACCTCACCTCTTGAGTTCAGCTCTTTTGTCCATTTTTGAACCAAGGCTGTATTGAGATCAGGATGAGTGGCCCTGTTGGAACCCTAACTGAGCATCACTGAGCAGGTTGTTGCTAAGCAAGTGCCGCTTGATGGCACTGTTGATGACACCTTCCATCAATTTACTGATGATTGAGAGGAGGCTAATGGGGCGGTAGTTGGCCGGGTTGGATTGGTCCTGTTTTCTGTGTGCAGGACATACCTGGGTAATTTTCCACATTGCAGGGTAGATGCCAGTGTTGTAGCTGTACTGGAACAGCTTGGCTAGGGCCGCAGCAAGTTCTGGAGCACAGGTCTTCAGTACTATTGCCGGAATATTGTCAGGCCCCATAGCTTTTTCAGTATCCATTCGCTGCAGTCGTTTCTGGATATCACGCGGAGTGAATCGAATTGGCTAAAGTTTGGCATCTGTGATGCTGGGGACTTCAGGAGGAGGCCGAGATGGATCAACTCGGCACTTCTGGCTGAAGATTGTTGCAAATGCTTCAGCCTTATCTTTTGCACTGATGTGCTGGGCTCCCCCATCATTGAGGATGGGGATATTTGTGGAGCCACCTCCTCCAGTTAGTTGTTTAATTGTCCACCACCATTCACGGCTGGATGTGGCAGGACTGCAGAGCTGAGATCGGATCCATTGTTTATGGGATCGCTTAGCTCTACGCAGTTTGGCATGCAAGTTGTCCTGGGTTGTAGCTTCACCAGGTTGACACCTCATTTTGAGGTTTGCCTGGTGCTGCTCCTGGCATGCCCTCCTGCACTCTTCATTGAACTAGGGTTGGTATCCTGCCTTGATGGTAATGGTAGAGTAGGGGATATGCCGGGCCATGAGGTTACATATTGTGGTTGAGTACAATTCTGCTGCTGCTGATAGCCCACAGCGCCTCATGGATGCCCAGTTTTGCATTGCTAGATCTGTTGGAAATCTGTCCCATTTAGCACGGTGATAGTGCCACACAACACAATGGACGGTATCCTCAATCTGAAGGCGGGACTTCGTCTCCACAAGGACAATGCAGTGGTCACTCCTACCAATACTGTCATGGACAGATGCATCTGTGGCAGGCGGATCGGTGAGGACGAGGTCAAGTATGTTGTTCCCTCGTGTTGGTTCCCCCACCACCTGCCGCAGCCCCAGTCAAGCAGCTGTGTCCTTTAGGACTCGGCCAGCTTGGTCAGTAGTGGTGCGACCGAGCCACTCATGGTGATGGACATTGAAGTCCCCCACCCAGAGTACATTTTGTGCCCTTGCTACCCTCAGTGCTTCTTCCAAGTGGTGTTCAACATGGAGGAGTACTGAGTCATTAGCTGAGGAGGGCGGTAGGTGGTAATCAGGACTCTCATTAATCTTACAGGTTTTCCCGACACTTCCACCAGTCAGCATGACGGTGATCTGCCTCATTACAATGGAAACACACATGGCTTCGGCTGTTACTCCTGCTCTCAGTACCGTCCTATTTGGCCTGAGGAAGGGCTCCCGTGTGTCCAGCTTTTCCTTCTTGCCCATGGCTGTTCAGGGTCCGATCAGCCTCCCACCTTTTATTCTCGGGTCTTTGGGGTTACTAGGGAAGGGTTTCCCTTTGGGGCTAAGGCCTTGTATACAAGGGAAAATTCATCAGCCAGAAGTGCAACCTGCCTGGCTCTTTGAACCTTCTGTTCCTCTGTGTGTGTTTTAATGGGAGGGAGAGCGAGTTTGTGAACTCTTCGAGATGGATCACTGCTCTGAGATTTATATATGTGGGCTGTATCCTGATCTTCTGTATCCACTGGTCAAAAGTAAGCACCAAAACAGACTGGAAATCTTCTATTGGTTGATAAAATGGTAATGTTCAGCTTCGACAAAGGTGGGGCCATTACAGGCAGAGTCAGGAGAATTTATAATGGGGAATTGAGAAATGACAGAGAAGTCAAATGTGATTAGCACCGCAGCCTCTGAGCTCCAGCGACCCAGGTTCAATTCTGGGTACTGCCTGTGTGGAGTTTGCAAGTTCTTCCTGCGTCTACGTGGGATTTCTCCGGGTGCTCAGGTTTCCTCCCACAGCCAAAAGACTTGCAGGTTGGTAGGTTAGTTGACCATTATAAATTGCCCTTAGTATAGGTAGGTGGTAGGGAAATATAGGGACAGGTGGGGATGTGGTAGGAATAGGGGATTAGTGTAGTATAAAATGAGAGGTTGATGGTCGGCACAGACTCGGTGGGCCGAAGGGCCTGTTTCAGTGCTGTATCTCTAAACTAAACAAAAAAATATTTTGTGTCTGTCTTCACTGAGGAAGATACAAGAAATCTCCCAGAATTAGAGATCCAAGGGATTGGGAGAATGAAGAATTGAAGGAAATTGGTATTAGTGAGAAGTTTGTATTGGAGACATTAGTAGGGCTGATGTTTGACAATTATCCAGGATCTGATATTCTATATCCCAGAGTGTTGAAGGAAGTAGTAATGGAGATTGTTCATGGATTGGCGGTCATCGTTCAAAATTCTATCACTTCCGGAACGCTTCCTGCAGATTGGAAGGTAGCAAATCTCATCCCACTGTTTAAGAAGGGAGGGAAAGAGAAAATTGGGAACAACAACCACCCATTTATGCTAACACTACAGTAATACCATATTCCCTACCACCTACCTACACAAGGGGTAATTTATAATGGCTAATTTATCTATCACCTGCAAGTCTTTGGCTGTGGGAGGAAACCGGAGCACCCGGCGAAAACCCACGTGGTTAGCATTTCATCAGTACTAGGGAACATGTTAGAATCTATTCTAAATTATGCGATAAATAGATCTGATTGGGCAGAGTCAACATGGATTTATGAATGGGAAATCATGCTTGATGAACCTGTTGGTTTTTATTTTTTGGATGTCACGAACAAAATAGAGAAGGGGAGTCGGTGGATTTTCAGAAAGCTTTTGATAAAGTGCCCCACAGTATGTTGGTCAGCAAAGTTAAAGAACATGGGATCGGAGGTAATATACTGACTAGCAGTAAGGATTGGTAAACAGGCAGGAAACAGAGAGCAGGAATAAATGGGCCATTCTTGCTTTGGCAGGCTGTGACTAATGGAGTACCGCAGGGATCTGTGCTTGGGCCCCAGCTGTTCACAATATCTATCAATGATTTGGATATTGGGACCAAAGTAATATTTCAAGTTCGCAGATGACACAAAACTAGGTGGAAATGTATGTTGTGAGGAAGATGCAAAGTGGGTTCAAGGAAATTTGGACAGACGTAGTGAGTGGGTAAAAACATGGCAGATGGAATATAATGTGGAAAAATGTGAGGTTAGCCACGGTGGTAGGATGAATAGACGTGCAGAGTGTTCCAATTGGTGAGAGATTAGAAAGTGTAGATGTACAAAGGGACCTGGGTATCCTCATTATAAGTAATTGAAAGCTAACATGCAGGTGCAGCAAGCAATTAGGAAGACAAATGGTATGTTGGCCTTTATCACGAGTTGATTTGAGTTGTGAAGTCTAGCTGCAATTGTATAGAAACTTTGTTAGACCGCAGATGGAGTGCTGTGCGCAGTTCTGGTCTCTTTACCTGAGGAAGGATATTATGACCACAGAGGGAGTGCAAAGAAGGTTCACCAGACTTCTTCCCGGGATGGTGGGACTGTCCTATGAAGAGAGATTGGGGAAGCTGGGCCTGTATTCTCTAGAGTTTCGAAGAATGAGAGGTGATCTCATTGAAACCTACAAAATACTTAAAGGGATAGACAGGGTAGATGCAGCTAAGATGTTTCCCCTGGTTGGGGAGTCCAGAAATAGCAGACATAATTTCAAAATAAAAGAGAAGCCACTTAGGACAGAGATGAGGAGACATTTCTTTACTCAGATGGTTCTGAATCTTTGAAATTCTCTACCCCAGAGAGCTGTGGAAGCTCAGTCATTGAGCATGTTTAAAGTAGGGATTGACAGTTTTATAAATACCACTGACAAAAAGGGATATGAGGATAATGTGGGGGAAAAGGCATTGGATGATCAACCATGATCATATTGAATGGTGGAGCAGGCTCGATGGGCTGAATGGCTTACTTCAGCTCCTATGTTCCTATGTTCGGAAGCTGCTTAACTCTTTCAAACTCGAGGTCAGTTTAGTTAGGCTGCTTTCCCAGGGTTCAGAATGTTTTACAGTACACTTCTGATACTATCTCATATGCACCCAGGATACCATTTTTAGCCATCTCATAATGTGATGAACTTTCATCTGGCAACAGTGAATAAACCTCATGGACTTTTCCTGTTATTCTACTTGGTAAAAACAGTGTCCAGCTCTCTGTCAGTCATTTCAGCGGCTTTGCAAGCATTTCAAAACTGATGAAAAATTCTGACACATCCTGCTCATTGAAATTTGGAACTAACTGGGAGAGCATTAAGAGCTCATCACATGGTCCTGAACTATGGGTTGCTCCTTCACTAGCT
Organism: Heterodontus francisci; assembly: GCF_036365525.1. Taxonomy (NCBI): domain Eukaryota; kingdom Metazoa; phylum Chordata; class Chondrichthyes; order Heterodontiformes; family Heterodontidae; genus Heterodontus; species Heterodontus francisci. The sequence goes on along the minus strand of NW_027141861.1, from coordinate 2,600,489 downwards.
GTGCCTTCAGTGGGTGGACTGGGACTTCCTCTAGTTGTTTGAGCCACCTTAACTCCCTTTCCTCCTTCTCCTTCTGGAACACTCTTACTTTTTCTCTTTCTTGACGCTCTGCTCTTTCTCGCTCTCTCTAGAATTCTAATTCTAGTCTTTTCTGTTCTAGTTTTACCTTAGCTAACATTACTCTATCTGTCAGTGATTCTAACCCTGTTTGAATTTTCTGCTGCAAATAAAAAATGGTTGGCCACAAGTCTTAGGATTTCGGGTTTCCAATCTTTTGGACGGAAAATAATCCCTAACTGTCCAGCGACATTACACAACTTTTCAACAGAGAGGGGTTTTAATCTGTACCGAGTTACTTCACTCTGTATGTAATTCCTTTATTGGGAATGTAAATTCTTTATTTAAAAAAGGGACAGAGACAGAAAGCACGAAAAATTATGAGGGTATGGATAGGGTAGATAGGAAAAAACCTTTTCCTTAGCGGAGGTGTCAATAACCGGGGGGCATTGATTTAAATTAAGGGGCAGGAGGTTGAGAGGGGATTTGAGGGGAAGAAAAATCACCCAGAGGGTATTTGGAATCCGGAACACACTGCCTGAAGGGGCTGCAGAGGCAGGAACCCTCCACAACATTTACGAATTATGTCGATGAGCACTTGAAACGCCATAGCGTACAAGGTTATGGGCCAGGTGCTGGAAAATGGGATTAGAATGGATAGGCTTGTTGGCCAGCACAGACACAGTGGGCCGAAGGGCCTGTTCCTTTTCTCTATAACTCTGTGACTCTATGACACTTCCAATTTCTCGTTTGTCATTGCGTTACAGTCACACGAACCTCCACATTTCTGATACAGCCAGGTGAGGAGGGGTTCCAGGCTCCCCTCTTGTCCTATCTTTTCTTTGATCACAATGGGATTTAGTCCTTTTTAGCAGTGGACATGCTGACCACCTAAGTGAGTATTTTACCTTTTACCTTTACTGTGATCGTGAAAGAACCAATCAGACAGGTTTTCTTAAGTTTAATCAAGAAGTGAGTTTATTGTAATTTAAAATCTAAAATGAATCTAAATAAAATAATAAAAATATACGTTAGACATTCATGCACAAGCTCACAGGCAAATCACTCAAATGAAGTATACAGTGAGAAATAAATTTGTATTTTGATTGGAGTCCAGAATAAATTAAAAATAAACAAAGTCTGTGATGTTGGATAATTCTGTGGTCTGCGTCTTTGCCACCCGTACTTATGAGTTTCATGTCATCTTCAAGCGTTGAAATAATGTTTTTTTGCATATAAGTCTCTATTACTTGTATATGTATCTACATGTCAGGAAGAGCATTGATACTAATACTGACCCCTGAGAAACAGCAATTTATACTCCCCCTCCCCAGTTTGAACAAAGTCTGTTCACCACGTCTCTCTGCTTTCTGTCCCTGAGTCAGTGTCATATTCACACTATCACTGTCAAAATATTCCATGTGTTCTATTTCTCATAACAAGTCTATGAAATGTCATTTGATCACAGGCCTTTTGAAAGTCCGTATACATAACATGAAACACACTATCCTCAACAACACTCACAGTTATGTCATCAATGAACTTGATCAAGATTATCGGACGTGATTGGTCATTACTTACCCGTGCTGTTTGTCATTTATTATCCCATGTTTTTCCAAGAAAGATATATTTTGTACAGGCTTATGGCCTCTAGAAATTTCCAGCCACCGACATTAGACTGACTGGTCAGTAGCTACAGGATTTATCTAATGTCTCATTTTATACGTAGGGTGTAACATTTACAGCCCTGCAGTCCCCTGTCATCACTCCCAGATCCAAGGAGGATTGAAAGCTTCCAGCCAATGCCTCTGCTTTTTCCACCATTCCTTCCCTCAACTCACCTCGTATCTCCCATCTAGACTGAGGAACACTTCTACACTATTGTGGTACAAAAAGTATTGGATTGAAATTGATTAACTGAACTTGTTTGTTCATTGACTGTAATTAATGTCAGTCTCTACGGACCATAATTGTGTCACTGGAGGGTTTCCCTCTTCTATTAATAAGGGACTCCTTTCAATGTGTTAAATCATAGTGTCAGTGGGAGCATCAACCCCGGCCCGAACAGGGATCCGTGGCTGCAGAAAGAGAGAGAGAGAGAGAAAGACGATCGATCAAAATCTGAGAACAATAGATTGGAATGTTACAACAATGGGTCAGAATCTGAAGACAATAGATTGGAATGGTCCAACAATGGGTCAGAATCTGAGGACAATAGATTGGAATGTTCCAACAATGGGTCAGAATCTGAGGACAATAGATTGGAATGTTACAACAATGGGGCAGAATCTGAGGACAATAGATTGGAATGTTACAACAATGGGTCAGAATCTGGGAACAATAGATTGGAATGTTACAGCAATGGACAGCAGGAGTACGTATTATTGGTTTGGCCTGGTTACAGCTGAGTATTTTCGGATGACATTAGAAGCGCGGATCTATTATGCTCTGAAGATGATTCAAACGGTTTACTACCCCATCCTCGCTATTATTGGTGGCCCTGGTAAGTCTCTGTATCCAACTATTAGATCCATAAACAAAGGTAATTACATCGGCATGAGTACAGATTTAGCCCTAGTGGACTGGGCAGGAAGAGTAAAAGGTAGGACAGTTGATGAGCAGTGGCAGATGTTTAAGGAGATATTCAATCCTCCCAACTACAATATATTCCAGAGAGGAAGAAATATTCTAGGAGGGGGGAAAACATCCATGGCTAAGCAAGGAAGTTAAGGATAACGTAAAGACAAAATCTAAGGCATACCATATTGCAAAGGCCAGTGGCAGGCTGGAAGATTGGGAAATTTTTAATGATCAACAAAGGGTTACTAAAAAAGTAATAAAAAGAGCAAAGATAAATTATGAAAGAAAACTAGAGCAAAATATAAAAACGGATAGTAAAAACTTCTTTAAGTATATAAAAGGTAAGAGAGTGGCTAAAGTGAATGTTGATCCCTTGGAGGATGAGACTGGGAAGTTGATAGAGGGGAACACAGAAATGGTGGAGACACTAAATCAGTATTTTTCCTCAGTTTTCACGGTGGAGGACACCAGTACCATCTAAATAGTAACAGGTAATGCAGAGGTTATAGAAAGAGAGGAATTTAGAACAATCATCATTACTAGGTAAAAAGTACAGAGCAAACTATTGGAATTGAAGGCAGACAAGTAACCAGGGCCTGATGGCCTGCATCAGAGTGTCTTAAAGTAAGTGGCAGCAGAGATAATGGATCCATTGGTTACAATATTCTAAAATTCGCTGGATGCGGGAAAGGTTCCAGTGGATTGGAAAAAAGCTAATATAACGCCCTTATTCAAAAAGGGAGGGAGGCAGAAAGTAGGAAACTATAGACCAGTTAGTTTAACATCTATCGTTGGGAAATTGTTAGAACCCATTATTAAGGAAGTAATAACAGGACGTTTAGAAAGTCAAAACGCAATCCATCAGAGTCAGCATGGTTTTATGAAGGGTAAATCCTATTTGACGAATTTGCTAGTGTTCATCGAAGCTGTGACAAGAAAAGTGGAAAATAGTGATCCTGTAGATGTAGTATATCTGGATTTCCAGAAGACATTTGATAAAGTGCCGCACAAAAGGTGAATACAGAAGGTAAGATCACATGAGTTCAGGGGCAATTTATTAACTTTGATAGAGGATTGGCTAACCAACAGAAAACAGAGAGTCGGGATAAATGGATCTTTTTCTGGTTGGCAATATGTAACTGGTGGGGTACCACAGGATTTGGTCCTTGGCCCCTGCTATTTACAATATATATTTATGATTTGGATGCAAGGATAGAAGTTACTATAGCCAAATCTCCAGATGACACTAAAATAGGTGGGATAGTATGTTGCAATAAATAAATAAGAAATTTACAAATTGATATGGATAGGTTAGGTGAATGAACGAAAATTTGGCAGATGGAGTTTAATGTGGATAAGTGTAAGGTTATCCATTTTGGTTGGAAGAATAGAAAGGCAAATTATTATCTAAATGGAGATAAACGTCTGAGTGCTTCGGTGCAGAAGGATCTGGTTGTCCTCGTGTATGAATCGCAGAAAGCTAGTTTGGAGGTACAGCAGGCGAAAAGGAAGGCAAATGGAATTTTGGTATTTCTTGCTAATGGAATAGAATATAAAAGTAGGAAAGTGTTGCTGCAACTGTACAAGGCATTAATGAGACCGCACATGGAGTATTGTGTATAGTTTTAGTCTCCTGACTTGAGGATGGATGCAGTTGCACTGGAGGCAGATCAGAGGAGAGTCACTAGAGAGTCCAGGGAGGAGGGGTTTGTCTTATGAAGAGAGATTGAGCTCTTTATGCCTTTACTCTATGGAGTTTAGAAGAATGAGAGTCGATCTAATTGAGGTAGAGAAGATGGTTAAGGGGATTGACAAAGTAGACACAGAGAAGACGTTTCCTCTTGAGGGGCAACCTAGAATGAGAGGTCATTGTTTTAGGATAAGGGATAAGGATTTAAAATAGAGATGAAGAGAAATTTCTTCTCTGAAAGGGTCGTGAGTCTGTGGGATTCAATACCCGGATTCAATAGATGCCGGGACATTGAATAAATTTAAGGAGGCGATAGACAGATTTTTAATTAGTAATGGGTTGAAGAGATATGGAGAACGGGCAGGAAAGTGGAGTTGAGACCGAGATGAGATCAGCCATGATCATATTGAATGGCGAAGCAGGTTCGAGGGGCTGAATTGCCTACTCCTGCTCCTACTTCTTATGTTATTATGTTCTTATCTGTACCTTTCCAGACAAGAGCGGGTGACGTATCCATTATCTCTCTCTCTGTTGTCCATTCATGTATCTGCTGTATGACGGAGGCTATCTATGTCGGGTGAGCTGAATTATACTGCCTGCTCTCTCAGCAGGGAGAAGCAGGTGAGAGATCCCGTGGCTTTGTCAGGATAACGGGATTCCTGATGGTCTAGGTGTCTCTGCGGGGTCCCCAAGGCAACGGGGAGAGGTATAGGAACTGATACAGCTCTCACTCCATTAATGTACAGTTGGTGTGTGAGCATGCCCAGTACATCATCTTGGTAAATGTCCACTGTCCTGGCAGCAGCCACTGTACCTTCATTCTGAAGCAGTCAGCCGGTCCCAACACATCGGGCCCCCATGCAGAACCCGAATGTGGCTCACGACCTCTAAACTCTAGACACTCCCCTCCTCCACACAAAACCACCAGGTGAAGCAATGCTTCAGATGTCTGAACCGCTCGTGGGGAGCCCTCCAGTACATACTGGAGCAGGTGTCCAAGTTCATGGTGTTCTGCTGCACCCTTCACATCAGCACCATCATGAGGACACAGGCTTTGGCACCAGGGATCCGCAGGCTAACTCAATAGGAGGAGGAGGAGGCAGGGAGGATATTTCCTGGATGATTTCAAACCGGAAAGGCTGTCGTAGAGACGCTGCTAAGATTCCAGTTCCCAGAGGACAACTTCCCTTTCCCACCATGGATCCACCACTTCTCCACCATTACACCCATCTGAGATGCCCCATCACAGCGTCCCCGAGGTAACCATCCTGCAATAAAAACACCAACAAAATGTTTTTCATGATCGTCTTTATCCAACAACACATGCAATTATGCAAACAAAACTGAACTATTCACCCTTGTGTATTCCTTTAGTCCCTGTCTTGTGGATTCCCTCAACCTGCCTACTGCTCCTACACAGTGTTTCCCAGTGACTGCAGCATGGCTGGTGGAAGGCTGCTGACTTTCACTGGGGTGACTGCAGATGCCCTTGCAGGACTTCCTCGAGCTGCTCTAGGCCTTGAGGACTCGGATTCAGACTGCACCACCTCGACATGGGCAGCAGCTCCAGCAATGTTCACATCTGAGTCCTGTGTATTATAACTCGTTTGTGACCTCGCCCTCCGGTGATCTGACACATGAACTATCCTTTCCCCCTGGCCTGGCTGAAGCTCACTCATGCTCGGTGACTCACCACATGCAGATTCTGACTCTATACCAGCCTCTAAGGTACACGCACTGTAAGTATTTGATCTGGTGGCTGTGAGCATCAGACAAAGTGATGGGGCTTTAGTGATCTTTTGCTGCTCTCTTTCTGTCTCCTGGAGCTGCTGTGACTGGGAAGTTGGTAGTATTGGGTTATCATTGAAAAGTATAAAATCAGAAGGGGAGGTTTGAGGTGAAGGATTGGGGGTGGTATGGAAAGCAGGAGGTCCATGGTCTCACTATCTCCAGCTTGTACATCAACATTTCTAACGTTTACCAGTTCTGATGAAGGGTCACAGATCTGAAACATTAACTCTGTTTCTCTCTGCACCGATGCTGCCAGACCCACTGAGTATTTCCGGCACTTTCTGTTCAGGTGCACAGACGCCCTGCCTGCAACAGTAGTAGACTCGCCAACTTTAAGGGCATTTAAGTGGTCATTGGATAGACATATGGATGTAAATGGAATAGTGTAGGTCAGATGATCGGCGCAACATCGAGGGCCGAAGGGCCTGTACTATTCTAATTCTAATTCTAATTCTAATGTGCCCCATTGACCAACTTATCTCAGCCCTTTTTTTTGCTTAAATTTGTATTTCTGGACATCCTCAGATATTCCATTGAGAATAAACTCGTAATTCCCATCATACACCTCGAAAATCCTTAGGATGTCCTTCTCCCCAGGTGTGCCTGTTTTTCTTCTCTACCAGGTTATCAATTGACTATTTCCTGTGATATACTAGTGAGATTGTATTTCTGGCTTTTTTTATTCAAAACTCTCTGAAAGTCCTCCCCCCCACCCATGCTCTTAGTGATGAACACACACGTTTGATTGAGTGTAAACTCTTTTTGTTGCCAAATCTCCTCCTCATTCATCACTCAACTGAGTTTACTATTTTTCACAAACCAAGTAAACCAAGCCGATCATCCTGATGTCTGTGTTCCGTCTCCTACACCACTGTAAGGTCTGATATAGGGTCAGAGATCACCCAAAAAGCAGGTCAAAGGGTCACAAGCAGTTTATTGAGGAGTGACAGTTCAAATACAGCACAAAATCAGAATAAACACAGTAGAGAAACAATCTGTGACATACGAGAAAGGCTTTCTGGCTGTGAATTAGTTTTTTAGAAGCTATTATTAAAGATGTTATAGCAGGGCAGGTCGAAAAATTCAAGGTGATTAGGCAAAGTCAACATGGTTTTGTGAAAGGGAAATTACGTTTAATCAATTAACTGGAGTTCTTTGAAGAAGTAACATGTGCTGTGGATAAAGGCGAACTGGTGGATGTACTGTACTAGATTTCCAGAAGGCATTTGATAAGGTGCCACATCAAAGGTCATTGCGAAAAATAAAAGCTCATGGTGTAGGGGGTAACACATTGCCATGGATAGACGTTTGGTTAGCTAACAGGAAACAGACAGCAGCCATAAATGGGTAATTTTCTGGTTGGCAGGATGTAACGAGTGGGGTGCCACAGGTATCAGTGCTGGGGCCTCAACTTTGTACAGTTTGTTTAAATGAATTAGATGCAAGGACCAAAGGTGTGGTTGGTAAATCTGTTGATGAAACAAAGTTCTGAAGAGGACATAAGGCGGCTGCAAACGGACATAGATAGATTGAGTGAGAAGGCAAAGATCTGGGAAATGGAGTAGAATGTGGGGAAATGTGAAATTGTCCATATTGGTAGTAATAATGAAATTAAACTAAGCATATTATCTGAATGGTGAGGGATTGCAGAACTCTGAGATGCAGGAGTATCTGGGTGTCCTGGTGTATGAATTGCATAAGGTTAGTATGTCGGTTCAGAAAGTAATTAGGAAAGCTAATATAATGTTATCATTTATTGTGAGAGGAATGGAATACAAAGGTAGGGAGGGCATTGGTGAGACATTATCTGGAATTCTGTGTACAGTACTGGTCTCCTTATTTAAGGAAGCATGTAAATGCGTTGTAAACAGTTCAGAGAAGGTTTATTAGAATAATATGGGCGGACTGCCTTATGAGGAAAGGCCGGACAGGCTAGGCTTATATCAGCTGGAGTTTAGAAGAGTAAGGGGCGACTTGATTGAAACATTGAAGATTCTGAGCGTGGGATAGAGCAAGTGAGGGCGACAGAGAGAGAGAGGGAGAGATAGAGAAAGAGAGAAGGAGAGAGCTGAGCTCATCGGCTGCTGAAAACCTCATCCATGCCTTAGTTACCTCGAGATTTGACTATTCCAGCACACTGCTGGCTTGTTTCCCACATTCTACTCTCTGTAACCTTGTCCCTTGTGGTCTTCCAAAACTCTGCTGCCATCTTCTAATTTACACCAAATTCTGTTCACCCAACATCCCAGTGCTCACTGACCTACATTGGCTCTTGGTCCAGTAACACCACAATTTTAATATTCCAACCATGAGATCAAATCCCTCCATGTACTCGTCCTTCTGATTATCCCAATCCACTGTCCATTTCCAATATTCCTGAAACTTGTTCATCTTAAATTATTTTGCTAATTCCCTTTATAAAGGTGGGTTTCTTTCCCTCTGTTTCTATCCCTGACCACACATTTCATCTCTTCATCTTCCACCCTGAAAAATCATATAAAAGGGAGGCAGGAACTCTGTTGCCACTCCTACACCACTGTAAGATCTGATCGAGGGTCACAGATTAACAGAAAGGAGGTCGAAGGGTCACAAGCAATTTTTTGCAGGGAAACCATTGGAAAAAATTCGGAGGGACCGGATTAATCTCCACGTGGAGAGGCAGGGATTAATCAGGAGTAGTCAGCATGGCTTTGTCAAGGGGAGTTCGTGTCTAACTAAATTGATAGATTATTTTCGAGGCGGTGACTAGGGGTTTAAATGAGGGTAAAGCAGTAGTCTATATGGACTTCAGTAAGGCTTTTGATAGGGTCCCGCATGGAAGATTTGTTAAGAAGGTAAGAGCCCATGGGATCCAGGGCGATTTGGCAAATTGGATCCAAAATTGGCTTAGCGGTGGGAGGCAGAGGGTGATGGTCAAGGGTTGTTTTTGCGAGTGGAAGCCTGTGACCAGTGGTGTACTGCAGGGATCGGTGCTGGGACTCTTGCTGTTTGTAGTGTACATTAATGATTTAGACGTGATTATATGAGGACTGATCAGTAAGTTCGCAGCTGACACGAAAATTGGTGGTGTTGTAAATAGTGAGGAGGAAAGCCTCAGATTACAGGACGATATAGATGGGCTGGTAAGATGGGCAGAGGAGTGGCAAATGGAATTTAATCCTGAGAAGTGTGAGGTGATACATTTTCGGGGGGGGGGCGAACAATACAAGGAAATATACAATGGATGGTAGGACCCTAGGAAGTATTGAAGGTCAGAGGGAGCTTGGTGTACTTGTCCATAGATCACTGAAGGCAGCAGCACAGGTAGACAATGCGGTCAGGAAGACGTATGGGACACCTTCCTTTATTAGCCGAGGCGTAGAATATAAGAGTAGGTAGGTTATGATGGAGCAGTATAAAACGCCAGTTAGGCCACAACTGGAGTACTGTGTATAGTTGTGGTTGCCGCACTATAGAAAGGAGGTGATTGCAAAGGAGAGGGGGCAGAATAGATTCACCAGGATGTTGCCTGGGCTGGAGCATTTCAGCTGTGAAGAGCGACAGAAAAGGCTAGGGTTGTTTTCCTTAGAGCAGAAAAGGATGAGGGGTGTCATTTTTGAGGTATACAACATAATGAGGGGCATTGATAGGTTAGACATGAAGAATCTTTTTTCCCTCAGTGGACGGGTCAATAACCAGGGGGAATAGATTTAAGGTAAGAGGCAGGAGGTTTAGAAGGGATTTGAGGAAAATAATTTTCACCCAGAGGGTGGTTCGAATCTGGAACACACTGCCTTAAGAGATGGTCCGGGCAGCTACCCTCACAACATTTCATAAGTATTTAGATGAGCACATGAAACGCCATAGCATACAAGGCTACAGGCCAAGTGCTGGGAATTGGGATTAGAATAGTTCGGTGCTTGATGGCCAGCACAGACACAATGGGCTGAAGGTCCTGTTTCTGTGCTGTATATCTCTATAATTCTATGACTCTATTGAGGAGTAACAGTTCAAATACAGCACAACATCAGAAGAGACATTGTGTACATACGACCTGTGGCAGGTGAGAATGGCTTTCAGTTATGGATCAAATGTTAGAAGCTATTATTAAAGACGTTATAGCAGGGCACGTAGAAAAAAATCAAGGTGATCAGGCAGAGTCAACATGGTTTTGTGAAAGGGAAATCATGTTGAACCAATATACTGGAGTTCTTTGAAGAAGTAACATGTACTGTGGATAAAGGGGAACTGGTGGATTTACTGTACTTAGATTTACAGAAGGCATTTGATAACGTACCACATCAAACGTCATTGTGGTAAATAAAATGCCAGAGTGTAGGGGGTAACATAATTGGCATGGATAGAGGATAGGCTAGCTAACAGGAAACAGAGTAGGCATAAATGGGTTACTTTCTGGTTCGCAAGCTGCGGCAAGTGGTGTGCCACCGCGATCAGTGCTGGGGCCTCAACTTTTTACAATTGATACAAAAAACTTTGATTAATAGACCGAAGGTATGCTTTCGAAATTTGCTAATGACTCCAAGATTGGTAAGAAGGTAAGTTCTGAAGAGGACATAAGGAGGCTACAAAGCGATTAGGAAAGGTTAAATGAGTGGTCAAAGAACTGGCAAATGGAGTATAATGTGGGAAAAGATCAAACTGTCCATTTTGGTTGGAAGACTTGACTGTTACCTCGAGACTTAACTATTCTAACTCACTCCTGGCTGCTCTCCCATAACCTACTCTCTGTAAACCTGTGGTCATCCAAAACTCTGCTGCCACCTTCTAATTTACACTAAATTCTGTTCACCCAACATTCCTGTGCTCACTGATCTACATTGGCTCTTGGTCCAGTAACACCTCAATTTTAATATTCTCACTCGTATGATCAAATCCCTCATGTACTCACCCCTCTGATTATCCCAATCCCCTGTCCATTTCCAATATTCCTGAAGCTTGTTCATCTTAAAGTCTTTTTCTAATTCCCTTTTAAAAGTGAGTTTCTTTCCCTCTGTCTCACTCCCTGACCACACATTTCATCTCTCCAGCTCCACTGGTGCTGTGGAAGTTCGGATCCATAAAATGGTGTGAGCTGCACTGCCGGTCACATCCAGCACATTGTACAGGACACCCAGGCTGTCCGGGGTGATAACGTGGGTGTAACATGTGTGCGTCTGTAGTGTGAGGAAGGGTCTGAATATGGTGTCAATCAGCCATTCCAGCAGCTTTGATGGACGTCTTTGAAACTTGGTCTGTGCATGTCCACTGACCGCCTGTGTCAGTCACTCTCAGCTGAACATACATTCAGCAGCACGAGGAACCCCCTCTAGTGTTATTTAAAAAGACCAGGTATCCATCTGACAGTTTTCTGGAGGTTGTGTTGTGAGCTGCTGCAGACATTCAGGGAGGACAGAGAATTTGTTGACCCAACAGTAGGGGCGTGGAACGCCCTGCCTGCAACAGTAGTCGACTCACCAAATTTAAGGGCATTTAAGTGGTCATTGGATAGACCTATGGATGAAACTGGAATAGTGTAGGTCAGATGGTTTCACAGGTCGGCGCAACATCGAGGGCTAAAGGGCCTGTACTGCACTGCAATGTTCTATGTTCTATGTTCTATAACTCTGGACAAGGTATAGGGACTGTAGTTACAGTCTCTCTGGGTCTGTAACATGACCAACAAATGGAGCAGAGGCTGCAGAGAGGGGATGCTCTGAAAGAATGGATGAGGAAGGGGCTCTGCCCTACCAACCCCGGGTTTTCCAAGAGCACTTTTCCTACCTACACCTCACCCAGGAGCAGTGTGTGAGGTGACTCTGATTCAATGAGGAGGTGGTCACAGAGCTGTGTCAC